>NC_090811.1:59592438-60217438 GCF_036512215.1 Solanum lycopersicum | reverse complement strand
CAGCAAGACTTGTTCATCCTCCATGAACTCTAAGTCTCTAACCTTTCGATCTGCATATTCTTTTTGCCTACTTTGCGCTGCTAGAAGCTTTTCTTGAATCGATTTCACTTTCTCTATCGAATCCCTCAAAAGATCAGTACCCCAAGATCTAACCTCGAATGCATCAAACCAACCAATGGGGGACCTACATCTCCTACCATACAATGCTTCAAATGGAGCCATATCAATGCTTGAGTGATAGCTATTATTGCATGAAAATTCCACTAAGGGTAAGAAGCTATCCCAATGGCCACCAAACTCTATCATACATGCGCGAAGCATATCCTCCAACACTTGAATCGTTCTCTCAGACTGACCGTCGGTCTGAGGATGGAACACGGTACTAAGGTCCAACCTAGTACCCAATTTCACATGCAATGTTTTCCAAAACTTTGAAGTAAACTGCGTACCTCTATCTGATATGATGGAGAGTGGAACCCCATGCAATCGAACGATTTCTGAGATATAGATCTTGGCTAACTTCTAGGCATTGTAAGTCACCTTAACCGGAATAAAATGAGCAGACTTAGTTAACCTATCAACAATCACCCAAATGGAGTCATACTTACCCAATGTCTTTGGAAGACCAACCACGAAGTCCATTGCGATTCTCTCCCATTTCCATTCAGGAATGGGCATTCTCTGAAGTGTTCCTCCGGGCCTTTGGTGTTCATACTTTACTTGTTGACAGTTTGGACATTTGGCAATAAAATCCACAATATTACGCTTTATTCTACTCCACCAAAAGTGTTGCTTTAGGTCACGGTACATCTTGGTTGCACCCGGATGTATCGAATACCTTGAACTATGAGCCTCTGTCAGAATAGTGTTGATCAAATCATCGACGCGAGGTACACATACCCTTCCCTTAATTCTCAAAACACCTTCCTCATCGATCTGTGCTTCCTTAGCCTCTCTTCGCAATACTTTACCTTGGATTCTGCGCAGTTTCTCATCATTAAATTGTCTTCCCTTAATCTTGTCAAGAAAGGAAGATCTTGCCTCCACACAAGCCAACAATCCTCCCTTCTCATTTACTTCTAATCTCATCAAGTCGTTAGCTAGAGTCTGAACCTCTCTAGCCAATGGGCGTCTAGAGGCTTGCAAGTGAGCTAGACTTCCCATGCTTCCCGCCTTTCTACTTAAAGCATCCGCTACAACATTCGCCTTCCCCGGATGATACAAAATAGTGATGTCGTAGTCCTTCAGTAGTTCCATCCATCTCCTCTGTCTCAAGTTCAGATCTTTTTGAGTAAAAACATATTGTAGGCTACGGTGATCCGTGTATACTTCACACTTAACCCCATATAAATAGTGTCTCCATTGCTTTAATGCAAACACTACCGCGGCCAATTCCAAATCATGAGTTGGATAGTTACGTTCATGCACCTTTAATTGTCTTGAAGCATAAGCAAACACATTCTTCTCTTGCATTAGCACTGCACCCAAACCCGAATAGGATACATCACAATAGACAATGAAATTCTTACCTTCCACTGGCAAGGTGAGAATTGGTGCAGTAGTCAACAGAGTCTTGAGCTTCTGAAAGCTTTCCTCACACTCATCCGACCATATAAATTGAATATTTTGCTTAGTCAAGTTCGTCAGTTGGGAAGCAATGGAAGAGAATCCCTTGACAAATCGACGGTAATAGCTAGCTAGACCAACAAAGCTCCTTATTTCTGACACATTAGTAGGTCTTACCCAATTATTCACTGTCTCAATCTTAGAAGGATCCACCATCACTCCATCCTTAGAAACCACGTGCCCCAAGAAGGACACTGCATCTAGCCAAAACTCACACTTAGAGAACTTGGCATAAAGCTTTTTCTCCCTCAACATTTCCAATACCATTCTCAAATGCTCCTCATGTTCCTCCTTACTTTTAGAGTATATCAGTATATCATCAATAAATATGATCACAAAGAGATCCAAGTATGGCTTAAAAATTCCGTTCATCAAACTCATGAACGCAGCAGGGGCATTTGTAAGACCAAAAGACATCACTACAAATTCGTAATGCCCATACCTGGTTCTAAAATCAGTCTTCGGCACATCCGTTGCCCGTATTTTCAATTGATGATAACCGGATCTTAAGTCAATCTTAGAGAAGACACAAGCACCTTGTAACTGATCGAACAAATCATCAATGCGAGGAAGAGGATACATGTTCTTTATGGTTACCTTGTTCAATTGCCGGTAGTCCATGCATATCCGAAAACTCCCATCCTTCTTCTTCACAAACAAAACCGGAGCACCCCAAGGAGATGCATTTGGTATAATGAAGCCTTTGTTCAACAACTCTTGAAGTTGGGCTTTTAACTCTCTTAACTCTGCGGGAGCCATTCTATAAGGGGGTATAGAAATGGGGCGAGTACCCGGTTCAAGATCAATACAGAAGTCAATATCCCTATCTGGTGGCATACCAGGAAGATCTGCATGGAACACATCCAAAAACTCACGAACCACCGAAACCGACTCAATCGAAGGTACTTGGGTAGTGTCATCCTTGAGATGTGCCAAGAAAGCTAAACACCCTTTACTAACCATTTTCTTAGCACGAAGAAAGGAGATGATATGCACCGGATTGGAAGTGTAGTCACCCTCCCACACTAACGGATTTGTCCCAGGCTTGGCTAACGTCACCGTTTTAGCATTACAATCCAAGATCGCAACATTCGGAGAAAGCCAAGTCATACCCAGAATTACATCAAAATCAACCATTTCTAAGATAACCAAATCTACATAAGTGTTGCTCCCCACAAAATTCACCAAACAAGACCTATATACTTTTTCGACTATCACAGACTCACCCACCGTAGTAGAAACACGAATAGGTATATCAAGTAATTCGCAATGTAAATTTAGACCATTAGCAAATGCGGAAGATACATATGTAAATGTAGAGCCAGAGTCAAACAATACAAAAGCCATGCAATCACAAACCGAAAGATTACCTGTGATGACAGCATCTGATGTCTCCGCTTCTGACCGCCCAGGGAAAGCGTAACAATGGGCCCTTTCGTTTGTTTGTCCGTTGCCCCTACCATATTGTGATGTAGTGGCTCCAGTTTGCTCATCACCCCGTCCGTTTTGGTGACCACCATTACCTCGACCATCGCGTCCTCCAGAATGACGGCCTCTTCCATAACCACCTCTACCTCTAACATTTGGAGGTCTGTAACTCTGTTTTGGACAATTCCTCCTAATATGTCCAGTCTCCCCACATCCATAACACTCTCTAGAGTCAAGCATGGGTCTCTCAGAAAAGTGTTGACCGGTCTGAGGTGGACCCCCAACTACAGTCTATAGTGAAGACTGAATGGGTCGAACTGAGTAACCTCCGGAACCCTGTACTCTAGAGTAAGAACCATTAAACTCACCTTCCTTTCGAAACCTTTTTGATGTCGATGCCATGGTGAATTCATCTGGCTTCACTCCTTCCACCTCTACCACGAAATGGAAGGATTTTGCCGTAGCCGCTACCTGTAAGGCTGAAATCCGCAACTCTGACCTCAACCCCTTCACAAAACGACGAATCCGCTCTTGTGGACTGAAACAAAGTTGGGTGGCATACCTTGATAGTGCACGAAACTTAGCCTCATATGCATTGACCGACATCCTACCTTGCTCTAGGCTCAAGAACTCATCCCTTTTCCTATCCCTCAAAGTCCGTGGGATATACTTCTCCATAAACAAACCAGAGAATGAGGCCCAAGTCATAGGTGGTGCCTCTGTTGGTTGACGCTCAACATGTGACCGCCACCACATTTTGGCGTTCCCTTGAAACTGATAACTCACGAACTCAACACCAAACCGTTCTACTATACCCATCTTGTGTAGTAGCTCATGACAGTCAACCAGAAAATCATAAGCATCCTCAGATTCAGCACCCTTGAAGACTGGAGGTTTCAATTTCAAGAACTTACTGAAAAGTTCATGTTGATCATTTGTCATTATAGGCCCGGTAGTCAGACGTGGAAACGTGCCTATGTCCAATGAGGCATCCATACGAGGAGCCATAGTGGCTGCATGTGGTACCTCTGGAGCCTGAGGTGCTGGTGTAGAAAACACTAGAGGCGTTTGACCTTGATCAGATAACCCACTAAGATAAGCAAGCACCTGATTTATCATCTCTGGGATAGGTTGGGGTGGCAATCCCTCATTCTGCACTTGTTCATTTTCCCCATCCTCCCCTTCTCTTATTACTTCCTCAGTAGGTGGAGGAGTCACTGCCCTAGTATCAGATGGGCTAGGTGCTCGTCCTCTTCCCCTAGAGGACGTCCTCCCACGACCTCTACCACGGCCTCTTGCCGCTGTTCTTTCTCGAGCTACAGCCCCAGTGGCTGGCTCAGACGCACCCTGTCCCACCGGTGCTGGTGTTGGTGTTGGCGTAGTCGTTGCTCTAATTCTAACCATCTGCGAAATAAAGTGAAGATGGTCAGATACCAATTTGTATCACCTAGATACCAATTGGACCCAAGTAATAGCACGAAAGAAAGAAAGAAAGAATTGAATTTTCCTAAAGTCTTATAGCCTGTCAAAGAAAAGTAAAGGTGTCCCCCTACCGTTCCTTAAGACTCTACTAGACTCGTTCTTGTGTGATGAGACCAACGAACCTAATGCTCTGATACAAGGTTTGTCACGACCCAAAACCGGGCCGCGACTGGCACTCACACTTACCCTCCTATGTGAGCGAACCAACTAATCTAAACCTTAACATTTCAATATAATATCAACAGAAAGTAATGTGGAAGACTTAAACTCATTAATAAAATCAATAACTATTATTATCCCCAAAATCTGGAAGTCATCATCACAAGAACATCTATGATCAAATTACTAAACTAAGAGTATTCTAAAAGCTAAAACAAGTAAAAGCTAGTCCATGCCGGAACTTCAAGGCATCAAGACATGAGAAAGAAGATCCAGTCCAAGCTAGAAGCATTAGCTCACCCTGAAGATCCGATGTAGTGAAGACTGGCTAGAGTTACTGTTGAGTCGAAGATGACGGCACGTTTGCTGCACTCCACAATTAAACAAGAAGAAAACATAAAAGCAGGGGTCAGTACAAAACACGGGTACTGAATAGATATCATCGGCCAACTCAAAATAGAAATCAATATATACCAAGTAATATCATAAAATCAACTATGATACTCAACATGTAGCAACAACAAGTACTATATCATTAACAATTACCGTCAAGTTCACACATGAGGACTCAAGCCTCAATACCATACTAATTTGGGAATCATGTTCATTAGATTGAGTATATTAACATCTTTCAAGATTCATTATCTTTATTTCTCTTGTGTCGGTACGTGACACTCCGCTCCCTCAATATTCATTAATCCTCTTGTGTCGGTACGTGACACTCCGATCCCCTAAATCTACGTGTCGGTTCGTGACACCCGATCCCGTAATTCTACGTGTCGGTTCGTGACACTCGATCCCCTAATTCTACGTGTCGGTTCGTGACACCCGATCCCCTAATACTACGTGTCGGTTCGTGACACCCGATCCCCTAATACTACATGTCGGTTCGTGACACCCGATCCCCTAATACTACGTGTCGGTTCGTGACACCCGATCCCCTAATACTACGTGTCGGTTCGTGACACCCGATCCCCTAATCTCCTTCTATCAATTCATCAAGCCTTCTTTCTTACCAAGGCATCATCAATCCCATTATTTTAGTTCATCACACCTTCTTTACCAAGGCCTCATTATTAACAAAGAGATTAGGATTTTGCAAGATTTGGGATTCAATAACTTCATCACGCTTATATAATCACAATTATATAATTACATTCATGCAAGCATACAATTAAGCACATAGCAGGGTTTGCAATATTATCAATACATATCATTCGCTATTAAGAGTTTACTACGAATATCGTAAGAGAAACCATAACCTACCTCCACCGATGATTAGAAATCAAGCAAGCAAATTCCCAAAGCTTTGTTCTTCTTCTCTCTCTATTCGTTCGTTCAACTTTCTCTCTCTTTCTCTTGTTCTTTCTATTTTCTTTATTCAAACTCTCTTTCTTTTACCCTAATTAATATATAATTAAGTGTAAAAGATGACAATAATAACTCACAATTTAACTCAAGGTTACCTCTTTTATCCCCCAAGAAATTGAGTTATTAATATAAACCCACGAAATATATAATTATAGCAGGAATAGTCCAAAACGCCCCTTTAAAACTTAACCAGAAATCCTACTCCGACTGGGATTACGCATCCTGTGACGGGCCGTCGTGCCTGTGACGGGCCGTCGTGCCGTCCTGCTGCTCCGTCACAGAGTTCAGAGACTGAAATTCTCTGAAGAGTCTGTGACGGTCCGTCATGCTATTCCGTTACGATGTTCAGAGAATCGTTCCCTGTACCAAATTCTCAAGAGTTGAAGTGTTTTGAAACGGTGGATCACGACGGTTCGTCGTGCCTGTGACGGTCCGTCCTGCAGGTCCGTCACAGAGTTCAGAGAGTCGATTTCAACACCCAAATTTCAGAATTTCTAAGTGTTTTGGGACGAGACACCCTTGACGGTCTGTCGTGCCCATGACGTTCCGTCGTGGTTCCGTCGTCTCAGCCTGTTTTTCCAGAAATAAAATCTGCTGCTCAAAACGACTAAACAGGTCGTTACAAATATTTATGTATTTGGAAGATTTTATGTATACAGGAATTAAGAGATTTTTGAAATTTGAAAAAAATAGAGATAAATGGATATTAAGGTAAGTTAATGTGTGTATATAAGTAATTTTTCTATTTTCTAAAAGTGAAGTGTTATAATTGAGTTTAGGCCCAATTTGCAAATTTTGCAGAAACTTCAAATGGGGGCTTTGACCCATTTTTCTAAAAAAAAGAACTGGTATACATTGGATGTATACATGTTGTATACGGGTTGTGTTTTGCAGAAACTTCAAATGGGGGCTTTGGCCCAATTTTCTATAAAAAAAAGATCTGGTATACATTGGATGTATACATGTTGTATACGGGTTGTGTCTAATCCATTTTTGGCCATCCGAAACCTGTATTTTATTTTCACTTTGTATTTCCACCCTTTTCAACCTGTATTTTCATGTATTTGCACTTACACATTGTTATTTTATCTTATATATCATTGTATACAGGAGGTATGCAACTGATATACAACATGCTCCTTGGGCCTGTTACTGATGCATTTTGATTGTGTCTATCAGCATATATCGCTGTATTTCTGCATTTTTTTCTATGTAAAATTCTATACAACTAGTGTATATCAGCTTATTTTTCTGTATATCATTTGTATATTGATATATACAATCACTTTTTATGCCTTCAAGACCTGTAAGTCAACTCCTCATCACCACACATCATCTTCCAATTGGTTTGGTTAAGTCGAAAAGGAATAAAGTCAGATTTTGACTCAACTCAAGATGCAAATGCGGAAGAAAGAGTCTGGTAAACTCGATTTAAACCGGTTCATGCATAAAGAAATCATTAGAATCTAATTTGCAGCCATATCAATATACTACCGAGATTCCAAGTGTTAGGATATGGATCATGGTTTAAATGACCATCTAAAGGATAAACAAATGAACCAACAAACACAGAATGAAATTAACATCATCTAAGCTTTGATACAACAAAATAATACATATTATAAAAAAAAAAAAAAGACTCTAAAGGATGAATGTAATCCTAAACAAAATAAAGTTAAGCTACTAAATAAACTCATAACAGTAACTCAAGTAAATTAAAATAAACAAATATGCTACTTTTGAACTCTAAAAAAGATCATTATGCACAAGTAGAGTGGATATAATTTAGTTAAAATATGAAAAATCATTTAGTTTTCCTAATAAAGATAAAGAAGCAGGAAAAAACAATCCTATCTCAAGATTGAAATGAAGTTATAATCCCAACTACTGAAATTCTTGGACAGAAAATTGTTACTGAGTCTAAATCCTTCTTAATAGAGTAGAAAACAGAACATCTAAACTATTTCGACAAGAGAGACAGAAACCGACCTTGGAGAATAAAAAAGGGGTCAGCAACTTCAAATACAAACATATGAAACCAAGGGAACTTCATTGATTCTTGGGAACACATTAGTAGTAGTAGTTGTTTGCAACAAATTTTAAACATATGGAAAATAAACAAACCATACAAATAAAATATGAAGAAACATGATTTTATTCATCAAGATTGTGAGTACAAATCTGTTTCTCCCTTGATTCTACTCTCTAAGATGATTTAACCATGATTCGAGGACCTGGCGTATTTCTCGAACTGGGATGATTTAGATTTGACCTCTCTATATGAATAATCCATCAATTTGTGGAGTATTCGAGATCTTGATCTCTTTGGGAATCTTTTGAGATGCATTTTAAGGGAATTTAGTAACCGGCATAAACTAGGGTTTAGGGTTGAGTAGCCTCCAAAAATTTTTATCTGAGTTGAACACAATTTGTAGAGTTCCAACCAACTCGAATTAAACGCATCTTGTAGAGTCCTAAAAAATTTCAATGTCAAGAGAAGAATAGCATGTGATTCAAAACAACACGACAAGCTAAAACATAAAACAAACAACAACCTGACTGGTTCCTTAAATTAAACGAAACATGAGTAATACAATAGTCAGTCAGAAATCCCAACAGTGAAGATAATGAGCAATGAATAATCATATTCAAATCGAGCAAGAAATAAGTCACAGAAAGCCCAATCGAGACGGGTCAATCGCACAATACTCGGAATTGAAATGAATAGTAAGCAAGGGAAACACATTACCTTTCTCTGGGCAGCGACCTAAAAACTCGAGCTACTGGAGACAATTCCACCACCAATAGATGAACTCCGGCGAGCTCCGAAGAATAACACAGTCTTGAATTCGTGTATAAGGAACTAAAAATCTCTGTGTTATAATAGGAATTATAAATTAATTAATGAGCCTCTTAATATTAACAAAATAAAATAATCGACTTAAGTATATAAAATAATTAATCCTAAATTGTAAACTATCATATAACAAAAACTAATTTAGTAAAATAGTTAAACAAAATTAAATCTTTTTGAGATGATTTTTAAATATTTATAAAATATATTAATTGTACACATAATCAGATGAAAACATATTTACTAATTATAAATTATAAAAATCGACTACGATTACTTAAAATAATTTTGAAAAGTATTTGAATTCTATAAAAATTAATTCTTCTAAATCGTTTGAGAACTAAGAAGCTCGTGAACTAAATCATATCGTGGGTCAAAATTGAATGTCAACAACTGTCCTCATTTTACTTTGATTGATACAAGAACTTCAAGGAAAATGAAATTAACCAAGCCAATTTTAACTGTCCACATACTCATCTTTTTTAAAAAAGGGATTTGATACGGACTTTAGGAATTATGACAGAACCCCAAAAATGGATTTTCTACATATTCAAACCACTTGTAGTTTGATAAGCCTGATTTAACACACGATTCTGAAAGAATTCAAAAGTTATCCCGATATCAAATTATGAAGCAAATGTGACGCTCGAAAATAAGATTTGAGTGCGAATGTGGAAATACAACCGTGTTTTCAAAGTTGCCGCCTACATATCCCTCCATTTATGGAATCAGACTGCTTGTAGTTCGATTCGATCGGTTGAAAAGGAAACTTAGTATGCTAAGATAACTTTTTGTTCTAGAAGAGTGACAGACAAGTCGAGTATAAAGAAAGGCTTGCAACCTCTTAGCCATGAATGTGGGGTCTTTCACACCCATAATTAAGAACTTACACTGACATAATTCTCAAAACTCTTAGTGCACTATCACTCAGATTGGAAAGATGCCACCGGTGAAAATAAATTTTTCGGATGCAAAACTTAAACCAAAAACAGTAAGAAAAATCCACATGTCTTCTGATAGGGGTGTGGTTCGAATGTGGTGAAAGTCGCTCCTCAGCTCGCGTCTTAGAAGTTTGACACTCTCTTCGGACTTGTGTTGCATCCTTGTTGATGTCGTCCACACATGTGGTTTTATTTGAGAATTCACCCTCTTAGATGCTCTTGACAAAGACTGAAACAACATATTAGTGGAAAATGAAACTGAAAAAATGGTAGTGTCTCTTACGATGCTTTTCAGTTACTCTTGATGTGAAAGATGTCACATAAGTATGTTCAGTATATGTCACGACCCAAAACAAGTCGTGAGTAGCACCCACACTTAACCTCCTAAGTGGGCGGACTAAGAAATTCAAACCCAACATATATCACTAATTCAACTATGAATAACAACAATAATATAGAAGCTCCAAAACTTATTAAAGTAATCAATCAAATGAATCTCTAAAGTTTATTACATATTATCCACAAAATCTGAAAATTATCACATCAAGGACATCTAATCTTCAAATACTAAGTCTGAGAGTATTAAAGACACAAAATAAATGAACAAAATAGTTTATGTCCAAAAACTAAGGACATCATGTCATGTCCAAGAGAATCCAACACGAGCTTGAATGAATAGTTCACCCTGGAACCTGATATGCTGAAGACTGGCTAGAGCTGAGGACAATTTGAAGTCATTGGTACACTCGTTGCACTCCATAAAAGGAAAACAAAGAAAAACACAAGTAGGGCGCAGTATGGGGCAACATGTACTGAGTAGGTATCATGGGCCAACCCAAATAGAAACTAATATACGATGAATAATAGTATGAACTCAACTATGACACTTAATAGGTGGTAAGCAACAAACAACATCAAAAAGTGACTACATAATCAATCACAATATTAAACACGCCCATGAGGATTCATGCCTCCATGCCACGCTCATTTGAGAAATGAGTTATTTGAGGTTGAGTACATTAAGTTAATTCCATATCTTTTTCCTTTAATGTTACCGTGTCGGAACGTGACACTCCGATCCAATTATATTATGTCAAAACGTGACACTCTGATCTAAGAATACCGTGTCGGAATGTGACACTCCGATCCAAGAATATTATGTCGGAATGTGATATTCTGATCCAATTATACTGTGTCAAAACGTGACACTCCGATCCAATAATATCATGTGAGAACGTGACACTCCGATCCAATTATACTGTGTCGGAATGTGACACTCCGATCCAAGAATATCATTAATTTATCATTTATTATCACCACTTTTAATTAATTGATAATATTTCATCAAACCTTTTTTATTCAAGGCATCACTTCGATAAAGAGGGTTCAAGAATATAAATTTCACGATCTCAGGATTTCAAACCAATCATAAACACACAACCAAGCAACACAATCAAGTACATAAAAAACTTCAGAATATCATTCAATGCATATCAATCACTATTAAGAGTTTACTATCAAATAGCATATACCATAACCTACCTCCACCGAAGTCAAGCAAACTACGTCTTTAGTGCTTTTGCTTTCCTCAATGCCTCTGAACCTTTTCAATCTATAAAGTACATATACATAATTTGTAATAAAATATAACTAATATTTAATTACTATCTCAATTTATTAAAACTTTAATCACAACCCAATAATTTTAAGAAATTAAGGACCAAACCCACATATTACAATTGACCGTATCATTATTGTATAAGGATGATGACTGCAAGTTTAATTTAGGCCCCCACATACATGGATTCGATATTTTCCAAATATTCTATTGCCTTTGACCAATCATATCTCATCATGATTTAATATTTAACTTCCTCACATTTTTATCCAAAATATCAACCAATCACTGAACCAATTGCATGCATATTATCACTACACCTTTTCGTTTCATATATAATTTCTTTAATCCCCTAACAACCATCCATGTAATTAAATAATTCCCACCCCTACTTTCATTCAAAAATTCAATTTTCCGATCCATAAAACCAACTCATGTAACACCATATGCACATACATGAATTTAACACTAATTTCCTTACCCCTTTAACAATTCCCATCATGATCCTGAAGTTGGTCACTTGGAATTTTTCAGATGTCTACAGGTTTCACGTAGATTAAACAAATAAGGTTTCTACAAAAAATTTTAACCTAAGGAGTCAATAATCAGTATCCACAAATCTTTCACCAAATGGAGAATTATTTATATAGGAAATTTACGCATATCATGTTGAATATCATATTGAGATCCAATAAATTGCGCAAAACCAGATATTGGAACCTGTGGAGTTACAAAATCAACTGATTGCTGACTAGAAAAATTAACATTAGTGTTAGAGGGCCCTATAGAAAAATTAAACATGGGATTATAAGGCTCGGAGTCGTCACATTAGTATTAGAGGGCCCTGCAGAAAAATCAACTGTTTCACCAGCGGTCTTTCTACCTCAACGTGCACCCTCTCTCGGTGTTGTTTGTCGTGATCGGCGAGATACTTGTACTGGTGGTGGTTCATTGTATTGAGTGGGAGGATTGTAATCAGGATCAAAGCTCAATCGCGTTCCCTGGAAGGCCGCATTCATTGACTCCATTGAAATACGAGCAACTTCCTCTGCATATTGTCTCATTTCATTAGATTGATTTTCATCATTTTCAATCATCCGAGCTCGATGATACTGAATTTCATGACCCCTAGCTTATAATGAATAAACAAATATTAATAACAAAAAATTATTAAAGATTGACATAATAATTTAAAATTTACATAATATACATACTAATGTCTCATGTCTTCCTGCCCTGTGTTGATACCCTTTTTTTACAACATGTTGTGAATTTACAATGACCATGAGGATATGCCTCATGTACCAACGAAAGTAATCTGTTTGATCACTTACAAATGGAGGTCGAAATATACGATTTTGACGTTGTTCCCATAAATATTGTGTGTAGTTAAATTCATCTATATCTTCTTGTTTTATTTTGGATCGTTTATCACGCTTAAAATGATATTCAAAAAATTGGGTACATGGTCCAGGAATATGTTGTAAATAACCGAACTGTCTCACAACACGAACAACCATGTGCCACCCACGATAAATTCCATAAATCAGTGGCACCTGTGCCATCCAGACACGTTGTCTCGACCGACACCACTCAGGCAATCCATTAATAACATCTTCCGAATAAGGTTGCCAAATAAACTATAAAAAAATAATTAAGTAAGATAATTATAAAAACAACATTGACAGAAAAATAAAAAAAAATATGTACGTGAAAATGAACAATCTTACAAAATAATTTTTTTGAACCATTGTGTCATAAGATATTTTACTTTTAAGGACCTAACAAGAATCTATGTATATGTCATTTTATTCACATAATTTTCTTGGGTAGTGAAACATAAGTGCCTCATTTAAAGATCTACCAAACATATTTGTATTTAAAATGAAATAAAATATGAATAGTTTAAGATACTAATAATATTAAATACCTGTTCATCAGTTAGATTATCTAGTACATCCCTAATCACACCGATTACAGTTCGTGCCTCATTTTGATGATTTCTACGTCGCGTCCATTTACGTGCAAGCGCAGTTGAAGCCTCAAGTTGATTGGTCCTTAGAGGCTTTGACAATGGTTGCAGGGGAATAATTCTTTCCCATGCCCAAATCTACAATAAATAAATTCACCATTACTTATAATGCACTTAAATTTAAAAGTGCATATTACTAGTATATAAAAAATATTTAATTAAAAAATATGTATACCTGCACTAAAGAGAGAAATCCACAAACTTCATTTGATTTTTTCATTGATGCACGACATAAACAATTATATAAATATGATAATGTGACTGGTCCCCATGCTTGAGTTGACATTAAATCTAAATTTCTCATGTCAATCAAAATGTCCAAATTAATATTATTAATAGATTTATTCGAAAATATTGATCCACCATATAACCATAATAAATATAATTTAAATCTTTGTTGCACTTCATGCTCAGTTCAGTGATCATTAATACCATCCAAACCTTCAATATAATCAATCAATTTATATGTTAACAATCTACTAACACCAGAAAAACAACTAGTATCGGGTAACCATCCTGTTAATTCAAATATCATTTCTTGTCTACTGATAATCCCTAAAGAATCATCTCCATTTAAAATTATAGGACTACCATCTACTACCATTCTAAATAAAATTTTAATATCTTGTAAAGTTATGGTAGTCTCGCCAGTTCGCATGTGAAAAGTATGATTTTCTAGACGCCATTTTTCCATTAAAGCAGAAATTAATCCAGAGTCATACGACTCCTACATCAATAATTCCTTTATATCTACAATTTTCAAAATATTGACGGATGCGAGAATGTAATGGATGATATTTAATATGTTGCCAAAATTCAATATCACCACGACGCGTATATAAGCAAGACCTCTTTTCTTTTATGCTACCATTCCAAATTCCTTCAGAACGATGATGAACTTGAATTTTTAATACATCATGCTCTACTGGACCAGGATGTACGTATACATTTGACGGATGCATATCTATACACAAAAAATAAAAAGAAATATTTACATTAATATAAGTATCAAAAGATTGAATATATCAACAATATCATATAAAAGTATAAAATAAATTAAAAATAAAATAAATTCAAACTCACCTTATAAAGAAAAGGCTTTTAAAAACTTTAGAAAATTGGAAAAATAGAAAGACTTTTAAGATTGTTGGAAAATTGAAAAAGTACAATGCAATATAAATAAACAATTCATCAATTTATAGCAAAGTAAAAATGTTGACACTATTTGCACGTGAACTGTATTCAACAATTTTTAATAAAACAAAAACTACACTATTTACATGTGAATTCAATCAATCCATAATAAAATAAAAATTACACTATTTGCATGTGAATATTCAGTCAATTTATAACAAAATAAAAATTACACTATTTACATGTGAAATACAATTCAATCAATTTATAACAAAATAAAAATGTAATATGTGACTTTGACACTAATTGCATGTAAATTGACCCAATTTTTTTATAAATGCATGTAAATATTTTAAAAAAATTTGAATATTTTTGTAAGAATTTGATATGTCACTTTTTTTTTAAGTTGACATGTGATTATCTTCAAAATAATTTTTTTTAAAAAAACATATATAAATTTGAACGAAAGGGAAAGAGCTAAAAGGAATTAGTTGAAAAAAGTAAAATACTACTCCCCCATTCTAATTACAACCTTCAAAATTAAAATAAATTTTAAGTAATGCTTAGTTTCTATTGCGGCAGTAGTGGGTAAACCAATCCAATTAGATGAAGACACGAGCTAGTTGTGCGCGAGTGAATACACATACTCAACAAAATTCATAATAAGTGATCCATAGTAACAATATTTGTCTAGTTGATGGAGGAGATATTAAGCAGATTGAATATGAAAATGATAGATGAGCATGAGGCCAATGGAGAAGCTAGGACTTGTAATAACGGCATTCAAATAGGAAGAACTAGACATACGAACTAACCGTAATATCTATAATATATATACATAAAAAATAATTTTATACTATATATAAATAGTAATATTTTCCATCTGATAACAGAGTTTTGCACGATATACTATCTCCTAATGTTATTGCAGTAAAATTCCACCAAGCTTTTCAGAGAGTGTAAATGCTACACAACTTCCATAATTTCTTATTCACTGGAACCTTTTCAAGATTCTAGACGTATCAACAAGTATAGACGGAGAGTGAAGATGTCAACAAATTGTTTTAGAAGATATGACCTATTAATATACTTTGTGAAGTCTGAATTATTTTTTGTTAGTTACTATATCATATCATGCACTTGGTGAGAGCCAGATGATATGAAACCAAGACTCATAGGTCAATAGTAGGAGGAACTTTGTAAGATCTCTGTTAGTATTTATTCTCTTATGTCACATATTCCAATAATTTTTGCTACTTTTGAGACTCTTCTAGTAAGATGGTGGTATTAACCTATTAATAACCTTCTCGTATTTAAAGTGAATAATTTTCATTCTTCTGTTAGATATTAAAAAATTAATAAATCTTATAAAAACATGAGCAGTTTTTGTGATTATCAACAAAAATTTTCTTGCATGATTTCATTACTAAAAGTAGTTCTTGAAAAAAACATTAAAAATCTTAGATACTATTGCTTACTCAAATAAAAAATGTTTGAAAGGTATGAGGATACATACTCTAATCTTTTTCTTATGTAGTAATAGAACAAAGCTAGAGCTTAATTATCTTTACCTTTTTCACAGCCAAGATGTATTTAGATCAATAAATTTTTGGGCTAGAAGTGATCATAATATTGATTACGTCTTGCATTTGAGTTTCATTCTGCATTATTAGAAAAGGAAGTCTCCAGAAAACGCAACTTCTAACATATTCAATTAAGAAGAAACATCTTTCAACTTATAACATTTTTAATATCAAATTACAGGAAAAATAAATGAAAAAAAGAACTAACAAATTAAAGGATTTTGCATAATGCTGAACTCAATTTCAAGTTTACTATAGTATTTGTTGTATCAAAGAATAATATTTACGAAGGGTGATTTGATTTTTGTGGGATCTTTTCTAATAAATTCAAGTAGAAGAATGAAAATTGTTTACTTGTCACGACCCAAAACGGGTCGCGAGTGGCACCCACACTTATCCTACTATGTGAGCGAACCAACCAATCTAAACCCCAACATTTCAACCATAAATAACAGAATATAATGCGGAAGACTTAAAACTCATTAATATAACCAATAAATAACTTCTAAAATTTATCAATTACTATCCCCAAAATCTGGAAGTCATCACCACAAGAACAATCTATCCTCAAATTACTAAATCTAAGAATGTCTAGGAAGCTAAAACAAATACAAGAGATAGTCCATGTCCGAACTTCAAGGACATCAAGGCATGAATGAGAGAGAATCCAGTCCGAGCTAGGAACAATAGCTCACCCTGGAATCTGACATGGTGAAGACTGGCTAGAGTTGCGGTTGAGTTGAAGATGACGGTACGTTTGCTGCACTCTACAAATAACAAAGAGAAAACAAACAAGTAGGGGTCAGTACAAGCACAAGTACTGAGTAGATATCATCGGCCAACTCAAAATAAAAAGCAATATATATCAGATAATATCATAAAATCAACTACAATACTCAACAGGTAGCAGCAACAAGTACAAAGATCATTGATAATAACACCAAGTACACCCATGAGGACTCAAGCCTCCATACCATACTCATTTGGGAAATAGGTTCATTAAATTGAGTCCATTAACATAATTCAAGATTCACTCTCTTTATTCCTCTTGTGTCGGAACGTGACACTCCGATTCCCTAATACTACGTGTCGGTTCGTGACACCCGATCCCCTAATACTATGTGTCGGTTCGTGACACCCGATCCCCTAATACTATGTGTCGATTTGTGACACCCGATCCCCTAATACTATGTATCGGTTCGTGACACCCGATCCCCTAATACTATGTGTCAGTTCGTGACACCCGATCCTCTAATACTATGTGTCGGTTCGTGACACCCGATCCATTAACCTCATTCTTTTAGTTCATCAAGCCTTCTTTTATACCGAGGCATCATCATTAATAGAGAGGTTTTTAAGGTTTAAGATTCAACAGCCTCAGCATGCTAATTCATCACAATTACATAATCATATCATGCAAGCACACAATTAAGCATATAGAAGACTTTACAAAATTACCCAATACATATCATTCGCTATTAAGAGTTTCACTACGAAATAGAATAAACCATAACCTACCTCCACCGAAGAATTCGCGATCAAGCAAGCTATCCCCAAAACCTTTGCTTTCCTCTTCGTTTCTCTCTTCTCTCGATCATTCGTCTCTCTTCTCTCTGTTTCTGATTTTTTTCTTTATTCAAACTCTTTTTCTTTACCCAAATTACCATATGATTAAGTATAAAAGATGATCAAAGTAACCCACTAATTAATTCAAGGTTATCTCCTTTAACCCCCAAGTAATTGAATTATTAACATTCAACCACTAACTTTATATTTATAAGCAGGAATAGTCCAAAACGCCCCTTAAAACATTTAACAAAAATCCGACCCAGTCAGGGTTACGCAGTCTGTGACGGGCCGTCGTGCCTGCGACGGTCTGTCCTGCTGAGTCGTCACAGAGTTCAGAGACTCAATTTTTATTTAAGACCATGTGACGGTCCGTCGTGCCTACGACGGTCCGTCCTGCTCTTCCGTCGCAAAGTTCAGAGAGTTGTTCTCAGTACCCAATTTTTCAGAATTCTAAGTGTTTTGGAACGAGACACCCTCGACGGTCCGTCGTGGGATCCGTCGACCCAAACACTTATTACCAGAATAAACTCTACTATTCAAAACGACTAACAGGTCGTTACAATAGATACCAATTTACCCATCGTTCGTCCACGAACGATCACAAGAAGAAAAATAAGGGCGAAAAGGAGTACCTGAATCTGTAAACAGGTGTGGGTATTTTTCTTGCATATCAGCCTTCTTCTCCCAAGTGGACTTTTCAACTGGCCGATTCTTCCATTGAACTTTGACAGATGCAATCTCCCTTGACCTCAACTTGCGGACTTCCTTATCTAAGATAGCAACAGACTCTTCCTCATAAGACAAATTCTCATCAAGAAGAACTGAATCCCAACTAATGATGTAGTTCCCATCCCCATGGTATCTTTTCAACATAGACACATGAATTACCGGTTGCACTCCTGATAGTCCTGGGGGCAAGGCTAATTCATAAGCTACCTCCCCCACGTGTTTCAGAACTTCAAATAGACCAATATACCTCGGACTAAGCTTATCTCGCTTACCAAACCGCATCACCCCTTTCATGGGTGAAACCTTCAGCAAAACTTGCTCGCCCTCCATAAACTCCATGTCTCTAACCTTTCGATCCGCATATTCTTTCTGCATACTTTGAGCCGCTAAAAGCTTTTCTTGAATACATTTCACTTTATCTAACGATTCCCTCAGAAGATCAGTACCCCAAGGTCTAACCTCAAATGCATCAAACCACCCAATGGGAGACCTACATCTTCTCCCATACAATGCCTCAAATGGGGCCATATCAATACTTGAGTGATAGCTATTGTTGTATGAGAACTCTGCTAAGGGTAAGAAGTTATCCCAATGACCACCAAACTCTATCACACATGCACGAAGCATATCCTCCAAAACTTGAATCGTTCGCTCAGACTGACCATCGGTCTGAGGGTGAAATGCAGTAATAAGATCCAATCTAGTACCTAATTCAGCATGCAATGTTTTCCAAAACTTAGAAGTAAACTGCGTACCTCTATCTGATATGATGGAGAGTGGAACTCCATGCAATCGAACAATTTCTGAGATGTAAATTTTGGCTAACTTCTCTGCATTATAAGTCACCTTGACCGGAATGAAATGAGCAGTCTTAGTTAGTCTGTCAACAATCACCCAAATAGAGTCATACTTACCCGTCGTCTTTGGAAGACCAACCATGAAGTCCATTGCAATTCTCTACCACTTCCATTCAGGAATGAGCATTCTCTGAAGTGTCCCTCCAGGCCTCTGGTGTTCATACTTTACTTGCTGACAATTCGGGCATTGAGCAACAAAATCAACAATGTCACACTTCATCCTGCTCCACCAAAAATGTTGCTTTAGGTCACGATACATCTTGGTTGCACCAGGATGTATAGAATACCTTGAACTATGAGCCTCTGTAAGAATAGTGTGAATTAAATCATCGACGCGGGGTACACATACCCTTCCCTTAATTCTCAACACACCTTCTTCATCGATTTTTGCTTCTTTAGCCTCTCCTCACAATACCTTATCTCGAATCCGGATCAGTTTCTCATCAATAAACTGCTTTTCCTTAATCTTGTCAAGAAAGGAAGATCTTGCCTCCACGCAGGCCAACAATCCTACCTTCTCATTTACTTCTAGCCTCATAAGGTCATTAACCAGAGTCTGAACCTCTCTAGTCAATGGGCGTCTACAAACCTGTAAGTGGGCTAGACTTCCCATGCTCCCTGCCTTTCTACTTAAAGCATCTGCCACAACATTAGCTTTTCCCGGATGATACAAGATAGTGATGTCATAGTCCTTCAGTAGTTCCATCCACCTCCTCTGTCTCAAATTCAAATCTTTTTGAGTAAAGACATACTGTAAACTACGATGATCCGTATAGACTTCACATTTAACCCCATATAGATAATGTCTCCATTGCTTTAATGCAAACACTACCGCAGCCAACTCCAAATCATGGGTAGGATAATTACGTTTATGCACTTTTAATTGCCTCGAGGCATAAGCAATTACATTCTTCTCTTGCATTAGCACTGCACCCAAACCAGAATAGGATGCATCACAGTAAACAATGAAATTCTTACCTTCCACTGGCAGGGTAAGAATTGGTGCAGTAGTCAATAAAGTCTTGAGCTTCTGAAAGCTTTCTTCACACTCGTCCGACCATACAAATGGAACACTCTGCTTAGTCAAGTTTGTCAGTTGGGAAGCAACAGAAGAAAATCCCTTGACAAATCAACGGTAGTAGCTAGCTAAACCAACGAAGCTCCTTACCTCTATAACATTAGTAGGTCTTACCCAATTCTTCACTGCTTCGATCTTAGAAGGATCCACCATCACTCCATCCTTAGAAACCACATGCCCCAAGAAGGACACTGAACCAAAACTCACACTTAGAGAATTTGGCATACAACTTTTTCTCCCTCAACATTTCCAATACCATTCTCAAGTGTTCCTCATGTTCTTTCTTGCTCTTTGAGTATACCAGTATATCATCAATGAATACAATGACAAAGAGATCCAGGTATGGCTTAAAAATCCCATTCATCAAGCTCATGAAAGCAGCAGGGGCATTCGTAAGCCCAAAAGACATTACTAAGAACTCATAATGCCCATACCTGGTCCGAAAAGCAGTCTTAGGAACATCCGTTGCCTGTATTTTCAATTGATGATAAACAGATCTCAAATCGATTTTTGAGAAGGTACAAGCACCTTTTAACTGATCGAACAAATCATCAATGCGAGGAAGAGGGTACTTGTTCTTAACTGTTACCTTATTCAGTTGTCTGTAGTCAATGCACATCCGAAAACTTCCATCCTTCTTCTTCACAAACAAAACCGGAGTACCCCAAGGAGATGCACTTGGTCTAATGAAGCCTTTGCTTAACAACTCTTGAAGTTGGGACTTTAACTCTCTTAACTCAGCGGGAGCCATCCTATAAGGGGGTATGGAAATGGGGCGAGTACCCGGCTCCAGATCAATACAAAAGTCGATATCCCTATCCGGTGGCATACCAGAAAGGTCTGCGGGAAACACATCCAGAAACTCACGGACTATTGAAACCGACTCAATTGAAGGTACTTGGGTAGTATCATCCCTAAGGTGTGCCAAGAAAGCTAAACAACCTTTTCTAACCATTCTCTTGGCGCGAAGTAAGGAGATGATACGAGCTGGAGTGGAAGTGTAGTCACCCTCCCACACTAACGGATCTGTCCCAGGCTTGGCCAGCGTTATAGTTTTAGCATTACAATCTAAGATTTCGAAATTTGGAAAAAGCCAAGTCATACCCAAAATTACATCTAAGTCCACCATTTCCAAGATAACTAAGTCTACATGAGTACTACTCCCCATAAAAGTCACAAGACAAGACCTATACACCTTTTCAACTATCACAGACTCACCCACCGGAGTAGAGACACGAATAGGCATGTCAAGCAATTCACATTGTAATTTAAGACCAGTAGCAAATGAGGAAGATACATATGAAAATGTGGATCCAGGATCAAATAATACAAAATCCATGCAATCACAAACCAAAAGATTACCTGTAATGACCGCATCAAATGTCTCCGCTTCAGACCTCCCAGGGAAAGCATAACAATGGGCCCTATCACCGGTCTGTCCGTTGCCCCTACCATGTTGCGTTGCAGTAATTCCAGTTTGCCCGTCACCCCGGCCATTTTGATGACCACCATTACCTTGGCCACCACGTCCTCCCGAATAACGACCTCTTCCATGATCACCTCTACCTCTGATTATTGGGGGTCTGTAACTCTGTTTTGGACAATTTCTCCTAATATGTCCAGTCTCTCCACATCCATAACAATCTCTAGATTCAAGCAGAGGTCTTTGTGAGAATGACGGAGTCTGAAAATAACCTCCAAACTCAGAGAAATGTTGACCGGTCTGCGGTGGACCCCCAGCTACAGTCTGTAGTGAAGACTGAATAGGGCGGGCTGGATAACCTCCTGAACTCTGCCCGCTAGAGTAAGAACAATTAAACTCACCTCCTTTACGAAACCTCTTAGATGTCAATGCCATGGTGAAGTCGTCTGGCTTCACTCCCTCCACTTCTATCACGAAATCTACCTCCTCCTGAAAAGATTTTGCTGCAGCAGCTACCTATAAGGCTGAAATCCGCAAGTCTGACCTTAACCCTTTCACGAAACAGCGAATCCGCTCTTGTGGACTGAAGCAAAGCTGGGTGGCATACCTAGATAATGCACGAAACTTAGCCTCACACGCAGTAGCCGACATCCTGCCTTGCTCTAGGCTCAGGAACTCATCTCTTCTCCTATTCCTCAAAGTCCGGGGTATATACTTCTCCATAAACAAGATAGAGAATGATGCCCAAGTCATAGGTGGTGACTGTGCTGGTTGACACTCAACATGTGACCGCTACCACATTTTGGCGTTTCCTTGAAATTGATAGGTCACAAACTCAACGCCAAATCATTCCACTATGCCCATCTTATATAGAAACTCATGACAATCAACCAGAAAATCATAGGCATCCTTAGATTCAGCACCCTTGAAGACTGGAGGTTTCAATTTCAATAACTTACTGAAAAGTTCATGCTGATCACTTGTCATTATAGGCCCTGTAGTCAACCGAGGAAATGTGCCTATTTCCAATGAGGCATCCATGTGGGGAGCCACAGCAGCTGCATGTTGTACTCCCGAAACCTGAGGTGCTAGTGCAGAAAACACTGGAGGTGTCTGGCCCTAATCAGATAACCCGCTAAGATAAGCAAGAACCTGATTAATCATCTCTGGGGTAGGTTGGGGTGGTAATTCCTCATTGTGCACTTGCTCATTCTCCCCTTCCTCCCCCTCTCTTACTACTTCCTCAGTTGGTGGAGGAGTCACCGCCCTAGTACTAGATGGGCCAGGTGTTTGTCCTCTTCCTCTAGTGGACGTCCTCCCGCGACCTCTACCGCGGCCTCTTGCCACGGCTCCTCTTCGAGCTACAGTCTTAGTGGCTGGCTCAGACGCATCTTGTCTTGCCGGTGTTGGTGTTGGCGCGGTTATTTCTATAGTTCTAACCATCTCCGAAATAGAGTGAAGATGGTTAGATACCAATTTGTATCACCTAGATACCAATTGGATCCAAGTAATATCACGAAAGAAAGAAAGAATGGAATTTTTCTAAAGTCTTATAGCCTCTCAAAGAAAAGTAAAAGTGTCCCCCTACCGTTCCTCAAGACTCTACTAGACTCTTTCTTGTGTGATGAGACCAACGAACCTATTGCTTTGATACCAAGTTTGTCACGACCCAAAACGGGTCGCGAGTGGCACTCACACTTATCCTACTATGTGAACGAACCAACCAATCTAAACCCCAACATTTCAACCATAAATAACAGAATATAATGCGGAAGACTTAAAACTCATTAATATAACCAATAAATAACTTCTAAAATTTATCAATTACTATCCCCAAAATCTGGAAGTCATCACCATAAGAACAATCTATCCTCAAATTACTAAATCTAAGAATGTCTAGGAAGCTAAAACAAATACAAGAGATAGTTCATGTCCGAACTTCAAGGACATCAAGGCATGAATGAGAGAGAATCCAGTCCGAGCTAGGAACAATAGCTCACCCTGGAATCTGACGTGGTGAAGACTGGCTAGAGTTGCGGTTAAGTTGAAGACGACGGTACGTTTGCTGCACTCCACAAATAACAAAGAGAAAACATACAAGTAGGGGTCAGTACAAGCACAAGTACTGAGTAGATATCATCGGCCAACTCAAAATAAAAAGCAATATATATCAGATAATATCATAAAATCAACTACAATACTCAACAGGTAGCAGCAACAAGTACAAAGATCATTGATAATAACGCCAAGTACACCCATGAGGACTCAAGCCTCCATACCATACTCATTTGGGAAATAGGTTCATTAAATTGAGTCCATTAACATAATTCAAGATTCACTCTCTTTATTCCTCTTGTGTCGGAACGTGACACTCCGATCCCCTAATACTACGTGTCGGTTCGTGACACCCGATCCCCTAATACTATGTGTCGGTTCGTGACACCCGATCCCCTAATACTATGTGTCGGTTTGTGACACCCGATCCCCTAATACTATGTATCGGTTCGTGACACCCGATCTCCTAATAGTATGTGTCGGTTTGTGACACCCGATCCCCTAATACTATGTGTTGGTTCGTGACACCCGATCCATTAACCTCATTCTTTTAGTTCATCAAGCCTTCTTTTATACCGAGGCATCATCATTAATAGAGAGGTTTTTAAGGTTTAAGATTCAACAGCCTCAGCATGCTAATTCATCACAATTACATAATCATATCATGCAAGCACACAATTAAGCATATAGAAGACTTTACAAAATTACCCAATACATATCATTCGCTATTAAGAGTTTCACTACGAAATAGCATAAACCATAACCTACCTCCACCGAAGAATTCGCGATCAAGCAAGCTATCCCCAAAACCTTTGCTTTCCTCTTCGTTTCTCTCTTCTCTCGATCGTTCGTCTCTCTTCTCTCTATTTCTGATTTTTCTTTATTCAAACTCTTTTTCTTTACCCAAATTACCATATAATTAAGTATAAAAGATGATCAAAGTAACCCACTAATTAATTCAAGTTTATCTCCTTTAACCCTCAAGTAATTGAATTATTAACATTCAACCACTAACTTTATATTTATAAGCAGGAATAGTCCAAAACGCCCCTTAAAACATTTAACAAAAATCTGACCCAGTCAGGGTTACGCAGTCTGTGACGGGCCGTCGTGCCTGCGACGGTCCGTCCTGTTGAGTCGTCACAGAGTTCAGAGACTCAATTTTTATTTAAGACCATGTGACGGTCCGTCGTGCCTACGACGGTCCGTCCTGCTCTTCCGTCGCAAAGTTCAGAGAGTTGTTCTCAGTACCCAATTTTTCAAAATTCTAAGTGTTTTGGAACGAGACACCCTCGACGGTCCGTCTTGCCCATGACGGTCCGTCGTGCCCATGACGGTCTTTCGTGCCCATGACGGTCTGTCGTGGGATCCGTCGACCCAAACAGTTATTACCAGAATAAACTCTACTGCTCAAAACGACTAACAGGTCGTTACAATACTTTTAAATAATTGAAGAATAATTTCTGTTAAGAATGATACTTTACGAATATTATTTAAGTTTGAGACATAATTATATGATAATTTTCACCAAAACCTCTATTCCTTTTATTGAAGATAACTGATAGTGATAGAAGTAGTTAGTTAACTAATTAAGTGTAATTAGTTCTTATTTTATGTTATTAATATTCTTAGGTTCAGTTAGAAAAGTTAGTTAGAAAGTTTGTTACTATTTCCTCTTCTCATATATAAGTAGTAGCTCACACTTATTGTATGGTATCTGATTCATTTTACAATATCAAAAATTTCCCAAACTCTCTTAGTCTTTACATGGTATCAAAGCAGTGAATCAATAATTTTTTGATTCAATCTCATAGTTCGATTTTGATTTTGAAGTCAAGCAGAGACAGAGTTTCAGTGGCTTGTAATGGTGATCGAAAATACAACACCAGTGGTTTAATCGTCTGCATCTGTACCTGCAGCAGAAACACTTGAGATAAAAGAATCAAAGAGAAATCATCCTCTTCATCTTCATCCTTCGGATACTCCTGGATCTGTATTGACTACAGTTCAGCTTACTGGTTCAGAAAGTTACTCCTTATGGAGTAGATCAATGATTATAAACCTCTGAGCTAAGAGTAAGCTTGGTTTTGTACTTGGAACCTGCAGAAAGAGTGATTATACACCTGATTTGGAAGAACAGTGGGAGAAATGCAATGCATTTGTCTTGGCATGGATCATGAATACAATTTCGAAAGAGTTATTAAGTGGAATTGTATATGCTTCAGATGCTGCGATGGTGTGGGAGGATCTGAAGGAACGATTTGATAAGGTGGATGGTTCTAGGGTGTACTAACTTCATAGGGACATATGCATAATTCATCAAGGTAACTTAACTGTTTCAACTTATTTTACCAAGTTAAGGTTGCTTTGGGATGAATTTGATGCACTTGTTCCACCTCCTTCATGTAATTGTGATAGATCTAGAATATATGTGGATCACATGCATTATCTGCGATTGTTTGCATTTCTAATGGGGTTAAGTGAGATCTATGGCCCTGCACGAAGTCAGATATTAATAATGAATCCTTTGCCAACAGTTGGCAAAGCATATGCCATGATAGTTTCAGACGAAAATCAAAGAATCACCTCTGGTTTGCGCAATGGAGGAGATGTAATTGAGGCCACAACATTATATGCAAACAGAGGTGGTTATGGTTATAGAAACGCAGGTCGTGGTGATGGAGACAAAGGTGAATATAATGGAGGTGGTTATGGTTATAGAAACACATGTCGTGGTGATGGATATAAAGGTTATAACAGTAAGAAAAAAGTAAATTCGAACCTATTTTGTGAACACTGCAAGTTGCATGGACACACTAAAAATATTTGTTATAGGTTGGTAGGATATCCTGAAGACTGGAAATTCAAAAAGAAATCAGATACTGGAATGACTATAAACAAAGGAAAGGGCATAGCAAATAATGTACAAGTTGATAGAAATGGTGAGGGAGATGTTTTTGGAGTAATCAATTGAAAGAGATAAAACTGAACAAGGATCACATGATCTCAATTCTGTTCGAACAAACTTACAAGCACTTGAAATGAAATCGACATACACTCCTGACCAATATCAAAAGATAATGAAGCTATTGAATGAAGAAAAGCAGGCTGAGGGCATGGTCAACATGCATTTCCAATGATTTTGATATTTTACTAGAATGTCATAGAAGAAGAAGTTGTGATGATGCTATGAATGCAAGTAATGAACATAATATGTTTAGCAAGAAAGGTCATTGGATAGTGGATTCAGGAGTTACATGTCACATGACATCTAAATCTGAGAATTTAAATAAGATTAGCAGAAACAACAAGAACACAGGGAGAAAGGTTTATCTGCCTAATGGTCAAACTACATTAGTTACACAATCAGGTACATGTATGATATCAACTAATGAAGTAGTTGAAAATGTTCTTGTTGTCCCTGAACTTAAACATGGTTTATTATCAGTGTCCCAATTAACAAGACAGTTAAAGTGTTCTGTTCAATTCTTTCCTGAATTCTGCATATTTCAGGACCTCTTCAATGGAGAGGTGAAGGGGATTGGTAAAGAAAATGAAGGGCTGTATTACTTTCCTAGAAATCTGTCAGAAGAAAAGGCAGTTGCTGCAAATGTTGGTGACAGAAGCTCCATGAATAAGGCAAATTCACAGTTTATGATATGGCATTACAGAATGGGACATCCTTCATATAGAGTCTTAAAGCAATTGTATCAAAGTGTTCCTGTAGGAGTGTGTGATGATTGTCCTATATGCCCATTAGCCAAACAGACCAGGCTTTCATTTCCTATGAGTAGCTCTAGAACTAATGATGTTTTTTTATCTTATTCATCTTGATATATGGGGACCATATAGACATACTACTCATAATGGTTTTAGATTCTTTTTAATTTTTGTGGATGATAATTCAAGGGTGACCTGGTTGTTCTTATTGAGACTTAAAAGTGATGTTCTTGCTACCTTGAAGTCCTTTTTTGTTTTAGTTAAAACTCAGTTTAACAAGCAAATCAAAAGAGTAAGATCAGACAATGGTACAGAGTTCTTTAACAATTAATGTAAAACATTGTTTACTTCTTTGGGAATTGTTCATGAGAGTAGTTGCCCACACACTCCACAACAAAATGGAGTGGTGGAAAGGAAGCATAGACACATTCTTGAAGTGGCAGGGGCTCTTAGATTTCAAGGGTCCGTTCCTATTAAATTTTAGGGTGAATGTGTATTAGCTGTTGTATATTTGATCAAAGAATGCCCACAAGTGTACTACAGGGAAGGTCACAATATGAAGTCTTTCACAAGACTAAACCACAATTAGATCATCTAAGAACAATTGGATGCTTATGTTATGCAACTAATCTGTGAAGGAAGATAAGTTTTCTTCCAGAGTTGATCAATGTGTTATGATGGGGTACGGTACTCTTTAACTTAGAAGGGATATATACTGTACAACCTGGCTCTAAGAAAGTTTATTGCGAACAGAGATGTTGTGTTCAAAGAACACATATTTCCATTTAGTCAGCTGAAGGATGAGCATATGAGAGTGTTAATTGAGCAGCCATTTTGTGATTATGACACTGCTGAAGTTCATACACCACTAGATGTTGAGACTTTAGATGAACATGTTGAAGCACTTGTTCCTAATGAACATGTTTCTGAGGATATTACTGAAGAGCATGGTGATGACAATGTGGTTGATATGCCTGGTTCTGTGCCCAGAGTTTCTTCAAAAATGTCTCATCCACCTGTTTGGATGAAAGACTATGTTACTCATGTGACTGATTCAGTTCATCCTCATTCTTTAGCCAACTATATGTCATATAATCATTTGTATGGATCTTATCAGACATATTTAAGTACAATATCTGGAGAAGTTGAGCCCAAAACATATGAAGAAGCTATTCAAGATCAAAGATGGGTAGAAGCCATGAAACAAGAAATTGTTGCATTAGAAGATAATGGCACATGGACAGTTGTGACTTTGCCTTCAGGGAAACATGCCATAGGCTGTAAATGGGTGTTTAAAATAAAATACAAAGCCACTAGAGAGATTGGCAGGTTCAAAGCCAAGCTTATAGCTAAAGGATACAGTCAAACTGAGGGAGTTGATTCTCAGGAGACATTTTCACCAGTTGTGAAAATTGTTACTGTTAGAACTATTATTGCAATTGCAGCTACTGAAAATTGGAAAATATTTCAAATGGATGTTTTCAATGCTTTTTTGCAAGGTGATTTAGATGAAGAAGTATATATGGAACTTCTTAAGGGTTTCATAAGTCAAGGGAAACATAAAGTTTGTAAACTAAAAAAGTCATTATATGGTCTCAAGCAAGCATCTAGGCAATGGAATGTTAAACTCACTGATGCATTGTTGAATTCTGGATACATACAAAGTCATTTGGATTACTCTTTGTTTACCAAGAGGAAGAAGTCAGCACTAGTAATTTTGTTGGTCTATGTGGATGATTTAATGATTACTGGAAATGATTATGCACTGATACAGGAGACAAAGCATATTCTGCATCTTCATTTTAAAATAAAGGATTTGGGAGAATTGAGGTATTCTTGGGAATAAAATTCTGTCGATCAGAAAAAGGCATAGTGATGAATCAAAGGAAATATGCATTGGAGTTAATTTCATAAACAAGATTATCAGGAGTTAGACCATATTTAACACCTTTGGAGACAAATATGAAGCTTACAAGTGCTGATTATATGCAAGATGCCTCTGATGAACTATTTACTGATATAAACCAATATCAAAGATTGATTGGCAAACTACTATACCTCACTAACACTAGGCCTGATATTGCTTTCTCAGTTCAGTGTTTAAGTAAATTCATGGAGAAACCAACACTTTCCCACTGGAATGCAGCATTGAAGGTGGTTAAATATGTTAAAACAGCACCAGGTCTGGGGATACTCATGAGTTCTGATAAACAAGCACAACTCACTGGTTTTTGTGATGCAGACTGGGCTGCCTGTCCAAACACCAGAAGATCAGTGACTGGCTATCTTTTGAAGTATGGGAAATCTTTAATAGCATGGAAGTCTAAGAAACAAAATATAGTTTCTAAAAGTTCTGCAGAAGCAGAATATAGAAGCTTAGCAACATTAACAGCTGAAGTCGTTTGGGTGAATAACTTGTTCAAAGAATTGGGAATGAATGTGCATGGACCAACTATCATATATTGTGACAGCAAAGCTGCTATGCAAATAGCAACAAATCCAGTTTTTCATGAACGTACAAAACATATTGAGATTGATTGTCATTTTATCCGTGAAAGGTTGCAACAAGGATTGATCAAGACAAGTTATATCAATACTAAGGAGCAGCAAGCTGATTTGTTAACAAAGGCTTTGGGAAGATCTCAACATGACTTCTTATTGACCAAGCTAGGTGTATTAAATGTTTTCAATACATCTAGCTTGAGGGGGACTATTGAAGATAACTGATAGTGATAGAAGTAGTTAGTTAACTAATTAAGTGTAATTAGTTCTTATTTTCTGTTATTAATATTGTTAGGTTCAGTTAGAAAAGTTAGTTAGAAAGTTTGTTACTATTTCCTCTTCTCATATATAAGTAGTAGCTCACACTTATTGTATGGTATCTGATTCATTTTACAATATCAAAAATTTCCCAAACTCTCTTAGTCTTTACACCTTTGTTTAAATAAAATGACCCTGTGGTCTTTGATTAAAAATAAATAAAAGGAACTTGATACCAGTTGATATCATATAGAATAATAATAATAATGCTTTGTGGGTTCGAAACATTGCTTGGGCCTTTTTGGCAAAAGGAACGAAAATGCAGCGTTACATAAAACTGTGAAAATGAAGTCGAAAACTTTCCCTCTCACCACTGACACCGTGTATGTGCTTGTTACAGGGGGTGACAAATTTAAGGGGTGACAAATTTAATATATATTGTACATATTATTATATATATATATATATATATATATATATATATATATATATATATATATATATATATATATATATATATATATATATACGAAGTTTGGTGTTGTGACAGTACCCGTTCGCTTACATATTGATCCGCCCCTGCAGATAACATACAAGCTCAATGTTATAGGTGTAAATACCTTGATACTATTAAGGTGACAAATTTGGAATAAACATGAACTCATATGAAGAGAAATTATTTCTTACAATTTTAGTGCTTCTTCTTTTTCTTCTTCGGAATTAACTTTGAAATTTATTGACGTGTTTTTTTTATGACACAAGATGTAAGTTACTTTCTTTTCTTTTCAAAAACTTAGAGAGTGTTAGGGTGATTTAAAAGTTGGTCAAACTGATTTTTAAATCAGTTTTTTATTTTGTGTTTGACAAATATAAAAATTAACTTCAGATTATTCAAAAATGACTTAAAAAAATTAAAAAGTGTTTGGAAAAGTAAAAAATAAATTAAAATACATTTAAAAGACTTAATGTCAAAAATCAACAGTAACTACCTTTTATTTTTCGACTTAAAAGAAATTTCATTTTGATTTTTTATTTTTAACTTAAAAGCTACTTTTTAAATTCAATTCAGATACACTCTTACTTTGAGTTCAATGTGTTCACATCGTTTTACTCTTCTTACTGAAATATTAGAAATATATTAGAAATGACTTGTTCAACATGCTTGTGTCATCACATTTAAGGGTATTTTTGTCTTTTTGATGCTTAATATAGCTACATATCTTACACATATGACACCCCCTCATTGTTTACTGTCTTTCTTCTTCTTCATATGCTCATAAAAATTTCTCCTTTGTATAGCATTCATTCGAATTTCTAGGTAAGCTTCTTCCTAATGTTTCTTTGATTTTTTTTTGTGCATTTTTGTTGTCCTTAAATTGATAGTTCATTAAAAAGTATTTCCTAATTGATCTTTCTTTGAACAATTTGATTTGGGTGTGTTGATATTTTTCTCTTTTTTTTCATTTGGATTTGTTGTTGATGTTCAATTTTTGTTGTGCTTTTCAATGATTTCAATTTTTGTGCCTTTAATTTGGGTTTTCTGTTGGAATCAAATTCTGGGTTTCTTCATTTTTGTTGATCTTCTTTCATAACTTTTTTCTGTTCATATACAATTTTTTTGTCAGAATCAACTTTTTGAATTACTTCATTTTAGTATTATATTATTGTGGGTTTATGTTGGAGTTTCTTCACCTCATAAATTTGTTTTTGGCTCAATATAAAAATCTTGAGAAAAAATAGATTCATACATGTTGTGAAGTTTTGATTTTTCACTTTTTTTTATGTTAGTATCAATTTGATTTCTCTCATCTCACTCTAGCTGGTATGCTGTTATTTTCACATTGTTTTGTTCATGAGTTCAATCTGGGTGTCTTCATATTTGGAGTTTTTTTCAATTTGAGTTAGTTTTTCATGTCCAATTTTTTCTTTTGCTTAAAAGACCTTGATAATTTAAAGCTTCAATTTTGATTTTGTTGTTTCATTTTTCAATTCGCCCATGTTGCATTTCAATGTTTTTTTGTCATATGCAGTAATTAATTTGACTTTCTTTCTGTTCATATGGATTTTTGATGCAATTCAACGGAAAAAAAAATTTCAGGACAACTTTGATTCCGAGCGAACCAATTTTTTGTGTTAGATTGGCATTATTTATGGCCACCAACATTTCATCGGAGCATATTAGAAAAGATATAAAGAATGAAGAGATATTAAAACTAATCCATCTATATTTTGTATGTTTTTGTATATATGTAAATGGTGTATCAAGTCATTGTCAACTGAGTTGTCCTTTGTACAGGTGAGTCCCTCGAATTAGCAAATTGACTTTGTATGCTATTTTACTTTTATGAAAATGCCTTTGTAGTGTTGATGTAAGTCGTAGCACCTTAAGTCGTATGGTTTTGTATAGAAAAGGAGAACACTACATTCTGAGGAGAAAGTTTGTGCACAAGCTAATCAACTTGAAAAGCTGGTTGTGAAGATAAAAGAGGAAGTTGAAATGAAGAAAAAGGAGAAAAGAGACTTCGTAGCGCATAAAGGTGAAATTGAGAATAGAATATCTAAGTTAAATTAGAAGGTTGACAAGGTGAGCATTTGATATATTTTACTTCTTTTATAAGATAATCAGTAGCTTATTTGCATTCTTTTCTCTTTTCTTTGTGATTGTAGTTTTCTGAATCGTTTTCTTTTCTTATCTAAAAACACTTTATGTCAATATTTTGAGATAACAGGGTGATTTCCAAAACATTTGTCTATGCATTAATATCCTAATATTCATTTATTTTTTCTTTTATGTAGGATTGGATTGTTGTTACTTCCCATTTAATTGAAGCAATAGAAGGAGATATGGTGCAACACAAAAGAAACCCAATTTGCCTGGAGCATAGCACTAGCCTATATCTCGTACACCAAAACGACTAAAGGTCCATGTGTCCATTTTCTCCAAGGTTTCTCCTACTTCCTTTTTGCTGCAATGCTGTTATTCTTAGTGCAGATGTTTCTAAATATAGTTATATTTCATGAACTTCTTATCTTATGTTGTTTGTAGCTTGTGGATAAGAAATTTTTTCTTGGATACTTTTAAAATATAGGCTAGTGATGATGTACATAATGAGGAACATCAGATTTTTCACTAAAATTATACATTGTTCTAGTGTGTTATACATTTTCATTGAGGTAAGAATTTAATATTTTGCTTAACTTAAGTATATAAGCGAAGACTAAACTGATCGAAGAAAACTCTAAAGACGCTAAAGTAGGAGATGAGTAGTTCCTTTCAGTTTTCCTACTTGAAGTGTCTGGATTATAGGAGGGAATTGGACACATTTGTCTAGCTGCTCCAAGTCATAAATTTGTTTATTTACAAATATTTATATTTTAATTAAGGGAATCTATCAAAAAATTTAAATCGGTGCATCTTTTCCCCCACCACTGCAATGTTCTGCAATCCATATTGTTTGAGTTCTTGATAGGATGAGAGGTTTGGTGAACAAATAGTAGCTCTCTAGCAGCTGGTGTTACACCATATGACAAGGTACATTCTGCAGGAATTGTGCTATGAATTACAACTATTATTTCAAAGGTGTAGCAAAGTTTTTTTTAAAAAAGTTTTAGGAATTGTTTTTGAGGTACCAAATAGTGGAATATCATTGAGATATTTTTCTTGAACTTGATGAAATTATGTCTGCCAACGAAACCTAAATCAAATACTAGATGGTAAGCTGCCAGGATTAAGCGATTTCACATTAAGAACTTACTTGTCGTTTGCTTAAATACACTATCCGTTATTCATGATGCGTATGTTCGTGAGAATCGCTGCAATAAGTTCAATTTTATTTTCTTAACAGTCTTTGTTTCTCTAAGTACAGATAAACAGTATAAAATGTTACCATTTCTAAGCAGTCAGTCTGATGATTCACTTTATTCAAGACACGTGTAGTTCACTCGACTACACTCGACGTTTCTTGTGCTTATTGAATTCTTTGTTCTCAATCGTTAGTTTTCTACTATGCTTTGTCTGTTAACATTCACATTGTTGGGTCTCTTTTAGTTCTTCTACATTGTTGAGTTGTTACACTCATTTTCACTTGCAGTGTTAAGTTTAAGATATACAACTTATACCATAATTTGAGCTATTGGTATGTCCATTGATGCTTGCTTATTATTCTGGTTTTTACCGTACATTAGATTCCTTTTGTGGTTTTGTAGAATTGTGACGCCTTATTTTTTTTAAGGTGAACTAACTTAGTCTTATGTTTCGAGTTTTGTAAATCTTAACTATCCCATATAGCTGGCCCAAATTATTTTGCTATCGTAAAGTAGTCAATTGATTAACACAGTAACAAAATTTTATGTTTTTAGAGTCAAAAATGGTTAGAAATTTCAATATCAGTTCTTGATTCTTAAGGATGAATGGATGTGTCACAATTATATACAGGAGGAATATAGAAAAACTCGTGATTGATTAAGTAAGTTTTCAGCTACATTCAAATTGTGCCTATTTCTAAATAGTTTAATTCTTGAAAATTGGTAAATATGAACTTTTGATTCAGTTAGAACTTAAATCATAGTCCTTTTGCTTTTGGGGTGGGGGATAGTGGAGGTAGTTGAAATGAAAAGACCCATTTTCATTGTTGTTAAGTGCAGGTTAGGTGAGGTATTTGTTGTAACTCGTCCTTAATAGAATATCATTTCATGAAAAGTTATTTCTGCTAGGGAAAAGAAACCTATTACATAGACCTAGATATGGATAGGTATACCTGTTGTGCAAGTTATACTAAGCTTTTTTTTAAATTTATGTTAAAGGATCGGGCGATATGTGTCCTCCTATTTAACCTGTTTGCTCTAAATTATGAATTTTATTTTTGATGTCTGCAATAACTGCTATGGACTTTATTTTCTTTATACGTCTCGCGGTGACATACTTTCTTGAAGGAATAGTTAATTTTTAATTGTTATAGAAAGTGTAGACAGTTGAATATATTATTAACCTGAAAAGTCATGATAAACCTCTGCCATGTCTTTCACAATTTGATCATTGTTGCACACATCAAGTTTGAGTAAAATATCAGTACGAAAAAATTAGGAACATTTATATGAACGTAACAATTTCATTTAAATTAATATTTACTCGATATAGCCTTAAAGAAGCTTTTTAGTAGTAAGTTTCAAAGTTTTGCAAAAGGATCTTCATTAGGTAATGTTTGTGCTAATTAGGCAACTTTGGTACAGTTGTTTAGCTGATAACTTAATGATTTGAAAAAAAATCCGATTTTGTTGGTTTGTGTGAGGGGGTTGATTTGAAGTTGGTATCTTGGAGGGGTGGGGGTGATGTTTGATGATTTTTGAGTTTGATTATTAGTATTTATAAACTATGAGATTAGGTGGTAATGTTGTAAAGGGGTTGTCTTGGGATGTAAGAAATCAAAGGGAAGGAAGAAAAAAGAAGGGGATGAGGAGGAGATTGGGTACTGGATGAAGTTGAGGTTTATTATTAGATGTTTTTTCTCAATATCTAAAGTTAATACCTCCATCAGTCACACTAGCATTCGCTGTGGTAATTTTGAACTCACATTGAAGAAAATCCATTGTTTTGTTATGCTTGCAAATTTTAATTGCATTTTTCAATTGGTTTTCCTTGAAGATTAGTCCAATCTCATAAAAAATTGTCACTTAATAGTCGCTCAGGATATGAGGTTAGACGGAGAGGGGTTCTTCTTTTGTTATTTTTGTTGGAAATGGTTATTGAGCTAGGCATGCCTTGTTATTATTAGCTTGAGACTGTTTGTTGCTGTGATTTTGAAGTGCTATTCTCCATTTATAAAATAATGAAATGAATTGAGTTTAGTTTAGTTAAATTGTGTGCAGGTAAATATTTAAAAAAATTGATGTCGAAAGAAATGTCCATATGTTTCTTCTGCTTTAGAATTTGATGATTTTAACTCTAGAAAACTAATAATGAAAGCCAACTTAAAGAAATTCCAGATGGATAGTGTATTCTGTAAGAGGCATTATTTCATTTTATAGATAAAAGTAATTTGTTTTTGACATATCTTGAAGAGGTATTAGTAGAACAGACCTAGGGAACTTGTGAATGCTCCTTTTTGAAAGGCCACAGTTATGTAGGGGCACAATCTCATACTCTTCGAAAATGTCAACGATTGCGTGTTGGATTTTTCAAAAATTGTGCTATTTTGAAGAATACAACACGGATGTGGCATCGAAACATTAGCATTACACAGATATCGATTTTGAATCTAGTGATGCTATATTAATATAGCAACCTGTAATGATACTCACCTTATTCCTAGCTAAATAATCACATATTTATTCAACACTTTATTTGTTCAACAACCAATGTTATCTCCTTTTGTTAACAGTGTAGTATATACCACTATTTTGCAATATGGTTGGCAACACCATTTTGTCTACTCAACTACTACAATTGTTGATGGCGTACAATTTTGTTGTTGATAGCGTGGGCTTTGTTGCCTACTTCTTGGAAATTGATAGGTACTTAGATCTTGCAATAACTCACAAATTCTTAAATAATCCAATACTATACTCCTCTTTTACTCCTCCACATAATGATATACTAAATTCATTTTCCTTTTTATTTCACAGAGACTTTCTATCTGGCGCTCAGTTGCACTATTGAAATGCAACATTATGTAAATACACTGCAGCATTATGTAAATACTATAGAATGACTCTATATATGCACTTTTCTTACATTCGACTCACACAATTTAGCAACGTTGCGCCCGTGCTTGCACGGAAAACTCTTGCCTAGTCCTATATATATAGTATTAGTATTTAATATCTTTGCAGATTTAAATTGAGAAATTTTTATTTAGTGGTAGGTTCGGACATGGTTTTTGCTATTACAATGGAATGAACTAGAACTTTTAACATATTTGTCCTTCAATTTAACTAAAACTCCATTATGACTGCTCCAGCTTTCCATCATGCATGCATATTGTTGTGCTTTTGATGATCGATTTCAACGCTTCACATATTGAAATTAGTTCACTATATTATTATTCCTTTTAAAGTTCATTTTCTTCTTAGAAGTTTGTATTTTTTTTCTCTTAAATTAATATGCTTTCTCGGTGGTCGTTACTAAGTTTTCTTTTCTAACAAGACAACGTTACTTTCTCAAGTCAATAGAGTTATTTAAAATAAAAGTACGAGAGCATAATAATTTTCATACATTCCAAAAAAAAAAGAATGAGACGTAGACAAAAAGTTCATGCCAAGTAAATAATAATAATCATGATATTATATTTAAGAATAATTGGTGTTAAAGTCTCTATTAATCCTCTTATCTATTTCTTGGAATATAAATTTAAGGATTTTTGTGTTTAGTTTTGAATTTGTATTGAATTTGAATTTGATTCACAAAAAAACACTTTGATGGACAAAAATATGTGAATTTGTTCTTTTAAAACCATAATATTACATTTGTCTTGAATACTTAGGTATTTAATTTACCTTCATCCTTGATCTTCATAGAGAACTTATAGCTTTTAATCCTCGAAATCCTCTAGCCTCTTAAATTGAGAAAATCCTTATGATAGTTATAGGTTAGAAGAATTGTGACAAGGACAAACTCTTTTCATTCATATTAACGTTGACATGATGATATTGATTGACTCAAACATGTCCTTGTATCAAGATGGAAGAGATAACAAATTCTTCTTGACCAATCAAAATAAAATTCTCATGACAATATTTGATTAGCTAGATCATGCAACTGCTACGAGGGTGAAACTTATATGGTCAAGACAACCTTCTTTTACCATATTTTGGTTGATATAATGGTCTTTGATTAAATGAAATATGTCATTTATGTTGGGACGGAACAATTGTGATGAGGGATTTTTTTCCCGATAGATTAGGCTGAAGTTGACATGATGATATTCGATTAGTTGAGAGGGAAGTATTATGATTAGGATGATTTTTTTACCAATAAACTTTTAGTTTACATTGTATAATGGTTGAAACACGTCAATTGTACACGAGGCGTGTTCTCAAAAGTGGTTAATTTGACTAGATACGTTGTATCACTTTTAACATGTGGCATGAACCTATTGACCGTTTCACTTGGCTTACAGGGCAAACCAAATCGCACATAAATTATTAATATATTTTTAATTTGGTATAATACACATTAATTCTAAAACCCTAAAAATTTAAATAAAAACAAGAACTTGATATGTGTGTGTGTGCGCACCTGTGCTGTGTGTGTGCTCGTGCATGCGTGCTGCGTGTGAGTATATGTGCGTGTGCGCGCGCTGTGCGTGTATGTGTGTGTGTACTAAGCAAGAAATGTAGGGTTCTACTGACGGCAAAATAAAGCGCCCTATCATATCCAAATTCTTGCAGCCGAAGCCAAAGATCAAGAAAAAAAGATTGTCATCATCAAGAGGGTCGAACTATTTCCGAAGACCCCATTGAAGATAAAATATTCAGAGATATTCCGGAGCCAGCGATGTAGAAATGGAATCAACAAATTCGGGAAATCGCGAATTCCAATCAAGTTGAAATGGAAACAATAGATTTGCGAATCGTAAATCCAATCAAATTGATATGGAATCAACAAATTTACAAATCTTGAACTCCAACGAAGTTGAAATCTATCCTACCTGCTTAGTTCTAATTTCATTGCTATCACTGAATATAACAATGGCTATAAGAGCTGAGATGATGATATTGAGTTGAAAAATATCCTCTTTTACTCAGCTCAGTTTCATTCTGGTAAGAACTTGGAATCAAGCTCTAATTATGGTGTTGGTAAAAAAACCTATAAAAATTAAGTATTCTGTTGTTCCAGATTCACTTGACCTAAAGAATAGTATTACTTAAGAGGGGGAATCTTCATGTACTTTCTGTGAGATCTGTGAAGATGTATTTTCGCTGTCAAACATAATGATATGGGGCACCAATTGCAACCATCATTACTGTGAAGAATGCATACATAATTATATAGGTAAAAATGTCGATGAGGTTATCCAAGAGGTTGTTATAAGGTGTCCTACTTCTGATTGCAAGGAAATTTTAGATATCAATTTAATAATGTTGGTCGATTTTCTTATTAGAGTAAGAGATGTCAGTCGTCTAATAAAAATTTTGGCTTTTCCACTATTTATTGATTGCCCTTATATGGATTGTATGGGTAAATTGATTGATGATCAAAAGGGATATCCAATTAGGGCATGTCCTAAGTGTTGGAAACTTTTTCTGTCAATTGTAAATATTTACATTTTTGAATGACATGTGAGATTTATGAGTTTAGTTTCGAATTTGTGTTGAATTTTGAATTTGATTCACAAAAAGCACTTTGATGGACAAAAATATGCGAATTTGTTCTTTTAAAACCATGATATTACATTTGTCTTGAATACTTAGGTATTTAATTTACCTTCTTCCTTGATCTTCACAGAGAACGTATAGCATTTGATCCTCGAGATCCTCTAGCCTCTTAAATTAAGAAAATCCTTATTATAGTTGTAGGTTAGAAGAATTATGACAAGGACAAAATTTTTTCGTTCATATTGACGTTGACATGATGATAATTATTGACTCAAACATGTCCTTGTATCAAGATGGAAGAGATAACAAATTCTTCTTGACCAATCAAATTAAAATTCTCATGACAATATTTGATTAGCTAGATCATGCAACTTCTACAAAGGTGAAACTTATATGGTCAAGACAACCTTCTTTTACTATATTTTGGTTGCTATAATGGTATTTGATTAAATGAAATATTTCATTTATGTTGGGACGGAACAATTGTGATGAGGGACTTTTTTCCCGATAGATTAGGCTGAAGTTGACATGATGATATTCGATTAGTTTGAACATGTTAGTCTTGTTGAGAGGAAAGAATTATGATTAGGATGATTTTTTTTACCAATAAAATTTTAGTTTACATTTTTTAATGGTTGAAACACGTCAATTGTACTCGAGGCACGTTCTGAAACGTGGTTAATTTGACTAGATATGTAATATCACTTTTAACATGAGGCATGAACTTATTGACCGTTTCACTTGGCATACCAAATCGCACATATATTGTTAATATATTTTAAATTTGGTATAATCCAAATTAATTCTAAAACCCTAAAAAGTCAAATAAAAAAAAGAACTTGATGTGTGTGCGTAAGTGCGCGCGCGCGTGCTGTGTGCTCGTGCGTGCGTGCGTGCTGCGTGTGTGAATGTGGGCGTGCGCGCGCGCTGTGCGTGTGTATGTGTGTGTGTTTGTGTGTGTGTACTGAGCATGAAATGTAAGGTTCTTCTGACAGCAAAATAAAGCGCCCTATCATATCACAATTCTTGCAGCCGAAGCCAAAAATCGAGAACAAAAGGTTGTCATCATCAAGAAGGTCGAAGAATTTCCGAAGACTCCATAGAAGACACAATTTGCAGAGATATGCCGGAGCCACCGATGTAGATATGAAATCAACAAATTCATAAATCGCGAATTCCAATCAAGTTGAAATGGAACCAACTTATTTGCAAATCGTGAATTACAATCAAATTGATATGGAATCAACAGATTGCGAATCTTGAACTCCAACGAAGTTGAAGTTGATTCTACCTCGTTTAGTTCTGATTTCATTGCTATCACTGAATATAACAATGGCTATAAGAGCGGAGATGATGATATTGAGTTGAAAAAATGATATTGAGTTGCAAAATATCCTCTTTTACTCAGCTCAGTTTCATTCTTGTAAGAACTTGGAATCAAGCTCTAATTATGGTGTTGGTAAAAAACCTATAGATATTAAGTATTTTGTTGTTCCAGATTCACTTAACCTAAAGAATAGTATTACTCAAGAGGGAGAATCTTCATGTACTTTCTGTGAAATTTGTGAAGATGTATTTTCGCTGTCAAACATAATGATGTAGGGCACCAATTGCAATCATCATTACTGTGAAGAATGCATACATAATTATATAGGTAAAAATGTCGATGAGGTTATACATGAGGTTTCTATAAGGTGTCCTACTTCTGATTGCAAGGAAATTTTAGATATCAATTTAATAATGTCGGTCGATTTTCTTATTAGAGTAAGAGATGTCAGTCATCTAATAAAAATTTTGGTTTTCCACTATTTATTGATTGCCCTTATATGGATTGTATGGGTAAATTGATTGATGATCAACAGGGATATCCAATTAGGGCATGTCCTAAGTGTTGGAAACATTTTCTGTCAATTGTCAATATTTATATTTTGGAATGACATGTAATATTTATGTGTTTAGATTCGAATTTTTGTTGAATTTGAACTTGATTCACAAAAAACACTTTAATGGACAAAAATATGTGAATTTGTTCTTTTAAAACCATGAAACTACATTTGTCTTGAATACTTAGGTATTTAATTTACCTTCATCCTTGTTCTTCCTAGAGAACTTATAACATTTGATCTTCGAGATCCTTTAGCCTCTTAAATTAAGAAAATTCTTATTATAGTTGTAGGTTAGAAGAATTGTGACAAGCACAAAGTCTTTTCGATCAAATTGACGTTGACATGATGATATTTATTGGCTCAAACATGTCCTTGTATCAAGATGGAAGAGATAAAAAATTCTTCTTGACCAATCAAAATAATATTCTCATAAAATATTTGATAAGCTAGATGATGCAACTTCTATAAGGGTGAAACTTATATGGTCAAGGCAACCTTATTTTACCATATTTTGGTTGATATAATGATACTTGATTATATGAAATATGTCATTTATGTTTGGACGAAACAATTGTGATGAGGGATTTTTTTCCCGATAGATTAGGCTGAAGTTGATATGATGATATTCGATTAGTTTGAATATGTTGGTCTTGTTGAGAGGAAATAATTATGATTAGGATGGTTTTTTTACCAATAAAATTTTAGTTTACATTGTTTAATGGTTGAAACACGTCAATTTTACACGAGGCGTGTTCTCAGAAGTGGTTAATTTGACTAGATACGTTGTATCACTTTTAACATGTGGCATGAACTTATTGACTGTTTCACTTTTCTTACGGGGCATACCAAATCGCACATATATTATTAATATATTTTAAATTTCGTATAATCCACATTAATTCTAAAACCCTAAATAGTCAAATAAATACAAGAACTTGGTGTGTGTGTGTGCGTGTGTATGCGTGCGTGCGTGCACGCACGCTTTGCGTGTGTGTGTGTGTGTGTGTGTGTACTGAGCAATAAATGTAACGTTCTACTGACGGCAAAATAAAGCGCCCTATTATTATCCAAATTCTTGTAGCCGAAGCCAAAGATCGAGAACTAAAGGTTGTAATCATCAAGAGGGTCGAAGAATTTTCGAAGACTCCATAGAAGACGCAATATTCAGGGATATGCCGGAGCCAGCGATGTAGATATGGAATCAACAAATTCATAAATCGCGAATTCCAATCAAGTTGAAATGGAACCAACTTATTTGCAAATCGTGAATTCCAATCAAATTGATATGGAATCAACATATTTGCGAATCTTGAACTCCAACGAAGTTGAAGTTGATTCTACCTCGTTTAGTTCTGATTTCATTGCTATCACTGAATATAACAATGGCTATAAGAGCTGAGATGATGATATTGAGTTGCAAAATATCCTCTTTTACTCAGCTCAGTTTCATTCTGGTAAGAACTTGGAATCAAGCTCTAATTATGGTGTTGGTAAAAAACCTATAGAAATTAAGTATTTTGTTGTTCCAGATTCACTTAACCTAAAGAATAGTATTACTCAAGAGGGAGAATCTTCATGTACTTTCTGTGAAATTTGTAAAGATGTATTTTCACTGTCAAACATAATGATGTGGGGCACCAATTGCAATCATCATTACTGTGAATAATGCATACATAATTATATAGGTAAAAATGTCGATGAGGTTATCCATGAGGTTGCTATAAGGTGTCCTACTTCTGATTGCAAGGAAATTTTAGATATCAATTTAATAATGTTGGTCGATTTTCTTATTAGAGTAAGAGATGTTAGTTGTCTAATAAAAATTTTGGCTTTTCCACTATTTATTGATTGCCCTTATATGGATTGTATGGGTAAATTGATTGATGATCAACAGGGATATCCAATTAGGGCATGTCCTAAGTGTTGGAAACATTTTCTGTCAATTGTCAATATTTACATTTTGGAATGACATGTGAGATTTATGTGTTTAGATTCGAATTTGTGTTGAATTTGAACTTGATTCACAAAAAACACTTTGATGGACAAAAATATGTGAATTTGTTCTTTTAAAACCATGAAACTACATTTGTCTTGAATACTTAGGTATTTAATTTACCTTCATCCTTGATCTTCATAGAGAACTTATAACATTTGATCTTCGAGATCCTTTAGCCTCTTAAATTAACAAAATCCTTATTATAGTTGTAGGTTAGAAGAATTGTGACAAGGACAAAGTCTTTTCGATCATATTGACGTTGATTTTGATGATATTGATTGGCTCAAACATGTCCTTGTATCAAGATGGAAGAGATAACAAATTCTTCTAGACCAATCAAAATAAAATTCTCATAAAAATATTTGATAAGCTAGATCATGCAACTTCTATAAGGGTGAAACTTATATGGTCAAGGCAACCTTCTTTTACCATATTTTGGTTGCTATAATGGTACTTGATTAAATGAAATATGTCATTTATGTTTGGACGGAACAATTGTGATGAGGGATTTTTTTTCCCGATAGATTAGGCTGAAGTTGATATGATGATATTCGATTAGTTTGAATATGTTGGTCTTGTTGAGAGGAAAGAATTATGATTAGGATGATTTTTTTTTACTAATAAAATTTTAGTTTACATTGTTTAATGGTTGAAACACGTCAATTGTACACGAGGCGTGTTCTCAAAAGTGGTTAACTTGACTAGATACGTTGTATCACTTTTAACATGTGGCATGAACTTATTGACCATTTCACTTGGCTTACAGGGTATACCAAATCACACATATATTATTAATATATTTTTAATTTGGTATAATCCACATTAATTCTAAAACCCTAAAAAGTCAAATAAAGAAAAGAACTTTATGTGTGTGTGTGCGCATGTGCGTGCGTGCGTGCGTGCTACGTGTGTGTATGCGTGGGTGCACACGCGCTTTGTTTTTGTGTGTGTGTGTATTTTTGTGTGTGTACTGAGCAATAAATTTCAGGTTCTACTGATGGCAAAATAAAGCGCCCTATCATATCATAATTCTTGCAGCCGAAGCCAAAGATCGAGAACTAAAGGTTGTAATCATCAAGAGGGTCGAAGAATTTCCGAAGACTCCATAGAAGACACAATATGCAGAGATATGCCGGAGCCAGCGATGTAGATATGGAATCAACAAATTCATAAATCGTGAATTCCAATCAAGTTGAAATGGAAACAACTTATTTGCAAATTGTGAATTCCAATCAAATTGATATGGAATCAACAGATTGCGAATCTTGAACTCCAACGAAGTTGAAGTTGATTCTGCCTCGTTTAGTTTTGATTTCATTGCTATCACTGAATATAACAATGGCTATAAGAGAGGAGATGATGATATTGAGTTGAAAAATATCCTCTTTTACTCAGCTCAGTTTCATTCTGGTAAGAACTTGGAATCAAGCTCTAATTATGGTGTTGGTAAAAAAACCTATAGAAATTAAGTATTTTGTTGTTCCAGATTCACTTAACCTAAAGAATAGTATTACTCAAGAGGAGGAATCTTCATGTACTTTCTGTGAAATTTGTGAAGATGTATTTTCGCTGTCAAACATAATGATGTGGGGCACCAATTGCAATCATCATTACTGTGAATAATGCATACATAATTATATAGGTTAAAATGTCGGTGAGGTTATACATGAGGTTTCTATAAGGTGTCCTACTTCTGATTTCAAGGAAATTTTAGATATCAATTTAATAATGTCGGTCGATTTTCTTATTAGAGTAAGAGATGTCAATCATCTAATAAAAATTTTTGCTTTTCCACTATTTATTGATTTCCCTTATATGGATTGTATGGGTAAATTGATTGATGATCAACTGGGATATCCAATTAGGGCATGTCCTAAGTGTTGGAAACATTTTCTGTCAATTGTCAATATTTACATTTTGGAATGACATGTGAGATTTATGTGTTTAGATTCGAATTTGTGTTGAATTTGAACTTGATTCACAAAAAATACTTTGATGGACAAAAATATGTGAATTTGTTCTTTTAAAACCATGAAACTACATTTGTCTTGAATACTTAGGTATTTAATTTACCTTCATCCTTGATCTTCATAGAGAACTTATAACATTTGATCTTCGAGATCCTTTAGCCTCTTAAATTAACAAAATCCTTATTATAGTTGTAGGTTAGAAGAATTGTGACAAGGACAAAGTCTTTTCGATCATATTGACGTTGACATGATGATATTGATTAGCTCAAACATTCCTTGTATCAAGATGGAAGAGATAACAAATTCTTCTTGACTAATCAAAATAAAATTCTCATGAAAATATTTGATAAGCTAGATCATGCAACTTCTATAAGGGTGAAACTTATATGGTCAAGGCAACCTTCTTTTACCATATTTTGGTTGCTATAATGGTACTTGATTAAATGAAATATGTCATTTATGTTTGGACGGAACAATTGTGATGAGGGATTTTTTTTCCCGATAGATTAGGCTGAAGTTGATATGATGATATTCGATTAGTTTGAATATGTTGGTCTTGTTGAGAGGAAATAATTATGATTAGGATGATTATTTTTACTAATAAAATTTTAGTTTACATTGTTTAATGGTTGAAACACGTCAATTGTACACGAGGCGTGTTCTAAAAAGTGGTTAATTTGACTAGATACGTTGTATCACTTTGAACATGTGGCATGAACTTATTGACCGTTTCACTTGGCTTACAGGGCATACCAAATCACACATATATTATTAATATATTTTAAATTTGGTATAATCCACATTAATTCTAAAACCCTAAAAAGTCAAATAAAATAAAGAACTTGATGTGTGTGTGTAAGCGCGCGCGCGTGCTGTGTGCTCATGCGTGCTGCGTGTGTGAATGTGGGTGTGGGCGCGCGCTGTGTGTGTGTGTGTGTTTGTGTGTGTGTACCGAGCAAGAAATGTAAGGTTCTTCTGACGGCAAAATAAAGTGCCCTATCATATCACAATTCTTGCAGCCGAAGCCAAAGATCGAGAACAAAAGGTTGTCATCATCAAGAGGGTCGAAGAATTTCCGAAGACTCCATAGAATACACAAAATTTAGAGATATGCCGGAGCCAGCGATGTAGAAATGTAATCAACAAATTCACAAATTGCGAATTCCAATCAAGTTGAAATGGAAACAACAAATTTGCGAATCGTAAATTCCAATCAAATTGATGTGGAATCAACAGATTTACAAATCTTGAACTCCAACGAAGTTGAAGTTGATTCTACCTCGTTTAGTTCTAATTTCATTGCTATCACTGAATATAACCATGGCTATAAGAGTGTAGATGATGATATTGAGTTGCAAAATATCCTCTTTTACTCAGCTCAGTTTCATTCTGGTAAGAACTTGGAATCAAGCTCTAATTATGGTGTTGGTAAAAAACCTATAGAAATTAAGTATTTTGTTGTTCAAGATTCACTTAACCTAAAGAATAGTATTACTCAAGAGGGAGAATCTTCATGTACTTTCTGTGAAATTTGTGAAGATGTATTTTCGCTGTCAAACATAATGATGTGGGGCACCAATTGCATTCATTATTACTGTGAAGAATGCATACATAATTATATAGGTAAAAATGTCGATGAGGTTATACATGAGGTTGCTATAAGGTGTCCTACTTCTGATTGCAAGGAAATTTTAGATATCAATTTAATAATGTCGGTCGATTTTCTTATTAGAGTAAGAGATGTCAGTCGTCTAATAAAAATTTTGGCTTTTTCACAATTTATTGATTGCCCTTATATGGATTGTATGGGTAAATTGATTGATGATCAACAGGGATATCCAATTAGGGCATGTCCTAAGTGTTGGAAACTTTTTCTGTCAATTGTAAATATTTACATTTTGGAATGACATGTGAGATTTATGTATTTAGATTCGAATTTGTGTTGAATTTGAACTTGATTCACAAAAAACACTTTGATGGACAAAAATATGTGAATTTGTTCTTTTAAACCCATGAAACTACATTTGTCTTGAATACTTAGGTATTTAATTTACCTTCATCCTTGATCTTCATAGAGAACTTATAACATTTGATCTTCGAGATCCTTTAGCCTCTTAAATTAAGAAAATCCTTAATATAGTTGTAGGTTAGAAGAATTGTGACAAGGATAAAATCTTTTCGATCATATTGACGTTGACATGATGATATTGATTGGTTCAAACATGTCCTTGTATCAAGATGGAAGAGATAACAAATTCTTCTTGACCAATCAAATTATAATTCTCATGACAATATTTGATTAGCTAGATCGTGCAACTTCTACAAGGGTGAAGCTTATATGGTCAAGACAACCTTCTTTTACCATATTTTGGTTGCTATAATGGTATTTGATTAAATGAAATATGTCATTTATGTTGGGATGGAACAATTGTATGGGGGATTTTTCCCCGATAGATTAGGCTGAAGTTCACATGATGATATTCGATTAGTTTGAATATGTTTGTCTTGTTGAGAGGAAAGAATTATGATTAGGATGATTATTTTTACCAATAAAATTTTAGTTTACATTGTTTAATGGTTGAAACAAGTCAATTGTACACGAGGCGTGTTCTCAAAAGTGGTTAATTTGACTAGATACGTTGTATCACTTTTAACATGTGGCATGAACTTATTGACCGTTTCAATTGGCTTACAGGGCATACCAAATCGCATATATATTATTAATATATTTTAAATTTTTTATAATCCACATTAATTCTAAAACCCTAAAAAGTCAAATAAAGACAAGAACTTGATGTGTGTGTGTGTGTGTGTGCGCGCGCGTGTGCGTGGTATGTGCTCGTGCGTGCGTGTGTGCGTGCGTGTTGGGTGTATGTGTGCGTGCGTGCACGCGCGCTTTGCGTGTGTGTGTGTGTACTGAGCAATAAATGTAACGTTCTACTGACGGCAAAATAAAGCGCCCTATCATATCCAAATTCTTGCAGCCGAAGCCAAAGATCGAGAACATAAGGTTGTCATCATCAAGAGGGTCGAAGAATTTCTTAAGACTCCATAGAAGACACAAAATTGAGAGATATGTCGGAGCCAGCGATATAGAAATGGAATAAACAAATTCACAAATTGCGAATTCCAATCAAGTTGATATGGAAACAACAGATTTGCGAATCGTAAATTCCAATTAAATTGATGTGGAATCAACAGATTTACAAATCTTGAACTCCGACGAAGTTGAAGTTGATGCTACCTCGTTTAGTTCTGATTTCGTTGCTATCACTGAATATAACAATGGCTATAAGAGCGGAGATGATGATATTGAGTTGCAAAATATCCTCTTTTACTCAGCTTAGTTTCATTCTGTTATGAACTTGGAATCAAGCTCTAATTATAGTGTTGGTAAAAAACCTATAGAAATTAAGTATTCTGTTGTTCAAGATTCACTGAACCTAAAGAATAGTATTACTCAAGAGGGGGAATCTTCATGTACTTTCTGTGAAGATGTATTTTCGCTGTCAAACACAATGATGTGGGGCACCAATTGCAATCAGCGTTATTGTGAAGAATGCATACAAAATTATATTGGTAAAAATATCAATGAGGTTATCCATGAGGTTGCTATAAGGTGTCCTAATTTTTATTGCAAGGAAATTTTAGGTATCAATTTTATAATGCCGGTCGATTTTCTTATCCGAGTAAGAGATGCTAGTCGTCTAATAAAAGTTTTGGCTTTCCCACTATTCATTCATTGCCCTTATATGGATTGTATTGGTAAATTGATTGATCATCAACAAGGATATCCAATTAGGGCAATGTCCTAAGTGTTGGAAACTTTTCTGTGTCAATTGTAAATACTTACATTTTGGAATAACATGTGAGATTTATGAGTTTAGTGGGCAATTGAATTTGTTGTACTGGGAGCAGCAATATGGAAAAGAAGAGGAAGAGGAAGAGGACTAGGAAGAGAAGAGGAGGAAGAAATTCCATGGTCAAAAACTTCGACGAATATGCAAAAGAGGTCAAGTTTTGTTTCTTTGGAGATAAAATAGAAATTTGAAATCCTTATTACTTTATATGCAGAGTCTATTGTTGGTTAAAAACAGTATATTGAGTCTTTTATTTGATTTCTGTCACGACCCAAATCGAGCCGCGAGTGGCACCCACACTTACCCTTCTATGTGAGCGAACCAACCAATCCAAACCCCAACATTTTAACCATAATAGACAGAATACAATGCGGAAGACTTAAAACTCATTAATAAAAATAGATTAATAACTTCTAAAACTCAAACACTTGTTATTATCCCCAAAATCTGGAAGTCATAAATAATAGCTAGTCTATGCCAGAACTTCAAGGCATCAAGACATGAAGAAGAAGATCCAGTCCAAGCTAGAAGCTTTAACTCACCCTGAAATCTGGTGTGACGAAGACTGGCTAGAGTTGCGGTTGAGTTGAAGATGACGGTACGTTTGCTGCACTCCACAAATAACAAAGAAAAACAATTACAAGTAGGGGTCAGTACAACCACAAGTACTGAGTAGATATCATCGGCCAACTCAAAATAGAAAACAGTATATATAAGACAATAACATAAAATCAACCATATTCCTCAACAGGTGAAAGCAACAAGTTCACAAATCATGTGTAACCACATCAAACACGCCTATTAGAACTCAAGTCTCCACACCATACTCATTTAGGATATAGGTTCTTTTCATTCGAATTTATTAACATAATTTCAAGATTCATTATCTTTATTCCTCTTGTGTCGGTATGTGACACTCCGCTCCCTTACTACTATGTGCCGGAACGTGACACTCCGATCCCCTAATTCTACATGTCGATTCGTGACACCCAATCCCCTAATTCTACGTGTCAGCTCGTGACACCCGATCCCCTAATTCTACGTGTCGGTTCGTGACACCCAATACCCTAATTCTACGTGTCGATTCGTGACACCCGATCCCCTAATTCTACGTGTCGGTTCGTGACACCCGCTCCCCTAATCTCATTCTATTAATTCATCAAGCCTTCTTTTATACCAAGGCATCATCATTAACAAGGTAAATTTAGGATTAGAGATTCAATAGACTCATCATGCTTATTCATCACAATTATATAATCACATCATGTAAGCACACAATTAAGCATATAGAAGGTTTTATAATACTACCCAACACATATCATTCGCTATTAAGAGTCTACTACGAATAGCATAAAAATCATAACCTACCTCCACCGAAGATTCGTGATTAAGCAAGCAATTTTCCAAAGCTTTGTTTCCTCTTCGTTTCCCTCTTCTCTCGATCGTTCTCTTTCCCTCTCCTTGTTCTTTCTATTTTTCTTATTCAAACCCTCTTTCTTTTATTTAAAAATTATTTGTTACCCTAATTATTATACTCATATAATTATAATAGTGATAAAAATGACCCGCTATTAATTATAATATTATTTCTTAGCCATTAACTAAATAAATTAGTAAAAATACCCCACTAATTTCATAATTATAATTATGAATAGTCCAAAATACCCACTTAAATCTATCGAAAAGTATTTTCTAACATAAAAATTTCTAGTGCTCAAACCGACTAAATGGGTTGTTACAATAGATACCAATTTACCCATCGTTCGTCCTCGAACGATCAAAGGAAGGCAAGGCAAGAAAGGATAGTTATCTCAATGATTATTCCAAAATATTAATACCCATTGTCTCATCTCAATAGTATCAAAAACTAGAGATCTACACCTCCCCTCATAGAATGTCTCTAATATAATTGCACACATACTTGGTTTATCAAACTCCACATTCATTGAAGTCAACACTCTTAATAATAACAAAACGTATAACTACATCGATCATCTACCTTACTCTCAAACCATCATTAGTATCAAAGTATGCTTATCAAATACATGTTCGAACTATGGCTATCTCTTTGTATTTAAGCATTTTCTGACAGATACGAGTCTCAAATAAGGCCTATAGCACTAATTTCAAATGTGATAGTACCTTTTCATTGAGACAAAATTATTAAATCACACACAAAGTCAACTCTACACCACTTTCATATACCATGCTTAAGGTACCATTTTAAACCATTATATATATCATGCCAACATTTAGGAAAATTCTTTGTCACTCAAACTATTCTGTATACTATAAGCTCATAACCTCTATTAACCATCAAATGTCCATGTAACACACCTTAACATTCTATGAAGTCCCATCAATAGAGTAGTATTAACCCAACGTTATTCTTAATAACCATGTAGAATTATATCTCACCTTTTACATCATTCTTAAGTCTTCTATCCTAATTTGAGCAATCTAACCTCATTGTAAAATACTAAAATTTTCATACCTCATTATTTGTCACCTAAACCAAAATTATTTTTTTTTTAGAAGTCAATGATAAACTCCTAGTAAGTCTGTACCGAACTAGTTCACATCTCACAAATATATCTAAACTCATAGGCAAAAATTAAAACAACCATCAACTACACCCCATGGATTTATACGAGAGGTCTTATTCTTTCACTCTTCTCAAATTCTTTTTGTGGTGCAAATTTCTAAATATCTCGCTCCTTCAATATATCAAACTCTTGTTTATCTAGCTTGCTTACCGATCTCATGTTTTACTAATAATCCAACCCTACTCATTTCTAAATTCAACAGTACAACAGAACCTATCATCTCACTCAAGTTGAACGTCTGTACACTTCTCTCTTAAGTTCTATTCAATAGCTTTTAACCAAGCTGATTAACCTGTTATGCTAGTACCTTAACCAAAACAAAATAGACGAAATCACACAATTTTGAACCCAATTCTTGATCCCTTCGAAGATACATTTTTAGTTCTTACAATCAGGGAAAATAATTCTGCTCTCACTTATTTTTTCTTAAGGCTACACATCCCACAAGTTTTATCTTATTTTAGTTATGATTCCAGCTCCTTTAAATTATATTCGAGTGTGCCCTAAATCTCCTAAAATTTATCATACAACCACATTACTCACTAAATAGTAGAAATATCAACCTTAGATACTCGCAAGTTTTTATCACCATACAAAATTTATTTGACCAATAATTTGTATTCTATAATTTGCATCTCCGTCACCATCCATCACTTACTCCTATCACCATCATTTATTTGTAAGCCCTTTTCATCACCACAAAGACTCAGATATAGTAATCAAAATGAAAGGACTAACAAATTTTATATTCACTTTCTTACTAAAATCTTCATTTTACTTCACCCAAAGTATACCCAACTAGGATTTTGTTTTCCTATAAGTCTGTTATGCTAGTATCAATCTACCTTTTGAAGCTTAAGATAAAACCACCAGTCCTCACTCAAAACCCTCAAGATACATTGCACAGTTTAAGTTGTGTTAATATTTGTACCAAAGATCCACCACTAAAGATTTTCTTTAAAATAATGCTCAACCACTAAAATTTTCCTTCAAAATAATGCTCAATCTAAGTTCGTGTAGTAATAAACTAGTTGGTTTCTCAAATGTGAATGCAACACTAAATCTTATTATCTAACCATGTCGTACAACTTGTAATCCTTTAGTAATTAGTATTCATACTTGACAATCGACGTACCTATTTCCACATAACCCTAGTACTGCCACACCGTGAAAGTCCATTAGATACCTTACTAGAACACATCATACCTGTCCATAATATCGTACCCAAATAGCCCACATATTTCTACCCATTGAATAATTGAAAAACATTAACGAATATGTTCTCTCTCTAGACCAAACAATTTGTTTTACTTCTTAGATCAATTCAATAACAAAATAACACACTTCCTAACTCTAACCAAGTAAGCATCGATGACTTTCTCGAATATACCCTCACTCTATGAAGTCATAGTACTGTCTTTGTTAACTAACACTCGACATGAGACTACCAACACATTTTGCGATCGAGAAAATATATCTATTTCTAAGGACATATTATTTTTTTTCTTTGTATTGTTGCTATTTCAACTTCAAATACTCTAGTAGTACCCATATTTGAAATAGAGTGAAGAAGTTCAGATACCAATTTGTATCACCTAGATACCAATTGGATTCAAGTAGTAGCACGAAAGAAAGAAAGAAATGAGCTTTCCTAAAGTCCTATAGCTTCTCGAAGAAAAGTAAAGGCGTCCCCTTACCATTCCGCAAGACTCTACTAGACTTGTTCTTGTGGGATGAGATCAACGAACCTAACGCTCTGATACCAAGTTTGTCACGACCCAAAACGAGTCGTGAGTGGCATCCACACTTAACTACCTAGGTGAGTGAACCAACCAATCCAAACCCTAACATTTTAACCATAATAGACATAATACAATGTGGAAGACTTAAAACTCATTAATAAAAATAGATTAATAACTTCTAAAACTCAAACACTTGTTATTATCCCCAAATTCTGGAAGTCATCATCACAAGAACATCTATCCTCAAATAACTAAAGCTAAGAGTATCTAAGAAACTAAACATAAATAATAGCTAGTCTATGCAAGAACTTCAAGGCATCAAGACATGAAGAAGAAGATCCAGTCCAAGCTAGAAGCTTTAGCTCACCCTGAAATCTGGTGTGACGAAAACTGGCTAGAGTTGCGGTTGAGTTGAAGATGACGGGTACATTTGCTGCACTCCACAAATAATAAAGAAAAACAATTACAAGTAGGGGTCAGTACAACCACAAGTACTGAGTAGATATCATCGGCCAACTCAAAATAGAAAACACTATATATCAGATAATAACATAAAATCAACCATATTCCTCAACAGGTGAAAGCAACAAGTTCACAAATCATGTGTAACCACATCAAACACGCCTATGAGAACTCAAGTCTCCACACCATACTCATTTGGGATATAGGTTCTTTTCATTCGAATTTATTAACATAATTTCAAGATTCATTATCTTTATTCCTCTTGTGTCGGTACGTGACACTCCGCTCCCTTACTACTATGTGCCGGAACATGACACTACGATCCCCTAATTCTACGTGTCGATTCGTGACACCCGATCCCCTAATTCTACGTGTCGGTTCGTGACACCCGATCCCCTAATTCTACGTGTCGGTTCGTGACATCCGATCCCCTAATTCTACGTGTCGGTTCGTGACACCCGATCCTCTAATTCTACGTGTCAGTTCGTGACACCCGATCCCCTAATTCTACGTGTCGGTTCGTGACACCCGATCCCCTAATTCTACGTGTCGGTTCGTGACACCCGCTCCCCTAATCTCATTCTATTAATTCATCAAGCCTTCTTTTATACCAAGGCATCATCATTAACAAGGTAAATTTAGGATTAGAGATTCAATAGACTCATCATGCTTATTCATCACAATTATATAATCACATCATGTAAGCACACATTTAAGCATATAGAAGGTTTTATAATACTACCCAACACATATCATTCGCTATTAAGAGTCTACTACGAATAGCATAAAAACCATAACCTACCTCCACCGAAGATTCGTGATCAAGCAAGCAATTTTCCAAAGCTTTGTTTCCTCTTCGTTTCCCTCTTCTCTCGATCGTTCTCTTTCCCTCTCCTTGTTCTTTCTATTTTTCTTATTCAAACCCTCTTTCTTTTCTTTACAAATTATTTGTTACCCTAATTATTATACTCATATAATTATAGTAGTGATAAAAATGACTCACTATTAATTATAATATTATTTCTTAACCATTAACTAAATAAATTAGTAAAACTACCCCACTAATTTCATAATTATAATTATGAATAGTCCAAAACACCCACTTAAATCTATCGGAAAATATTTTCTAACATAAAAATTTCTAATGCTCAAACCGACTAAATGGGTTGTTACAATTTCAGTTAGTTGTTAAGCTGGTGAAAACATTATATGCAGGGTTTTTATGTTTGAACTAGTTGTTGAGTTTGTGTTTGGTTCTCATAGTTGATATCTATTGTCCAATGTAAGTGTAGCTTAAAAAATTGTTCTATTTTATATGGAGTCCAGGTTTGTATGATCAACTATCAAGCCTATATTTCTTTTATTTTGAATCACCTGTTCAAATTCTTTGATTGTAAATTTTTTATGTATCTTTTAAATATTTGAAATTATCAATTATTGTGATTTATAATATTTTCTTACGTAGTTTATGAATATATAAATTTCATTTCATAAAATTTAAAAATCTCATGTATGAATTTCTATCAAACTTAAATTGTTTGACTTTCGAACGATAAAATCATTTGTTGTAGATGGAAAGTAGTGGCTGTGCGCACTTGCTGCAAATGGAGTGGATTTCCTTTAACATCAAGTTAAGACCAATTAAAAATTCTTTTATTATACATATATATAGCAATTTTTTTCATAACAAATAAGCATAGGTCTCAGATAGGATATCTCTAGTAACCTACAATCTTTTCTTTCTTTTTTTTGGTTGCAAAAAACTAGAGCATTTTCTATCACAAATATTTTTATTTTAAAAAAAAATAAAAAAGATAGAGAAGATGGAGAAAATTGTTTGTGGTGCTTTAATTATAGCAATTTTACTACAAATCACAATAGCACAAACAGAACATATAGTTGGGGATAGCTTTGGTTGGTCTATACCAATTAATGGTGCTGCAGCTTATGCGATGTGGGCTGATGCAAATTCAATCAAAATTGGTGACACTTTAGGTATTCTTTCTGTTTTAATTAATTTGATTGTTTTTATATTTTATGGTTTAAATAAAAGATAATTATCAAAATATTGTTTAAATGGATGGTGGAAAGTTGGAATTGAAAAATTACTTTATAAAATAAAGGGAAGAATGCATTTCGAGATGAACAAAAAAATACGTCAAACATGCACATTTAATTTTAAAGTAAATAAGTTAACAAAATCATCCCTTCTTTTGATTTAAAAGATCACGTATCTTTTAGTTTTTTTTATTTTCGATTTCTCACCGGGCGTCTTGGTATACCTACATTGGAGTCCGGTTAAAATTGAAATCATGACGAAAAATTTTACATTGAAAATAAAATATTTCTTAACAAAGACGACATCGTATACAAGAGGACTCGAACCCAAAACCTCTTGATTAAGGATAAAGGACAGAAACAGTACTTACCACCAAAGTGTTAATTTTCTTTGTCATGTATTAGAATGGTGCTAATTTTTTGTTAATTCACTTAAAAGATCACTTATTTAAAAAAATGATACATTCGACCACTTTTTAATAATGTGACATCTAATTTTCAGAGCCACAAAAATAAAAATATTAAATTTAACCCATTTAGACAAAAAATCTCGTATCTGATTCATACTTAATCCGTAAAATCCATTTATGTATACTAAACAGTGGTCTAGAAATTCCTTATACGAAAAAAAAAATCTTAACATTAAAACTATGAACTCTCTAATATTTGCAAAACTAAGTTTGAGTTTAATTAATATTTGCAAAACTAAGTTTGAGTTTAATTACTCACATCTCATCATGGCTTTTATACTTCTATAGTACTTAACATGCTAATTTGTAATATTATTATAAAGTGTATTATAAATTTTGTGATAATTATAAATTACTTAATTCTTTTCATCTTTTTTTTTATGCGCGTTAATTAATAGAGATTTCTTACCTCAATAGAATTGACTTCCATCTCTGTTAAGTTTTTTTTTTAATTATATTATTAATAAAATGCCGCTACATATAGTCTAGTGGTATAAATTCAAAAAAAGAAGTCTTAGAATCACCATTTGTAATTATTTTGAACTTTAAGAAATATGCTTCACAAAAAAATAAAGAAGAATTAAAGTTATGTCAAATATACTAAAATGTTCTTTAATTTTATGGTGTTAAGTATATCACGTGGAAAATTAAAATTAAAATATTATCAAAAAATGGAAAGGAATCATTCTTTTTTAAACAGACTAAAGAGGAAATATAGTCATTCTTTTTTAAACGGAGAGAATATTATAATATACTACCATCGTCCGCTTTCAATTGTCAGTTTTGACAGTAGAATTGAATTATAAAACTTTTGGCTAACATTTTACGATGAATTCTTGACCAGTATTCAAATTTACGCAAGGAAACCATGATGTACAAGAAGTATCAAGAAGTTCATATGAAGAATGCAGTACACAAAATTCTATAGGTGAAGCAATCAAGAAAGGGCCTGCAAAAATAACAGTTAAAACTCTTGGTGATCATTATTATATTTGCACTGTTGGTGAGCACTGTTTAGCTGGTCAAAAAATGGCCATTAAAGTTACAAGTTCAAATTCCTCAGCCTCAAATACTCCAGCAGGAAGCATCCCACCTCCTTCATCTTCCTCAAATATCGTGTTCGCGAGTTTTCTGCTAAGTTTATTTTCTATTACATTCACCATTTTTCTCTAAGCATATTTGTATAGGTTTATGCTCAACCTGATGACATGGTATAGATTGCACATAATTTGATTCAGTTTGGGTTAAATTCTACTATTTTGAAGATTATTGCCAAATCTTCTGCACACTACTTGTAAAATTATATATTAAGTGTGTAATAATTTAGCACCAAAGAAATATATACTTATTGTACTCACTCTCGAATCAATTCTTCTGTAATTTGACATTAGATTCATGAACAAACGAGTTAATATCTCAAAAGGTTACTAATCAATTTTAAGATTTTAACTAGTAAAGTTATTGGACTTTATTTTGTATCAATAAAATCACTCAACTCTATATATATATTAATTATGTAACTCTATGCTTCGATATGATATTTGATATATTGATATATTTCTAAATATCATATATCGTATCAAATACCCAAAAAAATAAAATGTATATCATATACCATATCAAATATAATAATACCAATATCACGATATCAAAAATTTGATATGATATTAAAAAAGTGTCAAAATATTATATATTTTTGCTGATACGTTATTCGCGAATGTAATACATATTATATATTTTTTCTGATATAAAAAAAAGTGTTAAAATAACACTACAAAACCCTAAACTCTAAATGAGATATCTAAATGAACATCGTCTAATTAAGATATCTTAAGTGAAATATTATGTCAATTTTAAATTTGACCTTGGAAAATCACCAGTATGGGTGCAATTGTGTTTGTTCTCCTTATTCTTCTCTCTGAATTTTTTCTATAATTCGAAGATTTTTAATAGCGTATTTCTCGATTACTAGAATGAAAAATATCTGAGCATTTAAATCTCAGTCTTTAGATGATAATTGAATAAGTTGATTTTAAGATAGAAGATTTTTTGGGAGTTGGAAGATTCATGCTAAAGTGTGAAAATGAAGTGATTTGTCTTGTTTTGGGGTTAAGAGATATTTTTATTTAAGAAGAAAAAAAAAGTTTGTATTTTGTGTGGTTGCAAATTTATACCTTACAATATGTTATCCTTCTTATATTTTTATTATATTTGGAATAATTTCTATCTTTCTCATCCTACAGCTTCCAAAATGGCTGCAGCATCAACAAGTCCCTCTTTATTTCCTGCAACTCGTTCTGCTTCTAATACTAATACAAGTCCCTCTGTTTCAAATATTTATGGTAAGATACACAATTTCTGTAACATCTTTTTTTTTTTCTCGATATGTGAGAAAAGGAGCATCGAAGCAACAGTAAAGTTGTCTCTGAGTGAATTATAGGCAAGGGGTTTAAGCCGTCAGAATAGTCACTAATACTTGTAATTAGGATAGACTGTCTACATCACATCTCCTAGGAGCGATTCTAGTCCTTCCCCAGACTCGGCTAACGCGAGATGTTTTGTGCACCTTGTTGCCTTGTCTATTTATTTTTTCCTCGATCTGCATATATTTACTTTAATATGTTGTTATTTGGATAATTTTGTATTGGAATGAAGAAGAATCGAAATATAGTAGAATGAATACAGAGGATTCATATAGTCAATCCCAACGAATAGGGATTGTGGCATAGTTTAATTTGCGTAACGATTTAATCTAACTCACAAATTACCCCATAGAAACTTAGTGAGTGCAAATTAATCGGGCTCCAAAGCTGATACGGAACAAATCAAAACGAAAAAAAACAGAACTCAGCCATTTCATTGGTTTCGTTTCTCTAATGTATCTGTATATTCAACATGTAGCTACAAGTTTTATGGGCGCGCACTTGAGAACATATTATCCAGCTACAAGGAAACTAGTAAGGATCCATAGGGGTATAGTTGCTGCGGCAGTTGCAACTTCCCCTGCAGAGGAAATCAAAGAGTAAGCTCATTCCTTCTCTTGTCTTCCGTCTTTTAATGAGACATACTGAGTTTTGTTAGCATCGACTCAATGAACTAACATATATATACTGATATAGTAACGACAGTAAGTGATTGCTCTATGTATATATACATGATATAGAACTATATAAGTTTGACATTCGCCAACGTTGGTGTTACAGATATGTGCTTCCTTCATGGGCTAAATTTGACCTTGGAATATCACCAGTATATTGGAAAACAATGAATGGTCTTCCTCCAACTGCAGTATGTTCAAATATCCCCAAAAAAATGAATATATCTCTTTTATAACATAATGTTTCTGAATTCTTAGTAATAGAGGTCCTAAATGTTTGTTATTATCATTTTTTTGACAGGGAGAGAGACTGAAGCTTTTTTACAATCCAGCTGCAAGCAATATGGTACCTAATGAAGATTTTGGAATCGCGTTTAATGGTAAGTTCATGTCTATTTCAAATTCACATAACTTATTCAACAGGTTTCGTTCTTCTTTTTGTTCCTATTTGCAATTGTCTTCATTCTAAAATTAGAACCAAAATGCTGAATTGTTGAGATTCGAATTCAGGAGGTTTTAACCAGCCTATCATGTGTGGAGGTGAGCCTAGGATAATGCTCGAGAAAATCAGAGGAAAAGCCGACCCTCCTATTTATACGATTCAGTTATGTATTCCCAAGCATGGTAAGTTTTAAGCTTTTAGTTAAGAAACTTCCCTTAGTTGCATTTTAGAAGAATAAATCGTTTAGCCTCCGATTTTTACCTTTTATCCATCTGTTTGCAGCTCTTAGTTTGATCTTCTCATTCACAAATGGAATCGAATGGGATGGTCCCTATAGACTACAATTTCAAGTCCCCAAGGCTTGGAGAAATAAACCAACTGAATTCTTCACTGAGGTAGCAAACATTCAAGTTCTAGTCTTTTAGTTAACAAACTGAGGTGCTCGTATTATGAACGATTTTGACCTCTTTATATGACACTAATTGCCTAAAGTTTGGTTCTTGAATTGTGCTGCAAGCGCGATGAATTACAATACAGATTTTGATATGGACTTAATTGTTGGAGTCCCACGTCGTTTGTGGGATGGTAATTTGGTCTCTTTATTTCTTTATCATCTATCCATGTTACTCTTGTGCTCGAGGAAAAAAAATGTAACAAGGTCGTCCTAACTGGTTCACAAGGGATTCCTTGTTACCTGTCATGTACTAGGGTATCAGAGCCTAAGCTAGTGATGCTATCGGCCACTGGACTTTTGACATCTAGGGTGCAGTATTCGTACTACATAGCCTAATTGTATAATACTCGTAGTTTCTTTTGAAGAGTGATATGTCATTATTTTGTTATGCAGGGTCTTACACAGGAGTTGAGCCAGGAGGGTGCCTGTGACAGGGCAATCTTCCCGGACTCGAGTATCTTGATCACAAGATGTGCTATGGTTGGTAACTTGAATGTGGATGGAGTAAGTAGATTCATCTTTCTCTATATATTTTTATTCGAGAAACCTAGTACTGATAAGAAGGGACACGATTCTAATGCAGGGTGATCGTTGCAATCTTGATCTAGTACCGGGATGCATTGATCCAGATTCTCCCCAGTATAATCCACTAGCCAATGTAGATGATGGATCTTGTCCACCATATTCAGATTCTGAGGATTAACTTTCAGTACATATATACGACTCGTGATGTTTATAGTTTAGTGTTATCGATGGAAGTCTTTCACACGTGCGTGTATTCGATTTCAACTATTTACCTTTGTGATAAAGAAAATGTGTAGAATTACTAAAAGGAATGAATCTCCAACCTTATACTGTGAAGTATCTAGTTATGGTGTCTTTACTAGTTGGTTTGTAATTTGTATAGAACTTTGATACTTCACTTGTGGCATGCAGCAAAAACAAGCTCTTGATAAAAACTCTTGTATTTTGAATATTTACACCTAGTTCAAAGTGAGTTAATTTCAACATTCTAGATCCAAAAACCATACTAAAGTTATTGTTATTACAATTAGTTGCATCGATCCATCGATGTATAATAAAAACAATAGTAATTTATTATGATTTAATATAATTTTCTCATATTCTATGAATAATTTCTTTAGTAAGAATGCATTTTGATGAGGGTCTTATCCTACTCTTTTTCAAATTACAAAAATCGCGTAAATTTGGTTGCATCCAGATACATCACGTTTCGGTTTTGAATACATCCTTCAACGTCCCGATACATCACGTTTCCATTTCGGATTTGTTAGTCAATGTCCCGATACATCGCGTTTGTGTTTCGAATACATCACTTAATGTCCCGATACATGCGTCTTTGTTATACATCACTCAATGTCCTGATACATCGTGTACGTCCCGATACATAATGTAGAGTGATATATCCAACTGATACATCGCGTAAAATAATGTATCGAACGATACATCGTGTAAGTGATGTATCCGAGAAAATGAGAGAGTATGGTACATTCCAAAATGTTCTGATACAACGCGTTCCGATTTCGGATACATCCTGATCCATCGCCTCAGTTTCCAGTACATCATTCAGCGTATGTTTCAATATATCGCGTAAAGTGATGTATCTGAGAATAGGAGAGAGTAAGATTTTTGTAATTTGTTCAAATATTATAAAAATTTTAAAAATATGATAAAATAAGTTGTGTATTTGAAAAAAATTAAAAGTATTTTGATAGTTTTCCCCTTTTTATACATAGAGTATAAACATTTAAGGTAAATCTTAAAACAATCCAATAATTAGATTTTTTTTTTCTCAAAATCACTTGTTCTCTTCTTCTTTTTCTTTTTTTTTTTAAAAACAATTTAGGATATTGAGTTAAACTTGACAAGTTCTACGGACAAAACAAAAAAAAAGTTAGTCTTTTCTTTTATTCTTTTAAAAAAATAGAGGCGATTCATCTCTCGAAACTTGAGACTAATTCTAATTTTCAAATCTTATAGACTCTATATCATTCTTTGAAGTTTTATTTTAGAGTGGTCTATAACATTTATTTTAAAAATATATGGTCTTTAATTTTTGTTTATACAGCTTATTTAACGGAAATTTATTGACCATGTTATTCATTTATTTAGACCTAAATTACTCGACATAAACTTAAAATGTCGTAAAATAAAATTTAAATATAAAAAATTGAATAACCAGCATTTGTATGAATGACTTGACAAGGGATTAAGTTCACAAATGGCGTTAAAAAAGAATGGTCTTGATTATTTATTTTTTTAATCATGCTTAACGGATTTAATATAAATAGTCTTCGCTTGAAAAAGATATCCACTAGACAATGTTTGGGGAAGTTGTTGTGGACATAAATTAGTTGTCTCTCGAAAATTTAAGATATTTTAAGACAGTGAACCTGCTCAATCAATTACAAATTCTTTTTTATAAGCAAAAGCTATAATTTATTTATAATATAAGCAACATAAAATCTTCCTAGCCAATTATTTTAAATTAAAAATATTTTCTAAAAAATCTATTAAGCAAAGATCAAAATTTAAGATCAAACACTTTTAGAAACACCAGGCGTTAAGTGTGCATATGGTTAGGTTGGTATGAATTTTTTAAATATTAAATCAAATCATTTGTATGGAATTTTTAAATATATGAACCAAACCAAACCAATAAAATACGAGTTTTTATACTTTGGATTTTTTCGGGTTTTTTGAATCATTCGGGTTTTTTCGGGTTTTCCGCTAAAATATTAATTCAAACATATAATTTATTTTGCATGTCAAATGTTTCTTCAACTCAAACAAAAATACAACTATCTAAGATGTTTCTTAAGAATATAACACAAATAATGATATGATTAATGACACTAAAATATCCAAACATATATATATATAATGAAATCGCGTAAAAAATTACAAATCGACAAGTCATAATGAAAATGATCATAATTTAAAAGTACTAAATCATGTTAAAATAAGTTTAATAAGTATTAGTTACATGGCTAAATATTAAAGGAAATAAAAATTAGATTATGTATTTAAATTATCTAACCAATGTAAAATCAAAGAACAAATATTCTATATTATTGTCATTCTTAGGTTAAATTGTTTTTCTCTTTTGATTATTATTAATTTGATTTTGATTTAAGTTTTAGTATAATTACCAATATCGACTATACCATCCAAAATTCTAAGTTTTAAATTTAAAATAATATATTAAAAGATTAAAAACTATGAAAAAGTATAAAAAAATATTTAAAAATTATATCAAAATAAATAATTTATGTATAAAATAAAATTTTAAAATCATTTTATAATATCGAATTCTTTTTTTTTATATAGTTAAAATTCAATTTTTTATTCAATTTTATACGCACTTACCACACGTCATTTTGAGTTGAGGGTTCGGCCCAAAATCTGATTCTTTAATGGAGCCCAAGCAAGCCTACTTGTATGTGGGCCTAAATTAACTGAGGCTCAAACCCCGTGATAGTAATAAATGTTCATTAACCACATAAACTCATGCATTTATTTCATCTCCTCCTCATACTCGTGAATACATTATTATCCTACTTTAATTTATGCACCCACCCATTTTCATTCACTTGTCACACTCCCCAACCTGGTCATTGTCATAAATATTTGTGTTATAAAACACCCCCTAAAAATACAACCAAGTTTGTCACTTCATTCATATTCCAAAAATGGCCCTTTTTCTCTCAATACAAATACCTCTACTACTACTATCTTTTTTCTTCTTTCCTCTAGGGTTGTCATTCACCGTCATAATGTCGGACTCCGGTGCTCTAGTCGATGCTCCACAAACCGGCTTCTCGATGAATAACAATCGTGCACGAACCGATCCTCGTGAGCAAGAAGCCGTTTACGACATTATGAGGGCTACGGGGAACGATTGGGCCATCGATATCCCTGATGTTTGTCGTGGTCGATGGCATGGTATTGAGTGCATGCCGGATAATGACAATGTGTACCACGTTGTCTCACTTTCCTTCGGTGCATTGTCCGATGACACAGCGTTTCCTACGTGCGACTCGACTCATTCCTTCATTTCACCTTCGGTTAGAAAACTTCCGCACCTTCGGATTTTGTTCTTCTATCGTTGCTTTAGTAACAATCCTCAGCCCATTCCAGGATTTTTAGCCCAATTACGGCCCACTTTGCAAACACTAGTGTTAAGGGAAAATGGGTTCACAGGGCCCATTCCTAATGAACTGGGTAACCTAACCCGTTTGAGAGTTCTGGATCTTCACAAAAACAATCTTGATGGTTCAATACCCATCTCTCTGGGTCGGATCACCGGTTTGAGGTCATTAGATTTGAGTGACAACAAACTAACCGGTTCTATTCCGAGTTTAACTTTCCCTCAGTTGAATATCTTGGACCTCAACCAAAATCACCTTACGAGTTCAATTCCATCCACACTCATGAGCTGTCATTCGCTTATAAAGCTTGACCTAAGCCGTAATCGCCTCTCTGGTTCAATACCTGACTCGATCCACCACTTAAACAATCTCATCCTTTTGGATTTAAGCTACAATAGCCTAACAAGCCCATTCCCAATGTCGCTCAAGAAATTGAATTCTCTACAGACCTTAGTCCTGAATGGAAATCCAATGGACTCAGCTACTCTACCGGACAACACATTCGATGGTTTCAACAGCTTAATGATTTTAGGGTTATCAAACATGAATCTTCAAGGGCCAATGCCAAATTCACTAGGCCGATTACCTAAGCTACGAGTCCTCCATCTCGACGGGAACAAGTTAAATAGCTCGATCCCATCGAGTTTTGGTAATTTAAGAAACATAAGTGAGCTTAGGCTAAATAATAACATGTTGAGTGGTCCTATTCCATTTAAAAGAGACATGGTTTGGAGAATGAGAAGGAAAATGAAGCTTTCAAATAATGATGGGCTTTGTTACAACAAAGAAAATGGGCTTGGAGATGATTTAGAGACATTGTTGGATTCAGGGATCGGACATTGTGGGGACTCTAAAACAGTGCCAATAAAAACAGTACAACACATTTCAACACTCAACAGATCAAATAGCAACAAATTATTATCGTCTCTTGGATGCTTCCTTTGGTCAGCTTTAGTTTTTGTTCTAGTTTGTCTGTTGTGAGTAGTTGTTTACAGATTTTGGTACAGTGCTTTTTTTTCCCTTTCTGTTTTTAAATGTAACTAAGCATATATAATACATAAATGTACTTTTTAATTTGATTATAAACTTTAATTTTGGATGTGCACAAGACACAAATAGACATTTTAACTTGTATAGAGTTGAACAAGTACACACATGAGTCACAATACACATAGGACACCACATAAGATTCATGTACTATCTATTTCTTCAACTTTATTTAAATTAGTGTATACTTGTGTATATCTAAAGTAAGAGGATATAAATGTAAGTTGAAGTTAAGTTAAAGAATATATTTATATTTTATGTGTAGTATTAAATAAGAGTATGACTACTTTAATTTTCAGATTTTTTGAGCAACAACTTGAATGACAATTGTAAATATTTGTTCCAAGTTTTGAATTTAATTTTAACGACGTTACTAATGAAGTTGACACTACAGAACTAGTTGGAATTAAGATTTTTTTTTAATTACAAAGAGAATGTAACCTCTCATTTCCAATTATTTTCTAGGTTAATCCATCCCAAATGATGGAGTCAGTACTCCATTTTTTCTTATATTCTTTTATTATTACAATTTAGAAGTAGTTCTCGTTTGGATTGGCTTAAAAAAGAGTAGCTTTTGAGTTAAAAATAAAAAATAAGGGAAGATTTATTTTTGGTTTCTGACTTATTTTAAGTTATTTTTCATCTTGTCAAACACTTAAAAACTTATTTTAAGTCATTTTAAACTTATTTTTTATATTTGTCAAACACTTCCAGAAGTAATAGATTTAATTGATTTTTAAGTCAATCCAAACGGGCTCGTAATCATCCCACCAGTGGATTGGATTCCTCTACATCTTTCTTGACAACATTTACATATTTTTGAAAAGGCATAATACATAAATATATCTTTTAACTTAAACTCATTTTTCATTTATGTCTACCAACTTTGAGTGTGTACAAATAGATAATTAAATTTGTATAAAGTTAAACAAATAGATACACGAGTCCTACGTGTCACAATACATATAGGATACTACGTAGCACACATATTTCCACGTAGGGTGCCAGGTAAAACGTTGGTTGCTATTTGTTCAATTTTTTACAAGTTTAAGTGTCTATTTAGGCACACTCAAAGTTTGAGGACATAAATGTGAAATGAGACCAAGTTAAAGGGCATATTTATGTATTATGTCATGCATAAATGTGTTATTTAACTTAGTCTCGTTTCACATTTATGCCCTTCGACTTTCAACATGCATAAGTAGACACTTAAATTCGTATAAACTTGAATAAATAGATACATGAATCCTACGTGACACAATACAAGTACGACACCACGTAAGATAAAAAATTACATATAAAATATCATGAAGGATATGTGTATATATTTATCGGAAAAAGGCCTAAAATACCCTTGAAGTATTGAAAATGGTACAAAATTACCTTCATCCACTTATTGGTTCCAAAACGCCCTTTTCATACACCTATTGAGTCCAAAATACCCTTGTCATCCACTTTTGGATTCAAAATTGACCACTTCTTTAATTGTTTCAAAATTAAATTCTTTAAAAACTTTTTAAAATACTTGGCGTTCAACTTTTGGTTATAATTTAATTTATTAATATAATTTATAAACCAACCCACTACCCACTCATTAATAACTAAACTCCATCCAAGTAATAATCCAACTATAATATAAAAATCGTCATAAACACTACTAAAGCACAATGAAATTATATATTCCTGAAAATGACATCTAAAATTATTCTAGTCCGAATCGAAGATCTAATTAAATTTAGATTGAGCCGTTTATTTAGGAGGACACTTTCAATAGGATTGATTGAATTTAGAAATTTATGATTAAAGGTAAAGAAGTAATACATTCCGAATTAATTTATGCACTTTTTAAAAATATAATTTTATAAATACTTATGATTTGTTTTAAAACCTTTAATATATTATTTTGAAAAAAAGTTACCTATGAAGTAACATCACATAATTGAGACGTAAGAATAATTAAGATGAACATAGTCTGACTTTAAAGTTTATCGATAATTTTTATTTAGACACTTGAATATATGATAATTTACTTCTGTAGATATTTTTGCCTCAAATTTTTAAAAACACTCAATTGGCAGTAGATTTTCTTTTGTTGCATTAATAATGTGACGAGTTTATTAAGTTGGAGGGGTTTAATTAGTTTTGGGTGGGTAATAGATTGATTTATAAATTATACTAACAAATTAAATTATAACGAGTAGTTGAGCACCACGTATTTTAAAAAATATTTAAATAGTTTAAACATAAAATCGTTAAATAAGTGGTCTATTTTGAACCAATAGGTAGATGAAGGATATTTTGGATCCAATAAGTGGGTGGAAAGGGTATTTTTGGAGCCAATAGGTGGATCAAGGGTAATTTTGTTCTATTTCTAATATTTTGAAGGTATTTTAGGCCCTTTTCCATATATTTATTTAACTTTATATAAATTTAAATATTTATTTGTAAGAACCCAAAATTAAAAAACATAAATATTATTTGAAATAAGTTTAATACATATTTACGTATCATTTTTTAAAATCCCTTTTGCCAACGTTTACCGCTTTGAACAGTCCACAAAATCCTTGTTATATAAATGGACTCACCTCCTCCAGGCGGCGTACCGCTCAAGAAAAGTTTCAAATCCCCTAAACCTACCGCCCTACTCCTCAAATCTCCGATCAAACAATCAATCTCTCAATCACTGTAAGGGAGATTAATCAATGGCTGCAATTATTTACCGCAAGAGATCCCTCTTCGAAGATTTACAATCACCACCGCCGATTTCAGCATCATCTCCGGTTTCAAATAAGCTTCGTTCTTCTTGCTTCAGCACCTATTCAATTCTTTTCGATCAGCTGAGAGCTTTATTTCCAGAAATTCATACTCAGGTATTGTTCTTTTCTTTCATATCTATTTATAAATTTCACTTGGTCCGTCATGGTTCTAGTAACTGGAGATTCAATTGTTGACGTAGTAGCTGTAGAATATGCTAATATATAGCCATCTAGTTTAGCGAAATTGGGTATTCGTATGTATGACTATGGGTCTGTTCAAAAGCCAGATTTTTAATTTGTGATTTTTGGCTTATTTTTGTTATTTTGTCTTTAAAGTAAGTGTTTATAAGCATAAAAATGCATTTTACCCAAATACTTCAAAACTGCTTAAGAACATCGAAAATAAAAGTAAATCCAAATGGGCACTAGTTAGATAGTATGTATTAGTATGTAGAACTATGTATATTAGTATTAAGTATACACTATGTAACTGAAGGGAAGGGAGCCTTGGAGTAGCTTGTAAAGTTGTCTCCATGTGACCAGGAGGTTACAAGTTCAAGCTTTGGAAATAGCTCTCTTGCATTTTTGCAAAGTGAGGATGCGTGCAATAGGCTCTTGTGGTCGAGTCCTTACCCTGCGCATAGAGGGAGCTTTAGTGCACCGGGCTACCCTAAGAAAAAGATATCCTCTTTTTGTTGCGTATGCAGTTTTAACCTGCTTTTCCTATGAATTTTAAATGCTTTTGAATCTTCAAAAAGGTTCCTGCATGAGAAGTAGTAAGAATAACGAATATTCCATTCTTATAACATACAAGTATAGAGATTTATTTGATTACTTAGTCTGTTAAACACCTTGTGGTGTATTTTCAATTTTGTCTAACGAGTCACCAAATAATTTTTTCGCTTTCATTACTGTTTAGCTACTTGAGAAAGCATTGGGAGAATCTGGCAATGACCTGGATGCTGCTATTAGGAGTCTGCATGAGCTACGCATCGGATTTTCAGATGGAAAGTTGGATACAGAAGAGATCGAAAATGGTACGTGTAATCACATAATCCCTTCATCAGGTTGCTGGTGAAGTGATGTTCAAAAGATTTTTTTTAATAGTTACTAGGTGCAACACAAGTGTATATGTGTGTGCATATATATTTTTTTAAGTATCATATAAATGCAAAATTGGTCTGTGAGAAGTATAATTTATCGTCAATGACAGAAATATGTGCCATTATTAAGGAACGAAAAGATATATATCCAGTTGATGAATATATCAGTGGCATGTAGGACTGTTTGCTGTCATACTTATTAAGGATCTCAAATTGCCCACACAGACCCCGCAAAGAAGACACTACTTACAGATTTTTTGGAAGGATGTGGTGGTGCTCATCCAGTTGGTCAACAACAGATACTGAATCTTGTAATTGGAAATTATCATTTGTTACAGATAAGTTCACGAGTTTGAGGTGTTAAATTTGGTCCATAAAAGTGCAACCCATCAAAAACGTAATACGGCTGGTTGTGATATGATGCCAATCCAAATTGACCAAGTCAACAATAGGGCGGGTTCGAGTGTAACATGTATAGTAATTTCGACCTGCTTTAACCCCTAAATTTAACTCGACCAATTTATTTGACACCTTGGAGTTTTCAGTTTTAGCTCGTAAAATTTTAACCTGTCCAACCTCGAACTTGAGCTTGGTAGTTTTGGTTATGTCCGGTCTATCAATTCATCTTGACCTAATCAGACGTTGGGTGGCATGTTTATTGACTCAACTGTTTTAATTTGTCCAAGGTTGACACTATCCACCACTTGACACCTTTTAATCTGAAGGTCATTTGCATGTGTATGAAAACTGTCCATTCACGTGCATATAATCTTTGTATACATCTACATATTAAAGTTAACTAGTGTTTGTCTGTCTTTGGTTTATAGCTATCTAACTTAACACTTCTCAAATTTACAGTTAGGAAGTTGAAATTTTACATTTGTGTTTCTCTTGGTGGGATTTTGGGGGGGGGGCATGTTGTAGTATCATTATGTTAATCCTTGATTAATGAGGAAGGTGATTTCCAAATATTTTCAATTGAAAGATTCTTATTTTCATAAAAAATCAACAGGTATGAAGCCTACCACTGAGCCGGCTGCTCAGTCAGAAGATCCTTCAGCTGAAAACAATTTTCCTGCCAATGGTGTAGAATGGGTGGATTGTTTTGTGCGGGAAATGATGACTGCTACAAGCATAGATGATGCCAGGGATCGAGCTACTAGACTGTTGGAGAGCTTAGAGAAATGCATTAGCTCACGTGCAGGTGCTGAGGCAGCTCAAAATTTTCACAAGGTTGGTACTTTTAATGCATGTTTTCCATTTTAATCCATGAGTTCTAGGTGTCTAGGAAATGAATTTCTTGCCAAGAATTAGGGTCAGGAGAACACGATCACAATTTTTTGGGTATAACTACTATATCTTAGGTAAGAGAATAGTTAGTAATGTTCTCTATACATTCCAAGACACGTTTACCTGATTTTATCAGCAACAATGCAAGGTTGTGGTGCTTTAGCTCGTGAGAATTGCTACAATTTGACCGGCTGGTTTATTTACTTCCATTTATTTGTTCCTTTGGGTGTTGACTATTCATCAATTAGCAGGAAAATATAATGTTGAAAGCGTAAAGATGATGCCATTCTCAAGAGGGCAGTGGTCATTCAACATGAACGTCAGAAAGAGTATGATGAAAGGAGCCAGGAAGTGCAGCAATTAAAACAACTGATTGCTCAGGGTAAAGAGCAATTAAGAACTCTTGAGGTGAATGTTCTACCTTCATAAATTCCTCATTCTAGCCATGACTTACGACAAATTGCTATGAACTTTATATTATCACCATACTTTGAGATTCTTTGCCTATCTGCTTCACCAATGGAAGGCCTGATTACTCTTCTTGGTGTATTTGCTTGTCCAAATCCTTTTGGTAATATTCATGTTAAAATTAGTAGTTGATTAAACAATATACATGTGCACTCTAGAATTGTTTTCTTAAGCAGACCTTTCTAGGATAAACGGGTACGTATTGAATTATCAAAGGAAATTGTATAGCTAAATTAAGTTTATCAGTGTGACATTCCTTGGATCAATAAGGGAAGCAGTACTTTCAATGTGACAGAGAGAGGTTGACAGTAATTGGAAGGAAGAGAATGTTGCTGAAACGTGGCACTTTGAAAAGAGCGTTGATACCCTTGCCAACAACAACAACATACCAAGTGAAATCCCACAAGTGGTGTTTGGGGAGGGTAGAGTATACACTAGAGAGATTTTTCTGAAAGACACTTGGCTCAAGTGCAACTTTGGTACCCTTGCCTAATTCTGTAAGAATGAGTAAAAACGTTAGCATGATTGCTATTAATATTGGAAACTTAACCTCCATATTGTTAACAAAAAAGAACCCAAGTAAATTCAGTCGTCGCATCGATGCTATTAAAGTTGGAAATGTAACTTCCAATATGGGCATATGGCTAACAACAAATAACCTAACAACTGATAGAGGGATAAACCTCTTAATTACCCGAGTATATTTTCAGAATAATCAAAATTAATATCAAACGCCTTTAAGAGAAAGGATGAAAAGCTACATAGATGTTATCACTAACTATTTTAGGATTTAGGTCTAGTAGATCAATGAAATGTCTTTCTGTAGTTTTTACTCAACACTGGACAAAAAATGAAAGATATCAAGGATTAAGTTCAGAAATGTTAAGAGAATATATCTTAATACCCGTTTGCTCGAATTTTTATCATCTGATAATACTATTTGCTATTGTTTCATGGCAACTTTTATGTCTTCACATCAAACTGTCTGTAATCTTCGTTCTACTAGAAAAATGTTTCAGATTGACGATTATGCAACGTTGATGTAAAAAAAAGAAGGTACATTTGAGTTTTAGGGAATTGAAGAAGATATAAGTTCCTCCACTCTTGATTTTCTGATTTCATTGTCATTTCACAGATGAACAATTATGCTTTAAAAACACAGTTGCGGCAAGCTCAGCAAAGCAACTCTCTTCTTGGATTCAAATCAGATGTGTTCTAATGTGCCGAATGTTGAAAGAAAGAGATGGAGCATTCCTTCTGGCACTTGTTAACCTTGATATCAGATGTTTTACTGAACGTATTATCGTATCTGTTGTCTGATCTGAGAGTTGTACTTACGGTTTCTAGGGCATGCCAACTTGTACAGATGATTCCAATGACGCTGCACACCGGGGACATCATCCAAATTTCCAATATGAAGGTCTAAAATCGTCAAGCTGAATGTTGATGTTCATATTATAATCTTGTTTCCTTTGGGTATGAATTTTTCGCTGTTTTCAATATATATATATATATATATATGCAAAAATCAATGAAGTTCTTCTATTAATAGGCAAAAGGTATTTGTTGTGCATTTTTGTGTAATGAAGGTTTTGATGCTAACCAGCTTCTAACATGATACTCCATACCTGTGTTAGCTGAGTGATGTTGAATTTTGATGGTAATTAACTAACTATACTTCATTTTAATTTCTGTATTTTTGTAACGACCTGTTTAGTCGTTTTGAGCAACAGACTTCAATTCTGGAAAAACTGGCAGAAGCGACGGACCCCACGACGGACCGTCAAGGGCACGACGGACCGTCGCAGGGTCTCGTTTCAAAACACTTAAAAAATCTGAAATTGGGTACTAAAAATCGACTCTCTGAACTTTGTGACGGAATGGCAGGACGGACCGTCACAGGTGTGACGGACCGTCACAGACCCTTGGTGGAAATTTGGGTCTCTGAACTCTGCGACGACCTGCAGGACGGACCGTCGCAGGCACGATGGCCCGTCACAGGTTGCGCAAATCCCAGGCAGAATCGGATTTCCTTACACGTTTTAAGGAACGTTTTTGGACTATTCCTTCCTTAATTATAGATTTTGTGGGTTTATATTAATAACTCAAATTCTTGCGGGTTAAAAGAGGTAACCCTAAGTTAATTAGTGGGGTATTATTGCCATCTTTTACACTTAATTATATGTTAACTAGGGTAAAAGAAAGAGGGTTTGAATAAAGAAAATAGAGAGAACAAGGAGAGAGAGAAATTGATCGATCAAGAGGCAGAGGGAATATCAAAGCTTGGGAAATTGCTTGTTGATTCCAATTCTTCGGTGGAGGTAGGTTATGGTTTTCATGCTATTCGTAGTAAACTCTTAATAGCGAATGATATGTGTTAGTAGTATTGTAAACCTTCTATATGCTTAATTGTATGCTTGCATGAATGATGTGATTATGTAATTGTGAATAAAAAAGTATGATGAAGCTATTGAATCCCAAATCTTGAAAAGAAACCCTAATCTACTTTGTTAATGATGATGCCTTGGTATAAAAGAAGGCTTGATGAATGAAAGTAGTGAGATTAGGGGATCGGGTGCCACGTTCCAGTACCAGGATAGTATATGAGGATCGGAGTGTCACGTTCCGACACCAGGATAGAATATGGATCGGGTGCCACGTTCCGGTACCAGGATAGTATATGAGGATCGGAGTGTCACGTTCCGACACCAGGATAGAATATGGATCGGGTGCCACGTTCCGGTACCAGGATAGTATATGAGGATCGGAGTGTCACGTTCCGACACCAGGATAGTATATGGATCGGGTGCCACGTTCTGGTACCAGGATAGAATATGGATCGGGTGCCACGTTCCGGTACCAGGATAGAATGAGGATCAGAGTGTCACATTCCGACACCAGGATAGTATATTGAGGAGCGGAGTGTCACGTACCGACACGAGGGGAATAAAGATAATGAATCTTGAAATATGTTAATATATCCAATCTAATGAACTAAATTCCCAAATGAGTATGATGAGGAGGTGTGAGTCCTCATTGATGTGCTTGGTGTTGTAACCAAGGGTTATGGTAACTGTAAATGCTGCATGCTAAGGATATTAGTTGATTTTATGATATTGCTTAATACATACTGTTTTCTATTTTGAGTTGGCCGATGATATCTACTCAGTACCCGTGTTTTGTACTGACCCCTACTTTTATGTTTTTCTTCTTGTTATTTGTGGAGTGCAGCAAATGTGCCGTCATCTTCGACTCAACAGTAACTCAAGCCAGTCTTCGCCACACCGGATCTTCAGGGTGAGCTAACGCTTCTAGCTTGGACTGGATCTTCTCCTTCATGTCTTGATGCCTTGAACTTCCGGCATGGACTAGCTTCTTATGTATTTTTAGCTTTTTAGATACTCTTAGTTTAGTAATTTAAAGGTAGATATTCTTGTGATGATGACTTCCAGATTTTGGGGATAATGATAAGTTTTTGAGTTATAGAAGTTGATTATTTATGAGTTTAAGTCTTCCGCATTACTTTCTGTTTATATTATATTGAAATGTTAAGGTTTAGATTGGTTGGTTCGCTCACATAGGAGGGTAAGTGTGGGTGCCAGTCGCGGCCCGGATTTGGGTCGTGACAAACTTGGTATCAGAGCCTTAGGTTCGTTGGTCTCATCACACAAGAACAGGTCTAGTAGAGTCTTAAGGAACGGTAAGGGGACGCCTTTACCTTTCCTTGAGAGGCTATAAGACTTTAGGAAAATTTCACTCTTTCATTCTTTCTTTCGTGCTACTACTTGAGTCCAATTGGTATCCAGGCGATACGAATTGGTATCTGACCATCTTCACTCTCTTTCGCAGATGGTTAGAACTAGAGCAACGACTACGTCAACACCAACACCGGCCAGACAAGAAACAACTGAGCCAGCCACTGGGGCTGTGGCTCGAGGAAGAACAGCGGCGAGGGGTCGTGGAAGAGGTCGTGGGAGGACGTCTTCTAGGGGAAGAGGACGAACACCTAGCCCATCTGATACTAGGGAAGTGACTCCTCCACCGACTGAGGAAGTAATAAGAGAAGGGGAGGATGGGGAAACTGAACAAGTGCAAAATGAGGAAATGCCACCCCAACCTACCCCAGAGATGATCAATCAGGTTCTGGCTTATCTTAGCGGGTTATCTGATCAAGGTCAGGCACCTCCAGTGTTTTCTGCGCCAACACCTCCGGTTTCAGAAGTACAACGTGCGGCTACTATGGCTCCCCGCATGGATGTTCCATTGGACATAGACACATTTCCACGTCTGACTACTGGGCCTATAATGACAAGTGATCAGCATGAACTTTTCAGTAAGTTCTTGAAATTGAAACCTCCAGTCTTCAAGGGTGCTGAATCGAAGGATGCTTATGATTTTCTGGTTGACTGTCACGAGCTACTACACAAGATGGGTATAGTAGAACGGTTTGGTGTGGAGTTTGTGACTTATCAGTTTCAAGGGAACGCCAAAATGTGGTGGCGGTCACATATTTAGTGTCAACCAATAGAGGCACCACCTATGACTTGGGCCTCGTTCTCTAGTTTGTTTATGGAGAAGTATATCCCCCGGACTTTGAGGGATAGGAAAAGGGATGAGTTCTTGAGCCTAGAGCAAGGTAGGATGTCGGTTAATGCTTATGAGTCTAAGTTTTGTGCACTATCCAGATATGCCACTCAACTCTGCTTCAGTTCTCAAGAGCGGATTCGCCGGTTTGTGAAGGGGTTGAGGTCAGAATTGCGGATTTCGGCCTTACAGATAGCGGCAACGGCAAAATCCTTCCAAGAAGTGGTAGACTTTGTGATAGAAGTGGAAGGAGTGAAGCCAGACGACTTCACCACAACATCGACATCAAAAAGGTTTCGGAAAGGAGGTGAGTTTAATGGTTCTTACACTAGGGGACAGGGTTCGGGAAGTTACTCAGTCCGACCAATTCAGTCTTCACTACAGACTGTAGTTGGGGGACCACCTCAGACCGGTCAACACTTCTCCGAGGGGCCTATGCTTGACTCCAGAGAATGTTATGGATGTGGGGAGATTGGACATATTAGGAAAAAATTGTCCCAGACAAAGTTATAGACCCCCAATAGCTAGAGGTAGAGGTGGTCATGGTAGAGGCCGTTATTCTGGAGGACGTGGTGGTCGAGGTAATGATGGTCACCAAAACGGCAGAGGTAATGGGCAAACTGGGGCCACTACATCACAACATGGTAGGGGCAACGGACAGACGAACGATAGGGCCCATTGTTACGCTTTCCCTGGGCGGTCTGAAGCGGAGGCATCTGATGCTGTCATCACAGGTAATCTTTTGGTTTGTGATTGCATGGCCTCTGTATTGTTTGATCCTGGATCCACATTTTCTTATGTATCTTCCTCATTTGCTAATAGTCTAAATTTACATTGTGAATTACTTGATATGCCTATTCGTGTCTCTACTCCGGTGGGTGAGTCTGTGGTAGTTGAAAAGGTATATAGGTCTTGTTTGGTAAACTTTGTGGGGAGCAACACTTATGTAGATTTGGTTATCTTAGAAATGGATGATTTTGATGTGATTCTGGGTATGACTTGGCTTTCTCCGCAATTTGCAATCTTGGATTGTAATGCTAAAATGGTGACGTTAGCCAAGCCTGGGACAGACCCGTTAGTGTGGGAGGGTAACTACACTTCCAATCCGGTACGTATCATCTCCTTTCTTCGTGCTAAGAAAATGGTTAGTAAAGGGTGTTTAGCTTTCTTGGCACATCTCAAGGATGACACTACCCAAGTACCTTCGATTGAGTCGGTTTCAGTAGTTCGTGAGTTTCTGGATGTGTTCCCTGCAGATCTTCCTGGTATGCCACCGGATAGGGATATTGACTTCTGTATTGATCTTGAACCCGGTACTCGCCCCATTTCTATACCCCCTTATAGAATGACTCCCGCGGAGTTAAGAGAGTTAAAGGCACAACTTCAAGAGTTATTGAACAAAGGCTTCATTAGACCAAGTGCATCCCCTTGGGGTGCTCCGGTTTTGTTTGTAAAGAAGAAGGATGGGAGTTTTCGAATGTGTATAGACTACAGACAACTAAACAAGGTAACCATAAAGAACAAGTATCCTCTTCCCCGCATTGATGACTTGTTCGATCAGTTACAAGGTGCTTGTGTCTTCTCTAAGATTGACTTGAGATCCGGTTATCATCAATTGAAAATACGGGCAATGAATGTGCCAAAGACTGCTTTTCGAACGAGGTATGGGCATTACGAATTTGTAGTGATGTCCTTTGGTCTTACGAATGCCCTTGCTGCGTTCATGAGCTTGATGAACGGGATTTTTAAGCCATATTTGGACCTCTTCGTGATCGTATTTATTGATGATATATTGGTATACTCAAAGAGCAAGAAGGAACATGAAGAACATTTGAGAATGGTATTGGAAATGTTGAGGGAGAAAAAACTTTATGCCAAGTTCTCTAAGTGTGAGTTTTGGCTAGATGCGGTGTCCTTCTTGGGGCACGTGGTTTCTAAAGAAGGAGTGATGGTGGATCCTTCTAAAATCGAGACAGTGAAGAATTGGGTAAAACCTACTAATGTGTCAGAAATAAGGAGCTTTGTTGGGTTAGCTAGCTACTACCGCCGATTTTTCAAGGGATTCTCTTCTATTGCTTCCCAACTGACGAACTTGACTAAGCAGAATGTTCCATTTGTATGGTCAGACGAGTGTGAAGAAAGCTTTCAGAAGCTCAAGACTTTGTTGACTACCGCACCTATCCTTACCTTGCCAGTAGAGGGTAAGAACTTCATTGTTTATTGCGATGCATCCTATTCTGGTTTGGGTGCAGTACTAATGCAAGAGAAGAGTGTGATTGCTTATGCTTCAAGGCAATTAAAGGTGCATGAGCGTAACTATCCGACCCACGATTTGGAATTGGCTGCGGTAGTGTTTGCATTAAAGCAATGGAGACACTATTTATATGGGGTTAAGTGTGAGGTCTACACGGATCAGCGTAGCCTTCAGTATGTCTTTACTCAGAAAGATTTGAACTTAAGGCAGAGGAGATGGATGGAGTTACTAAAGGACTACGATATCACTATCTTGTATCATCCGGGAAAGGCGAATGTTGTAGCGGATGCTTTAAGTAGAAAGGCGGGAAGCATGGGAAGTCTAGGTCACTTGCAAGCTTCTAGACGCCCATTGGCTAGAGAGGTTCAGACTCTAGCTAATGACTTGATGAGATTAGAAGTAAATGAGAAGGGAGGGTTGTTGGCTTCTGTGGAAGCAAGATCTTCCTTTCTTGACAAGATTAAGGGAAGACAGTCTGATGATGAGAAACTGCGCAGAATTCAAGATAAGGTATTGCGAGGAGAGTCTAAGGAAGCACAAATCGATGAGGAAGGTGTTTTGAGGATCAAGGGAAGGGTATGTGTACCCCGCGTCGATGATTTGATCAACACAATTCTGACAGAGGCTCATAGTTCAAGGTATTCTATACATCCGGGTGCAACCAAGATGTATCGTGACCTAAAACAACACTTTTGGTGGAGTAGAATGAAGCGTGACATTGTGGATTTTATTGCCAAATGTCCAAACTGTCAACAAGTAAAGTATGAACACCAAAGGCCCGGAGGAACACTTCAGAGAATGCCCATTCCGGAATGGAAGTGGGAAAGAATTGCAATGGATTTTGTGGTTGGCCTTCCGAAGACAATGGGTAAGTATGACTCCATTTGGGTGATTGTTGATAGGTTAACTAAATCTGCTCATTTCATTCCGGTAAAGGTGACTTACAATGCCGAGAAGTTAGCCAAGATCTATATCTCAGAAATCATTCGATTGCATGGGGTTCCACTATCCATCATATCAGATAGAGGTACGCAGTTTACTTCTAAGTTCTGGAAAACATTGCATGCGGAATTGGGTACTAGGTTGGACCTTAGTACTGCGTTCCATCCTCAGACCGATGGTCAGTCTGAAAGGACGATTCAAGTGTTGGAGGATATGCTTCGTGCGTGTGCGATAGAGTTTGGTGGTCATTGGGATAGCTTCCTACCCTTAGCGGAGTTTTCATACAATAATAGCTATCACTCAAGCATTGACATGGCTCCATTTGAAGCATTGTATGGTAGGAGATGTAGGTCTCCCATTGGTTGGTTTGATGCATTTGAGGTTAGGCCTTGGGGTACTGACCTTTTGAGGGATTCGATAGAGAAAGTGAAGTCTATTCAAGAAAAGCTTCTAGCGGCGCAAAGTAGACAAAAAGAATATGCAGATCGAAAGGTTAGAGACTTAGAGTTCATGGAGGGTGAACAAGTCTTGTTGAAAGTTTCACCCATGAAAGGGGTGATGCGGTTTGGTAAAAGGGGTAAACTAAGTCCAAGGTACATTGGACCATTTGAAGTACTTAAGAGAGTAGGAGAGGTGGCTTATGAGTTAGCCTTACCTCCAGGGCTGTCTGGAGTGCATCCGGTATTCCATGTGTCGATGTTAAAAAGATACCATGGGGATGGGAACTACATTATCCGTTGGGATTCAGTTTTGCTTGATGAGAACTTGTCTTATGAGGAGGAGCCTGTTGCTATTTTAGATAGAGAAGTTCGCAAGTTGAGGTCAAGAGAGATTGCATCCATCAAGGTGCAATGGAAGAATCGACCCGTTGAAGAAGCCACTTGGGAGAAGGAGGCGGATATGCGAGAAAAATACCCACATCTGTTTACAGATTCAGGTACTCCTTTTCGCCCTTGTTTTCCTTCTTTTGATCGTTCGGGGACGAACGATGGGTAAATTGGTATCTATTGTAACGACCTGTTTAGTCGTTTTGAGCAACAGACTTCAATTCTGGAAAAACTAGCAGAAGCGACGGACCCCACGATGGACCGTCAAGGGCACGACGGACCGTCGCAGGGTCTCGTTTCAAAACACTTAGAAAATCTGAAATTGGGTACTAAAAATCGACTCTCTGAACTTTGTGACGGAATGGCAGGACGGACCGTCACAGGTGTGACGGACCGTCACAGACCCTTGGTGGAAATTTGGGTATCTGAACTCTGCGACGACCTGCAGGACGGACCGTCGCAGGTACGACGGCCCGTCACAGGTTGCGCAAATCCCAGGCAGAATCGGATTTCCTTACACGTTTTAAGGGACGTTTTTGGACTATTCCTTCCTTAATTATAGATTTTGTGGGTTTATATTAATAACTCAAATTCTTGCGGGTTAAAAGAGGTAACCCTAAGTTAATTAGTGGGGTATTATTGCCATCTTTTACACTTAATTATATGTTAACTAGGGTAAAAGAAAGAGGGTTTGAATAAAGAAAATAGAGAGAACAAGGAGAGAGAGAAATTGATCGATCAAGAGGCAGAGGGAATATCAAAGCTTGGGAAATTGCTTGTTGATTCCAATTCTTCGGTGGAGGTAGGTTATGGTTTTCATGCTATTCGTAGTAAACTCTTAATAGCGAATGATATGTGTTAGTAGTATTGTAAACCTTCTATATGCTTAATTGTATGCTTGCATGAATGATGTGATTATGTAATTGTGAATAAATAAGTATGATGAAGCTATTGAATCCCAAATCTTGAAAAGAAACCCTAATCTACTTTGTTAATGATGATGCCTTGGTATAAAAGAAGGCTTGATGAATGAAAGTAGTGAGATTAGGGGATCGGGTGCCACGTTCCAGTACCAGGATAGTATATGAGGATCGGAGTGTCACGTTCCGACACCAGGATAGAATATGGATCGGGTGCCACGTTCCGGTACCAGGATAGTATATGAGGATCGAAGTGTCACGTTCCGACACCAGGATAGAATATGGATCGGGTGCCACGTTCCGGTACCAGGATAGTATATGAGGATCGGAGTGTCACGTTCCGACACCAGGATAGTATATGGATCGGGTGCCACGTTCCGGTACTAGGATAGAATATGGATCGGGTGCCACGTTCCGGTACCAGGATAGAATGAGGATCGGAGTGTCACGTTCCGACACCAGGATAGTATATTGAGGAGCGGAGTGTCACGTACCGACACGAGGGGAATAAAGATAATGAATCTTGAAATATGTTAATATATCCAATCTAATAACTAAATTCCCAAATGAGTATGATGAGGAGGTGTGAGTCCTCATTGATGTGCTTGGTGTTGTAACCAAGGGTTATGGTAACTGTAAATGCTGCATGCTAAGGATATTAGTTGATTTTATGATATTGCTTAATACATACTGTTTTCTATTTTGAGTTGGCCGATGATATCTACTCAGTACCCGTGTTTTGTACTGACCCCTACTTTTATGTTTTTCTTCTTGTTATTTGTGGAGTGCAGCAAATGTGCCGTCATCTTCGACTCAACAGTAACTCAAGCCAGTCTTCGCCACACCGGATCTTCAGGGTGAGCTAACGCTTCTAGCTTGGACTGGATCTTCTCCTTCATGTCTTGATGCCTTGAACTTCCAGCATGGACTAGCTTCTTATGTATTTTTAGCTTTTTAGATACTCTTAGTTTAGTAATTTAAAGGTAGATGTTCTTGTGATGATGACTTCCAGATTTTGGGGATAATGATAAGTTTTTGAGTTATAGAAGTTGATTATTTATGAGTTTAAGTCTTCCGCATTACTTTCTGTTTATATTATATTGAAATGTTAAGGTTTAGATTGGTTGGTTTGCTCACATAGGAGGGTAAGTGTGGGTGCCAGTCGCGGCCCGGATTTGGGTCGTGACAATTTTTGTGCTAACAACTACTATCACCAGTATTTGTGTATCAAATGTATCTATTGCATATATACCACAAACGTCTATCCATTCTCCTTGAAGCATTTGTATGAATGTCGAACGAAAGTTAAAAAGTTATGATAATGCGATGCAAAATAAAACAATTATTGTAATGTGACCTTTTGTTTAATTATAGTATGTTGATGATATCGAAAGTAAAGATACAAATTTAACGTGGTTCGATACAAATTTAACGTAGTTCGATTGGTGTCATCTAATCCCCAAGCATAGAGGATCAATTTCACTATATCAATACAAGAGTATAAAAGTTGTTGATAAATTAATACATATTTATCAAAGCGATAAATACAAAATTTAAACACAATACAATTAATTTAAGAATGTATATGCATAATTTGAAGAAACATGTTTCATGGAATCCTAACAAACATGTATAATGATGGATGAAGAACACTTGAGCATATTTGTTTAATTTTCATTTTTGTATATGAAAATTCATCTTTCCATTTTGGATGTTCAGAATAAACATTGCAACAGTAATATTTGAGAATCTCATTTTAAACCAGAAGATTTGAATATTTTATGAAGTGAATTTAACTCAATAATCACATTTAAAAAGATCACATTGTGAGATTTACTCTATTTCAGTTTAGTTTATATTTATATTTTTAGTCATATTCATCGGGAAAATATAGTCGATACACATTATAGCAAACTCAATTTATAATTACGAATCCTCAATAATAAAATTGTGTCTAAAGAGGCCTAAATAATAATAAAAACATACTTCTTCCGTCCAACAATAGTTCCAGTTTAGAAAATCAAAAGATAATTTATCTTGTGTTTATCATACACCCTTGCTATTAAATACTATTTATCATCTAACACATTTTTCAAAACATTAAATTTAATAAAGTCAAATAATAAAATAATACTTCTTGTAATCCAAAATGAATGATAGAAATTTGATTGATTGTAAATCATTTCATTAACTGTAAAATAAACAGATTATAATTAAATTGTTACTTAATATAAAAATAATTTTTTTTGAGATTTGACTCTAAAAAAAGGTCAAACTATACTATTACTCTTATTATTTATGGTTAATTTAAGTGACTTTTCAAGTCAACAGTAGACAATTATTATTAGACAGAGAGAATAATATATAAAAGTGATCTTTAACTTAGCCTTAAATTACATGCGTGCACTTTAATTTTGAATGTTCACATAATTGAACAAGTAAACACAAATATTTTGAACTGACATAATACAGATTAACGTCATATGGGACTACAAATTATTACTACTATAGAACACCACATAGAATCATTTATTGGATACTTCAATTATATATTATACATAAAAATATACAGTGAGAAACTCATATTGAGAGCCGGGTTTTATTTTTCAGTTCCAAACCTCTCCATCCTCACCAATATTCATCATTTGGGGAATTGTTGATTCAAAACCCTAAATATTATCTCATGATTCTTATTCTTAGCCCTAATTATCGATCATCATCGTCCAATTCTTGATTCGATAATCGATTTGTTAATTCAAGATGGTGTTAGCAGAATTAGGGGGGAGCATATCGCGTGCTCTCCAGCAGATGAGCAATGCTACAATTATTGATGAGAAAGTTCTGAACGAATGCTTCAATGAAATCACTCGTGCTCTTCTTCAAGCTGATGTTCAGTTTAAGCTTGTTCGTGATATGACCACTAATATTAAGAAAATTGTCAATCTTGACGATCTTGCTGCTGGACATAACAAGCGTAGGATCATCCAACAGGTTCGTTCGTTCGTTTACTTTTAAGTTGGAAACCATTGTTGAATGAAGTAGTTTGCTTATTTTGGATACACTTTTCTTGCTGAAAATTGAAACATTGCTTAGTAATTATATATACTGAATTGTTCGTCTTACATGCTGTCAGTTCCTCTCACGTTTGAATGATATACAAGTTAGACTTAGAACTTTGATGGCAGAAATGTTGCGAGTATGGAGTGAAAGAACCACCATTCAACTTGGAAGTAGAACAAATACTCAAAAGCTAATAACTACAGTATAAAGAATTAACTTAAAGAGTTAAAATTATAAAGATAGATCCTCATTCACCTAGTGACCTTGTCTTTCTTTGTGCAATAGCCAATGCAAATTTCTGAAAAATTCTTGCAAGTTAAGATGCTCCATTATAATATCTTCCTCAGTAATATCATGGACCAACTTAGCAACACACTCATAGAATCTGTTTCAAACTTCTGAATTTAGTAAGTCATTCTCAGCTGCACATATAAATAAATTTTAAGGTTTATAGGTTTAAACTTTATAAGTATCAATCTTAAACACATTGTATTCTTAAAGTTATAGGTTTATATATATTATTTATTGCAATTTCAGTGTATGCTTACTCATAAAATTATGCTCTGCAAAAGTATTGGGTTCCGATGAATCTAGTAGTTTAAAGCTTCATCCTCCCCTGCTTGTTTAGTATGTGATACACTTTCAGATGTAACCCCCAAACATTACTTCAAACAAAACTTACTGTAGATTTATAAAAGTTTAAGGTGCTATCGTGTGACAATCTTCAAGACTAGGTAAAGAAATCTCATGTTTATTCTATTGAAGAGAACAAAAAAGGAGAATAAGATCTGAAGAAGAAATAAGAGAAGAGAAAGGGATAAAAGGCTGAAGAAGAAAATGGCCGCAGCAGCTTGAACTCGAAGAAGAAAGAAAAAAAAGAACTGCCAGCAAATACACACTCACTTGCTTTTTACAACTCTCTCACATTCTTTTATTGACCTAAGATTAAAAAATTTCTCATGTGTAGGCGGTTTTTAATGAGCTCTGCAAAATATTGGATCCTGGGAAGCCTTCTTTTACACCGAAAAAAGGAAAACCCAGTATTGTCATGTTTGTTGGTTTGCAAGGTGAGTTGATACAACTTTGTACTCTTGATTTATATCATATGATACCTTAACAATTTGGTGACTACCACTTAACTAAGTCACTTTCAAAGTGGCTATAGGAATTTGAGTGAGGACATATGTCTAATGCCCTTCCATTTTTCTCATTCATCTTTTTCACAATTTAAAATGGATACCCTTATTTATTTATAATTTATTATTATAGGGTCTGGAAAGACAACAACATGTACAAAGTATGCATATTACCACCAGAAAAAAGGTTGGAAACCAGCTTTAGTGTGTGCTGATACATTTAGAGCTGGTGCTTTCGATCAATTGAAGCAGAATGCAACAAAAGCCAAGATACCCTTTTATGGGAGGTATCTCCTCTTCTCAGTCTATTAGTGTTACCTTCTCTATGCATTCTAAGAAGCTTGAGAGGCTATAATCTGTTGATCATGAATGTTCTCCATCGTACTTTCTGAAGACATTCTACATACTGTCTAGTAAATTGATAAACAATGTCATCGGCATAGGGATCACATATTTTAAAGTTAATTTAGATAAGGAGTTGGAGGACAAAGTGAGCTGCATTTTTTCTTTGCCAAGACTTGTCAAAGAGATTACTTATTATGAGAAATACTTATTCTGAGTAGGATTGTATATACCTATTCCTATTCTAACACTTGTATTAAAAAGAAAAAACTTTCAAAGAGATTAAAGTCAATAGTTGTCAGCTGACTGGCAATCAGTATGCAATGTGTAAAGAAAATGAAATATTTCATTCTAATTTGGCTTAGGGTTGAATATATGTTTCGATTCAATTTTTATTTTCAATTACGGACAGAAGTCCTTAAGCTACCTGTTTTTTTTTTTCTCTGGAGTATCTTAAAGCTAGTTTGCTCAAGATCTCTTACCAGTGATATCCCTCTCTCTTGAAATGGGAATGGACATTTACTTGAACTCCTTTTTCCTAATTGCTTCAACCCTCGTGAAAAAGAAAAAGAACATCCTCATTTATTTCTGAATGGATTGAGTAGCCTGCTATTAGTAATTAACCATTTAGGTTGTTGAACTACGTTTCTTTTCTAAGTAAAACTGTAGGTAATGTTGTATTTTGATTTAATGTATGTTTCTGCAACAGCTACACGGAGTCAGACCCTGTGAAAATAGCAGTTGATGGTGTTGAAACATTTAAGAAGGAAAATTGTGATCTAATAATTGTTGATACAAGTGGACGCCACAAACAAGAAGCTGCTCTTTTTGAAGAGATGCGACAAGTTGCTGAAGCAACGGTATGTTTTACTATGCTCCAGGTGGATGGTTAGCTTGCATAAGAAATGCTAATCTTTCTATTTGGTTTCCCAGAAACCAGATCTTGTGATTTTTGTTATGGATAGCAGTATTGGTCAAGCTGCCTTTGATCAAGCTCAAGCATTTAAGCAAAGTGTTGCAGTAGGAGCTGTAATTGTTACTAAGATGGATGGTCATGCAAAAGGAGGTGGTGCCCTCAGTGCGTAAGTTTCCTTGCTGGTATCGTAGCACTTCTTTTTATAACCGTGGTGTCCTGGCCAACATGAACGCACCTCGACTAATTCCATGGGATGGCTTCCACCTCCCTCTAGCAACCTGTTGATGTAGCATTTATAAAGTATGCCTTCTATTGATAGTGAGCACTCTTGTGCAACTAAACTAAAATATGCCTTCGAGCATGTCTAGGCAACTTCAAGGATTAAAATATTTGCCATCAGTCATTTAGTTTCATTTGTTCTTTTGTTAGTAACATCTCTTTCAATAACCTCTTTCAGTTACATAATCACTCATCTGAGCTATATAACATGTTCCTGTTGTAAATTATTATCTTTTGTCTACCCCATAAAAAAGACTATTCCTCTTTTTCTGACAAGTTTGATTTCTTGATCCATACATGATTTATATGGGGGAAAAATGAGATGCTAATTAAGGGTTGAAATTTAAAGCTTTCGAATTGGTTCCTACAGCACTAAAGCCACAACTTCTACTGTTTTCCATCTAAGATATGTACATTTTTTCTTAAGCCTTGATTAACCCACAAATTTTACTGCCCTGTTCTGATTTATCCGTCTTTTGCTTACAAGTACTTCTTTTTCGTATTTTGAATTTTTAAAGTGGAATTAGTTTCACCAAATAGTTTTTCACAATGAAACTTATAACCTAATTTTGGGAGTGAACAAGCGATATTTATATGATACTCTTCTATGCAGAGTTGCTGCAACAAAAAGTCCCGTCATTTTTATTGGAACTGGTGAACACATGGACGAGTTTGAAGTTTTTGATGTTAAGCCATTTGTCAGCCGTCTTTTAGGTTTGCGTCCCTCTGCTTGCATACGTTTTCATCTCTCTACTGCTATTTGAATTTTTAACCCTGAACCATCTCTGCTTATTTGAGGTACTAGATATTGCTTATGTCTATTGTCCTATTGTGTCGCTCTCCACCAGGCATGGGTGATTGGTCTGGGTTCATGGACAAGATACATGAGGTTGTCCCGATGGATCAACAGCCTGAACTTCTTCAGAAGCTATCGGAAGGACATTTTACCTTGAGGATTATGTATGAGCAATTTCAGAACATACTTAAAATGGGCCCCATTGGCCAGGTTTGCTACTTGCTTGCTTTAAAATTTCTATTTCCTGAAAACTCTTTTTTTCAGTAGTTTTTGCTTTTTGGTGTCAACATCCTTAACATTTGGGTTGGAAAAGTTTCATCAGTATTGGATTCATATATATACTAGATCATTCTGATACCAACAAGAACATACCCCAGTGTAATCACACAATTAGGGTTCAGGGAGGGTAGGACGTGCACAGATCACCTCTGCCTTTGTGGGATAGGAAGACTGAAGCAACAGACAGTAATACACTAGAGGATAAGAAACTACACGACTACTAAATATTACTACTAATAAGGAGGAGAGGAGAGGAGAAAGTTAGACCCCTGCCACTCCCACATAAAGTGCAACAACACTCACCTAGCTACTAATCTCTTACCCTAATCATCAACCTTCATACCTTCTAGGGTCGTGCCCTCAGTAAGCTGAAGTTGTGGCATGTTCTGTCTAAGCACCCCAGTTCTTCGGCATACCCTTCTCTCTCCTAACTCCTGCTGCAACCAACCTCTCACACCTCCTTGCTAGCACATATGCGCACCTCCTTTTCACATGCCCGAACCATCTTAGCCTCGCTTTCGTGATCTTGTCTGCCATATAACCCACTTTCACCTTGCTCTGCATTACTTAATTCCTAATCATCTCTCCTAGTATGCCCACACATTCATCGTAGCATCCTCATCTATACGACATTCATCTTCTGGATGTGGGTGTTCTTGACTAGACAACACTCTGCCCATGCTACAATGTTGGTCTAACCTTAACTCTGTAGAGCTTACCTTTAAGCCTTGATGAGACATTCTTATCACACGGTACCCTGGATTTGAGCCTACATTTCATCCACCCTACTTTAATACGATGTTTGACGTCATCATCAATCTTTCCGTCTCCTTGGATTATGAACGTAAGATACTTGAAGGTTCCTCTCTTGGGTATGATTTGTGCATAAACCATAAATATTGATAACTTAGAGCAAGCTCATGATCATTTGCTAGTCCTTGAATACAATTGGAAGGGATATGTCAATCGTAAATATTTAAATATTTTGCTCAACCACTCTTTCCCATCTTTGGCTCTCTCTCTCCCCCTCATTCATAGCTGCATGCTTCATTATCATCTTACATGTTGCTGATGTTTCTATGTGGTGTAGGTCTTTTCCATGCTTCCAGGATTCAGTGCAGAGTTGATGCCAAAAGGACGTGAAAATGAAAGCCAGGCAAAAATTAAACGATACATGACAATGATGGACTCAATGACTAATGAAGGCAAGTGATCTAATTCCGTATTTTCATGCATTAATTTGTTTTTAGTTTGATGTTCGATTTCAAGTTCCAATACAATTGCAGAATTGGATAGTTCCAACCCTAAGCTTATGACCGACTCCCGAATTATGCGGATAGCTAGGGGTTCCGGCCGCCAAGTGCATGAGGTAATGGATATGATGGAGGAATACAAACGACTGGCTAAGATATGGAGTAAGATGAAGGGACTTAAGATTCCAAAGAAGGGAGAGATGAGCGCCTTGTCTCGAAACATGAATGCACAACACATGAGCAAAGTCTTGCCTCCCCAGATGTTGAAACAAATAGGCGGTATGGGTGGTTTGCAGAACTTGATGAAGCAAATGGGTTCTGCCAAGGACATGATGGGTGGTATGGGTGGTATGTTTGGTGGTGGAGACAAGTAAACATGAAAGCACAATTAGCAGTTAAAACTCAAAGCTGGCAAATCTTTTTTCTTTTTTTTGTTAACTGGTAAAGAACATCTTAACCCCAGAGTTTCCTCTTTCTCCTTGTATTAGTGGTCATAGATTTTGAAATTTTAGGAAGCAGATAATGTCAAATTTTCAATAGAAGGATTTGCTATGATTCATGTAGCTTGATGATTTTCTTTGTTGTAATTTTGTAGCAGGATGTTTCATAAGTACAAATTGTTGAGTGTATAGCATTGTAACTGTCAATCTTTTCTCTCACCGTGATTCGAAACCGACTATTTGAACGGAAAAAATAAGTTATTGGTTTATCGATAGTGGATTACTGATTTAATGATTATGATAATGATTTTTTTTAATTATCAGGTTAGCGGTCCTTAACAATTTGAGTTTTTTCTCAACGGGTTGATCGATGATTCAATAGTAAATTAATATTATATTAATATAATTCGGTATATAAAGTCATTTGACTTAGTGTTTTGCTTTCATATTTTTATCTCTAGCTGTTTCAAACTTTCTACAATGTGTTACTGTTTTTGAGCAAGATAAAGATAAAGTATGTCAGCTTATGTGCATGTTTTATTTGGTTTGTCACTTAATTTTTAATTATTTATTTTGTGTCAAATATTAACGATTAAGCTGGTAACCAAATCGATAATTCATAATCAAATATTTTAATAATTTTATAATGATTTAGCACATCTATAAATTAATATACGATAAGTTGAACCGATGTGCAAACTTCTCTTTCGCACAACCATTACATAATAAAAGTAGAAATTGCGCTCTACGTATGCTAAGAGAAATTGTGCCATGTACCATATATTTTGAGTTTGTTATTCGGATTAACCCGTCCTTTAGTAAGGGATTCATCTTGGGGGTCGAGCTCGTTGCATCAGGTTTGTCCAGTGCAGATTACCTTTTCTATGTGGTTTGCAAACTATTGCATAGGAGCAACAGTCTTATCGTGTGTGCACCCAAAAATAGCGACTACGAGTTTTCCTTGTCATAAAAAAACCTCTTAGTTTTTTAATTAAATAAAGGGAAAATGCACAAGTACCCCTCTAGACTATAAATCAAATTTTCAGAGACACACTTTAACTATTTAAAGGTCTATTACCCCCTGAACTTATTTTTTTAAATAATTTTGTGCACCTTTTTAGCTTACGTGGCATCCATATATCTCCCACGCGCCTCAATTGCGTGGAGTCACGGAGTATGCCATGTAAGACAAAAGATATATAAAATTACAAAAAAATAAATTCAAAAAATAATAAGAATTTAATTTAATTAAGATGCGTCTCTGAAATTTTAATCATAGTGTAGAAGTACTTGTGCATTTTCCCTTAAATAAAATATAAGAAGTTTGTTGGGAGGTATGGACATGATAACAAAGCTAGATCATTAGAAATGACATGTAAAACAGATATTTAATTTCCCAAATAGTATGTGAAAGTATTGACTTACTCACAGTGGAATTATTCTGTTTTATTTAGGCATCTCAATACATATATATCCTCAATTTTTGCCAAACAATTTAAATTTTGAGATTTGAATTTCTAATTTTTATTGTGAATGTAAAAATATGATAAATCATAATAATTATAAGTTAAAAGTGGTTAAAATTTAAAAATAATAACAAATTTTGATGGAAGAAAACTTGATTAACTTTTGAAATTTTAATTATATAACACAATTTTTTTAAAGAAAAAGTACACATATATAACCAAATTATAGAAATGGAGATGCTCCATATACCAGTATGATGTTAGCATAATAAAATGAGGTGGAAAGCAATATATGATTTGACAAAGTTGTAGTCTCGTAGACATCTTTCTTTTTTTCAACTAGCCTACCTAAATTTGTGCTAAAAAACTTATTTTTTTGTCCTTTTATATTCATATTAGAGTCTGATTAAACATAAATTTATGTTTAGAAGTTTTACATTGAAAATTAAACGTTTTCTAACAAAGTTTATTCTGATTTCATATTCAAGAATACTCAAACTCAAATTCTTTAGTTAAGAATGAAAGAATACTTATCATTTCACCACGACTTTATTTTATCTTTTATACTCATTAATTGTTTTCTTTTTTTTCCTATCCAAATACATGACAGACTTTGGGATTATTTTCACGAATAATCATGTAGTATTTGAGTTTATTTACACCAAAGTTATCGACTTAATTATTTATTTTAATGGAAAATAATATTTACCCAAATATATACGTAGGTTGTTACAACTCAGAACTATTGATCCGGAGACGATGAAATGATATCTTTTACCTTTTTATAATTTGTAAATAAAAATATTCAGATAGTATAGGTTAAAATGAATTTATTAGGTGTAAAAAGGCATGCCGATTATTTTATAATAAATTTTATATTATTAATTATGAACCAAACTTTTATAAATCAAACCATATTAATTCAAAACAGATCAAATTGAATTAGAATTAGTTCAAAATAGATTGAGCCACTCAATAAAGATGTTAATTCAATCTTATTAACTAAAAAATAATGGTAACTTAGATGGCCCTTATTGATTAATTAAATCAAAAGAGATGTTATTAGAATAAAAAAATTGCTATTATTTTTTATGTAAAATTAACTGATGAATGTCTATCGATTTTCTTTTTAAAAAAAACTTAAAAATGATTGCAAGTTTATCAATTGCACCAAAGATCGTCGTTTCTACTTGATTTTGAATTAATTAGATATAAAATAATCAACAAAAAGAATCAAAAATATTCTTTAACATATTAGAAATAGTTCAAAAATGTCATTCTTTCGTCTGTCAATCAAATTTGCTCCCCCTTCTCCCTATGGTAAAAAAAATTGACTTTGACCAATTAAAGTTCGTTAAATTTGCCATTTTTTGAACTAAGAAAATGTTTATCAACCATTAGATAGGACTAGTTAATATGTCTTTTTGCTCCGCGCAATCTTAAAATATCTTATTAGAATTTATACATATAATATTTTTATAATATAACATAAATTTAAAAATTCTTTTTAGCCTTCGAATTTGAATAAATTAAAGTCTCAATTTTATTCCATTTATCTGAAATATTTGAATTTTTATTTTTATCTAATAGCTAGATAGAAGAAGAAGTGAATTTGAATCATTTCTAATAAATTTAAAATATTTTTTTATCTAATAAGTAGAAGGAGGAATAAATTTAATTTAATAGGTGAAAGAATACCATTTTAAAGACATTTTTAATACGTTAAATACACTTTTCAATATTTTTGGAAGAATAAATACAAATATAATTCCATACAAGTCTAGAAAACTTCCAATTTATTGTAATTTTCTTCTTATTTTCAACACTCTTGTCGATGTGAGGGACCAGATAAGATTACAGAAGTGGATGACAAAATATATTGCAAAATTAAACTATACGTTATAATATAATATAATATAATATTGTTCTTTTCTTGTAAGACTAATTTGTCATCTAACTTTGATGGCAATGTGTGAAATAAGACCTGTCAGAGTCTTCCCCCAAAAATTAAAATTCTTATATACTTTTTATGTCCTCTTAAAGTCAACTACGTAACTTTCTATAAAACACGTTTTGAATATAACAAATATTTCTCCCCTTACTTCTTGTCAAAGCTAACATATATTTCCTCATTCAATGCGATATCGTTTGTCATGTTATTTTTTAATTTTATTAATTTTTAAAATTAAATAAAATTATATTAACTTGATATTTTAAATAAAAAAATTAAGTATTTTAAAATTAAATAAAAAATACTATAAATTATAATATTAATATAATTAAAAAATACGTGTTAAAATGTTAGTTAATATTTTTATAATTTAACTCTAAAAATAAAAATTCATAACAAATAATATCAGACGTAGGAAATACTTAACTGTTCACATTTTCTCAAAATACGTGTAGTTTACCTTCTTTAAAAGGGTAAAATGGTTAATGCTATTATTCTTTTTCTCTTTTTATTTATCCTTTTTGATAAATTAAAATAAAAAATAATTTATTTTTCCTATTATATTGTTAATTTATTAATAATGAGTAATGTTTCTGAAAACTATAGTAAATAAATATGTTTGTGATCTTAACAAATTGATAGGGATAAAATGCACTAATCATTATTTTTATTAATATGTATGTTAAGTCAAAATTTAACAAGTAAAAAGGACAGGAAGTACCCATATTTTCTTAATGAGTGTGTAAATGAAAAGTAAGATATAGTAAATAATACCAACTATGTTATATTGTGAATATTAGTAATCTTTTTCTTTAACGAAACATTTTCATTGCATGCTTCTCCTAATTTCCTGGATCTCATTTTGTGTGATTATATTGAGTATATTATTGTAATTTCTCTTTCTTTTCGAATGACTTAAAAGGGAATTACTTATATATAGTTCAACAAACATTAAGATCTACTTGAAAGCAATATCATTTGTAAACATGTACTCATGTATAGAGTAACTATTTTAATATATATAGGATCAAGTGCCAAATTTAAATTTATCGTAGATAGGGAGGCTATTTATTGAACTCATTGCGCTTAATAATTTAATTTGAATTGGTATAGCAACATATTGGATTTGGACCACTTTCATATATATATATATATATATATATATGGATTTGAATTCGAAAAACCTAATAAAAACTAGACCAACTTTGAATTGGAGATTGTAGCCGTTGGTACTTAAACTCACACTTGCTCTAGTGCTACATAAATTGTTATACATATATTGGAAATATTGCAATTTATTTTATTGGCATTGCGAAAAAAAAGGAAAAAATGGGGGAGGGGGTGGGGGTGGGGTGGGGTAATACAAATAGAGTGTCTATTGGCAAAATGCTAGACAAAATAAATTATACTCCGTCCATTAGTTATACTAAAAATATATATCTACTTAAACAAAATCAAGACAAAATGTATCACTTTATACCTGTTTTCATCTTTAATATGAAGTATTATTCATTTCTCAATATTTAATAAATAATTAAGAGCAACATAGTAAAATTACTATTATTTTATTTTTACCTTTCAAGATATGTGTTAAATCAACATGAACACACAAAAAAGATGGATTGAAAAGTCGTAGATATGGAGAAAAACATGTTGAGAACCTCAACTCCATATGGAGACTTTGCAACGCGCGATCTGAATTCAATCAGAATTTCATATGAATTTTCAAATAGCAGGTGAAAACCCAAAAAAAAAAGTTAATTTCTCTTGTAAAAATGTACAACATGGGAGTGTGAAATGAAGACTCTTAATGGTACAAAAAGTATTTATTTTGAATGAGTAATTAACCTTTGCAGCAAGTATTAGTCAAATTCAACTTTTCTAAGTAAGGTTTTAGCAGTCAAACACTTGACTTCTTAATCAAAGATATATAGACTTAGGTTAGTAATATACCAATTAATTAATGAATTCATAAATTCTTGGTAGTAGTTATAATCATAACAGAAATTGGTAGAAGACTTGTTCAAAGGGAATTAAAACTAAACGTTGAAAAAAAAAAGACAAAGAAAGCTTCCAGTATTGCCTTGATATTCCTTAGAATTTTTTCGAACAACTGTAAAAAAAAAAAAATGAATAACTAATATGAGACGAGAAAAGAAATGTCTTTGATATATAAAAATAATAGGTTCAATTGGATTTGTTTATATTGTATTTCACTCATCTCCTTATGTAAACACTCACACCTGAATGCTAAAATTAAAATAAGAAAATAAAACGAGAAGAAAATATATAACTATTTTGAAAGGAGAAAATGTTAGTCGATACACATTTTGTACCTCGTTAAAAAAGAGTGCAACACTAATGAGGAAATTAAAAAAGAAAAGAGTACAAACGTACATCAAATATTGAATTCTCAAATATTATTTGATACAATCTCAATCAAAAATTGGCCCAACTCTACATCATAAGAATTAACACAAAATACTATTCATGATTAATATAATTTTAATGTCTATATAAATAAACAAAGTGAATAATGCGTCCTACAATTAATTTGAACATAATACATAAACGACTCAACTTTTCAAACGTGCACAAGCTGATACTTAAACTAATAAAATTGAACCAGTATTTACATTCATCATCCTACATAACATCCTACATATAATTACTACGCTAAGTAAAACACCTATGTATTGTTGTTTAACTTTATTCAAGCTAAATTTAAATATCTACTGAGGTCAAATTAAAATTACGCGATTAATTCATGAATGATGCGTGTCTTTAGGAGATTGAAGAGGAAATAGAGAAAGAAGTTGAGGTGTTTGAGAAGCTCTAGGAGTATTAGGATGCAAGTAAAATCTTTTCTCAGCAATAGCTCTTTCTTCTTCTTCTTCTTCATCATCATCATCATCCATGGTTGATCTTGGACTTATTCCACGTGTCAACACATCAAGAGGTGAAATTGGAGATGCAAGAAAACTACTACTACTAGTAGTAACTTTTTGTGTAGTAGACAAATTCATGGTCTTACTTGTAGAAATATATTCAACTTTACTTGCATTATGCCTCCGTTTATGTAAATTGAACGTCGATGAACGCGTTCGATCGATGATGGTGGGGAACTTGTTGGATTCAAAACTAGTGAGTTTTTGAACCACAGAACGGAAGTTGGAAGGATCAGCTTGGACAAAAGTCGTATTATTATTGTTATTGTTATTAGATGAGATGTTCATCACACTATTGTTGTGTTTCTTGTTGTTTTTAGAGGTTGAAGTCATGGTAAGAAATATGTATGTATGGAGGAGGATAAGAAAAAAGGCATAAAAGTTAGATGGGGAAAATGAAAGAAGAAATTGAGTTGCTTGGTGTGTTGGTGTTTATATAGTTGAATGCCCCCCCCCCCCCCCCCCAGGATTGCATACTGTTGCTTCATCCGTCTTAATTTATATGAAACAGTTTAAATTTATAAAATTTATTTGTTTAATTTTTTTTTTAATGTTGGTTCATATTGACAAATCAACAAAGAATAAAATCTTTTTACTTATTATACTTAGTTACTCACAATCAATTAATTTTTTTTTTAAAAAAAAAATTCTTGAAAATCTTAAATTTTTTATTCATCCACTTCATAATTAATAAAATTACTCAATTATTATTTTCTTAATAGATGTATCAATTGAAAAACGAATAAATTATCTATTTATTAATTCAATTTACTTTAATTTTCTTAAATTCATTATGATACATATATAAATTTGACTTGATGAGTAAATGTTCTCAATATGATTTAATATGTTGTGGCAAGTCGGTTGCCTTATCTTCTAGGCAAATTCATAATAAGGTAATACATATTCTCTACACAGTCATCATCAATATTAAGACTTTTGATGTAATCCATGATTTATTATTTTCCACTCCACACGTTATAATGTCTTTGTAGCATGGACTAAAGAATATTGTCGTAGAAGTCTACATAATAAAATATTATAATAATTAATAACTTAAATAATTAAAAATTCATAAAAGAAATGAATTAAAAAATTAAGTTTACTCACAAAGTTTCAATTATGCCATTTATATTGTGACGATCTGAGAGTATTTAAGCAAGGGGTATACGGTGTGGAGTTGAAAAGTTTGAAATTTGAAGTGTATGTAGGAGTGGGGAAAAACAAAGAAATTAAATAGGAATGAGCTGGCTATGAAATGATTTAATGATGAGCTTTTAGCTATACGATGGTAAAAAATAAATTATCTCCGAACTATTAATAGTTTTAAGATATATTTATATATATTTTTAATATATAATATGAGTATATGATATGATAGATGATGTCAAACTCTTTTAAGAGATTGAGACTTTTAAAATCAAGAGAAGTGTTTGCACACCCACAAACTTGACGAGAAGTTCATCTTGCATACAAATTTTTGGGGTTTCAAGTCTTGCATCCACCAAGAATATTTCTTGCCTGAAGCGTAAAATATCAGATTGTAGAATATTTTCACTATATAAAAAAAATTGAAATTCGATCTTGAAAATAGGAAAGGGAGAAGAAAGCTCATCATAACTGTGAAAAGTCACTTTAAAAGGCTATGATGAGCCTTTTTTGTGACTCGAACTTAAGAGTGTATGCAAGATCGAGAGTATATTTAAGTTAAATTAGTCAAGTAAAAATATATTTTTAAAACTATCAATAATTTAAAAATAAAACTAATAATTCGTATAAATTTAAAAGGAGAAGATTTGAGAAAATATTTTAGCAAGGGGTATACGGTGCGGAGCTGAAAAGTTTGAAATTTGAAGTGTAAGTATGAGTGGGGAGAAAAACAAAGAAATTAAATGGGAATGAGCTGGCTATGAAATGATTTAATTATGAGCTTTTAGCTATATGAGGGTAAAAAAAATCGTTTCTCAACTATTGATAGTTTTAAAATACACTTATATATATTTTTAATATATAACGTGAGTATATGATATGATAAATGGTCTCAAATTCTTATAAAAACATGAGATTTCTAAAATCAAGAAAATCATTGAAATATCATAAATTTGACGAGTATTTAAAAATATATTTCACTAATATTATATGATCGAGAATATACTTAAATTTAATTAGTCAAGTAAAAGTTTACTTTTAAGACTGTCAACAATTTAAAAATAAATTAATAAATTCGTATTAAATTTAAATCTATAATTAGCAGGAAAAAGGTTGATTTTTTTTTGGGGGTAAAATCAAATTATATATAATAGTATAATACTTTTTTTTACGTATATTCAAGGTAGAAAATATGAAGTTGGATATTTCGTGGCCACAAAGATTGATATACAGTCAATGATACTAATGACTTTGAAGTGTAATCATTTGACACCTAAATTATTTATTGCTATAAAACAATAAATAAATTGAGACGCGGAATCTTTCTCTATAATCTGAATTTCGTTTCTGCTTTACATTGCGTGAGGTAAAGGAAGTTTGGTCCTTTGAAAAACAAGTGGATATATTAAGTCTACCGATATGAATTGTAGTGCAGTAATGAAATTATTTTATTTTTAATTAGTGATATTGAATTTGAGTTTTTAATATGAAAAGAAATTCCTAAAATGTGTAATTCAAATTTAATTGAGGTTCAATATATATGTTTCAAACACCGTTTGAAAAAAAAAAAGTTTTGAGTTCACTTTCCTCGCAATACTACTCCTACCCCTAGACTATTAAAATGTCACAACATCGTTTTAAAAATATGATTTTTATATTATACTAATGCAGTTTTACTAGGTTATTTAATAGGAAAATTGTCTAATTACATAAATATTTTTAATATTTACTTTTTTTCTTGTCATTTTATAATTTATGTATAATACAAATCCTTAGATATTTGTACGACTGATAATTATTTCATAAGGGTAAACAGTGATTTTTTAAGTTAAATAATTTCTAATTATAGTAAAGTGATATTTCTTTTGAGACGGCCTAAAAGGAAAGAGCGTCACATAACAGAGGGAGTAATTAATTTTCCTATAGTTTGAAACATATTGTAAAATTAGTTGATAATTTCATACTAGATTTTAAGTTAGATACACATATTTCTGCTACCAGAACACTTTTAAATACAAATACTTAAGGAGAAAGGTAAGGGATAGTGTCTAATACATGTAAATCACACTAGATACATGTATCTGAAATGTCAAATACATTATGAAATAAAATACATAAGGAGAGAGGCGAGCGACATAGGACAAAAACGAGCAAGATGTGAGAGAAGTGATTGAGAGACTCAAATACATGTAAATCACACTCAATCCATATATCTGGAATATCAAATACATTTTGAAATACAAGGAAGAGAGGCGAGCGACATAGGACAGAGGTAAGCAAGATAGGAGAGAGGTGAGCGAGAAAGGCAGATACATATGTACACACTTAGATATAATATATCTAAAAAAAATTATACCAAATTTTGACCTTGTAACTAATGTACATGTATTCAAATGCACGAAAGATATGTATTTATGATAATTTTGAGAACTCACTGAAAGATACATAATTAAGCCCTACACTAATAAAATTTATGTTTTTTATTTAACGTACAACAAATATTTATAATTTTATTTAGTGTAAATTTAGTTTTTATATATTATATATTTACTTGAGATTGCAACCAGAAAAATTCTTTTAACTTCAAATTCTAAACCTTCTATCCATTTTCACATTGTCATTTATTTGTTATGTTAAGAAGTTGTTTATAAAATGACATAATAATGTAAATATTAATTATATCAGGAATTTCTACCCCTTCCCCCCCATATTGTGCCTAATGTTGGAGATATGCATGGACAAGTTTCTTTGCTTTACTCGTTGTTGCTGTTTTCTTTTTTCTTTGCGGGATTGCCTTATTTTTTGGAAAAATTATGTGAATAAATAAATATATAATAGTCTATTAGTAACATAGTTATAATTTAAATTAATTATCATTTGCAGTCTCTTCGATTATAGTTATGTGTACCTCTATCCTCTCTTATATATATACAAATACAAATTATACATATACATATATAATTATATATAGGGTATACAAATAAAATTTGTCTCTCTCCACTCTCTGCTTCTCTTTTGCTGGCTTCTCTCCTTCTCTCAATCTCGCTTGCCAGATATACAAGTACATATGTAATCCATTTATATATATACAAATATTTGGCAGATTTTACATATACAATTCGATAGAAATACAGATACAATTCACCTTTCTCCACTCTCTGTTCAATCTTATTTGCATCTCTCCTCCTCCTTTCAATCTCACTTGCCTCTCTCCTCCTCTAACATGTAATTAAAAATTGTAATTAGCAAACTATAGTGATAAAACCTAATTAAATTATTTTTAGTGGCTATTTAAGAAATTTCCTCTATCTTTTTTTTGTTTTCTCTCTCATTGGACTTTCTTTTTTCACGGGGCTAGCTTCCTCCTTTCTTTCTTTCATTCTTATTTTCTTAAATATCTAATTAAAAAATGTATATATCAAGACATCTATGAGATGATCCAATCTTTCCTCATTGGTATATCCATATATATATATATATATATGTAATTATTAATATAACTTATGATCAAATGAATTGTTATAATTATAGGAATTAAAATATAGTGAATTTGATTATTTTTTGTTTTTTGTTTTTTGTTTTTTGTCCTGTCTTTTTTATTGTTTTAGTGCCTGTATATTCAGATTCACATGAAAAAATTTCACTTCAAAGATAAAATTTCAAAGACTTTAACTCCAAAGCTCTAAATTAAGAATAAACATATACATATTATTTTCATCTCAACTTATGAATTTGATATGCACTATATTGGAAAATAATGATTTTTGCATTGATATATATTTGATGGAATAAAATAGGCCTCGAAGAACAAGGAAGGAGAAGAAAAATAATACGGCTTCTAACTCTATTAGGGGATAAAGATTCGATCAAATAATGTCCAATGACCTTATAGATTTATGCCATGTGTATTCTATGATAATTTATGGTTGAGATTAATTTAAATTATATATTCATCTGAATAATAAATTTAAATTATATACTCATCTTAATAATACAAACAACAAAGCTGCCAATTATTTTTTATTTTTTTAAAACTATCAATTAAAATAATTAATTGTACTCAAGCTAATATTTTCTAGAAAAAAAATTGAGATTGCCGGGTATGTGGATCGAGAGTTGATAAAACTCAATTTGATAATGCAAATACTTTTAATCAGGTATATTAAATCTTCTTTTTCAATCTTAATTACTTTTAAAAATATTGGTCTTGTGTATACACTTAATTGTTTTATTTGATAATTTTAAAAAATAAAAATAGTTAACAACTTTGTTATTTTTATTATTCAATGAGTATATATAATTTAAATGAATCTCAATCATAAATTATTATATAGTACACATATCATGAAGCTATAAGGTCATTGAATATTACCTGACCTATTTATACTTAACCGGATCTTTATTTATATTCAGGATACATTAAACATGAAAGATACTAAAGAGTTTCTTTGGATGGCTGTCTCCTAGTGTATTGTATCATTATATTATTTAAAAATTAATTTGTATTTTAATTATTTCTCAGATTTTATTATTTTTATATCATTAAATAGCGTTATATACCAAGAGAAAAGCATCCTTTTATGTAAAAATGTGTGATTGCTTCTTGCTTTATTATTATTTTCTCATCTGTCTTTAATTATTATATAATAATCTTATTTTACCCTATCATTTTTAATTAAACATTTATACTCTATTTTTATTTGTGATATAATATCATAAATTTGCTTTCTAAGTCACATGAAACTATGTAACAATGTTATTCAAACGATGTCTGCATCTACTTACAACCACTTTTTAACTTTATTTACACCGTAAAAATATCTTAAAGCTACTTTAGCTTTAAAAAAGTTTAAAATAAGTCCATCCAGACAAAACAATGCCCCACATCAAAACCAAATGCTTACAAGCACTTTATAACTTAATAAAAACACTTCTAAAAGTGTTTCAAAGCTATTTTAGCTTTAAAATACTTAAAATAAGTCTATCAAAACAAGTTATGAGACCATCACTTTTTTCTTCTTATTCATTTGCTCATCTAATCTAATGTTTAAAATTGTTAGACCAACAACTTAGTGCTCCAAAACATCTTTTGTTTGTTTTCATAATAAGAAAAACAAAACACTAGTTATTAAACTCACAAAAAGAGAACAAGACAAGTGAGCAGGAAATCTTTGGTCCATTATGTTGTTGGAAAAGAAAGGAAGGATGCTAAAACCTATTCTTGCAATGATTTTCTGGCAGCATCTTCTTCTGCTTTCATTTTCCTTTCCCACTTTCTCTTCCTGTAATCAGCCAACATTTCAGGCATTTTTTGCATCAGTTCGGCTGTCTTTGCCCGTTTTTCTGCTGATATTCTGTCACACTTGTGCCCTTTCTGCTTCGTTCTCATTTCCTTTCTCGCTGGATCGTATGGCCAATCTTGTCCAGCAACAACAACTTCCTTGCGCAGACGAGCTCGATGGCGAGCACTCATCCCCAGAGGTTTCCAGGCTCCAAGCTCCCAGTAACCCCAAACTCCCTTTGAAAGCTCATCCTTGTATTTTGCCAACTTTTCTTGCCATGGATATTGATATCGCCCAACTGCTTTTGCTACAGACTTTCCAGCCATTCGTCCTGGAAACAAATACGTAAAAAATTTCTGAGGTTTCAAGTTTATCAAGCAATACTAAAATGAGATGTATGGAAATTAGGTTGGTTATCAAGAAAAAGTTCAAAGGTTATTCCATGATTGTAAGTGGATGCCACAACATATAGCGAATGGAAATAAAACAAGAGTTTGAAAATGCAAGATACTCTCATAAAATGTCCCCCTCTGAAATAACCATCAAAACTACTAACTGTTGCCGCAAAAATATTTAACTCGAATATTTGGTATAACTATGTCCATACACACCTTCTTAGTACAGTACATTTTTGTTCTTAATAAACCTATTCAATAAAATATATATCTGCTTAAAACGAACTAACGAGTTAACTCAATCCGCGTGACAAATTCAAGTGTACCATTTTCTGGTTAAACACATGGAATCCCCATCATTACCCAGGACCAGAACGAGGCTCTTATTCCCCTTCCAACCTTATGAAGTTAAATTAGCGGTATTTGATCTTAATGCTGACAGCACTAGTGGTCCTGATAGCTTCTCAGGGCACTTCTTCCAAATTTGCTGGGGCATAATTAAGGAAGATATCACTAGGATGGTTTGAGCATTTTTTATGGACAAGAACTTCTAAGATTGTTAACACACAAATCTGGTGTTGATTCCCTAAGGTGGAGGAGGTTCAAAAAATTTCAGACCTAAGGCCAATCAGCCTAAGTATGTTTGCTGATAAGATTATATCTAGAGTTCTTCATGGTAGGTTCTTGGTGGTTCTACCTAATCTATTCTCCAAATATCAGACTGGCTTTGTGAAAGGTAGAAGTATTATAAAAAAATGTTCTGCTGACACAAAAGATCATCAGGGACATCAACAAGAGGAATAAGCTGCATAACATAGTGGTTAAGGTGGATATAACCAAAGTATATGTTAGGATATCTTGAATTTTCCTAACAAACGTACTGAGGCAGTTTGGTTTCTCAGAGGTGATAATTGACATGATTTGGAGACTAGTATCTAATAATTGGTACTCAGTGTTAGTGAATGGGCAAACCCATGGTTTTTCTCATTCCTCTAGAGGACTCAAGCAGGGTGATCCTCTGTCTCCAACTTTATTTATTATAGCTGCAGAAGTTTTATCAAGAGGGCTAAATAATCTCTACTCAAACAAAAGATTCAAGGGATATGGATTGCCAAAGTGGAGCCCAGAGATTAACCACCTTGCATATGCTGATGATACAATCTTATTCTGTTCTGCGGACCCACATGCCATAAAGATGATGATTAAGGTTCTAAAAAATACGAGGATACTTCAGGTGAGTTGATCAAAGATTCAAAGAGCTGTTTTTATGCAGATGAGAAACTTTTTGTTGCAATTACAAACTGGATAACAAGGAAGAGAGGGATGAAAAAAGGGACATTTCCCTTCACATACTTAGGATGTCCTACTTTCAATGGTAGAAGGTGATATATTACGAAAACCTCATTAAAAATATGATGAAGAGAGTTATGTCATAGCAGAACAGATTCTTAACCTTTGAGGGAAAAATCATTCTGGTCAATCATGTTTTGCAGACAATACCTGTCTATTTGCTTTCTGCTATGAACCCTCCTAAAGGGGTTCAGCAAATCCACAAGATATTTGCTAAATTCTTTTGGAGTAACTCTACAGGTGATAGAAGGAAACATTGGGTAGCTTGGGATAAGATGTGTCTTCCCAAGAATGAAGGGAGTCTAGGATTTAGATCACTTCATGACATATCTAAGGCCCTTCTTGCAAAGCTATGGTGGAACTTTAGAATATCTAGGACTAGATGGAGCACCTAAATGTGGAATAAGTATTGCAAGAAAGTCCACCCAATTATAGCTTATGGGCCTGGAATATCACATGTGTGGAAAAAACTGATAGAAGTCAGAGTAGAGGCAGAACATCAGATATGGTGGCAATTAAAAGCAGGAAACTCCATCCTCTGGTATGATAACTGGACAAAACAGGGAGCACTTTACTTTGTAGAGAAAGGCCATGGTATTTGGGAGGAAATGGAGGTAAAGGAATTCATAGTAAATGGGCAATGGAACCTACGGAAACGTTTTGCAAGGGTTGTTATCAGAAGAAATGGTTGGTTACATTGTCCAGAACATCAGTTCAAGTTTAACTAATGACGATAATGACAAGGCTTGGTAAATGGGCAGCAACACTGGTATATTTAGTGTGAAAACTGCTTGGGAGGCGATAAGAAAAATGGAGGAAACAACTCAAATTTATGACTATATATGGTTGAAGGGGCTACCAATCCAAATTGGTTTTTTCCTAGGGTGGTAAAGAGGAGAACTCCTACTGATGACAACCTAACGTTCTTAAGGATGCACAATGCCTCAAGGTGTTGGTGTTCTGAAAAAAAATCACAAGAAACTATGTCTCACCTTTTTCTAACATCTCCTATAGCCTTACAGTTATAAAGACAATTTTCTACTTGTGTAGGTATAAACATTGAAGAATTGCAATTGCAACAAGCTATAACAGAACGGTGGACAACTCCTACAGAAAACAAACTACAAAAGTTTTTAAAGCAATGCCAACATTTATGATGTGGGAGTTGTGGAAGAGAAGGAATTCTAGGAGACATGGAAATGATGTCACAATCAACAGAATGGTATACCAAGTTCAGAAGACAACATATCAAATGATAAGAGTTATATACCCACAGATGAAATTAATACCACAAGATTGGCCATCACTACTACAATACATGAAGAAATATAGACCAAGGATTCATTTTTGTGCTATAAGATGGGAATAACCACCTCCAGGAAGACTCAAACGTAACACTGACGGGGCAAGTCATGGCAATCCAGGTGAAAGTTCCTATGGATTTTCTATTAGAGACGATAAGGGAGATTCAATTTACGCCCAAGCAGATCGGATAAGAATTACTACTAACATAGAGGCAGAAGCAATGGTTGTGTATGAATCTAAGATATTGCTCCGCACACAATCTCCAAGGGTTATACTGGAAACACAAGGTCAACCATCAGAGGGAACACAAGCACAAACAACCAATACAAGGAAAATAAGTATTTAGCAAGCAAATACAAAAGAAAAGAACAAATCTACTTGTTGAAGCAGAGCTTTCAGCTAGAGGCATACAATAGATTAGGCTGATTAGCAAAAGCATCGGAGAACACAACATCATAGATCAGGAAGAGCAAGAGACAAAAAACAAACGAAAACAAGAGTGATGAAGGATAAAAACGTATCTACACTACTAAAAACAGTGAATACCGACCTCCAGAGGTCGTCGACTTCCCAACTTAGGTCGGAAAAAGCTTGGGCTCTATTCAATTCCGACCTCTGGAAGTCTGTATTTACTGACCTCTCGAGGTCAGTTTCAATTTAAGTCGATAAATTCATTATTTATTTTCCAACTTCCTGAGGTCACTTTATATATTTATTTATTTTTATTATTATTATTTTCGTCTTCCGGAGGTTACAATATTTACTTCTCAAATTGTGGAATACCGACCTCCGGATGCCGGTATGTTTTAATTTTATTTTTTCTTAATTTTTAAATTCTGACCTCCGAAAGTCGGTATTCTTATTTCTTATTTTTTAGATTCCGATTCTTATTTTTTAAATTCCGACCTCCGGAGGTCGATATTTTTATTTCTTATTTTTTTAGATTCCGACATTCGTAGACATTATACATATTGTCTCTCTTCCTCTCACTTTATCTTGTGTAAATGATCTGTCCCGGCTCTCAAGAGGTAGAGTGCTACAATATTCCTGAGATATTCGTATAAACCTATCTTGTAATTTAAACAAAGAACTCTACGAATAAGAATATAATATATACAAGAGAAAGAAAAAAAGATTAGCTTGAATAGAGTTCTTACATATGTCTCTTGAGCACGTGACTCAATCCATCTTTCTTCTTCTCCGGGTTCGAGTTTAGTTTTAACTTATTCCAACTCTATATTCACCAACTAAATCACATTATATAATAACAACTAAACAACTTTCTAAGTCTAATTAGTTTAGTTTTAACTTAATTCCAATACTATATTCACCAATTTAACTTGTTAAACAACTTAACAATTTTCTAAGTAAAATTAGTTTAGCTTTAACTTAATTCCAACACTATATTCACCAACTAAAACACATTATATAATTTTAACTTATTTGAAGAACTTAACAACTTTATAAGTCTAATTAGTTTAGTTTTAACTTAATTTTAACTTAATTTCAACACTATATTCACCAACTAAATGATATTATATAATTTAACTTATTCCCGAAATCTTAATTATTTCAAGAGTAGAGAGCAATATTAACGTATAAGCAATGAGAGAATGTGAGGGTGAATGAATGAGTGAGTGTATGAGTCTAAGAGTGTGAGGGTATGTTCAAGTCTATCAAAGAATGAAAGCGGGCATGCCTATATACTAGATGAGAGAGCAAAATACTAAAGGAAGGGAATAAATTAAGAGGACAATTATGTCGTCAGAAAAAATTAAGAGGACAATTATAATATATTTTCCTTAGATTAAACATTACCAAATCAATGAAATATTTTACATAATAATTCACAATTTTACCAAAAATAAAGCAAGTAAAATCTACTTTAATTTATTTAAAACAAGCAAATAAACAATTAAGGATAGTCAATTAATGCAATATAAAAGCAGGTAAGGAAAGAAATATTTAGGCAAAGGTTAAGGATCAAATTACATAGCTTCACAATTTATTTCTGGGACATCTAACTTTAACTTATTGAAACAAAAGGTAACAGATTCTAATAGCAAAGCAAATAATCAATTATAAAAATAGTAAGGTGGTTTAGATTAATCAATAGAAACAATCAAATGCATTTTTTGGCAAATTACTCAATTAATGCCCAATTTCATCGAATCACTGCAAAAGTCAGCCACAAGCAATTAAGACTAGCATTTTCACAGAAGGCAGCCATATGGAGAAACTAATCTTGAAGAAAGATTGGATCAAAATCATAATGCTACTTAAATAATGCCAAAACAAATGAACAAATTCATACGAATCCGCCTAAAACATGTACAAGAAGAGATAATCTGAGCATTAACCAAGAATTTTAGAAGATAAAACTAACCGGGCGGATCTGTTAAGATCGTTTTTCAATGCACCAAAATATACAAGTGGTTTGTTGAATTTCGAAGGTCGCCTAAGGAGGAAATGCAGCGGCGTCTGGCGGCTCGCTGTTGCGGAGTTTTTGCCAGTAGGAGGTTCACTGGGCGTTGGAGTTGTTGGCGCTGCTACTGCCGTCCTTGCCGGAGCTGCTGCTGCTCGGAGAAAAAGAGAAGAGGAGAAGAGGGAGGCGGAGAGAGGGGCAGGATGAGTCGCTGGCTGCTGCTCTCGCCGGCAAAAAATGGAGAGGACGCAGGGAAAGGGGAAGGGGAGAAGAAGCGGAGGTAGGAGAGGAAGAATGAATTAGTTTTAGGAATTTTGGTCGTTTTAGGTTAAAGAGGAAGGTAAAGTTTTGATCTTAATCGTAGATTTAAAAAGAGATGAATGACTAAGATTCGATCTTACGTTTTAACGAAAGTATGGATGGTTGAGATCATAAAATCAGATTGGATTGATACTCAGAATGAAATATCCTTGACATGTCATTATAATTAGGAAGGGATCACTACACTCGATATACATTTAAGATCAAAAATATATATATAATAATACTATCTCGCATTTTAAATTCGAATAGATTATATGTTAGCTCTTCACATCTACATCGATAGCCTGATAGATTTGTACATTACTCTAAAAATATAAGTATAATTATATTCTAATTCATATCAACGTAGTTCATACAAAAATTATGATGAATAAACAATTTTTAATAAACCGATCCCCGGATGTCGCTTTTATTAAAAATAATTACATATAATAAAAAATGTGCCGACCTCATGATATTAAATTTTAAGATAAATGAAAACTAATCATATTATATATATATATATATATATATATATATATATATATATATATATATATATAAGTCAATAGAAGTTTAATTTATTGATCAAGTTAATTCTATAAATTTAAATTATATAACTTTAATTTTATCGATCAATAAAAGTTAATCGATATCAAATCTAATATATAAATTTTCTTAAATTGATCATCGATATTTCTTTAATTGATAATGTATTTCATATCAAAAAAGTCCTCCGGAAGACGATTTAAATAATATAAAATCAAAATATTTCTAAATTCTGTTTTTTATAGTTCATTGAGAAAAAATAAAATATGGTTATTTATTTATTTTATTTAAAACCGACATCAAGAGGTCGATTTTAATTGTAATTCATTTTTTCTGCGAAAAATACCGACCTCCTGAGGTCCAAATTTTTTTTCCCGCTTTATTTTGCATAAAAACCGACTATTTATAGTCGGTTTTCTATAGTTTTTGTATTTTTTTATTCTTTTTAACAATACTGACCTCCATTTGAGGTTGGTAATATTTAGATAGCACTGTTTTTAGTAGTGCTAGCCGACTACAACAAGAGAACTGCGATTTGATAAAATCGAAAGCAAAGGGAAGAACTCCAAGGAGGTAAATCGAGGCGAGATCAATGGAGAAACAAGAAAAGAACACAAAATAAGCACAACAACAAATAGAAGTATAAACAAGCAGCAATGGCAAGGAGGAGAGACTTACAGCGGAAGAAGCTTCAAGAATGTCTTACTCTCACTTCACCTTCAAAATTTTAGGCATAAGACTTAGTGTTCTTTATTTTAATTAGAATTTGCTTATTTTTTGAACAATTTCTGAACTGATCACTGTCTATTAGGGCCATTTTCAATTTAATAAAATTGGCATGTGGGCCACAATTTTTTTTTTTAAAAAAATCTATAAATAATGTAATGAAAACGATAGATAGTTGGGTCCATTTTCAATCATACTTACAGCCCTGCATCGGAGACATTTCTTTTGAATCGAGGGTCTACCTGGAACTAGGGGTGGGCGTCGGTTTGTAAATTTCAGTTTGAAAAAAAATGTGAAATCAAATCAAATTGAAATAAATTTGTCGATTATTACAAATTTTGGTTCGTTTTTACCAAATTTAATAAACAGTGGTACATTTTTAAAATTCAATCACTTTTGTTCACTTTTTTATGTTGTTAGTACGTCTCACTTTTTTTTTCCAGATACAAGGAACCCAAAAACAAACAAAGAGCATTATTGTGGTTATAACTTATAACACCAAACAAGCTAAGTTAACTTTCAACACATTACTAATTACACACTAAGAGTAATACCTACCAGCAGCAGCAATACAATAGTACAACACACTAACAGACTGTATCCAAAGGATGAGGATGTATATGAATCTATCAACTGAAAATGAATCTTCATAGGCCATAGCAAATAATGTATCCTTAAATTTGATATTACATCAATAGAATTCACAAGTTATACATGTACCAGCAGTGCAAGACATCCTATTTTATCAGTCCCCTAGACAAATGATTTGTATGTGGAACAAACTACAACAGCTAGTGCAGCCTCAATGCTATAAAATGAGATGACAATTCGAATTTGAAGACTGAAGGGAATTCGAAAATAGTCCCAGGAACTTGGATAGACAAGTTTTGCACTTTAATAGTATCATGAGCTGTACATTCTCTTGAAGACTAAGCTCAGATAAGTTTACTATCAGCAAACTCTTCAACTAAAAATAGTTTACCAGAAGGTTAATTGGACAAGGCTGATTCACAACAAAATATGTCATCTAAATAGTCAACTTATCCTATATCTCACTGTTTGTTGCAGGTTGATTACAAAAGGAAGGTTAGCCTAATGAAGATGCTTGGAGGATGAGAAGTGTGCACTATAACAAGGATACTGATTATGTTGAACATCTCCTCTTTATGTGCTCTTATTTAGTGTAAGTTCAAAATACCATACTAATATAGCTGTAGATTCATAGACAAGTTTAAGGATGAAATTCGAATGAATTAGGAAATTACAAACTTCAAAGATAGGCGTTTACATATGCTGAAGTATTTAGAATGACATTAGATGCGGGAGTTTAAATGGCGAAAAAGGAATTAGAGGATCTTCCAAACAGAGTACAGAAGGCATAAGTCCTCATTATGTTGTTAATAAAACAGTTCATGGTTTCAAAGTGAAAAAAGATATATGAAAATTAAAATTGTGTTTGGTCATGAATATAAATTGGAGTGTATAGACAGGTAAATTGATCAATTTTCATCTCTTTTTATCTGCGAGCTTTAATGATCGAAAGTGAAGTGAAATTTTTTTAATGGTTTAGTGGCAGATGTAAATGCTATTATAGCTCCGACAGAGATCAGTTATACAAGAAACAATTTTGTGAGCATACACATCAATCATTCATATGTATACTCATGTAAGATATTCTCATAGTTACTGCAACTTCTTTCTCATTTTAAGGAAATAACAATTTACAGTGCCATTATAGTTTCTAATGACACGCTTGAGTCATGAAGTCTAAAGCATCACGAAGTGTGGTTAATATTACTTAAATATTATTAGTCCAATTATCTAGTAATTGGTAGAAAAGTCAGTTAGAATTAGCTGTAACAAAGAGGCTGCAGTCAAAAACGAAATCGAGATGGAGGAAACAACACGAGAGAGCAGCTACATGGTAAAGATTGACAAGAAGGAGATGCTCATCACTCCATATTCAAAAACAGTCGATCCACAAACAACATCAAGGACAAACTTAGAGGATGATATGTTAATTGAAAACAAACATGGAAAGCACAATCCCCACATACGAAGGAAAAGAGGCGATGAGCACTGACCTGCGAGGCGTGAGTCACGAGCACTGAACAGTTCCGGGCAGCGAGCACTTAACAGTCAGTGAGGACTGAGCAGTGGCTGGCCTGAGCCTTAAGAGAAGATGGACGACGAGCTGCGGGTATCTTAGACGACTGACGAGAGTTGAGATTTGAGAGCTGTAGTAACTGTGTTAGGGGTTTCAGATTATCAGTTTAGGAATTTTTATTGGAATTTTGGCCTAATTTAAATATGGGTCGTGGGCTTTGTACCGGCGAGGCATAGGCTGAACCGCTGAAATAATTCCCTTTATGTATATAATATTTAGTTTTTTTCGGTTAATAGAGTTTTTAGCTAAAAATTGAAAATTGAATTGAAAAATTAAAATATTGAAATTTGAAATCGAAACTGACTGAAATAATCAAAAATCGAAAAATAGAATTTTGAAAAAATCGATCCGGTCAAAATTTTTGATTTTAACTATATTATGTCCAGTCCTACTCATTTGGGTATATATATATATATATATATGTAACATTATTATTTTTAATGAAATTATTTTCAAAATGAAAATTTAAGTTAATATATTTTATTTTACTTTTTGAAAAAAATGATATAATAGTCTGCATACGCCACTGGTTGTGGAAACTAATAGTGAAATCTCAGGCTAAAGCAAATATGATAAATTGATCATAATTTTTTACTCTAGATTCAGATTTTCAAAAGGGTTGGTGGCGTTGGAGAGAAGAGTCAAAGAAACTTAATTTTATGGGTAAGACCAGGGCTGCATATCGGTCGATTCGGTTCAGTTTTGAACATTATCGATTTTGCTTATCGGTTATCGGTTTGTAGACTAGCTAAACCACTAAATTATCGGTTTATCGGTTATCGACTCTTATCGATTCGATTTTCGGGTTAACCATTAATATATCATTCAATTTTTTAAAATAATAATCACATGAAAATTTGAAGATGATCCCACGCACTTTGCAAATTAATTCTACAGAATTGCAAATTGCAATTTATAATTTGCACTTTGCACTGCAATTTGCAGGCAGAAAGTGAAAACAATTCAGTGCAGTCATTGCAATTTCAAGTTTCACCAAAAGGAAATGTAAAATTGCAACAACAACATCCACATTCCACTCATTGAAACAAATCAACAACAACATCAACCCATCAAGTTTCACCTTAACAGTTAACAATACTACAATTGTACAATACATATATAAACTTTGCAAAACAAATATGAAATGTCATAATAAAATAACATAATAAAGTAGCAACAAACTGTAACATAATAGCCAACAGTACAAGCTACAAGCATGCAAGTTGCAACATTACAGAAGTAAAAAATTCAACACAATTCCAGCCTGCCACAGTCCACACAAATTTAAAATAGCAGACGCCAGACAGCAGTAACACAACCTGAAAATTGAGTCTAAGCATAGTTCTAATAGTTCATGTTCAAGTAAACAACATAATAACTAGTCATGAATCCTCAAAAGTTGACGATTCTGGTTCCTGTTTTCCAACAATCCTTAACATGCCTTCTTAAGGAGGCAGTCCCACTATTGCGTGAATGGTAATAAACACAACCACAATGAATACATTTTACCTTCCACGATCCATCTTTATTTTCTTCAAGTTTTTCATAGTGATTCCAAACAAGTGATAGATGCATGATGAAATCTGATTAGCAAAGAAACAAAGAAAGTATTAGATCAATAATAAATCAGACACAAAGACAAGATAACACATGTATATACCTTCCTTCCTCCAATTTTACATGTCATCAATGCAAAGTTCTTTTCCAAGTTTAGCAAAATCTAAAGAGAAATACGATAACAAGTCAAGGCTCAAGACTTAAACAATAAAGTATTAAATAAACAATTCACAATTTAACATCAATGAGATTCTTTTCTTATCTTCTTCAAGTTGCTCAAGAAAATCTAAATCTTCCTTTATACTTATGGGTTGTGTCTCACTCCGAAGCCAATCTTGAAGGCACACTAGAGCTTGTATCAATCTAGAAGTTAATGAACTCCTAAATGAATCAAATATGCGCCCTCCAGTACTAAAAGCACATTTAGACGCCACACTTGAAACGGGAATAGCCAACACATCTCGAGCCATCTCAGAAAGAAGTGAAAATCTAGGTGAGTTAACTTCCCACCAAAGCAATACATCAAAATTTGATTTTTCAATTTCAGTTTCTTCATCAAGATATTTGACTAATTCTGACTTTGAACTTGCACCTCCCTTTTCAGATTTATGTTTATGTAATTCCTCAAAAAAATTTCCAAATTCTCCTACAGAACTTGATATAGAAGTATCCACACCTATTGAAGAAAATTGACCACTTTTATCATTTGAAATGGGGTTTGTATACTCATTAAACAAAGCTTCCATGTACGTTCGCACACCATTTTCTATAGCAGCCCCTTTTTCTGCAAACATCTTCTTAAGTGCAAAGCCAAGAGTACTAAATTTGTGACGAGGATCCAAAACACATGGTATGAAAACCATCTTATTCATTTTTTCAGCATCACCCCAATATTTGTCAAATTTCTCCTTTATATTTTCTGCTATCTTAGCCAAAACTTGTTCTTCATTTGATAGCAATTGATTCAAGTAAACACCAACTTGAGAAATTTCAAGAAAATGAAGATTTGATATAACATGTCGTGAACCAGATATCTTCAAAGTAAGATTAAAAACATTTCAATAAATTTTGTAATTCTCTTTACGCCCTCCCAATCACTACTCAAAAGTGTACCTGTAGAATTTTTATCAACAAACTTAAGATATAGTGCCAAGTCAATATCACGATCGGTGTACTCTACAATTGCCCCTTCATATTCAATAACCCTGCTCAACATCATGTAGGTGGAATTCCAACTTGTAGGAACATCCAAGCATAAAGACTTTTTAGCAAGATTTCATCTTCACAACATTCTTGAAAATTTTTCCACCTAGCAGGAGATTGCCTGATGTATCTCACGGCTTGCCTATCTCGTTCAATAGACACATTTGCTTCTTTTATACCATCTTGAACAATAAGATTTACAATATGAGCCATATACCTTATATGAAGCTGACTATCACCCATTAAGTTGGTCCCCATTTAATTAATTACTTAGACAACTCAGTTATTGCCACACTATTTGAACCAGCATTATCAACTGTTACACTGAAAATTCGATGCAATCCCCACTCACGTAAGCGCTTACTAATAGACTTTTCAAGATCTTCACCTCTATGACTAGTGATTGGACAAAAGTTGATAACTCTTTTGTGCAAAGTCCAATTTTTATCAATCTAATGAGCAGTAATGACCATATAATTGATTCTTTGTATGGAAGTCCAAGTATCAGTGGTTAAAGACACCCTTTGTTGTATTTCCTTAAAAACAGCCATCAACTTATGTTTTTCTTCATAAAAAAGATCAAAACAGTCACGATTCATAGTGGTACGGGAAGGAATGTGGAAACAAGGTTGTGCTACTTTAATAAATTGTTTAAGACCTTCTTTTTAATCAAATCTGAAAGGAAGCTTATCAATTGTTATATTCGCATGCTAAAATTGTACTGTTTTACTTTGTTTGATGTATTAATACTTTAAATTTTTATTTATATTTGTATACCTTGATATATTAATACTTTAAGTTTTATAAATAAAAAACACCAATTTGAATTCAAAGTATTCACATGCTAATTGAACAAGTAATACATTTTCCTTATTTAGTTTATTGTAATTACAACTGTATTAATGTATAAATAAATAAAAAATAAAATACATATGCAAAAATACAACGAGAAAAAGACATGAATACTCTTTTATATTCAAAACTTTATGAATAATTTTATAATTAGTATTTAGTGAATATAATGTATTTAGGAATATAAATACAACTTATTGTATTATGTGAATGAATCAGATGTGCATACAACATGTAATTATTAGTTGGTAATTTAATAATGGAACTTTGAGCGATTTAGGAATATAATAAAATGCTGACACTTGACAGTTATGGTAACATATCATATCTTATTTAGTGCATTGTAGATCACTCTATAAAAAATAATAATAATAATAATAATAATAATGGTAAAAATAAAAAGAAATTAATACAAATAAGCAGCTAGAAATTGACATAGAGTATAGTCATTTATGGTAAATAACATATTTATAACTATTGAACTTCAATAACCATATAAATATAGCCGTTTTTGTAAGTTGCTCATAGATAATTACATGTGTTGTTTTAAGTTAAAAAATGATTTATAATCTGTTTAGTAAATAAAATAGGAGAAATGCACAAGTACCCCCAACCTATGTCCAAAATATCAGAGACATACTTGCACTATACTAATGTCTTATTATGCCCTGAACTTATTTTATAAATAATTTTTTATCCCTCTTCGGCCTACATGACACCATCTTCTGGTCCTAGTGCATGTTGCCTTTTTTTAAACTAGTGCCACGTAAGCCTAAAATGGATAGAAAATTATTTATAAAATAATTTTAGGAGAGTAATAGGAGTATATGACCTTAGTAAAGTATAAATGTATTTCTGAAATTTCGGGCATACATTGGGGGAGTGGTACTTGTGCATGTTTTCCAATAAAATACATTACGCGCAACAATTCTTTTATTTATCTAATTTTAAAAATTGTTTCAAATATTTTTTTTCTATTTTAATGTGTTTTGAGAGAAAAAAAGGAGGGGGGCAGGGGGAGGAGGAAATGTAATAGCCCGTTTTACGCATATGCTTGTTCTATTATTGTGATATATTATAGGTGAGGGATCATGTTCCATATATGATTAGTGTTGGTTTAAACTAGCCGGAAAGTGATGTATCATGTCATGCACGTTTCAGCGTGTTTACTAGTAGGTTGACTCCGCCGGATGCATTTAAACTAAAGATAGTAAGGTGTAATTGAGCTTAAATTTGAAAGTTAAGTTCTAAGTTTAAGCAAAATGATGTAATATTCATAAAATGGAATAAAATAATTGAGCTGCCTGCTTGACTTTATTAAGCTAGCAGCTGCATCACCTACTTGAGCTATATGAATATTGTTAAAGGGCTCAAGCTTGATGGATCAAATTTAGAATTATAGTAATGGGCTCACTTGAAAGCCCAACCCTATTAAAAGAAAACAAAAATGACAAAAAGCCCAGTAGCCAAATCTGCAAAGGCCCAACATAGATAAAGCCCAAGAGAAAGCAACTAGGTGTATCACCTACTTTGACCTTTTGAGCTGCTTGATGTTCATAGGCAGGTGCATCACCTACTTGACCAATTAGTGGATGAAAATAGACCCTAAAAAAGGAGGTTCTAGAGGATATTTTTGTGGTCAATAAAACTATATATATATCCAATATGAGCAGATATTCTTCACCCATTTTAACACAACATTGAGAATTATCTCCAGCTCTCTCTCTCTCTTTTCTCTTCAAGATTAAAACAACAGTTTTTAGTTGTTTAGGGTTCTTCAAGAAACCCTCTTATGTGCAAACCAAGGTAAGTGAAAACACTTGAATTTTGCTTAATTCTCCCATGGATAATTAGAAAAACATGTTATTCATGCTCAAGTATAAATACAAAAGCAGAAAATTTCAAGAAGCTAATGCTCACTTTCTTAGTTATTAGAGACCTTTTTCTTCTTCTTTGGTTTAGGTGTGAAAGAGGAGCTGAAGTTCTAGAAGAATTCAAGTTATTAGGAGAAGTTGCAGAAATTGAGGTAAAGTGACTGCCCCATTTATTTTGTCTTCTTTGTAAATGAGTTTGAGTGAGGAATTAGGGGTGTGCTGTAATGAAGAACTGAAGGGGGTGGTGAATTCAATAATTGGTTGTATGATAAAGAATATTTGGGGCTATTCTATGTGTATTATTGTTGGTGCAACTTGGTTGATCTTGTGGAGAGGATATATAATGTATGTGTTGGACATAGAATGAGGGTGTGGTGATACACATTATGTTAAGGGCTTGATGAGTTCATTATCTGCCAAAGTTAGCTACTGCTTTACAAGGCTCACGGTGTGATAGCTGCTAATTTTTGTTTATCATGACTTAAATTGTAGATTAAAACCGAAAAGGGGAGGCTGAACGTGATAGTTATATCGGTCAGAGGATAAGGTATGTAAGGCTGTTCGATTCTATATCCCTTTGGCATGAAATCTGATATTTGCGATTAATATCACTGAAATGAATCTCATAATTTCTATTCCTAGAAAAAGAAACATAGTGACAACGTGGTATCTCCAAATAACTAACAATATTTACCCCTCTTCGTAGTGCATAGACTACTTAATTATATTTTCACTATTTTATACTTGTGTAATTATCCACCCATGTGCTGGTATAGAAATTGTATTTTAAAAAGCAAGTCTGGTGAATCCTTTTTTTTTTTGTTGTTTGAAGTCAATTGTGTCATTAAGCTCTTAAAGTAATGTGTTGATGTTACATAGCTTCTTATGTCATTGTTATGGCCTTAAAGTATTATTTTCATATATTCTATTACTGGTCTGCACTTCCATATCTCCAAAATGGTTATAACCACCATATCTCCAAAATGGTTATGACCACCAAATAACATCTCAAAAGAGTTACGATTATCCAAAGAACAATCCCAAAAGAGAACTGATAAATAACAATCTCAAAGATTAAAGAATCTAAGTGAAGGAATCTATATAATTACGGGTGGCAGCCCAGGGCGAAAGCCTAGCATGGGTCGCATCCCAACTGGTACATAAGGGTGGAAGCTCAGGGGTGAAAGCCTAGCATGAGACGATCCCTATTAGTATAGAAGGGTGGCATCTCAAGGGGGAAAACCTAGCATGTGACGATCTCAAATTGTGTAATTATGAGAACAACATCCCAGGGATTAATATTCCTATCATGGGTCATCCTCTTCTACCACTGATCAGCTGGTCATTTGTATCACATGTCCTACAAAGATTATAACGAACAGAAAAGTAAAGAAGAGAATGTAACTTACATGATCTCACAAGGGTAAGCAAAGGTGGTCTTCTCTCCCGATCTATGCATTCATATGTTGATACTTGATTTTAATTTGAGTCCTCGTATTGCATATGCTATATTGTCTTACATATTCAGTATATTTTTTTGTATTGACGTCTCTCGCTGGGGAAGCTGCATTTCATGTTGCAGGCACATGTACTCCAGCTAGTAGACCTCCTCAGTAGGAGCATACGACACTCAGATACTTTTGGTGAGCTCCAAGTTGATTCGGAGCTTTACTGAGTCCTTGATAAATTCATTTTGGTATTGTATAGTAGTTAAGGGTAAGGTGGGGTACATGGTTCAGTTTTGTCTTAAGGAGTCGAGCCTCAACGACCAAGTATTGTATATAACTTTTTGGGTCTACTTATGTTATTTTTTATCACTGCGTCCTTTGTGAACTTGTCACGAATGCCATAGTTATATGCATAGTAAGAACATATTTCATGTTGGTTCTCTCAGGCCCTTAAGGTATCGGGTGCTTGTCCGTCTTTATGGAATTTGAGTCGTGACAAGAAGGAAGAGAAAGAGAGAGAGAGAGAGAGTACGTCACATTTGAGTGTATTATCCATTTTACATATTTTTGTTACAGTCGAAAATTTCTTTATTTTTTCTAAAAAAATTATTTTTTTTGTTTTGTTTTCATATTTATTCTTTTTTAAAGTGTTTTTTTTGAAGAAAATAGATGTAGAAAGAAAGAAAGACATAAGAAATATGATGTGATATATGTGTATTCGTATTCATTTTCTCGGCGAAAAAAGTGGAGCGAGGTGATGGTACATTTAGAAAATCAATGCATTGAAGAAAAAATTGGTCTGAAAATGCATTTGACTAAAAAAATCAATTTCAATTGAAGGAGTTTAAGCTTGAAAAATGGTGGGAGGAAGTTGCTTGAGAAATGGAGAAGAAGAAAATAAAATAAAATAAAAAATAGCTAAATAAAGCCTTTTACGCGTCAGTGTATTGAGTGTCACACTTAGTGTGACATGTCAGTAGAAAGTATCAAAATGACACATCAAAACTTTACACGAGGACTAAGGGTGCCTAAATAAACATCGCTGAGTTGAAGTGCCTAAGTGAAAGTTGATGCCAACTTTACGGGGTCATCGATGAATTTGACCTTTAACTTAAATTGCTTATGAGTTAACAAAATATATATATTTCATAACATAATATATTTCATATTTTATTTTTAATTTAGGGGATATTTGGTATGCTTAATGATGGATAAGGAAAGTTAAAACCCAAAATAAATTTTGGGTAGCCTTTAATCTCTTGTATGGTTACAAAATGTCACGACCCAAAATGAGCCGCGAGTGGCACCCACACTTATCCTACTATGTGAGCGAACCAACCAATCTAAACCCCACCATTTCAAGCATAATGAACAAAATACAATGCGGAAGACTTAAAACTCATTAACGAAATCAATCAAATAACTTCTAAAATTTATAAATCATTATCCCCAAAATCTGGAAGTCATCATCACAAGAACATCTATCCTCAAATTACTAAGCTAAGAGTATCTAAGAAGCTAAAATAAGTAAAAAGCTAGTCCATGCCAGAAGTTCAAAGCATCAAGACATGAAGAGTAAGATCCAGTCCAAGCTAGAAGCATTAGCTCACCCTGAAATCCGGTGTAATGAAGACTGGCTAGAGTTGCGGTTGAGTTGAAGACGACGGCACGTTTGCTGCACTCCACAAATAATCAAGAAAACAAATACAAGTAGGGGTCAGTACAAGGCACAAGTACTGAGTAGATATCATCGGCCAACTCAAAATAGAGAACAGTATATATCAGATAATATCATAAAATCAACTACAATACTCAACATGCGGCATTTACAATTATCATAACCCTTGGTCACAACACCAAGCACATCAATGAGGACGCAAGCCTCCATACTCACTTGGGAATTAGGTTCATTAAATTGAGTATATTAACATATTTCAAGGTTCATTATCTTTATTTCTCTTGTGTCGGTACGTGACACTCCGATCCCCTAATACTACGTGTCGGTTCGTGACACTCGATCCCCTAATACTACGTGTCGGTTCGTGACACCCGATCCCCTAATACTACGTGTCGGTTCGTGACACCCGATCCCCTAATACTACGTGTCGGTCCGTGACACCCGATCCCCTAATACTACGTGTCGGTCCATGACACCCGATCCCCTAATTCTACATGCCGGTTCGTGTCACCCGATCCCCTAGTTCTACGTGTCGGTTCGTGACACCCGATCCCCTAATTCTACGTGTCAGTTCGTGACACCCGATCCCCTAATTCTCATTCTATTAATTCATCAAGCCTTCTCTTATACCAAGGCATCATCAATCTCATTACTTTAGTTCATCAAGCCTTTTCTTATACAAAGGCATCATCATTAACACGGTATATTTAGGATTAGATATTCAATAGCCTCATCATGCTTATTCATCACATTTATATAATCACATTCATGCAAGCATACAATTAAGCATATAGAAGGGTTTACAACACTACCCAAGACATATCATTCGCAATTAAGAGTTTACTACGAATAGCATAAACCATAACCTACCTCCACCGAAGATTCGTGATCAAGCAAGCAATTTCCCCAAAACTTTGTTATCCTCTTCGTTCCTCTCTCTCTTGATCGATTCTCCCTCTCTTGTTCTTTCTATTTTTCTTATTCAAACCCCTTTTTCTTTTACCCTAATTAGCATATAATTAAGTATAAAAGATGGTAATCAACCCATTAGTTAACTCAAGGTTATCTCCTTTAACCCTCAAGAAATTGGATTATTAATATTCACCCACTAAATTTTTAATTATAGCAGGAATAGTCCAAAACGTCCCTTAAAACATTTAAAGAAATCCGACTCAGCCTGGGATTACGAAGCCTGTGACGGTCCGTCACGACTGTGACGGTCCGTCCTGCACGTCCGTCACAGAGTTCAGAGACTAAATTTCTATGGAAGATGTGTGACGGTCCGTCGTGCCCACGATGGTCCATCCTGCCATTCCGTTACAAAGTTCAGAGAGTCGATTTCGGTACCCAAATTTCAGAATTCTAAGTGTTTTGGAACGAGACCCCCACGACGGTCTGTCGTGCCCATGATGGTTCATCGTGGGATGCGTCGACTTAGCCAGTTTTTCCAAAAAAAAAATCTGCTGCTCAAAACGACTAAACAGGTCGTTACAATAGATACCAATTTACCCATCGTTCATCCCCGAACGATCACAAGATGAAAAACAAGGGCGAAAAGGAGTACCTGAATCTGTAAATATGTGTGGGTATCTTTCTCGCATATCAACCTCCTTCTCCCAAGTGGACTCTTCAACTGGTCGATTCTTCCATTGAACTTTGATGGATGCAATCTCTCTTGACCTCAACTTGCGGACTTCCCTATCTAAGATAGCAACAGGATCCTCCTCATAAGACAAATTCTCATCAAGAAGAACTGAATCCCAACGAATGATGTAGTTTCCATCACCATGGTATCTTTTCAGCATAGACACATGAAATACCGGGTGCACTCCTGAGAGTGCTGGGGGCAAGGCTAATTCATAAGCCACCTCCTCTACTCGCTTAAGTACTTCAAATGGCCCAATATACCTCGGGCTTAGCTTACCTCTTTTACCAAACCGCATCACCCCTTTCATGGGCGAAACCTTCAGCAAGACTTGCTCACCCTCCATAGACTCCAAGTCTCTAACCTTTCGATCTGCACATTCCTTTTTCCTACTTTGCGCCGCTAAAAGCTTTTCTTGAATAGATTTCACTTTCTCTAATGAATCCCTCAAAAGATCAGTACCCCAAGGTCTAACCTCAAATGCATCAAACCAACCAATGGGAGACCTACATCTCCTCCCATACATTGCTTCGAAAGGAGCCATGTCAATACTTGAGTGATAGCTATTATTGTATAAAAACTCCGCTAAGGGTAAGGAGTTATCCCAATGACCCCTAAATTCTATCACACATGCACGAAGCATATCTTCCAACACCTGAATTGTTCGCTCAGACTGACCATCGGTCTTAGGGTGAAATGCAGTACTAAGGTACAACCTAGTACCTAATTCAGCATGCAATGTTCTCCAAAACTTAGAAGTAAACTGCATACCTCTATCTGATATGATGGAAAGTGGAACTCCATGCAATCGAACAATTTCTGAGATGTAGGGTCTAGCTAACTTCTCTGCATTGTAGGTCACCTTGACCGGGATGAACTGAGAAGACTTAGTTAATCTGTCCACAATTACCCAAATAGAGTCAAACTTCCCTAATGTCTTTGGAAGACCAACCACGAAGTCCATTGCAATTCTCTCCCACTTCCATTCAGGAATGGGCATTCTCCGAAGTGTTCCTCTGGGCCTCTGGTGTTCATACTTTACTTGCTGACAATTTGGACATTTGGCAACAAAATCAAAAATGTCGCGCTTCATTCTACTCCACCAAAAGTGTTGCTTTAGGTCACGGTACATCTTGGTTGCACCAGGATGTATAGAATATCTGGAACTATGAGCCTCTGTGAGAATAGTGTGGATCAAATCATCAACCCGGGGCACACATACCCTTCCCTTAATTCTCAAAACACCTTCCTCATCGATTTGTGCTTCCTTAGCCTCTCCTCGCAATACTTTATCTTGGATTCGGATCAGTTTCTTATCGGTAAACTGCTTTCCTTTAATCTTGTCAAGAAAAGAAGATCTTGCCTCCACAGAATCCAACAATCCTCCCTTCTCATTTCCTTCTAACCTCATCAAGTCGTTAGCCAGAGTTTGAACCTCTTTAGCCAACGGACGTCTAGAAACTTGCAAGTGAGCTAGACTTCCCATGCTCCCTGCCTTTCTACTTAAGGCGTCTGCCACAACATTAGCCTTTGCCGGATGATACAAGATAGTGATATCGTAGTCCTTCAGTAGTTCCATCCATCTCCTCTGTCTCAAATTCAAATCTTTTTGAGTAAAGACATACTGTAGGCTACGATGATCCGTGTAGACTTCACACTTAACTCCATATAGATAGTGTCTCCATTGCTTTAAGGCAAACACTACCGCAGCTAATTCCAAATCATGGGTCGGATAATTACGTTCGTGCACCTTTAATTGCCTTGAAGCATAAGCAATTACATTCTTCTCTTGCATTAGCACTGCACCCAAACCCGAATAGGATGCATCACAATAGACAATGAAATTCTTACCTTCCACTGGCAGGGTAAGGATTGGTGCAGTAGTCAACAAGGTCTTGAGTTTCTGAAAGCTTTCCTCACATTCGTCCGACCATAAAAATGGAACATTCTGCTTAGTCAAGTTCGTCAATTGGGAAGCAATGGAAGAGAATCCCTTGACAAATCGACGGTAATAGCTAGCTAAACTAACAAAGCTCCTTATTTCTGACACATTAGTAGGTGTTACCCAATTATTCACTGTCTCAATTTTAGAAGGATCCACCATCACCCCATCCTTAGAAACCACATACCCCAAGAAGGACACTGCATCTAGCCAAAACTCACACTTGGAGAATTTGGCATAAAGCTTTTTCTCCCTCAACATTTCCAATACAATTCTCAAGTGCTCCTCATGTTCCTTCTTGCTCTTTGAGTATACCAATATATCATCAATAGATACGATCACAAAGAGATCCAGATATGGCTTAAAAATCTCATTCATCAAGCTCATGAAAGCAGCAGGGGCATTTGTAAGACCAAAAGACATCACTACAAATTTGTAATGCCCATACCTGGTCCGAAAAGCAGTCTTTGGCACATTCGTTGCCCGTATTTTCAATTTATGATAACCGGATCTCAAGTCAATCTTAGAGAAGACACAAGCACCTTGTAACTAATCGAACAAGTCATCAATGCGAGGAATAGGATACTTGTTCTTAATAGTTACCTTGTTCAACTGCCGGTAGTCTATGCACATCCGAAAACTCCCATCCTTCTTCTTCACAAATAACACCGGAGCACCCTAAGGAGATGCACTTGGTCTAATGAAGCCTTTGCTTAGCAACTCTTGAAGTTGGGCTTTTAACTCTCTTAACTCAGCGGGAGCCATCCTATAAGGGGGTATAGAAATAGGGCGAGTCCCGGTTCAAGATCAATGCAGAAGTCAATATCTCTATCTGGTGGCATACCAGGAAGGTCTGCAGGAAACACATCTAAAAACTCGCGGACTATTGAAACCGACTCAATTGGAGGTACTTGGGTAGTATCATCCCTGAGATGTGCCAAGAACGCTAAACAATCCTTACTAACCATTTTCTTAGCACGAAGAAAGGAGATGTTACGAACCAGATTGGAAGTGTAGTCACCCTCCCACACTAACGGATCTGTCCCAGGCTTGGCTAACGTCATAGTTTTAGCATTACAATCCAAGATTGCAAAATTTGGAGAAAGCCAAGTCATACCCAGAATCACATCGAAGTCAACCATTTCTAAGATAACCAAGTCTACATGAGTATTTCTCCCCATAAATGTTATAAGACAAGACCTATACACCTTTTCAACTATCACAGACTCACCCACCGGAGTAGAAACACGAATAGGCATGTCAAGCAATTCACAATGTAAATTAAGACCAGTAGCAAATGAAGAAGATACATATGAAAATATGGAGCCAGGGTCAAATAATACAGAAGCCATACAATCACAAACAAAAAGATTACCTGTGATAACAACATCTGATGTCTCCGCTTCCGACCACCCAGGGAAAGCGTAACAATGGGCCCTATCGCCTGCTTGCCCGTTGCCCCTACCATGTTGCGCTGCAGTAGTTCCCATTTGTCCGTCACCCCGGCCGTTTTGGTGACCACCATTACCTCGGCCACCACGTCCTCCAGAATAACGGCCTCTACCATGACCACCTCTACCTCTAGCTATTGGGGGTCTATAACTCTGTTTTGGACAGTTTCTCCTAATATGTCCAGTCTCCCCACATCCATAACACTCTCTGGAGTCAAGCATAGGTCTCTCAGAGAAGTGTTGACCGGTCTGAGGTGGACCCCCAACTACAGTCTGTAGTGAAGACTGAATTGGTCGGACTGGGTAACCTCCTGAACCCTGTCCTCTAGAGTAAGAACCATTAAACTCACCTCCCTTTCGAAACCTTTTTGATGTCGATGCCATGGTGAAGTCATCTGGCTTCACCCCTTCCACCTCTATCACGAAGTCTACCACTTCTTGAAAGGATTTTGCCGTAGCCGCTACCTGTAAGGCTGAAATCCGCAATTCTGACCTCAACCCCTTCACAAAACGGCGAATCCGCTCTTGTGGACTGAAACAAAGTTGGGTGGCATACCTGGATAATGCATGAAACTTAGCCTCATATGCAGTAACCGACATCCTACCTTGCTCTAGGCTCAAGAACTCATCTCTTTTCCTATCCCTCTAAGTCCAGGGGATATACTTCTCCATAAACAAGCTAGAGAATGATGCCCAAGTCATAGGTGGTGCCTCTGTTGGTTGACACTCAACATGTGACCGCCACCACATTTTGGCGTTTCCTTGAAACTGATAAGTCACAAACTCAACACCAAACCGTTCTACTATACCCATCTTGTGTAGTAGCTCATGACATTCAACCAGAAAATCGTAGGCATCCTCAGATTCAGCACCCTTGAATACTGGAGGTGTCAATTTCAAGAACTTACTGAAAAGTTCATTCTGATCATTTGTCATTATAGGCCCTGTAGTCAGACGAGGAAACGTGCCTATTTCCAATGAGGCATCCATGCGGGGAGCCACAGTAGCTGCATGTTGTACCTCCGGAACCTGAGTTGCTGGTGCAGAAAACACTGGAGGTATCTGGCCCTGATCAGATAACCCGCTAAGATAAGCGAGAACCTGATTGATCATCTCTAGGGTAGGTTGGGGTGGCAATCCCTCATTCTGTACTTGTTCATTCTCCCCTTCCTCACCCTCTCTTACCACTTCCTCAGTCGGTGGAGGAGTCACCGCCCTAGTACCAGATGGGCTAGGTGCTTGTCCTCTTCCTCTATAGGACGTCCTCCTATGACCTCTTCCACGACCTCTTGCCACTACTCCTCTTCGAGCTACAGCCCCAGTGGCTGGCTCAGACGCTTCTTGTCTTGCCGGTGTTGGTGTTGGCACAGTCGTTGCTCTAGTTCTAACCATCTACGAATAGAGTGAAAATGGTCAGATACCAGTTTGTATCACCTAGATACCAATTGGATCCAAGTAATAACACGAAAGAAAGAAAGAAAGAATGGAATTTTTCTAAAGTCTTATAGCCTCTCAAAGAAAAGTAAAGGCGTCCCCCTACCGTTCCTTAAGACTCTACTAGACTCGTTCTTGTGTGATGAGACCAACGAACCTAATGCTCTGACACCAAGTTTGTCACGACCCAAAATGAGCCGCGAGTGGCACCCACACTTATCCTACTATGTGAGCGAACCAACCAATCTAAACCCCACCATTTCAAGCATAATGAACAAAATACAATGCGGAAGACTTAAAACTCATTAACGAAATCAATCAAATAACTTCTAAAATTTATAAATCATTATCCCCAAAATCTGGAAGTCATCATCACAAGAACATCTATCCTCAAATTACTAAGCTAAGAGTATCTAAGAAGCTAAAATAAGTAAAAAGCTAGTCCATGCCAGAAGTTCAAAGCATCAAGACATGAAGAGTAAGATCCAGTCCAAGCTAGAAGCATTAGCTCACCCTGAAATCCGGTGTAATGAAGACTGGCTAGAGTTGCGGTTGAGTTGAAGACGACGGCACGTTTGCTGCACTCCACAAATAATCAAGAAAACAAATACAAGTAGGGGTCAGTACAAGGCACAAGTACTGAGTAGATATCATCGGCCAACTCAAAATAGAGAACAGTATATATCAGATAATATCATAAAATCAACTACAATACTCAACATGCGGCATTTACAATTATCATAACCCTTGGTCACAACACCAAGCACATCAATGAGGACGCAAGCCTCCATACTCACTTGGGAATTAGGTTCATTAAATTGAGTATATTAACATATTTCAAGGTTCATTATCTTTATTTCTCTTGTGTCGGTACGTGACACTCCGATTTCCTAATACTACGTGTCGGTTCGTGACACTCGATCCCCTAATACTACGTGTCGGTTCGTGACACCCGATCCCCTAATACTACGTGTCGGTTCGTGACACCCGATCCCCTAATACTACGTGTCGGTCCGTGACACCCGATCCCCTAATACTACGTGTCGGTCCATGACACCCGATCCCCTAATTCTACATGCCGGTTCGTGTCACCCGATCCCCTAGTTCTACGTGTCGGTTCGTGACACCCGATACCCTAATTCTCATTCTATTAATTCATCAAGCCTTCTCTTATACCAAGGCATCATCAATCTCATTACTTTAGTTCATCAAGCCTTTTCTTATACCAAGGCATCATCATTAACACGGTATATTTAGGATTAGAGATTCAATAGCCTCATCATGCTTATTCATCACATTTATATAATCACATTCATGCAAGCATACAATTAAGCATATAGAAGGGTTTACAACACTACCCAAGACATATCATTCGCTATTAAGAGTTTACTACTAATAGCATAAACCATAACCTACCTCCACCGAAGATTCGTGATCAAGCAAGCAATTTCCCCAAAGCTTTGTTATCCTCTTCGTTCCTCTCTCTCTTGATCGATTCTCCCTCTCTTGTTCTTTCTATTTTTCTTATTCAAACCCCTTTTTCTTTTACCCTAATTAGCATATAATTAAGTATAAAAGATGATAAATCAACCCATTAATTACTTCAAGGTTATCTCCTTTAACCCTCAAGAAATTGGATTATTAATATTCACCCACTAAATTTATAATTATAGCAGGAATAGTCCAAAACGTCCCTTAAAACATTTAAAGAAATCCGACTCAGCCTGGGATTACGTAGCCTGTGACGGTCCATCACGACTGTGACAGTCCAACCTGCACGTCCGTCACAGAGTTCAGAGACTAAATTTCTGTGGAAGATGTGTGACGGTCCGTCGTGCCCACGACGGTCCGTCCTGCCATTCCGCTACAAAGTTCAGAGAGTCGATTTCAGTACCCAAATTTCAGAATTCTAAGTGTTTTGGAACGAGACCCCCACGACGGTCCGTCGTGCCATGACGGTTCGTCGTGGGATCCGTCGACTTAGCCAGTTTTTCAAGAAATAAAATCTGCTGCTCAAAACAACTAAACAGGTCGTTACACAAAATCTTAAATTATTTATATATTTCAAGATTAATAGTTAGTAGTAAGATTAGTTATCTCAACCTTTTAATGGAATATAAAGCCTGAAGAACTCATCTCTAGATAAATATAGGTAAAATGACTAAAGTATCCCTTTAACCCTTTTATACATAATTTTCACATTAATGTATATCCAGATTACTTTTAATACTTTATATAATAACATTCACAACCTTCACAACTCTTTATTTTTATGTCGATTCTTGGTATTCTTCATTATAAAATTATATTACATAAATATAATTTATGTTTATGAATATATCATATGTTGAATTCATTTGAGTAATTTTATGCTTATTTATATTTTTATCTCTACTAATGAATTACATATTTTTAGTCACTTGAAATTTTATATTATATATAAAAATTAATATGACGGTAACTCTAATATTTAATAATTTAAGAGTGTCATGTACTTAAATTAACTGATATAAATGATATATATTCTTTTATTTTAACAAACATAAGATGTTTTTTATTTATTTTTAAGCCTAATAAAATGAAGGTTTTATGTTAAAATATACACGGTACAATCATGAGAATGCACACACAAAATATTTCAGCGATATAAAATGGATGTTTTATTTTTAAGAATGAATAACGAAAGTTTGCAAAGATAATATAACAAACTAGATAAGGTGGAGGACATTTTGGTAAACAAATAACTTATTTTTAGAAATTATGCAATGTACTTTTTTTTTGAATACAACTAATCAAACCATCAATAAGAAATACTCGATAACTAATCACAACATAACATATCCCAATATAACTTATTCTAACATAACTAATCCCAACATAAATTATCCAACATCACTTATTTTCATACTGCACAACCCCTTAGTGGACATAAGATATACTATTGCATCAATCGTGACTCTTAATCATGTGTTATCATTTACTATAGTTTTAAAATAAAGATTTATGATTTTCCAAATACTTCGGTTGGCGAAAATAATGAAATAAATTAACACATTTTTCATATATGAGAAGTTATTGAAAATGACCTGTGATGAATCTATTTTTCTTTATTGTTTTATTTGTTGTATTATAGAACATAATAACTACTTAAGTTTGAACAATTTCAAGATGTGAAAATAGATAAGTGTGAGATGATGTCCATGTGTTTAGAAACTAGTAATAGTGGGGGTTGTTGAGTGTGATGAGGTAAACTTTTTGTATCTTGTTTGATTGTCATGTTAAGATAACTTATCTTGCCATATATATCATAGAGATTAGATAAGTTATTCCATATGGTTTATGGGATAAGTTATCCCAGGATAACTAATCCTGGAATAACATGTTCCAAGTATATTTCAAAACACAATAATATGCACTATGAAATAAGTCTTATTTATTAAATCAAGCATGAATTTTCATTTCACACTTTTCTTATCCCTTTTCCTTTTATTTTTGCTTTCCCTTGTCCTCCTTATCCACTTTCTCCTCCTCTATCTCCTTTTCCTTCTCAACCTTTTGCTTCTTGCTTTTTGGTGCTTGATCTTCTTGATGATCATTTTCATCACAATCTTGATCGTCCACATCCTCATCCTCTTCTTGATCCTCATCCTCATCATCATCGTCAAGCTCATCCTTATCGTCATCATTATCTTTTTCATCGTTATTGTTGTTACGATTATTATTATCATCATTGTTATCTTCACGGTCATTGCCATTATTATTATTCTCTGCATCGTTATTAGAAGATCCACCACCTTCATTACCCGTTCCATCATGTGTAATAGTATCATACTCATCGCTGTCAGAGCTCTCATCACTACTAGATATACATTGATAAAAGAAGAAATCTTCACTAACACCTTGCTTTAATTCTTGAACCATCTCGACAGATCTTTTAAGCTCGGGAAAAAATAACCTATAACAATGTATTAGATATGAAAATACGTACTTGTATCATATACTAAATTAAATAGAGAAAATAAAAATTATATTTTGTACCTTGTCTCTTCTCCAATATGGTCTAAAAACAATGACAGATACACACTCTGAGGGAAAAAAATATTTGTATAGGTAAGCAAAATAAACAACGTCTCTAGAATATATAGTTGTATGATTAAAAAAAAGACACAAATATACCTTTCAATTTTGATATTCTAAAAAAACATCCTCGTTTAAAAATAAAATGCATATATATCATCATGCAAATTCTCATTTAAAAAATTTGACTCTTATTTTATTCAGATTTAATCCAAACCCCTGGGGTTTATGACTAAGTAGAACATGTATAGGTTTTTTTTTTCATTTGGATTAGATATGGATGGGTAAAAAAATGGGCGAGATAATTTTTAAATTCATTTGACATTTTTAAAATTAAAAACAATTTTTTAGATTTGGAAAATGTAGGTTTATTAACAAAAAGGATATATATATATATATATATATATATATATATATATATATATATATATATATATATCTGATGGCGGGGGTTTAGACGCGTCATTTATTAAATGAGGGATATTTGCTCTAAATCGAAAAGTTCAAGGGTATATTTGCCATTTTTCTCTTGTATTAATGTTACAAAGTAAATTAGCTTAATGTAATTGATTCATGAAATAGGGGTGGCGTCTATTTTACGCAACATTGGGCGGCGTGTGTTTCACGCAACATTGCCCTGCGTAACTGCAAAAATGTTATTGTCAAGATTTGAACATGTCATCTCCTCATGAGATGATAATAATTTTACCATTTATGTCGAGACTTCTCTTCATTTGATTAATGAAATTAAATAGAAAAAATACAAACTCGAAATCAAAAAAGGGGGTGGAGAACATAAAAAGATCTATGCATAAATATAAATTAATTAAGATTTTACCATGAATAAGAGAGTCACCGAAGTAATCATTTGGAGCGCAACATTGTTGGTGGAAAGTTTTTGAGAATTCATTTTCTGTGTTTTTAGGTTAAATAGTTGTAGAGCGTTTCACTTTTGAGTGATTGTAGGGAGAACAAGAAAGTTGAAATATATATAAATTAATATTAGCAATAAATTAATATTTTTATGCAAAAGTCAATAAAAAATTCATGTTATTAAATTCGTTTGACTAATTTTCCATAATTTTGTATTACTTGTATTTGATATACTACAAGATTCAATTTTATATTAATTGCAATGTCTAATCAATTAAACATATGACAAGCCCTTCAAATTCAAAAATCTAAAGATTAATTTATGAAAGCGTGATAGCTCTAAGGATTGATCAATTTATAAAATACTCCCTCCGTTTAAAAAAGGATAACCTAGTTTGACTTGGAATGAAGTTCAAGAAAAGAAAGAAGACTTTTTAATCTTGTGGTTCTAAACTAAAGTTATGTCAAATGTAACAAACTGTCCTTTAATCTTGTGGTGTTAAACATGCCACGTGGAAAGTTAAAGTTAAAGTGTTGCCAAAAAAAAGAAAGGAGTCATTCTTTTTTTAAACAAAACTAAAAAAGAAATAGAGATATTATTTTTTAAACGGAGGGAATACCTTTTAAGAGGAAAAAAATATATCACTATAATTCATTTTATTTTCTTAAGTTAAATATAATAATATTCATATTTTAAACTTTTCTTATCATATGAATGTAGATAAGAAAGCAATTTATTGATATTAATTATACTTTGAAATATATTTTGAAGGAATTTTATAATAAATACATTTGGTGTCACTGGTATACCGTGGTTTCACGATATTTTTAATGCTTTTTGCTTAAGTTTAGTGGGTCCAAAATCCTTTTTGTACTAATTTTTATGTAAGTTTCTCTTTATTTGCAGAAAATCTGTCTAAAAGATGAATGCGAAGGTTTTTTAGCAAGAAATACAGAAAAGTACCACCTACGGAGCTTGTGACGGTTTGTCGTGCCCGTGACGGTCCGTAGGTGGCATCGTAGTGCAGCTGCTGAAGGAAGATGGGGAAGTCTGACCAAGTGTGGGGTTACAGAGTGTGTGATGGACCGTCGTAGCCATGACGGTCCGTCCTGGTGGTTCGTCATAAAGATCAGAGAAGTAGTCCCAGTACCCAAATTCCAAGAGTTCAAGTGTTTTGGAGCGGAGACCCTAGACGGACCGTTGTGCCTGTGACGATCCGTCATACCTGCCGTTGAGGGTATTGAAGAGACAGTAGAAGAAATTGCACAAGTATGGGACGACGGAGTCCATGATGGCCCTTCGTGACCACGATGATCCGTCGCGAGGTCCGTCGATCCAGCCGCGTTTTGACAGATTTCTAGCAAATAGAGTCGTTATTTAATTAGTTTTTTTTATAAATAGTTTGAAAAACCTCGTTTTTGAGGTGAGACCCTTGATTATTTTTAGACTCATTGTTAGATTCTTGATTATTTTTTTAGATTCTTTGTGAGATTCTTGATTATTTTGAGATTGTTGAATATTTTGAGACTTTTGTAATTGATTGTTGGTGACTTTTGCTGACTAATCAAGTGAACTTTTGGATTTTGTTCTTTCTCATTGAAGTAAGTGCATGAATGCTTATATTACATATTTGAATATTGTGATTATGACTATGGGTAACTAAACTCCATAACTTGGGTTGTGGGAACCATAGGCGAATAATGAGGTAAAACCTAACTAAAATAACAATTCTAGAATAGTGTCTTGCATGTATTGATAATTCTTTCGCTTAGAAGTCTTTTTAACGGATGGACAATGTTAAAACTCGCCTTAATGCTACTTGCCGGACCAAGGAGGTAGATAATAGGAAAAGAATTATCAACATAGATTTAGTGTATACTATCTAATAGGCTAGTATTGATTGGTATAAGGTAATAAGTTAGTCAAATATCGAATACGATGCTTAATATGAGGTAAAGATAAGGGTTAGTATAGCAACACACGTAGCCGAACCAAGGTGCAGAGTGAAATTTTCAAGATGCCGGACCAAGGATTTACAAATACATAACTTATCACTTTGCATGCAAGATACTGGAAAAGAATTGTTATAGTTAGAATTATCAAGTTATGAACCTGTGGGGAACAAGTAAACCCTACTTACTTTTATTAATTGATTAAACTCCAACATTTGAAGCTGTTAGTTGTCTCCTTTAATTTCGCTAATTATTTTCATTTATTTAGAAATAGAAAACCCCCTTTTTTTAAATCATTTTTGGTTTCCAAGAAAGTAATTGACTGAACGATAGTAATAATAGATTGAAGTTAAGTCTAAAATATTTTCCTCGTGGGAATGATCCCAACCTCATTAGTTGGGTTATTTACTTGACACGACCGCTTTACTTCTTATTTGAGAAGTAAGTTTGAGATTATCAAATTTAGGCGCTGTGCCGGGGACTGTCGCGTCATTAATGAAGCGTACCCAACCCGGCTGGGGTTTTTTTAAAATTCAACATTTAAAACCCCCACCCCTTCATTTCACCCCATTCCTTCACTCTTTCTCCCATTTCCCTCCCTTTTCAACTTTCAAAGATCATAACCCCCCTCTCTCACAACCGATCATTTTCTCCAAACTCCCCAATTCCTAAAATTCACTATCTACTAGTCGGAGTCTGTTGTTGTGGGTCTCTACTTGATCACCAAGTACCTTCCTCGCTTGTTTTTCTCATATTCTTAGGTACGTGTCTCTAATTTCTACTCATTTACATTGCATTTTTGTTTATCAATTAGTATTAGCCTAGTTCTTCTTGATAGGTTCATTCTTTAATAAAATTCTGTCTGACCTAGGTTGGAATCCTCGAAATTGCGTGTTAAAACTCTAGAAATAGGTGCTTTAGCGTTGCTAGTTTACTACGTATTTGTGTTCGACAATGTAGGTTAAAACACTAACAATTCTATTTGGGTCATAGGGGATGAATGGGGCATCCCCAGTTCTGCCACTGAGTTACAGAACGAGACCTCGATGATGGACCATCGTACCTACGACGGACCGTCATTGGGGCCATTCCAACAGACCTAACACCCCACTGTCCAATTTTCTCGAAGAGTCCACCAACGGCCACATGCAACGAACCGTCGTTCCCATGATGGTTCGTCCTGCACAACTGTACGGGTTGTCAGAGACCTTATTCCTAAGGGTCTCTCACTTTTTCTAAGTGTCCTCCAATAGACACATGTGACGGACTGTCATTCCCACGACGGTCCGTTCTGCACAACCATTCTGGTTGTCATAGACCCTGTTCCTAAGGGTCTCTCACTTTTTCTAAGTGTCTTCCAACGGACATATGCGACAGACCGTCATTCCCACGACGGTCCGTCATGCACAACCATTCTGGTTGTAAGAGACCCTGTTCCTAAAGGTCTCTCTATTTTTCTAAGTGTCCTCCAACGGACATCTACGACGGACCGTCATACCGACGACTGTCCGTCCTGCATAACCGTTAGGACGGTCAGAGACCCCTCTCTTAAGGGTCTCCATACTTTTTCTAAGTGTCCTCTTACGGACAACTACGACGGACCGTTATACCCTCGATGGTCAGTCCTGCATGACCGTTATGACTGTCAGAGACCCCTCTCCTAAGGGTCTCCATATTTTTTTCAAGTGTCCTTTGACGGACACCTATGACGGACCGTCGTACCTGTGACGGTCCGTCCTGCATATACCGTCATACTTGTCAAAGACTATCCTTCAGGGTTCTCCATATAAACATAGTCTAAGTAAAATACGACGTACCCCATGACGGTCCATCGTACTCAAGACGAGCCGTCACCTGGTCCGTTGTGTTTCACTGTTACTATAGAAATGTCATTACATCTTAACTCTTTTATTTATTTTGTGTGGTTTTGCTTGTCTTGTCTGCTCTTTTTAGTACTAATATTTATTCTTTACAAGTAATATCTATTATGTTACCAAAACAAGATCGAGACGCGGGCGATCGAAGTTTGTCGCCCCGTCTGCCCGCCTGGTCATTGGCTTTGATAATGAGTGTGACCTCAAGTACGTGCCCCCAGGAACTTCCACACCATCCCGAGCTGCACGTGCTGCCAGAGCCGCACCCAAAAAGGTGGCGTCCGGCGTAGTCACTACCTCCCAGTCTGATGAGGAGAGAACACTAACTGGCACACCTTCTGGGTCAACTACTAATGAAGAAGAAGCGTCTGGCTCTTTAGGAGTTTCGTGGTTGAAGAAAGCCTCCAGATCTGCTGAGGTTTCCGCACCCGCCACCGCCACCGCTGCAGAATCTGCCTCGTCTAATGAGGTTGACAGTTCGGAATCCACACCCGGTTCACCGACTCGTGCTCTCACCCCGGTTATCGACCAACCCAACTGGTGGTGTGCCGACGGGCAATATTAATTCTATTCCGATGCAAAATTCTTGAATGACAAAGGAGTCATGATTCGGACACTTACATAGGACCGGCGGTTCCTTACGGTAAGTCTCCTGATGATGCCTGAGATCCATAATCTCTTCACTAGACATCGACTGGAGTGGACAACGCGTCCGTTGGGACGTTATAGTGAAGAGTTGGTCCGAGAGTGCTACGCCTCCTACGTAGCGACTCTCAGATCACAGATTGATAGGTGGGCTGCCCCCGCCAAACAGGTTTCACTAGAGCAGGTCCGAGTACGTGGCATTCAGGTTGATATCTCCCTGCCTGCCATCCGCCGGTATCTATACGACGAGCATGTTGATGCCAACCGGACCCTCTCACCACCGAGTTTGACTACGGATGGCAGATTGTCAAAGATGGCCAATTCCAGTGTGAGCCATCGCTGAGAGAGACCACCAAGAGATGGATGGCCCTGCACTTGTCCATTGATGGAGATGGTGCTGACTGGGTGACCGAGCCGAAGGGAGCCATCAAGAAGGCTAACCTGACCTTCACGGCAAAGTTTTTGTGGTTGATTGTCTGCCATTGCCTTTTACCCACAGCCGCTGATAATATAGTCACATGGGATCGAGCAGTACTGATGGCGGCGATGATAGCTGGGTTTGAGGTGGATTTTTCTTGGCTTCTACAGGCAGTCATGCACGAGAGGGCTTTTAAGGTCACAACTACTCACCCTTTCCCGTGCATGATATTGTATGAAAAACTTTATTCATGTGAGTTCGGATAGGCATAATATAAATGTTGTCACATGCCATGTAAAGGGATAGAAAAGTCGAGCTTTTGTAAGTTAAATCTTGGATTGGGTTTCTGTGTTGCTTTTAGTTTCTTCGGTTAGCCATTTGGAGTATCCTATGTTGGGAAAGGTAAGAACAAAGTAGATATGTGCACGACAAAGGCGATAGAGGAAGAAACCAAAGTCAACTTTCCCTTCTATTTGAACCAAGAAAAGACAAACTAATGCAAAAATAAAATAGTTTGGGGCAGCAAACTAAACCAACCAAGCAAGAAAAAATAAATCAACACAAGAGACACCAAATTTAACGTGAACAACTTCTTCGGTGTGAAGAGTAAAAACCACAAGATCAAAGCTCCATTATAATAAACAAGAGTTACAAAAGTGTCCTCCAAAATGATCACTAACAAAGTGCCAAACAATGAGAAACACAACTACAAGATAGCACAAAAAAACTAGAGAAACAAAAGAAGCAAAAAACCAAACCGCATTTACTGTTCATGAGTTAAAATACGGAGCTACAAGACTCAAAATCACCTTGTATTAGTTCCCAATCAAATATTTAGTTGAAAGGAACACATTTTCCGAAAATCAGCTCAATCGGACAAGAAACGAAGCGGGAATCACAATTTGAAATTGACTGCTATGGCTTGTGTGAAAATCTGCACTTTCTACTTTTTTTCTCTATACTGTCTGTTTTCAATTCTTGTGATTCTCTACAAATAAGACCTAAAATAAAGTCTTACATATGCACCATAATATTGGGCTTATGGGCAAAAGTGGGCTTGTCAAATTTGGGCTAATTTTATCCACAAAGGAAAGGATGGAAAACCTAAAACCTTGGACTTTAATTCATCCACATAGGAAAGGAAAAAGGTTCAAACCCAACAATTCTCCCCCCTACCGACTATGTGGAGGAAACCGTCATCTCGGCGATCATGCAACATTCTTTAAACTTCCTTCTTGGAAAAGCTTTAGTCATCATGTCGGAACCATTATCATTGGTATAAATATTCTCAAGTTCAAGCAACTTAGAATTCAACACATCTCGAATCCAATGACACCTCACATCAATATGCTTAGATCGACCATGAAATATAGAATTTTGTCCAAGATGAATAGCACTTTGACTGTCGCAATAGAGCACATACCTCTCTTGAGCACAACCAAGTTCCCCCAGGAATCTCTTCATCCATATCAATTCTTTGCAAGCTTCAACAACTGCAATAAGCTTAGCCTCAGTAGTAGATAAGCAACACATATTTGCAATCTAGTTGCCAAGACATAGCTCCCCCTGCAAAAGTAATCAAGTAGCCCGAAGTAGACTTACGAGTATCAACATCACCAGCCATGTCTGAATCAGTAAAACCACAAAGAATAGGTTTCTCTATCCCAAAACACAAATTCAGACTAGAAGTTCCACAAAGATATCTCATCATCCATTTTACAACATTCAAATGTGCTCTTCCCGAATTAGAAAGAAAGCGGCTAATAATACCAACATCATGAGCAATATCAGGTTTTGTACACACCATTGCATACATCAACTACCAAAAACTGAAGCATAAAGAACTTGCTTAATATTTTCCTTCTCACCATCACTGGAAGGACAATGTCTAGTACTCAATTTGAAGTGCATAGATAAATGTGTGCTGACAACCTTAGCTTTGTCCATGTTAAATCTACGAAGTACTTTCTGAATGTACTTTTCTTGTGACAACCATAGTTTCTTGGCATCTCTATCACGGACAATCAAATGCCAAGAATTTGCCTTGCTGGTCCCAAGTCTTTTATAGCAAAAGACTTATTCAATTCTTGCTTCAACTCTTTAATCGTGCAAACATTCTGACCAACAACAATCATATCATCAACATAAAGCAAAACGATAATAAAGTCATTATCAGATAATTTTTGCACAAAACACAATGATCTGAAGAAGTCTTCTTGAAGTCTTGCTGATTCATAGAAGAACCAAACTTCCTGTACGATTGCCTGGGAGCTTGGTTTAGACCATACAAGCTCTTTTCCCTTGACTTCAAAGCCTTCCGGCTGCTCTATAGAAATTTCTTCATCCAAGTCACCGTGGAGAAAAGCAGTTTTAACATCCATCTGTTCAACCTCCAAGTCCAGACTTGTAGCCAAGACTAAAATAACATGGATGGATGACATTTTTACAGATAGAGAGAATATCTCATCAAAATCGATTCCCCTTTTCTGGTTAAATCCCTTCACAACTAATATAGCTTTGTACCGTGGAACCAGGTTACCATCTTCATGTTTCACCCTAAAACCCACTTGTTCTTCAAAGCTTTTCGATCTTTAGGTAACATAACTAAATCAAAAGTATGATTATCATGTAGAGATTTCATTTCATACTCCCTAGCATCAAACCACATATCTTTTTCTTTACTTTCCATGGTCTCATCAAGACTCTCTGGTTCTCCCCTGTTAGTCAAGAGTACATACTCATTGGAAGATAACGAGAGGAAGGTACTTTCTCGCTAGTAGATCTTCTGAGAGAACTCTCGGGAGCATCAATAATAGTTAGTTCTTACCTAACTACATTGTCTTGCACTGGAGCATCAATGGTATCTTGTTTTTTCTGAGTATGCTCACCATATTCAACATCAACTTAAAGATTTTCACCTGGTGGAATAGTCAAAGGAACTGGATCAACATCAACTAGGCTCTCGTTGGTCTGAGAATCAACTTTCTCACCTATGTCAATATTTTCAAGTGTTTGATTTTCAAAGAACACAACACACGACTTCTAACAAGTTTCTTCTTAACTGGATCAAAGAAATGATAGCCAAATTCATCTTGACCATAACCAACAAAAATACATTGCCTAGCATCAGGAGATAAATTTATAAGAAAAATTTTTACCAGAACAAACTCTTTCAGGGACATCACTATTCAATTCAACATCAGGAGATAAATTGATAACATAGGCAACAATTTTAAGTGATTTTTCTCAAAAGGAATCTGGCCGCTTAGCATCTTAAAGCATACATCTAACCCTCTCAATAAGAGTTCTGTTCATCCTCTCCGCTAAACCATTTAGCTGAGGAGTCTTCGGAAGAGTTTTTTGATGTCAAATACCCTGCTCTCTGCAATACCTATCAAAATGACCAATATATTCACCACCATTGTCAGAACGGATGCACTTTAGTTTCTTCCCTGTCTGTCTCTCAACCAAATCCTGAAAATTCTTGAACACATCAAGAATCTGATCTTTGGACTTCAAAAGGAATACCTAGAGTTTGTGCGAATGATCATCAATAAAAGTCACAAAGTAAAGTGCAACACCATGAGACTTTACCTTAAAAGGAACACACAAATCAGAATGTACCAACTCCAGCAAATCAAGTTTTCTTAAAGGTGGATGACTCTAAAAAAACTCTTTTCTGTTTACCGACTAAATAGTGAACACACTTGTTCAACTTTACTTTCTTCACTCCGGAAAACAAATTTTTCTTAACCAAATTGTACATCCCCTTCTCGCGCATATGACTTAGTATTCTAAGCCATAATAATGATGAAGTATTATTCTCCACCACATTTACTGAAGCTTTGAGATTACTAAGAACCTCAACCTCATGATTATTACCCATCTTCAACATCCCAAAATTACATGAAGTATAAGAAGAAATTAATTCCTTCATGGGCGTGACATGAGAAGTAACACCAGAATCCACAAAACAGCTAGGACTCATCACGGACAAGATTAATGAAATTTTCATCACAAGAAACAAGAAGGTAGTCGTTAGCAATAACCACAATATGATTTTCATTATCACCTTCCTTCTTTTGTTGTTTCATATCTCTCTTATACTTGAAACAAAATTTCTTGATATGTCCATGCTTGTGGCAATAATCACATGTAATAATCTTGAATCTAGACTTTGACTTTCCTCTACTTTTGTCTCTGTCATTCTGACCTCTATACATGGTTTTCCCCCTGTTTGCAGTAACGAAAACATCAGAGTGTGAAATAGAAGATGATGAGCCTTGAGATCTTCTTCTCATCTCTTCATTCAAAACACCACTCTTAGCATATTTCATGGTCTCAACACCACTTAGAGAAGAATTAGTCAAAGAAACTCAAAGAGTTTCAAAAGAGTCTGACAGAGTATTAAGAAGTCATAGTCCTAAAATTTCTTCATCGAATTTTACACCCATTCCAGACAACTGGTCAAGAACACCCTGAAAATCATTAATATGATCACAAATATGAGTGCCTCTTTATACCTGATGTTCATCAATTGTTTCAAAACAAACAACTTATTGTTGCGAGTCTTCAAAACATATAGTGTCTGGAGCTTGTCCCACAAACTTCTAGCATCTGTCTTGTTCACAATGTGATTTCTAACCTTATCTTCAACCATTGTCTGATATAGCCACAAACCTGTAAATGCTCAAATTCCAAATCCTCATCATTCATAGATTTGGGTTTGTTAGAAGCAAACACATGTAAATGCATTTTCTTGACAAATAGAAGATCGTTCCTCTTGTCTTTCCAAGTATGATAATTACTACCATTCAAACAAACCATATTGCTCATAGTTGACTCCATCATCCAAATAGTATATCAACAACAACCCAATGCTTTGATACTACCGTGTTGGTAAAAAGACAAGCACAAAATAGATATGTGCACGACAAAGACGATAGCGGAAGAAACCCAAGTCAACATTTCCTTATATTTGAAACAAGAGTATACAAACTAATGCAAGAATAAAATAGTTTGGGCAACAACTAAACCAACCAAGCAAGAAAAAATAAATCAACACAAGAGACGCCAAATTTAACGTGAAAAACCTCTTCGGTGTGAAGAGTAAAATTACAAGACCAAAGCTCCACTATAATCAACAAGAGTTAAAAAAGTGTCCTCCAATATTGTCACCAATAAAGTGCCAAACAATGAGCAACACAACTACAAGATAGCATTAAAAAAGCTAGAGAAAAAAAAGAAGCAAAAACACCAAATCGCATCTACTGTTCACGAGCTAAAATATGGAGCTACAGGACTCCAAAACACCCTATATCAGTTCCCAATCAAATATTTAGTTGAAAGAAACACTCTATCCAAAAATTATCTCAATCGGACAATAAACAAAACGAGAATCGGGATTTGAAATTGACTGCTATGGCTTGTGCGAAAATCTGCACTTTCTCACCTTTCTCTCTATATGGCTGCTTTTAACTTTTGTGATTCTCTTCAAATAAGACCTAAAATAAAGTCTTACATATGCACCATAATATTGGATTTATGGTGAAAAGTGGGATTGTCAAATTTGGGCTAATTTTATCCACAAAGGAAAGGATGGAAGACCTAAAACCTTGGACTTTAATTCATCCAAATAGGAAGGGAAAAGGCCCAAATCCAACATCCTGTGTTAGATGCTACTGGTATTGTGACTAGTGGTTTCAGTTTTATCATAGTTTAAACTAAAATTCGATATATAGAGATAGATAATTAAATATAAAGTAGTATATTTATGAATTATATCAAAGTGATGCTAATGGGAGGAATTAAGGTCTATCCTTAAGTTCGAACTTTAGGAAATTGATTATATAATTAGGTGAGATTTTGGGTCTTGGGTAAACATAGACTAATCTAAGTGGTTATAGACTCGTTATCTTACAAAAAATTGTGCATATATACTTGATAGATTGGAAAGGTCTGGAGGTATTGAGGAAGGGAAAAACATTTGAGAAGTAGTTTTCTTGACTTCGATTCTTCGGTGGAGGTTGGTTATGATTTATTTCTATTTGATAGATAAACTCTCCATAGCAATTTATATGTATTGAGTGATATTGTAAAGTTTTCTATGTATTTAATTGTGTGGTTTGTGGTTGACCTAAAATTCTGAGACCGTTGAATTTATAGTCTTGAACCCTTTCTATTAAAATGATGCCTTGAATAAAGAAGTATTAATGAAATCAATTAATGCGATAATTGGATCGGAGTGCCACGTTCTGACACGATATTATTGAATCATAGTGTTCCGATACGGTATGATGGAATCAGAGTGTCACGTTCCGACACGGTATATAGGATCAGAGTGTCACGTTCTGACACAATAACTTTAAAGGAAAGGGATCTTGAATTAACTTAATATACTCAATCTCAAAGAACCTATTTTTCTAAATGAGTATTGTGTGGAGACATGAGTCCTCATAGGTGTGCTTAATATTGTGATTGATTGTGTACCTACTATAGCAATTTTGTCACTAGTTCATGTTGTTTGTTGCCTGCCACCTTCTAAGTATCATGGTTGATTTTGTAATATTATTCAATATATATTAGTTTCTATTTTGGGTTGGCCGATGATACCTACTCAGTACGTGTTCCTTTTACTGACCTCTACTTGCATTTTCTTCATTTTTCTTTTGTGGAGTGCAGCAAGTGTACCATCGACTCCGACTCGCTCTCTTCTCTAGCCAGTCTCCAGCATCTTAGATTTCAGGGTGAGCTATTCCTTCTAACTCGTGTTGGATTCACTCAATCAGGTAATAATGTTCTTGAATTTCAGACATGGACCATCTTATTTACTTATTTTGGTGTGTTTAAATATTTTTTAGACATGATATTTGAGAACATATGTCGTTGATGTGATAACTTTCAGATTTTGAGTATAACAAGTGTCAGGCTTTAGAGTTTTATTTGATTGGTTACTTTAATAAGTTTTGAGCTTCCGCATTTTATTGGTATTCATAGTTGAATTATTGATCTATGTTAGGGTTTAGATTTATGGGTTCATCCACTTAGGAGGTTAAGTGTGGATGCCATTCATGACTCATTTTGGGCCTTGACAACATCTATCTCAACATGCTTATGATAGAATATTCTCATTTTTAATCTTTATCTCTCCTATTATGATCACAAATTCACCTCAATATCCTCATCTTCATAACATGCATCTTTTGGACTTGAGAGTTCTTGATTGGACAAAACTCAGTCACATACAACAATGTCACACAAACCGCCACTATGTAAAACTTACCTTTGAGTTTCGATGATAACTTTTTATCAAAAAAGACTCTAGAGGCAAGTCTCTACACTTCTTCAACGTTGCACCAATACGGTGTGTGATATTATCATTGATGTTTTCATTCTCTTGAAAGTCACGATCCAGGGTTACCCCCTATATGTGACACGACGTACAAGACTCCGGAAAGCCTCAAATCATATCACAACATAAGACAAGAAAATGGAGCAGAATTTAAAAATTTTCTTCTATGATAGAAGTCTTTTATGTTTAAGAGGAAATATATACTTTGTCTCAAACCATCTATTACCATCAAGACTAAAATTTTGGGACGCAACCGATACGAAAACTCTAAACATAAAAATTAATGTAAATGACATGATAATCAATCCCTCGAATACTATGAGGACTCATCATGACTTCACTTCTTGAACTTCTATGAACCTATCCACGAGGATGGAAGCCGATATCACAAAACCCTACACTTTGTGAAAAAATGCAGAAAATATTGATTAGCACAAAAAGGCACTAAGTATGATAGTCATGCATAAAATCCTTGAAAACATGCTAAAAATGAAATTTTAATTGAAAAATATGCATTTACTAATTTTGAGAATCATCATGCACTTTTAGTGAAAAACACAGGTCACAAGCATGTTCATTATATAAATCATTATAACATAATAGAATCATCACCTAGTTAATTGTAGGTTATATTTGTTTAATGTATAAATGACGTCCCATGATACCACTCATACTAAGTATCCTTTTTAGGCCACCATAGTCATGTTTACCATTCTTTGATCCCATTTGTATTTAATACTTATAGACAAGGAACATTCACATTAAACAAGTAACGTAAAGGAAAACAACTCATAGAAACAATCCAAGTTAAACGTTCATCATTATAGACTTTATGTCAATATTTTCAATAAATCCTTATAAGAACATTCACTTCATTAGGCATTATAGCTTTTGAGGAACACACCATTCTCAAAGTTTACTCGTGCAATGCATGGATGAAGTCTCATATCCCACCCACACTTCATAGAACATGTTGAGTAATCATAGTACATAACTCACATGATAGGAATATTCCCTAACCGACATACACCATGTGAGGAAAGCATGGAATCTGGTGTCATGTTCACACCAAAAAGAGTTGGTCTACTTGCCTAAGGTAGAACCGGTAATTTAGATTAGGTAGATCCACTAGCTAATAACCTATGTGGGTACATAGTTATGAGATAAAGAGGTTCTCACTAGAAATCCGACCTAACATGGGGAGAGCATCCACCCTCACAATATTCACTCGGTGCTTACCGTTAAATTCTCATAGAGTAGTAAATTCTCTTTAACTTTATTACCCTTGAAAGAAATTTCATTGGCCTATCGATTCAAGGTACATTATTAGGATAACTCATTTAATCCTCATGAAAGGGGTACCATTGGACTATCGATTCAAGGTTCATTATTAGTCACTCATGAAAGGAATGTTTAGGCCTGCCAATTCAAGGTTCATCATTACAATAGTTCATTGACTCATCATGAAAGGAATTTCATTGTCTTGTCAATTCAAGACAAAGACATAGAATACTTCATTATTCATTTATGAGATCATCTCCAACCCACCTCTATTTTACTCTCCATTCTCTATATTTGGAGAGTAAAATAGAGAATGAACACTCCAATCCATCTCTATATCACTATCTATTTTTCAAATATAGAGACGTGAATAGTAGTTCTCCAAATTTTGGAGAACTACTATTCACACTCTCTATTTTACTTTTTGACTATTTTATTTTTATTTCTATGACTTTCTAATTAACATATTATTTTATATAATATCATTAATTAAATATCTAATATTCATACTTCTATTTAAATGTATATAATATTTTAATATATATATTATTTAATATATAGTACTTTCATCACGAATTAATAGTATTTTAATTTTTTCTAATGTTCATCAATGATATAATTTGATTTCATTATTAATTTTCACTATAAAGAATAAACATAATTAATATAATAAGATGAAATTTTTAATTTATAAATAAAATACATAATATGAATTTGAATACAACATAATAATACAGTACATAACATTACAATTTAAATAACAAGATAAAATACAATACATAATAATTAATTCAAAATGAAGCAATAATCATGCCGAAAAGATGTTGAACACGCATTCAGAGTTTTACAAATTATTATAAAACCATCATGTTTTTGAAGAAATAAATTGCTACATGAATAATAACTACATGTATTATACTGCACAACATGATAATTGAGGGTGAACATGATCTTAATGCACCAATTCAAGATGTTGTAGTGTCACGACCCAAAAATGGGCGTGATGACACTTATCTTATCCCACCAAGACAAGTCTTCCTAAAACTCGACCATTACAATAAATGCGGAAATTTCATAAGTTACTCAAAAGTACCCCCAAAATCTGATTCTCACGTGTACAAGCCTCTAAAGTATTACAATTGATTCAAGAAAAAATTAAGTCTCAAATGACATTGTTTCTTTAATAGAAAAAGATCATAAATTGGAGTAAGAAGGTCTGCTGAGATAACAAGCAGCTACCTCACAATTTCTCCAAAAGAAGCCTCATACAAGGAGAAGAGAAAATATCACAATGTCTGAGCTACTAACCTACAAAAAAATTGTAGTATCAAGGGGTGAATACCAAACAACACGGTACCCAGAAAGTAAACTTCTAAACACAAGCTAAAGAGATAAAATATGATTACTCCTGACACACCAACCGAACTTTCACAACTATAACCTACATAAAATTCAGCCCAACCTAACAGTTGACAGTTTTCATAGAACCCAACTGATCAAAATCATTTTAAAAAATTTGCACATCCTCAACTACGAACTCAATATTCAACAATCACAACTTTCACAAAAAGACACTCACAATATCAGCAACGCACAAGATCAAGTTCGTCAAATAGAGGTAATCAAATATCAAGTACTTTCTAACCACCAATAAAACACATAATCTTTAAGAATAAAGGATGTCATGTGATGCAATGCAATATGACACCATGAAGTGATATACCTCAAAATACCTATTTCTTTCTCAACCTTATATACATGATACTCCTCGAAAATACATCGAGAGTTCATGACCCATAGGGGACTCGCGAGGTTCATATACCGACAAGGACAATCTCCACGTGTTTGTGCAGACAATCTCAACGTATTATCATAAATCAAACAAACTCCGCATGGACGATCTCCACGTGCCCAAATCATAATCATAACTTTTCTATTGCACGGATTATCTCCACGTGTTCAAATAATCATAACTGGATCTTAACACGGATGATCTCCACATCTTAGACCTTTACTCATACCCAATCTCATGTCAATGCATGTGCACAATATGATATCAAATAAAGGAGATGATTCAACATCTCAATAAATCAAATGTCGCTATGACATATAATCACCTCAGTTATCACAATTATACGGGTTCAATAAAGAACACAATCACACATAATAAATCAAATAAATAATATATCAGTTAATGCCCATATGCTTTGGCATTCTCGGATTACAATCCACATTCTATAGTAATGAACATTCCCATTATAACACTGGTAATCGTACCATTCTCTACACATCACATACAAATAATTAAACACATTGTCTTTTAGTACCCCTTTTTATTATTGAAATTAATCAAGGTGGACAAATCAACCCTTCTAAATCCCATTACTCCTAAACACATACCACAAGGAAATATACACATTTCATACACTTAGCAAGAGTTTTGAAATCCACTTGCCTTAATTTATTGAACAATCACTCTGGTACTTTAGCCTTCCCTTTTCGTTGGACTTCCAACTCAAAGCAATCTATTCAAATTCATAATCACAATAAGATTCTGAAACTAACAACATTCATATCACTACAGGTCTAGCCTAGACCCATAAAAACTCATCAAAACCTATAATCAAGTTTCTAAATCTTGATGTCAACTAAAATGTCAACTTTTTTTTAAAATTTCCTCCAAGCTTAATGTCTAGGGTTAAGTTCCAATTTCTTCAACGCCATAAATCTAATATTATTCATATACTATAATACACTTATATTTAATTGTCTATCTTAATATATCAAAAACTTAGATTATAATGTAACAATAAGAAAATAATAAAAACTAGTTACGACTGATTACGAAGAATGTTTACCAGATGTTATTCACGTAACCCAATTCCAAATTCCTAAGGCATAATGACAAATTTCTCTAATGGCAATCATTGTCAATTAATACTTTTGACAGTAACAAGATATTGTAGAGATTCAAACTCCAACGACGGATATGGTGGTGGATGACAATCTCTGATTTGAAAATTTTTTAGCAATACATAAAAAAGTAAGGACGATAATTCTCATTTTGAACTTTGTATGCATTAATAGAACATTTATAGAAGCAACGTAATAATTTCAAAAATTGAGCGCTTATGTAATTGTATTTCAATCTCATTAGAATTTGTCCATTAATTTGTATATTATAGAATTTTTTTTAAAAAAATTATGTTATTTAAAATTTTAGAATAAAATATCATTTTATATTAGATAAAATTATTGAAAAATAAAATGTTATATCAATTAAAATTATATAACGTAATGATTGGAAAAAGAAATAAGGGGTTTATATTATGAAATAAGAAAATAAGAATGAAATAACAATAATAATATAATATTAAAGAGAGAGAGAAACATTCATTTTTGGAGAGTAAAATAGAATTGGGTAGGAGTTGGTTGTCTCAAAAAATAATGAACTCTACATTTGAAGAGTAAAATAGAGGGTAGGGTTGGAGATTCCCTCAAAGGAATGTCGTCATTGGCCTATTGATTCAAGGTTTATTAAGGTCATTTTTAATTATAGATGAAGAGGATGCCCTTAGAATACTAATTTAAGGTATATCAATCAAGATCACTTTCATTCACTCATAAAAGGATGTCACTGGCCTACCGATTCATTTAGATGAGGAAAATCTTTCACATCATCACAATTACATTATAGTCATAATCACATTACTTTCCAAGTATTCGCAAAGAATGAACATAAGCACCATGATCATGATTCATCGACACATCTAGGATTACTATATTAAACATGAATAACAACATGATTCAAATAGTTCAATTACTACAAGCACATTCTCGTGATATTCATTTTTTTATAATTCACCCACACCACAAGTTCATAAATTGGGGAAATAGTTCATGGTTCTTAGGGAAAGTCAACATAACAATCTTAGAAATTTCTTAATTAATACATAATTCAAGTAATCAATCCATAACATTCATAATTCGATAACATTTAACTCATATCAAACAATACCCACAGTTTAAGATCTAATTTAGATAAATTGGGGATATTCGTGAGTTCTTGAGGAATTCATCTTAAAAACAGTCAGTAACCATCAATTTTATCATAATATAAAACAATTAAACCATTAGAAATGTTTTTGAAGTGAAGTCATGAGTTTGAGTAAGACCCTAGCTTTTTGGGTAAAGTTACAAGTTTGAAATTGAGTTTGGAGGGACTTCATAGATGAAAACTATTCATGTATCAAAGAATACCATACCTTGAGTGAAGAAATGGGCGAGGTAATTTTTAAATTCATTTGACATTTAAAACTTAAATTATATTTTTTTAAGATTGGGATAATGTAGGTTTATTTACAAAAAGGATATATATAGAACATTTATCTGACAGCGGGGTTTAGATGCGCCATTTTTAAAATGAGGGATATCTGCTCCAAATTTAAAAGATCAAGGGTATATTTGTCATTTATCTCTTGTATTAATGTTACACAGTAAAGTAGAATTAATTTAATTGATTCATGAAATGTGGGTGGTGTCTAATTTACAAAACATTGCCCTGTTTGACTGCAAAATGCTATTTTACGGTTTGAACATGTCATATTCTCATCCGATGACAATAATCTTACCATCTATGTCGAGACTCCTCTTCATTTGATTAATGAAACAAAATAGAAAAAATACAAGATGGGTTTCATTTGGTTCTCTTAGGGATGATAAATGACCTACTTAACTAAGTGGTTAGAGTACTGCTTTCATACTGCGGGAGTCATTGGTTCAAATCCAAAAATAGATAAAATTTATTAGATACCAAAGTCAATGATATTTAATAAGATTTACAACCCACCTTTGGTGATGTGTGTGTGTGCGCGCGCGCGTGCGTGCGTGCGTGCGTGTGTGCGTGTGTATGTGCGTTTGTGTGCGTGTGTTTGTGTGAGTGAGTTTATTAATCTAACCATCACTAGATTTAATAATATATGCTTTCTTGTAAATCTAAGGGATAGACAAAAAAAATTATCTTTATGTATTTTTCATATAATTAAGAGTTATTAATAATGTCATTTTTGTTGAAATTAACAATAAAAGTACATCAGAACTTAATAAAAAAATATTACTAACAATTTACACACTCAACACTTACTTATTTATAATATTTTATTATTTCTATGCAACTTAGAAATTGTACTACTTATTATAAATATAAATATAAATACTAAAGCACGACGCTTCATTGCATATTCAAGTTAATTTTTGTCTCCTCATTTCAAAATTAGGTAGTTTTTTTGTTTTTTTTTTTGCTACCTTCCACAGTTTTTGGTATTTTTTCTCTATTAAACAATTTTTTTTGCACTTTCGTATTTAGCTCTTATCTAACTAATTCAATGGCGAGATTTTTGACGTGCTAATTATTAGTTTGTTTTCTTTATTATATATTTTATGATGTGGATAAAAATACTTGTTGGTTAAGTTGGAGGCTAAATGATGTAACATTATGAAAAATTACAAAATAGAGGTAAGAATATCTTTTGGAGTATTTTTTAGGAATAATGTAGCAGAATCTCTTTTATTCATCTTGAACTTTAATGATTTTGACTTGTTGATAAATGACGATAACGTTATACAAAAACGAGTTTACTCTCAAAGATCTTGAGAAGAAAATGGCATATGTATACATTGTTAATAATCTTTTAGTATATTGCAGGCATATAATTTTATAGATGTAAAATGACTATTTTAAATTGTAGGAGATATTGAACTATATTTGTCAGAATCCAAATTCATAAGTCGTGATGGCACTTATGTTCCCAATCAATAGGTAAGCCAACCAATATTATTAACCAAACTTAACCAACTAATGAGTAAAAAGACAAACAATTAACAAAAAAATGTAACAACCATTTTCGATCGTTTTGAGCACTAGAACTTTTTATGTCAGAATATACTTTCCGATAGATTTAAAGGGATGTTTTGGACTATTCGTATTTATAATTATAGAATTAACGGGGTAGTTTTAATAATATATTTAGTTGGTGGTTAAAGAAAATAACATTAAAATTAATAGTGGGTCACTTTTATTATTTTTATTATTAGTCTTATATAATAATTAGGGATTAAATAGTTTGTAGAAGAATAAGGGTTTGGGTGAAAAAGAGGACGTCCATATCGTCACCGTATAAACACAAGGAGAATATCGTGGACTCAGGTACATCAATCACACCTCCTAAATCTAATCTTATTTACATGGTGCGTTGTTTCATATCAATTTATTATATATGAATAGTGAAGAGAAGGTCGAAAAAGTGAATTGGAAAAAATATTAGAAACGAACTCACTGATGCAAATTGGACTTGAGGGAATATAGTATATATTGTTATGGGAGAATGTGTTAGTTTGGAGAATTTGGTTTGATAGTTGGGAGGACATTATGAATTTGTGTAACTTAAGGGTGTTCGGTGCACTTAGAAGATATGAACGTAATAAATAATTGGACCAGCAAATTGAAATAAGTTGCTGTCAACACATGGGTTTATAGATTCCAAATAATTTAGTGATTAATGTTTAGCTAAGGATGGAGGTGATGTATGTATAAATTTTTTAAGTTTTAGTTCCAAATTTATTGAATAAAGTTTGAAATACAAATTATATATATATATTAAATTCTTATTCGTTGGTTGAAAAGAAAGTGGATGAAAGTTCTCTTGGCAAAATTTTCTGTGTTGTGGCCATATTTTTTTGCTGCTGCAACATTCTGCCTTGCAATCATTGGTAATGATTACCAAATGATTGAGGCATTCATTTTATCAATGACAATTAGAATTGGAATATACAAGTGTAGGCATATATGTGTGGACTTTTCGCTGCCACTGATTTCGCAACCAGTGGCTTTCAGTTTTATAGTTTTGTTAATATATTATTCAATAAGTTTTGGTATATTTTGATAGGTAATTAAATATTAAGTGTAACATATTATTTGGATGACATTAACGTTATGTTATTCATAGAAATAACAACTTAACCTTAGACTTGAATATAAGAAATAAAATACTTGACATATTAATGGACCTCAAGACTAAGAATTTGAGTATAGATTTGTGTTTGATGATTTTTGGATCTAGACTATATATAGTAACATGGGTGTTTATAGACTCATTAACTTACAAATATATATATATATATATATATATATATATATATATATATATATTTGATTGATTGATTGAAAAGGTGCATAGGCATTGAGGAAAGCAAAGGCATTGGAGAGGTAGCTTGCTTGATTTCGGTTATTCAGTGGAGGTAGGTTATGGTTTATTTCTATTTGATAGATAAACTCTCAATAGATATTGATATGTATTAAGTGATATTGTAAAGTCTCCTATGTACTTGATTGTGTGGTTTGTGGTTGGCCTAAAATTATGAGACTGTTGAATTTCTAATCTTGAACCTTCTCTAGTAAAATGACGCCTTGAATAAAGAAGGCTTGATGAAATAAAATAATAAGATAATTGGATAAGAGTGTCACGTTCCGACACGGTATTATTGGATTGGAGTGTCACGTTCCGACACGGTATGTGGGATCAGAGTGTCACGTTCCGACACAATAACATTAAAGGAAAAGAATCTTGAAGTAACTTAATATACTTAACCTCAAAGAACCTATCTTTCAAATGAGTATGGTGTGGAGGCATGAGTCCTCATAGGTGTGCTTGATGTTGTACCTATTATGTTGTTGTTTTAAATGGTTCATGTGTTTTGTTGCTTGCCACCTGTTAAGTATTGTGGTCGATTTATATTATTATTCCATATACATTGATTTCTATTTTGAGTTGGCCGATGATACCTACTCAGTACGTGTTCCTTGTACTGACCCGTACTTGTATTTTCTTCTCTGTTCTTTTGTGGAGTGCAGCAAGTGTATTATCGACTTTGACTCGCCCTCATCTCTAGCCAGTCTCCAGCACATCAGAGTTCAGGGTGAGCTATTAGTTCTAGCTCGTGCTGGATTCTCTCATCCACGTCTTGATGTCTTCGAATTTCAAACATGGACCTTCTTTTTGCTTATTTTGGTTTCTTAAACACTCTTAGACTTGGTAATTTGGAAATAGATGTCCTTGATGTGATGACTATCAGATTTTGGGATGATGAGTATTAAGCTTTATAAACTTATTTATATTTATTTCTTAGTATCTTTTGGAGCTTTCGCATTATTTATACTTGAACTATTGGTATATGTTGGGGTTTAGATGGGTTGGTTTGCCCACCTAAGGAGGTAAGTGTGGGTGCCACTCACGAATTATTTTTGGTCGTGACAAACTTGGTATCAGAGCGTTAGGTTCGTTGGTCTCATCACACAAAGACAAGTCTAGTAGAGTCTTGAGAAACGGTATGGGGACGCCTTTAGTTTTTTTCGAGAGGCTATAAGACTTTAGGAAAACTCCATTCTTTATTTCGTTCGTGATATCACTTGGATCCAATTGGTATCTCGGTAATACGAATTGGTATCTAACCTTCTCACTCTATTTCGCAGATGGTTAGAACTAGAGCAACAATTGTGCCAACAACAACACCGGCAAGACAGGGTGCGTCTGAGCCAACCATTGGGTTGTAACTAGAGGAGGAGCAGTGGCAAGAGGCCGTGGTAAAGGTCGCAGGAGGACGCCACTAGAGGCAGAGGACAAACACCTGGTCCAGCTAGGAATAGAACAGTGACTCCTCCACCGATGATGAGGTAGTGAGAGAGGGTGAAGAAGGGGAAATGAGAAGATTCAGGATACGGAAGTATTACCCCATCTTACTCCAGAGATGATTCATCAAGCTCTTACTTATCTTAGCGGGTTATCTGATCAGGTCCAGACACCTCCAGTGTTTTCTGTACCAGCACCTCAGATTCAGAGAGTACAACATGCAGCTGCTGTGCCCCCCCGCATGGATGCATCATTTGAACTAGGCACGTTTTCTCGATTGACTACAGGATCTATAATGACAGGTGATCTGCATGAACTTTTCATTAAGTTCTTAAAGTTGAAACCTCCGGTATTCAAAGGTATGAATCTGAATATGCCTATGATTTTTTGGTTGATTGTCATGAACTGCTACATAAGATGGACATAGTAGAAAGATTCGGTGTCGAGTTTGTTACCTACCAGTTTCAGGGAGATGCCAAAATGTAGTGGCGATCATATGTTGAGTGTCAACCAGCAAAGGCGCCACCTATGACTTGGCATCAATTTCTAACTTATATATGGAGAAGTATATACCCCAGACTTTGAGGGATAGGAGGAGAGTTGAGTTCCTGAGCCTAGAGCAAGGAAGATGTTTGTTGCTGCTTATGAGGCCAAGTTTCATGCACTATCTAGGTATGCCACTCCGCTTTGCTTCAGTCCACAAGAGAGGATTCACCGTTTTGTGAAAGGATTGAGGTCAGATTTGCAGATGTCAGCCTTATAGGTAGCTGATGCAGCAAAATCCTTTCAGGAAGTGGTTGATTTTGTGATAGAGGTAAAGGGGGTGAAGCCAGACTACTTCACCACAGCGTCGACATTTAAGAAGTTCCGTAAGGGAGGTGAGTTTAGTGGTTCTTACTCCAGATGGCAGAGTTCAGGAGGTTACCTAGCCCGTCCTATTCAGTCTTCATTGCAGGCTTCAGCTGGGGGTCCATCGTAGACCAGTCAGCCTTTTTCTGAGTTTGGAGGTTATCTTCAGACTTCGTCATTTTCACAGAGACCTATAATTGACTCTAAGAATTGTTATGGATGTGGAGAGGCTAGACATATTAGGAAATATTGTCCAAAACAGAGTTACAGACCCCAATAGTTAGAGGTAGAGGTGGTCATGGTAGAGGCCGTCATTCAGAAGAACGTGGTGGCCAAGGTAATGGTGGTCACCAGTTCAATCGGGGTGGTGGGAAAGTTGGAACTACTGCAGCGTAGCTTGGTAGGGGTAATGGACAGACAAGTGATAGGGCCCATTGTTATGCTTTCCCCGAGAGGTCTGAAGCAGAGACATCTGATACTGTTATCATAGGTACTCTTTTGGTCTGTGATTGCATGTCTTCTGTATTTTTTGATCCTGGATCCACATTTTCATATGTATCTTCCTCATTTGCCACTGGTCTTGATTTATATTGTGATTTGCTTGACATGCCTATTCATGGCTCTACTCCTGTGGGTGTGTCTGTGATAGTTGAGAAGTTGTATAGGTCTTTCCTTGTGACTTTTTTGGGGAGAAATACTTATGTAGATTTGATTATTCTAGAGATGGTTGATTTTGATGTATTTCTGGGTATGACTTGGCTTTCTCCAAATTTTGCAATCTTAGATTGTAATGCTAAAACTGTGACATTGGTCAAGCCTGGGACAGATCCTCTAGTGTGGGAGGGTTACTATATTTCCACTCTAGTTCGTATTATCTCTTTTCTTCGTGCTAAGAGGTTGGTGAGTAAGGGTTGTTTAGCTTTCTTGGCATATCTCAAGGATGATACTTCCAAAGTGCCTTTGATTGAGTCTGTTTTGATAGTCCGTGATTTTCTGTATGTGTTTTCTGCAGACCTTCCTGATATGCCACCGGATAGAGATATTGATTTTTGTATTGACCTGGAGCTGGGTACTCGCCCCATTTCTATTCCCCCTTATAGAATGGCTTTAGCTGAGTAAAGGGATTTCAAGGCCCAACTTCAGGAGTTGTTAGGTAAAGGTTTTATTAGATCGAGTGCATCCCCTTGGGGTGCTCCTATTTTATTTGTGAAGAAAAAAAATAGTTTTCGAATGTGCATAGATTATAGGCAGATAAATAAGGTAACTATTAGGAACAAGTATCCCATTTCTCGCATTGATGATTTGTTCGATCAGTTACAAGGTGCTTGTGTCTTTTCTAAAATTAATTTGAGATCCGGTTATCATCAATTGAAAATACAGGCAACAGATGTTCCCAAGACTTCTTTTCAAACCAGGTATGTCTTTTGGGCTTACGAATGCCCCTGTTGCTTTCATGAGCCTGATGAACGGGATTTTTAAGCCATATCTGGACCTCTTTATTATTGTATTTATTGATGATATACTGATATACTCAGAGAGCAGGAAAGAACATGAGGAGCATTTGAGAATTGTATTGGAGTGGTTAAGGGAGAAAAGGCTTTATGCCAAATTCTCCAAGTGTGAGTTTTGGCTCGATTCAGTGTCCTTCTTGGGGCACGTGGTTTCTAAGGATGGAGTAATAGTGGATCCTTCTAAAATTGAAGTAGTGAAGAGTTGGGTAAGACCTACTAATGTTTCAGAGATAAGGAGCTTTGTTGGTTTAGCTAGCTACTACCGTCGATTTGTCAAGAGATTTTCTTCTATTGCTTTCCAGCTGACAAATTTGACTAAGCAAAATGTTCCATTTGTATGGTCGGATAAATGTGAAGAAAGCTTCCAGAAACTCAAGACCATGTTGACTACTGGACCGATTCTTACCTTGCTAGTGGAAGGTAAGAATTTTATTGTTTATTGTGATGCATCTTATTCTTGTTTGGGTGCAGTGTTAATGCAGGAGAGGAATGTAATTGCTTATGCTTCAAGGCAATTGAAAGTGCATGAATGTAACTATCCGACCTATGATTTGGAGTTGGATGCAGTTGTATTTGGATTAAAGCAATGGAGACATTATCTCTATGGGGTCAAGTGTGAAGTTTATACAGGTCATCGTAGTTTACAATATGTATTTACTCAGAAAGATTTGAATTTGAGGCAGAGGAGGTGGATGGAGATATTGAAAGACTATGATATTACTATTTTATATCACCCAGGAAAAGCTAATGTTGTGGCAGATGCTTTAAGTAGAAAAGTAGGAAGCATGGGTAGTTTAGCCCACTTACAGGTTTCTAGACGCCCATTGCCTAGAGAGGTTCAGACTCTGGCTAATGACTTTATGAGGCCGGAAGTACTAGATAAAGGAGGATTTTTGGCTAGTGTGTAGGCAAGATCTTCTTTTCTTGACAAGATTAAGGGAAATCAGTTTGCTGATGAGAAGCTGAGCCGAATTCGAGATATGGTATTGCGAGGAGAGGCTAAAGAGGAAGTAATTGATGAAGAAGGCGTCTTGAGGATTAAGGGAAGGGTATGTGTGCCTCGTGTTGATGATTTGACTCACACTATTCTTACACAGGCTCACAGTTCAAGGTATTCTATACATCCTGGTGCAACCAAGATTTATCGTGATCTAAAGCAACATTTTTGGTGGAGTAGAATGAAGCGTGACATTGTTGATTTTGTTGCACAATTTCCGAATTGTCAGCAGGTAAAGTATGAACACCAGAGGCCTGGAGGGATACTTCAGAGAATGCCCATTTCTGAATGGAAGTGGGAAAGAATTACAATGGATTTCGTAGTTGGTCTTCCAAAGACATTGAGTAAATTTGATTCTATTTGGGTAATTGTTGACACGTTAACTAATTCTGCTCACTTCATTCCGATCAAGATGACTTATAAAGCAGAGAAGTTACCCAAACTCTATATCTCAGAAATTTTTTGATTTCATAGAGTTCCACTTTCCATCATATCAGATAGAGGTACACCATTTACTTCTAAGTTTTGGAGGACCCTACATGTTGAATTAGGTACTAGATTGGGTCTTAGTACTGTATTTCACCCTCAGACCGATGGGCAGACTGAGCGAACAATTCAAGTGCTGGAGGATATGCTTCATGCGTGTGTGATAGATTTTGGTGGTCATTGGGATAAATTCTTACCTTTAGCAGAGTTTTCGTAGAACAATAGCTATCCCTCAAGTATTGATATGACCCCATTTGAGGCACTGTATGGGAGGAGATGTAGTTCTCTATTGGTTGGTTTGATGCATTTGAGGTTAGACCTTGGGGTACTAATCTTCTGAGGGAATCATTAGAGAAAGTGAAATTTATTCAAGAAAAGATTTTAGCAGTTCAGAGTAGGCAGAAGGAATATGAAGATCGAAAGGTTAGGGACTTGGATTTTATGGAGGTGAACAAGTCTTGCTGAAGGTTTCACCCATTAAAGGAGTAATGTGGTTTGGTAAGCGACGTAAGCTTAGTCTGAGGTATATTGGACCATTTGAAGTTCTTAAGAGGGAGTGGGAGGTAGACTATGAATTGGACTTGCCTCCAGGGCTGTCAGGAGTGCACCCAGTATTTCATGTGTCTATGTTGAAAAAATACCACGGTGATGGAAATTACATTATTCGTTGGGATTCAGTTCTTCTTGATGAGAATCTGTCTTATGAGGAGTAACATGTTGCTATTCTAGATAGGGAAGTCCGCAAGTTGAGATCAAATGAGATTACATCTATCAAGGTTCAGTGGAAAAATCGGCCAGTTGAAGAGTCCACTTGGGAGAGTGAGATTGATATGCAAGAAAGATATCCACATCTTTTTACAGATTCAGGTACTCTTTCTCGCCCTCGCCTTTATTCCTATTATCGTTAGAGGACGAACGATTGGTAAATTGGTATCTACTGTAACAACCATTTTCGATCATTTTGAGCACTAGAACTTTTTATGTCAGAATATACTTTTCGATAGATTTAAAGGGATGTTTTGGACTATTCGTAATTATAATTATAGTATTAATGGGGTAGTTTTAATAATATATTTAGTTGGTGGTTAAAGAAAATAATATTAAAATTAATAGTGGGTCACTTTTACTATTTTTATTATTAGTTTTATATAATAATTAGGGATTAAATAGTTTGTAGAAGAATAAGGGCTTGAGTGAGAAAGAGGACGTCCATATCGTCACCGTATAAACACAAGGAGGATATCGTGGACTCAGGTACATCAATCACGCCTCCTAAATATAATCTTATTTACATGGTGTGTTGTTTCATATCAAATAATTATATATGAATAGTGAAGAGAAGGTCGAAAAAGTGAACTGGAAAAAAATATTAGAAACGGACTCACTGATGCAAATTGGACTTGAGGGAATATAGTATATATTGTTATGGGAGAATATGTCAGTTTGGAGAATTTGGTTTGATAGTTGGGAGGACATTATGAATTTGTGTAACTTAAGGGTGTTCGGTGCACTTAGAAGATATGAACGTAATAAATAATTGGAGCAGCAAATTGAAATAATTTGTTGTCAACACATGGATTTATAAATTCCAAATAATTTAGTGATTAACATTTCTACACAATAACATTAAAGAAAAGGAATCTTGAAGTAACTTAATATACTTAACCTCAAAGAACCTATCTTTCAAATGAGTGTGGTGTGGAGGCATAAGTCCTTATAGGTGTGCTTGATGTTGTGATTGATGGTATACCTGTTATGGTGTTGTTGTCAATGGTTTATGTGTTTTGTTGCTTGCAACCTGTTAAGCATTGTAGTTGATTTTATATTATTATTCAATATATATTGATTTCTATTTTGAGTTTGCCGATGATACCTACTCAGTACGTGTTCCTTGTACTGATCCCTAGTTGTATTTTCTTCTCTGTTCTTTTGTGGAGTGCAGCAAGTGTACCATCGACTTCGACTCTCCCTCAGCTCTATCCAGTCTCTAGCACATCAGAGTTCAGGGTGAGCTATTAATTCTAGCTCGTGCTGGATTCTCTCATTCACGTCTTGATGTCTTCGAATTTCGCACATGGACCATCTTTTTGCTTATTTTGGTTTCTTAAACACTCTTAGACTTGGCAATTCAGAAATAGATGTCCTTGATGTGATGACTATCAGATTTTGGGATGATAAGTATTAAACTTTAGAAACTTATCTAAATTGGTTATTTAGTTTCTTTTGGAGCTTTCGCATTATTTATATTATTTATAGTTGAACTATTGGTATATGTTGGGGTTTAGATGTGTTGATTCACCTACCTAAGGAGGTAAGTGTGGGTGCCACTCATGAATTATTTTTGGTCATGACAAAAAATATCCAACACTAAGTTCCTTATAAGTATGAAATGCGAAAACTAAATAAAATACCACCCCAAGAATTGGTGTCTTAAGTACAAGAGCTTCTATAATACGATGCAAGTCAGAAACTAAAATGACAAATCTAACATAAGAGATATCTTGTCTGAATATTAAATGACAGAATAATTAAAAGATAAAGGGAGGTGTAGGCCACGGAACAGTCAAGAAACTCATCACAACTCCAAGACACTCCAACTCAAACTCAAATTGCTACACGAGATGTTCTCCTACTCGGAATCGAATCTGCACCACAAAGATGAAACAAGTGTATTATGAGTATGAAATCATGTGTACCCAATATATCTCATTGAGTGACAATGAAGAAGTAGTAACGGAAGTTTATATAAGAAAAAAATCAATTTTTAAATTATACAAGTCTATATTACACTTACCAGTCAACTTTCATCAAATAGAGGTTATCCAACATCAAGTACTTTCCAACAACCAAATAAAACACTTATTCATCAAGAATGAAAGGTGTGATGAAATTCAATGCAATATAATGCCAGGAAATGATATGTCTCATAATACCCAGTATTCTCTCAACCGTATATACATGATACTCCTCGGAAATACATCGCGAGTTCATTACTCATGGGGGACTCGCGAGGTCCATATACCGACACGGATGATGTCCATGTGTTTGTGCAAACGATCTCAACGCGCTATCATAAAATCAAACAAATTCTGCACGGACGGTCTCCACGTGCTCTAATCACAATTTTAACATCTCACCATCTCCAGCACGGACGATCTCCACGTGCCCAACTTATACTCAATCTCATGTCAATGCATGTGCACAATATTATTTCAAATAAGGAGATAATGATTAACCTCAATCAATCAAGTATCAACATAATACATAACTACCTCAATTATCACAACTATTCGTATTAATAAAGAAAACACAATCACACAAGAATTTCAAGTCAATAATATATCAGCTAATGCCCATATGCTTTGGCCTTCTCAAATTACAATCCACATTATATAGTAGTAATTTTTCCTTTTATAACACCGATACTTGTACCAATGCCCGTCAAACCATTGATACGAAACCCCCATCTTTCGCCCTTACCTATTGTCTATTTCAAATTTTTAATTAGGAAAACGTCCTTCAACAAGTCTAAAAAGTCTTAACATACCTTAAATGTCGAACTCGTGTCACCAATCTTCAAGATTTTTCCTTTCCTCTTTGCAAAGATTCGGAACGTTCGCAATATGAATTCTGTGGTTTCTTTTTCCCTACACATTTTGTCAGAATATGTTAATGGGGTTATACTAATCACTCATTTAACTTAATTCAATGTATGGGCTAAAGGTCTTAATTAAATTATGTACTATTTTGGCCCATTAAATATTCATCTATATTAATCATTTAACAAATATCCGATAATTAAATAATCTTGGTTACCGAATATTTTAAAATTTCTATTTTAATTTCTGCGGAAGATTCAAGATAGTTCGAGTTCTCAAAACGACCTAGTGGTTCATTATATCACCTACCACTTAAATAAATGTTCGTCCTCGAACATAAAAAAGGAAAAAGAACTCACCTAAATGCTCAAAAAACTGGAGATATTTACTCATCATGTCTGACTCGGTCTCCCATGTAGCCTCCTCCACTAGACGATACTTCCATTGAAACTTCACTGAATCAATCTCTTTTGACCTCAACTTTCAAATTTGCCTATCCAAAATGGTAACCATCTCCTCCTCAAAAGTTAAATTCTAAATAAGTAACAGTGAATCCCACTGAATCACATGAGCACCACCCTGATGATACTTCTTCAACATCGAAATATAAAATACACGATGGACACCTGACAAAGTAGGTGGTAAAGATAACTGATACGCCACCTCACCAGTGTGCTTCACAACCTCGAAAGGACCAATATACCTTGGGCTCAACTTGCCCTTCTTTCCAGATCTCATCAAACCCTTCATGGGTGAAACCTTCAATAGAACCCTCTCTCCAACCATAAACTCCAAATCACGAACCTTTCGATCTGCATAACTCTTTTGCCTACTCTGAGCCATGAGAAGTCTATCTTGGATCAATTTAACCTTGTCCGGGGACTCCTTTAGAAAATTTGTACCCCACGGTCTAACTTCTAATGCATCAAACCAAAGCAATTGGAGATCGAGATCTGCTACCATACACGGCCTCAAATCGTGTCATCTCAATGCTCGAATGGTAACTATTACTGTAAACAAACTCTGCTAATGGCAAGAACTGATTTTACTAACCACCAAAGTCAATAACACACACCCGCAACATGTCCTTCAAAATCTGGATAATCCTATCATACTGACCATCAGTCTGAGGGTGAAAAGTTGTACTGATATCCACTCGAGTGCCCAACTTCTTCTGCATAGGACGCCATAAATGAGATGTAAATTGGGTGCCACGGTCTGAGATAATATATATAGGAATCCCATGCAAACGAACTATCTCTCAAATATAGATCTTGGCTATTTTCTTTGAGTTATAGGTAGTCTGAACTGGTACAAAGTGTGCATACTTAGTCAGTCGATCCACAATGATCCATATAGCATCAAACTTACCCAAGGTACGTGACAATCCTACCACAAAGTCCATAGCAATACGCTCCCACTTCCACTCAGTTATAGGCATCCTCTGTGTCACACCTCCAAGATTTTGGTGTTAATATGTCACTTGCTGACAATTCAAACACCGGGATACAAAATCTACTATGTCTCTCTTCATACGACCCTACCAATAATGTTGCTTCAAGTCACGATACATCTTAGTAGCCCCAGGAAGAATAGAGTACCTCGAACTATGAGCCTTCTCCATGATCAATCTAGTCAAATCAAATGTACGAGGAACACATATACGACCTTTAATCCTCAAAACTCCCTCATTATCAAGTATTGCAGCCTTGGCTTCTCCTTTTAACACCTTGTCTCCAATCTTACATAAATCACCATTATCAAACTTTGAAGCCCAAATATGCTCCAACAAGGATTATCTAGCCTCTATATAAGCCAACACCTTACTAGTTTCTGAAATGTCAAGTCTCAAAGAGCTATTCGCCAAGGATTGGACATGCCTAGCTAAAGGACGCTCACCAACCTGTAATATGTCTAGACTACCCAAACTTAGCGCCTTCCGACTCAAGTCATCTGCTACAACATTTGCCTTGCCTGGATGATAAATAATAGTCATGTCGTAGTCCTTGAGCAACTCCAACCATCTCTGCTGCTTGAAATTGAGATCCCTCTGAGTTAATATATACTAGAGACTACGATGATCCGTGAACATCTCACAATGTACACCATAAAGATAATGCGTCCAAATCTTCAATGCAAACACAACACCTGCTACCTCTAAATCATGAATCGAGTAGTTCTTCTCATGAACCTTCAACTGCGAAGCATAAGCTATCTCCTTTCTGTTCTGCTTTAATATACAACCAAGACCAATCCGAGAATTATCATAATATACAACAAAAACCTCTCCCTCCAAGGGTAGGGTCAAAATCAAAGCAGTAGTCAATAAAGCCTTGAGCTTTTAGAAACTAATCTCACACTCGTTAGACCACTGAAAAGTCACCTCCTTTTGTGTCAATCTAGTTAATGGAGATGCAATGGATGAGAAACCCTCTACAAACCATCCATAATAACCTATCTCAGTAACGGAAACAGGTCTGACCCAATCTCTAACTTCCTCAATATTCTTATGACCCACCATAATACCCTCCTTGGACACTATATGTTCCAAGAATGCTACCGAACTAAGCCATAACTCACACTTTGAAAACTTTCCATAAAGTTTCTTCTCCTTTAGAATCCCAAGAACAATCCTCAAATGATGCTCATGTTCCTCCTTAGTGCGTGAGTATATCAATATATCATCTATGAAGACAATAACAAAGAAATCCAAATACGTTATTAAAACTCCATTCATCAAGTCCATAAAAGTTGCACGGGCATTAGTCAATCCGAAATACATTACCAAAAACTCGTTATGGCCATAACATGTTCGAAAGGTTTTCTTAGGGATATCCTCCGCCTTAACCTTCAACTGATGATAGCTTGTTCTCGAATCAATCTTGGAGAAAACCGAAGCACTCTGCAACTGATCAAATAAATCATCAATACGAGGTAACGGGTACTTATTTCTGATGGTTGCCTTGTTCAAATACCGACTACATACATATAGATCCCTCCTTCTTCTTCACAAATAACATTGGAGCACCCCAAGGAGATACACTTGGACTAATAAAACCCTTGCTCAACAAATACGGCAACTGCTCCTTCAACTCTATTAATCCAACCAGTGCCATACGATAAGGAGGAACAGAAATAGGATGAGTTCCTGGCTCCACATCAATACAAAAATCAATATCACGATCTGGTGAAAGACTTTGCAAATCGATCGGGAATACCTATGAAAACCCACTCACCACTGGAATAGACTCAAGCATAGGAGTCTCAATACTAGTATCTCCAATGTGTACCAAGTAAGCCAAACATCCTCTCTGTTACAACTGACGATCCTTAAGAAATGATATTACACCCTTAGGAGGGTGACTAAGAGAACCTCTCCATTATACTATAGGAATTCCAGGCATAGCTAAAGTACTTGTCTTGGCATTGCAATTTAAAATTGTGTGGTAAGAAGATAACCAATCCATACCAAGAATCACATCAAAATCTACCATATCTAAGACCTTTAAATTTTCATAAGTGTCATACCCCATCAAGGTAACAATACATAATTGATACACCCGATCTACAACTATAGAATCTCCAACAAGATTGGAATCATGTATCGGCAAATCAAGGGACTCGCATGATATATCCAAACTAGAAGCAAAATATGTGGACATATAAGAATAAGTAGAGCCTGGATCAAATAATACATTAGTTGCTCAATGACAAACCGGAATAATACCTGTGATAACAGCATCTGAAGCCTCAGACTCTGGCCTACCCGAAAAAGCATAACATTAGGAACGCCCTCCCTCAGATTGTGAACCTTCACGACCACCAACTCGACCAGAAGGAGAACCACCTCTACCTGAATGAGAACCACCTCGACCACTCTGTTCTTGATCGTCAAGAAGAGTTAGTAGAGACCACCCCCAGCTGGAGGTTATGATGCCCTGATGTAAGTCACCTCGTCTAGTCCTTGGGCAGTCTCTCACAAAGTGTCCCATATCACCACACTTAAAACATCCCCTACGAGACACATGTTAATGAAAGGAACCTGAATGACTAGAATGCCCTCCACGAACTATAGGTCTAGAAGATCAACCCTGTGAAGTTTGCAATGAGCTCAAAGAACTATGCCCAGTGTAACCAGACTCAGATGTTGGTATATCATCATGAATGGATTGAGATTGATCACCTCTCCCTATATAACCTCGACTCTTAGACGGAGCACCACCATAATCATTTAAATAACGGATCCTCTTGCCCTCACGCTGCTTAAATCCCTCGCGTCAAATCATCTCCAACTCTTTAGAAATATCTACCACTTTATGGAACAGAGCACCAGAATCAGCAACCTGAGTAACTCCTAGACGAATTGAAATAATCAGCCCCTTAACAAACCTTCTCACTCTCTCAGCCTCTGTGGGAAGTATCATCGAAGCATGCCTATCCAAGGCATGAAATTTACCCTCATACTTTGTAACTGACATACCACCTTACTGCAAACCCTCAAACTTAGTCCTCTTGTGCTCCCTCTCACTGCGTGGAACCAATTTGGATAGAAATACTTGAGTAAACTGAGTCCATGATAATGGAGGAGATCCAACTGGCTTACTACTAATATAATCCCTCCACCACTGCTTGGCAGAGCCAGTCATTTAAAACATTGTGTAGTCAACTCCATGAGATTCCACTAATCCAAGATTATGCAATCTCTCATGACAACTAACTATAAATTCATATGCATCCTCAGTTAAGTCACCAATATAAGTAGGAGGATTCATTAGTCTGAACCTCCCAAACATCTTTTGCTCATCAATGGTCATAAAAGGTCTATTCGCAAAATGTGATGCAATATCTGGAAACTCCATACTATCCAAACGAGGAGCTACAATAGCAGTTGGCTGAGTCCTGGGAGCCTGAGAATCTGGAGCAACTATCAGATTTGGAGTCTGACCTCCAACACGGGTGTGTGAGCCATCATAAGTGATAGGCAAAACTCCTGCCTGAGTTATCCCTCTTGAAGCACTGGGGTGACAATAGTACTGGGTGGAGCCTGAGCTGGCCCATGCCCCTCGACACGATCTTGCACATCCCCATGAATAACATCTGCATCGGAACATCAGAGAACCAACAAAATCTTCAGGTAAGAAGAAATTTGGAAAATTTCTTGATTGCTATATGGATCATAATGAATGTAAGGTATATGGAAAGTTGATCTCTTGTTCATCTATTTGTTAGTATTATAATGGAATTGATAGGAAAATTGGCAGAGAACGATGAATATTTTTCTTCGCAGTTGTAGTTAGAGTATGTTGTCTCTGTTGTTATTATTAGAAGTTTAGTTGTTACACTTAATGAAGTTGAGGGAAAATATTTAGGGTCATGTGATTGTATTAATGGGAAGAGTGTATGGAAACTTGTTTAAAATAAAATAATTAAAAAAGGGACGAGGAGCAGCATGCTTGGGATGAAAAACGGAGTCAATATGGTTGTAGGCATTATGTGGTAATGATTTGTCAATGTTGGAGGAAAATAGAGCCAATCATTGGCAATCATGGCAATTATTGGAAATCATGTGCCAATGATTGGCATTTGTATGAAATTCCTTAAGATTTGCTTATTAAAAAATGACTTGCAGATCATGTTGCAGTGCTCCTGCCTGTCTGGAGTGTACTTTCTTACGTTGACCTGCTTAAGCTGATTATTAAATTAGGATTTAAATTTAATATATTGAGATTGGTAATTAATTATTAGGTGTATATTATATGATTTAACATTGAATTTTAGTATATTTGAAGAGGTTAGAGTTAAGTTCTTGGCTTGATATTTAGCAAGTACGAAAATTTTGGCACACCAATATATATCAAGATTTGAAGTTCAGTTAGAAATGTGAGTGATTTTTAGGGTCAACGATAGACATATAATAATTTGATTGTCTACAAACTCGCTTACTTACGAATATTGCATCATTGGTAGATCGTGAATATTCCGAAACTTTGAAAAAGGGGAAGGAACTATCTTGAGGATTCGTGACACTAGCTCGACACTTGAGGTATGTTAAGACTTTTTAGACTTGTTGAAGGATGTTTTCCTAATTAGAGATTAAGAATGAAAATTGACAAAGGGGTAAGGGCGAAATATGGGGGTCTCACATCGATGGTGAGACGGGCATTGATACAAGTACCGGTGTTATAAAACGGAAAGTTACTACTATAGTATGCGGATAGTAATTTGAGAATTTCCAAAGCATATGGGCATTAGATGATATATTATTGACTTGAAAATATTGTGTGATTGTGCTTTATTACACCCGTATAGTTGTGATAATTGAGGTGGTTATGTATTATGTTGATATTGATTGAGTGAGATGCATCATCATCCCCTTATATTGAAATAATATTGTGTACATGCATTGAGATGAGATTGAATATAAGTTGGGCAAGTGGAGATCTTCCGTGCTGGGGATGGTGAGATGTTAAGATTGTAATTTGGGCACGTGGAGACCATCCGTGTGGAAATTGTTTGATATTATGATAGTGCGTTGAGATCATCCGCATAGACACGTGGAGATCGTCCATGTCGGTATATGATACTGAGGTTAATATTTATTTTCTTTCATAAAAACAATTGTTTTTTAATTGTAAGACCTAATGGTTAAAATGCTGATTTAGGATACTAGCTCTATAAAATTATTCCTACAATTGTATTATGGAAAAAAAAGTTATTATATGCTTACACGTTAAAATGCATATAAGTGTCTTAATTTTGAGTACGATTCTTCAGAGCTATTTGTAGTAACATTAGTTTTGAAAATTTTGGTACAACTTATATTTTATAATGTCATGTTGTAGTTTTAAAAACAACCACATATTTATTATTTAATTACACATTGCACCTATATAACTAAATTTAATTATTTTTTCTAAGTTTAAGTTATCTTTAATATTTTGTATTGAACAACAAAGTCATTTATGTAGCTCAATTATTTATCAAATTCAATTTGTACTTTCTTTGAAAAATATATATTACTCTTTTTACACATGTTAATATTATCTTATTATTTTTTAAAAAAAAATGCTAGCAAAATTGGAACACACGTGCAACGCATGTGTCCTGAAGCTAGTATATACATATCAATTAACTAAGATTTTACCATGAATAACACAGTCCCCGAAGAAATAATCGTTTGCAGTATATATATATATATATTAAGAATATGATACTGAGGTTGATATTTATTTTTTTCCTTAAAAATAATTGTTTTCTATTTGTATGACGTACGGGTTAAAATGCTGATTTAGGATACTAGCTCTATAAAATTATTCCTACAATTGTATTATGGAAAAAAAGTTAGTTATATGCTTACACTTTAAAATGCGTATATGTGTATTAATTTTGAGTAAGACTCTTTAGAGCTATTTGTAGTAATATTAGTTTTGAAAATTTTGGTACAACTTATATTTTATAATGTCATGTTGTAGCTGTACAAACAACCACATATTTATTAGTTGATTACACATAGCACCTAAATAATTAAATTTGATTGTTTTTCTAAGTTTAAGTCATCTTTAATATTTTGTATTGAACAACTAAGTCATTTAAGTAGCTTAATTATTTGTCAATTCAGTTTGTACTTTCTTTCTTCAAATTTATATAACTCTTTTTACACATGTTTACTAGTATCTTATTATTTTTAAAAAAAATATATGTTAGCAAAATCGAAACACACGTAAAACGTACGTGTCCTGAAGCTAGTAAGTACATATCAATTAACTAAGATTTTTACCATGAATAACAGAGCTCCCGAAGAAAGAATCGTCTGGAACGCAACATTGGTGGTGGAAAGTGTTTGAGAATTCATTGTATATTGTGTAGGTTAAGGAGCAATATAGGGTTTTAGTTTTTAAGTTAATGTAGAGGGACCATTAGAGGGTGTCTATATATATATATATATATATATATATATATATATATATATATATATATATTTTGTAAGAATATGATAATGAGGTTGATATTTATTTTCTTCCATAAAAATAATTGTTTTTTAATTGTATGACGTAATGATTAAAATGCTGATCTAGGATACTATATCTATAAAATTATTTCTACAATTGTATTATGAAAATAAAGGTTAGTTATATGCTTACACGTTAAAATGCATATAACTGTCTTAATTTTGAGTAAGATTATTCAGAGCTATTTTTAGTAATATTAGTTTTGAAAATTTTGGTACAACTTATATTTTATAATGTCATGTTGTAGTTTTACAAACAACCACATATTTATTATTTAATTACACAATGAACCTATATAACTAAATTTAATTTTTTTTTCTAAGTTTAATTCATCTCTAATATTTTGTATTGAACAACTAAGCCATTTATGTAGCTCAATTATTTGTCAAATTCAATTTGTACTTTCTTTCTTCAAATTTATATTACTCTTTTTACACATGTTTAATATTATATTATTATTTTTTTTTAAATATGTTAGCAAAATTGGAACACACGTGAAACGCATGTGTCCTGAAGCAAGTATGAACATATCAATTAACTAAGATTTTATCATGAATAACAGAGCCCCTGAAGAAATAATCATTTGGAGCGCAACATTGGTGGTGGAAAGTCTTTTTGAATTCATTGTATATTTTTTAGTTTAAGGAGTTGTAGAGGTTTTCAGTTTTTTTTTATGAATGTAGAGGGACCAATAGATGGTGTTTATATATATATATATATATATATATATATATATATATATATATATATATATATATATATATATATATATATATATATATATATATATATATATATATATATATATATATATATATAATAGTAAGAATATGATACTGAGTTTGATATTTATTTTCTTCCATATAAATAATTATTTTTTATTTGTATGATGTAATGGTTAAAATGCTAATTTAGTATACTAGCTCTATAAAATTATTCTTACAATTGTATTATGAAAAAAAGGGTTGGTTATATGCTTACACTTTAAAATGCATATACGTGTCTTAATTTTGAGTAAAATTCTTTAGAGCTATTTGTAGTAACATTAGTTTTGAAAATTTTGGTACAACTTATATTTATAATGTCATGTTGTAGTTGTATAAACAACCACATATTTATTATTTGATTACACATTGCACCAATATAACTAAATTTAATTATTTTTTCTAAGTTTAAGTCATCTTTAATATATTGTATTGAACAAATAATTCATTTAAATAGCTTAATTATTTGTCAAAATCAATTTGTACTTTCTTTCTTCAAATTTATATTAATGTTTTTACTCATGTTTAATATTATCTTATTATTTTTTTTTAAAAAAATATGCTAGCAAAATCGGGATACACGTTGTCTTGAAGCTTGTATATACATATCAATTAACTTAGCTTTTACCATAAATAACATATCCCCTGAAGAAAGAATCATTTGGAGCGCAACATTTGTGGTGAAAAGTGTTTGAGAATTCATTGTATATTGTTTAGGTTAAGGAGCAATAAATGTAGAGGGAGCATTAGAGGGTGTGTTTACATATATATATATATATATATAATAGTAAAAATATGATACTGAGTTTGTTATTTATTTTCGTCCATATAAATAATTATTTTTTAATTGTATGATGTAATGGTTTAAATGCTGATTTAGGATACTAGCTCTATAATATTATTCCTACAATTGTAAAGGAGCTTGGCATTAATTAATGATTCCTTTCCGAAATTGAAAATAAAATGAAAATTGAAAAAATGCTCTAGCAGGTGATTTGTGGTTGTGCAATTGGACGAATAGGTGTAACAAGTACTAAGAGTTCGTATAGTTGTCACCATTGGTACATAAACAATTAATTTTTATTTAATTTAATGTTATTTTATTATTACATTATAGTTTAAGTTTATCGATATTGATATAGGTAACTAAATATTATGTGTGTTACACTAAACACAAACTATTAGGATTTTATTGTTGGGGGGAATTAACGCTTAACCTTAAACTTGATTTTCGATTTGAGTGAGTTTTTGGATTTAAGCTAAACCTATAGCAATATGGGTGTTGTTAGTTCTAAAATCTTATTGTGATTATGTATGTGGATAGATTTCTTTAAATTGGAAGTTCAACAAATGGAAGGGCTCAAGTCCCGGGGTAAATTCTTATTGGATTCAAGCAAGTGGATTTCCAAACCCTTGTTAAATGTATGAAATGCGTGTATTTTCTTGTGGTATATGTTTTGGAGTAATGGACTTGGAGATGGGTTGACCTATCCACATTGATTAATTCTAATTATATAAAAAAAAGGTAATAAAAGACTATGTGATTATTTGTTTGTATATGATGTGTTGAGAATGGTACGAGTACCAGTGTTTTAATGGGAAGGTTTATTATTATAGAATGCAGATTGTAATTCGAGAATGCCAAAGTATATGGGCATTAATTGATATATTATTGATTTGATTTATTATGTGTGATTGTGTTCTTTACTGAACCCGTATACTTGTGATAATTGAGGTGATTATATGTCAGCGACATTTGATTTATCGAGACGTTGCATCATCTCCTTTATTTGATATCATATTGTGCACATGCATTGACATGAGATTGGGTATGAGTAAAAGTCTAACACGTGGAGATCATCCGTGTTGAGATCAAGTTATGATTATTTGGGCATGTGGAGATCGTCCGTGTGATAGAAAAGTTATGATTATGATTTGGGCCCGTTGAGATCGTCCGTGCGGAATTTTTGATTTATGATAGTGCATTGAGATCGTCCGCACAAACACGTGGAGATCGTTTGTGTCGGTATATGGCCCTCGCGAGTCCCCCATGGGTCATGAACTCTCGATGTATTTTTGAGGAGTATCATGTATATACGGTTGAGAGAGAAATTGGTAAATAGAGGCATATCACTTCATTATATCATATTGTATTGCATCTCATGACATCCTTCATTCTTGATTATTATGTGTTTTATTGGTGGTTGGAAAGTACTTGATATTTGATTATCTCTACTTGATCAACTTGATCTTGTGGTGTTGCTGATATTGTGAGTGTCTTTTTGTGAAAGTTTTGATTGTTGGATATTGAGTTTGTAGTTGAGGATGTGCAAATTTATTGAAAATGATTTTGATGAGCTGGGTGCTATCAAAACTGTGAACTGTTAGGTTGGGCTGAATTTTATGTAGGTTGTAGTTATGGAGGTTTGATTGGGTGTAAGGAGTACCCGTATTTTGTCCCCTTATGTTGATTTTAGACGTTTACTTGCTGGGTACCGTGTGGTTTGGTACTCAACCCTTGTTACTACAATTTTTTTGTAGGTTACTAGCCCGGACTTTGTGATATTTCTCTTCTTCTTGTCTGGGGATTCATATGGATATTTATGAGGTAGTTTCTTGTCATTTATGTGGACCTTCTTACTCTTATATATGATCTTGTCCTACTTTTGGAACAATATCATATGAGACTTGTATCTTTCTTTTGTTTCATTCGCAATACTTTAGAGGTTTGTACACGTGACAACCAGGTTTTGAGGATTGAATTAAGTTGAATTGTTATTAAATTTTTATTTTATTTTCGCACGTAATTAGGTGATTGAATTTTACGCTGACTTGTCTTGGTGGGATAAGACGAGTGTCATCACATCTATTTTTGGGTCATGACAACATGGTATCAGAGCCCTTGGTTCTTAGGTCTCACGTGTATACAAGTCGAGTGGAAGTAGAGTCTAGATGATTGGTACGGATACGTCTGTACTTATCTTCGAGAGGCTATAGTGACTTTTAAGATAAATCTTCACTTCTGGAATCTCTATTGTGCATCATTTTTCCGTTCTGATTCTTATTGTTTCCTTTTATTCTCTCTTACTTATAGTGATGAGTCATGTGTGGTTCCTTAATTTAGAACTTGGTGTATCGTGTATGGATTGGAGGTTAGACCTGATACTAAGGTGAAAGTGATAGATTTATGACAAAGATATGTGATCAAATATAGAATGTCAAACGATTCGAATAAATTGAGTTAAGTAGTAACTTGACGAAATATTTTTAGGATGTTTTGATGATTAGGTTAAATAGTGGGGTAAGGTACTTTATGAGCGTCCTCATGTTTATTTTTAGGCTAGTCATCTAGTAGTGGGATCAGTACTTGTGTGGTATAGACAATATCTTAAGTGGTTTGACGATTGCAAGTGAAATGATTAAATGGATGGCTAGATAATGGAGCTTAAACTTTGGAAACTACAATTAGTAAAATTATCATAACATGAATAAATTGCTTAGAATATGATGCACCAATTATGGTTAGAATTACTACTACAATAGTATCGTTTATTACTCGGTTAGAGTTATGGAGTGCGTTACTTCTGATACTGACCTGACCTATGGAAGATTCATATAGCTTGGGCTGTATATAAAAACTAATTTGGTAACATGTAACATCTATTTGATGGATAGAAATGTGTGACATGATTGGATATGATCTTCTCGGTAGGTATTATGTGTTGTAGTGGTGGATGTAAAGGAATTTCATGATATGGTACTAGTGGTGTGTGAAAGCGGGTATATTGATCGTTAAGCATAAATGCTAACTACATAAGGAGTTATTAGTTTTATCACATGCTCGTATAATGAGATTTGATATTGTATTCATATTTAAGAATTCAACTAGGTTGTTACTACATATTTTTGGGGTTCAGTAATATGTGTAAGGAAAATTTTAGTGATTGATCATTGGTACGGTATTGATGTGTTTAGATTATGAAGTGTATCTCGAGGACTGTAAATGAGTTATGATTTCATCGTAATCTCCACGAAAGTGAATTGATATTAGGATGACAAGTTTATAGGTAAAGAAAGTCTCAACGAGTATTCTTGTATGAAGGTAATTGAAAATTTTTAGTAAGAAAAAGCATATCAAATTAAGTTAGTCTTTGAATTTGATTGATATAACTGAGGTGACATTGATGACAAAGTTTACTTCGTGGTGATAAAAGAGCTAGTTGAGCATAATGGTAATAAGAGTTCGTAACTAATTGTGATAGAGATGCAAAGATATAATTACTTGCGAGTATTTAGTTTTGTGATTTAATACTATTTGGTGAGTAGCTTGATTGCATGGAAAGTCATAGGAGATGATGAGACGCTACTTGAATAAAATTGAAAAGTGTTAGATTCAGAAATAAAAAGAATTAGTGGGATGCAGTTTAGTAATTGGAAGGAGGCGTTCGAGAACAAAGATATTCACTTTGAGTACAAGTATAAAGGATGTATCTTCATATTGTAGAACAGGGATTTCAGAGACGTGTGATTTCATCTATTTTGCTCTACTTATGATAATAGTGTCACAAGTTCATCATATTTGTTAAATACTATTTGATAAAATTTAAGAAAGAAGTATAAATACATTTGACTTGAGTGCGATGATAAGTTCTTTTATGGTTTTGAGTTTGATAATGAGTATGGTTGAATTTTTAGAGAAAGATATGATAAAGTTGATGGAAAGCCGATCAGTGATAATTTAAGATACATATATTCAAAAAAAATCAAGATATGAGCTAATGTTGTTAAATAATGAGATTGTGTTACATGGTTGAGGAAAAATAATAATTAAAGTTTTTCATGGTGAGTTAATGCTTTTGATAGTATGATTTGCCAAGGTGTATATTGGTAAGGTAAGAAAAAATCGATCACATTGAATATTGAGTATTTGAAAGGACTTGTATATGTTTAAAGTCATAAAATGTGTGATTTTAAAATTTTAAAGGACCTAAAAAAAGATTTCACCTAAAGTTTTTATTTTGAGGATAAGGTAAAAATATCAGGTGTTGTTGGCCAAAAAAATTGGTAGTGAGTCCACAGAAGGAAAAGGAGTCTGGTGTATTGAAGGGTTCAAGATATTTAAAAATTTTCATCATGGAAAGGATTTAAGAGATGCGAAGGAACAAGACCTCTCATATAGAATCTTGATTTGAAGTTGAAGGATGTATGAAGTTACATATATAATATCTAATATGACTATGGTTGTGAATTTGTTTGGTATAGACGTACAAGTAATTTGTCATCGATTTTTTTTATCAATATAGGATTTTGATTTCAGTGGAAAAAAAAGTGAGGTGTGTAAGATTTGGTGTTGTTATGTGGGGCTAATTTATTCAGATTATGGTAGGTGACTTATGGATAAACAATAGTATGAACCTACGGTTATACAAGGTTATTGAGGATTTTGAGGGAATTAAAACTAATTTATTGATGGGACAATATAGATTGGTATAATGTATTACATAGGGAATTGATAATAAGTAGAGGTGATGAGCTAGCTTATATTAAACCAAATTATTGAAGTGATAAAAATTTTCTTAGGTGATGGTATGAGGTGTATGATGGTTTTGAATATTAGTTGTAATTTGGCATATGAAAAAAATACATGGAGTTGACATTGAGTGTGATTCAATTGTTGTATCTCGATATTTGATTACCTCTACTTGATGAACTTGATCTTGTGTGTTGCTGATATTGTGAGTGTCTTTTTGTGAAAGTTTTGATTGTTGAATATTGAGTTTGCAATTGAGGATGTGCAAATTTATTGAAAATGATTTTGATAAGTTGGGTGCTATGAAAACTGTGAACAGTTAGGTTGGGCAGAATTTTATATAGGTTGTAGTTATAGAGGTTCGGCTGTGTGTAAGGAGTACCTGTATTTTATCCCCTTAGCTTGAGTTTAGACGTTTACATGCTGAGTACTGTGTGGTTTGGTACTCAACCCTTGTTACTACAATTTTTTTGTAGGTTACTAGTCCGGACTTTGTGATATTTCTCTTCTTCTTGTCTGAGGCTTCATATGGAGATTTGTGAGGTAGTTGTTTGTCATTTCTGCGGACCTTTTTACTATTATTTATGATCTTGTCCTACTCTAGGAACAATGTCATATGAGACTTGTATATTTCTTTTGATTCATTGGTAAATACTTTAGAGCCTTGTACACGTGACAACCAGGTTTTGGGGATTGAATTAAGTTAAATTGTTATCAAAGTTTTATTTTATTTTCGCACGTAATTAGTTGATTGGATTTTACGCTGACTTGTCTTGGTGGGATAAGACAAGTGGCAACACATCCATTTTTGGATTGTGAGATCTATATTGTAAGTCATCTTCACCGGAATGAAGTGAGCACACTTAGTTAACCTGTCAACAATTATCCAAATAGAATCACGTACCCAATGTCTTTGGAAGACCAACTACGAAATTCATTCCAATTCTTTCCCACTTCCATTCATGAATGGACATTCTCTAAAGTATCCCTCCAGGACTCTGGTGTTCATACTTTACCTGCTGACCATTGGGGCATTGGGCAACAAAATCAACAATGTCACGCTTCATTCTACTCCACAAATAATGTTGCCTTAGATAACGATACATCTTGGTTGCACCAGGATGTATCGAATACCTCGAACTATGAGCCTCTGTAAGAATACTGTGAGTCAAATCATTAACACGGGGCACACATACCCTTCTCTTAATTCTCAAGACGCCTTCTTCATCAATTACTGCCTCTTAAGCCTCTCCTCGCAATTTTATATTTCGAATTCAGCTCAGTTTCTCATCATCAAACTGCTTTCCCTTAAACTTGTCAAGAAAAGAAGATCGTGCATCCACACAGGCAAAAAGTCCTCCTTTTTCCAGTACTTCTAGCCTCATAAAGTCATTAGACAGAATCTGAACCTCTCTAGCAAATGGGCGTCTTGAAACCTCTTAGTGGGCTAAACTACCCATACTCCCTTCTTTTCTACTTGAGGCATTTGCCACAACATTAGCTTTTCCTGGGTAATATAAAATAGTAATATCATAGTCTTTCAATTACTCCATCTACCTCCTCTGCCTCAACTTCAAGTCTTTATGAGTAAAGACCTATTGTAAACTATGATGATCTGTATAAACTTCACACTTGACACCATCGAGATAATGTATCCACTGCTTTAATTCAAATACAACTGCAGCCAACTCCAAATCATGGGTCGGATAGTTACGTTCATTCACTTTCGATTGCCTCGAAGCATAAACAATTACATTCCTCTCTAGCATTAGCACTGCACCCAAACCAGAATAAGATGCATCACAATAAACAACAAAATTCTTACCTTCCACTGGCAAGGCAAGAATTGGTGCAGTAGTCAACAAGGTCTTGAGTTTCTGAAAGCTTTCTTCACACTCGTCCGACCATGCAAATGGAACATTCTGCTTAGTCAAATTTGTCAATTGGGAAGCAATAGAAGAAAATACCTTGACAAATCGACTGTAGTAGCTAGCTAAACCAACAAAGTTCTTTACCTCTGAAACATTAATAGGTCTTACCCAACTCTTCACTGCTTCAATCTTACAAGGATCCACCATCACTCCATCCTTTAAAATCACGTGCCCCAAGAAGGACACTGAATCGAGCCAAAACTCACAGTTGGAGAATTTAGCATAAAGCTTTTTCTCCCTTAACAACTCCAATACAATTGTAAAATGTTCCTCGTGTTCTTTCTTGCTCTTTGAGTATATCAGTATATCAGTATATCATCAATAAATACAATAACAAAGAAGTATAGATATGGCTTGAAAATCCCGTTCATCAGGCTCATGAAAGCAGCAGCGGCATTCGTAAGCCCAGAAGACATTATTAAGAATTCATAATGCCCATACCTGGTTTAAAAAGCAGTCTTTGGCACATATGTTGCTCATATTTTCAATTGATGATAACCGGACTTCAAATCAAATTTAGAGAAGACACAAGCACCTTGTAACTGATTGAACAAATCATTAATACGAGGAATGTGATAATTGTTCTTAATAGTTACCTTATTCAGCTTCTTGTAGTATATGCACATCCAAAAACTGTCATCCTTCTTCTTCACAAAAAACACTGGAGCACCCCAGGGAGATGCACTCAATCTAATAAAACATTTACCTAACAACTCCTGAAGTTGAGCCTTTAACTCCTTTAACTCAGCTGGGGTCATTCTATAAGGTGGAATGGAAATGGGGCGAGTCCCCGGCTCTAGACCAATACAAAAATCAATATCCCTATCTGGTGGCATACCAGGCAGGTCTGCAGCAAAAACATAAAAAAAACTCACACACTATCGAAACAGACTCGATCGAAGGCACTTGGGAAGTTTCATCCCTGAGATGTGCCAAGAAAGCTAAACAACCTTTACTCACCAACCTCTTAGCACGAAGAAAAGAGATGATACGAATTAGAGTGGAGATATAATCACCCTCCCACACTAACGAATCTATCCAGGCTTTGCCAAGGTCACATTCTTAGCATTACAATCTAAGATAGAAAAATTTGGAGAAAGCCAAGTCATACCCATAATTACATAAAAATCAACCCTCTATAAAATAATCAAATCTACATATGTATTTCTCCCCACAAAATTCACAAGAAAAGACCTATACAACTTCTCAACTATCACAGACTAACCCACAGGAGTAGAGACACGAATAGGCATGTCAAGCAAATCACAATGTAAAGCAAGACTAGTAGCGAATGAGAAAGGTACATATGAAAATATGGATCAAGGATCAAACAATACAGAAGCCATGCATTACAAACCAGAAGAGTACCTGTGATAACAGTATCAAATGTCTCTGCCTTAGACCTTCCGGGGAAAGAATAACAATGGGCCCTATCGTTTTTCTGTCCATTGCCCCTACCTACCCATCACCCCGACTGAACTGGTGACCACCATTACCTTGGTAACCATGTCCTCCAGAATGACGACCTCTACCATGACCACATCTTCCTCTAAATACTGAGGATCTGTTGTAACTCTACCTTGGACAATATTTCCTAATATGTCCAGCCTCTCCACATCCATAACAAGTGTAGGTCTCTGTGAAGAGGAAGAAGTCTGGAGATAACCTCCAAACTCAAAAAGACTGACTGGCTTGCGACGGACCCTCAGCTGAAGCCTGCAATGAAGACTGAATAGGATGGGCTGGATAACCCCCTGTACTCTACCCTCTGGAGTAAGAACCACTAAACTCACCTCCTATACGGAACTTCTTAAATGTCGACGCCTTGGTGAAGTCGTCTGGCTTCACCCCCTCTACCTCTATCACAAAATCAACCACTTTCTAATACAATTTTGCTGCAGCAGCTACCTGTAAGGCTTGAATCTACAAATTTGACCTTAATCCTTTCACAAAGCGGTGAATCCTCTCTTGTGGACTGAAGCAAAGTTGAGTGGCATACCTGGATAGTGCACGAAATTTGGCCTCATAAGCAGCAACATACATTCTTCCTTGCTCTAGTCTCAGAAACTCATCTCTCTTCCCATCCCTCAATGTCCGGGGTATATAATTCTCCATAAATATGCTAGAAAATAATGCCCAAGTGATAGGTGGTACCTTTGCTGGTTGACACTCAACATAAGACCGCCACCACATTTTGGCATCCCCCTGAAAATAGTAGGTCACAAACTCAACACCGAATCGTTCTACTATGTCCATCTTATGTAGAAGCTCATGCCAATCAACCAGAAAATCATAGGCATCTTCAGATTCAGCACCCTTGAAGACTGGAGGTTTCAACTTTAAGAACTTAATGAAAAGGTCATGATGATCACCTGACATTATAGACCCTGTAGTCAATCGAAGAAACGTGCCTATTTCGAAGGATGCATCCATGCGGGGAGCCACATCAGCTGCAAGTTGTGTTTCCTAAACCTGAGGTGCTGGTGCAGAAAACACTGGGAGCATCTGCCTTGATCATATAACCCGCTGACATAAGTGAGAACCTGATTTATCATCTCCGTAGTAGGCTGGGGTGGTACTTCCTTCTCTTGAATATGCTCATCTTCCCTTCATCACCCTGTCTTCCTACCTCTACAGTCGGTGGTGAAGTCACCGCCCTATACCTAGATGGTCCAGGTTCTTGTACTCTACCTCTAGTGGGACTTCTCCCGCGACCTCTACCAAGACCTCTCGCCACTGCACCCCTCGATCTGCAGCCCTAATGGTTAGCTCGGAAGCACCCTATCTTGCCGGTGTTGGTGTTGGCACAGTTGTTACTCTAGTTCTAACCATCTGCCAAATAGAGTGAATAAGGTAAGATACCAATTAGTATAACCTAGATACCAATTGGATCCAAGTAATAGAACGAAATAATGAAAAATATGAATTTTCGTAAAGCCACACAGCCTCTCGAAGAAAAGTAAAGGCGTCCCCGTACCATTCCGCAGGATTCTACTAGACCTGTCCTTATGTGATGAGATCATTTAACCTAATGCTCTGATACCAAGTTTTCACGACCCAAAATGAGTCGTGAATGGCACCCACACTTAACCTCCTAGGTAGGTAAACCAACAAATCTAAACCCCAACATATACAATAGTTCAACTATAAATAACAAAAATAATGCGGAAGCTCCAATACTTATCAAGTAACCAATTAAATAAAATTCTAAAGTTAAACACCATTCTCAAATTACCAGGTCTAAGATTATTTAAGAAATCAAAATAAGTAAAAGATAGTCCATGACCGAAATTCAAGGACATCAAGACGTGAATGAAAGAACCCAGCACGAGCTAGAAATAATAGCTCACCCTGAAATGTGATGTGCTGGAGACTTCTAAAGCTGAGGGCGAGTAGAAGACGATGATACACTTGCTGCACTCCACAAAGGAACAAAGAAGAAAATACAAGTCGGGTTCGTACAAGGAAAACGTACTGAGTAGGTATCATCGGCCAATTTAAAATAAAAACCAATATATATTGAATAATGATATAAAATAAACTACAATACTTAACAGGTGGTAAGAAATAAACACATGGACCAGTGACAACAACAACATAGTAGGGACACCATCAATCACAATATCAATCACACCTATGAGGGCTCATGCCTCCACACCACACTCATTTGAAAAATGGGTTCTTTGAGATTGAGTATATTAAATTAATTCAAGATTCCTTTCCTTTAATCTTATTGTGTCAAAACGTGACACTCTGATCCCATATAATGTGTCGGAACGTGACACTCTGATCTCATAATAACGTATCAGAACGTGACACTCCGATCCAATAATATCATGTCGGAACGTGACACTCCGATCCAATCATCTCATTATTTTATTTCATCAAGCCTTCTTTATTTAAGGCGTCATTTTAATAGAGAGGATTCAAGATTATAAATTCAACCGTCTCAGAATTTAGGCCAACCACACAACCAAGACATACAACCACACAATCAAGTACATATGAAACTTCACAATATCACTCAATACATATCAATCGCTATTGAGAGTTTACCTATCAAATAGAAATAAACCATAACCTACCTCCACCGAAGAATCGAAGTCAATCAACTACTTCTCCAATGCCTTTCCTTTCCTTATTGCCTCCGAACCCTTCCAATCTGAAACCGCCGCTTCAACCCTTTTGCTATGTTTGTGCAACTCTTTGATTTTTCTTTTCTACTATAGGCTATTTTCTATCCTAAATATTATGTGATTAATTATAAAGGTGGTAAATGTGACCCACTATTTGCTTTACTATTATTTTCTTTAACCACCTACTACGAATATTACTAAAATTACCCCACTAATTTCATAATTTTAATTATGACTAGTCCAAAAAACCAATTTAAAATCTATCGAAAAGTATTTAATTAAAAAAATTCTAGCGCTCAAAACAACTGAATGGGTTGTTACACACGTGCAAAGCACGTGTCTTGAATCTAGTATATACATATCAATTTACTAAGATTTTACCATAAATAACAGAGCCCCTACTGAAATAATCGTTTGGAGCGCAACATTGGTGGTGTAAAGTCTTTGGAAATTTATTGTATATTTTTTAGGTTAAGGAGCACTAGAGATTTTCAGTTTTTAAGTGAATGTAGAGGGACCAATAGAGGGTGTTTATATATATATATATATATATATATATGATGTATGTATGATGTATGTATTTGTATATATATGTATGTATGTATGTGTGTGTGTATATATATATATATATATATATATATACACACACACATACACACATATATATATACACACACATACACATATATATATATAGTAAGAATATCATACATATAAATAATTATTTTTTAATTGTATGACGTAATGGTTAAAATGCTGATTTAGGATACTAGCTCTATAAAACTATTTCTACAATTGTATTATGAAAAAAAAAGTTAGTTATATGCTTACACTTTAAAATGCATATATGTTTCTTTATTTTGAGTAAGATTCCTTAGAGCTATTTGTAGTAATATTAGTTTTGAAAATTTTGGTATAATTTATATTATAATAATGTCATTTTGTAGTTGTACAAACAACCACATATTTATTATTTGATTACATATTGCACCTATATAACTAAATTTAATTATTTTTCTAAGTTTAAGTCATCTTTAATATTTTGTATTGAACAACTAATTCATTTAAGTAGCTTAATTATTTGTTTCTTCAAATTTATATTACTTTTTTTTTACACATGTTTAATATTATCTTATTATTTTTTTAAAAAAATTATGCTAGCGAAATTGGGATGCACGTGAAACAGACGTGTCCTGAAGCTAGTATATATTTATCAATTAACTAAGATTTTACCATCAATAACAAAGCCCCTAAATAAATAATCGTTTGGAGCGCAACATTGGTGGTGGAAAGTCTTTGGGAATTCATTGTGTATTTTTTAGGTTAAGGAGCAATAGAGGTTTTCAGTTTTTAAGTGAATGTAAAGGGACCAATATTTGATATACTACAAGATTCAATTTTATATCAATTGCAACATCTAATAATTAAGCATATGACAAGCCCTTTACATTCAAAAATCTAAAGATAAATTTCTGAAGTGTGATATAATTCATTTTATTTTCTGAAGTTAAATATTTTAATAGTCATACTTCAAATTTTATTTTGCTTATTATATGAATGTAGATAAGAAAACAATTTATTGATATTAATTATACTTTGGAATATATTATAAAATAAATTTTAAAGGAATTTTATAATTAATATTCAGTGAAATCTTATAAATGAGATTCAGAGAGAGTAGAATGCACACACACTGTCACGACCCAAATCGGGTCGCGACTGGCACCCACACTTACCCTCCTATGTGAGCGAACCAACCAATCTAAACCTTAACATTTCAATATGATATCAACAGAAAGTAATGCGGAAGACTTAAACTCATTAACAAAATCAATAACTTCTAAAAACTCAACAACTATTATTATCCCCCAAAATCTGGAAGTCATCATCACAAGAACATCTACTTCAAATTACTAAAGTTAAGAGTATCTAGAAGCTAAAATACATAAAAAGCTAGTCCATGCCGGAACTTCAAGGCATCAAGACATGAAGAGGAAGATCCAGTCCAACCTAGAAGCATTAGCTCACCCTGAAATCCGGAGTAATGAAGACTGGCTAGAGTTGCGGTTGAGTTGAAGACGACGGCACGTTTGCTGCACTCCACAAATAATCAAAAAGAAAACATACAAGTAGGGGTCAGTACAAAACACGGGTACTGAGTAGATATCATCGGCCAACTCAAAATAGAAAACAGTATATATCAGATAATATCATAAATCAACTACAATACTCAATCTGTAGCAACACCATGTACAAGAATCTTTGATAAATAACGTCAAGTACATTCATGAGGACTCAAGCCTCCATATCATACTCATTTGGGAATTAGGTTCATTAGATTGGGTATATTAACATCTTTCAAGATTCATCACCTTTATTCTTGTGTCGGTACGTGACACTCCGCTCCCTTACTACTATGTGTTGGAACGTGACACTCGGATCCCCTAGTTCTACGTGTCGATTCGTGACACCCGATCCCCTAATTCTATGTGTCGGTTCGTGACACCCGATCCCCTAATTCTACGTGTCAGTTCGTGACACCCGATCCCCTAATTCTACGTGTCAGTTCGTGACACCAGATCCCCTAATTATACGTGTCGGTTCGTGACACCCGATCCCTAATTCTACGTGTCGGTTCGTGACACCCGATCCCCTAATTCTACGTGTCGGTTCGTGACACCCGATCCCCTAATTTCATTCCATTAATTCCTCAAGCCTTCTTTTATACCAAGGCATCATCAATCTCATTACTTTAGTTCATCAAGCCTTCTTTTATACCAAGGCATCATCATTAATAAAGGGTTTTCAAGATTTGGGATTCAATAGCTTCATCATGCTTATTTCATCACAATTATATAATCACATTCATGCAAGCATACAATTAAGCATATAGAAGACTTACAATACACCCAACACATATCATTCGCTATTAAGAGTTAACTACGAATAGTATAAAAGCCATAACCTACCTCCACCGAAGATTTGTGATCAAGCAAGCAATTTCCCAAGCCTTTTTTGTTTTCTCGTTTCTCCTCTTTCTCGTCGATCCTCTCTCTCTCTTCTTGTTCTTTCTATTTTTCTTTTATTCAAACCCTCTTTCTTTTACTCTAATTAGCATATAATTAAGAATAAAAGATGGCAATAATAACTCACTAATTTACTCAAGGTTACCTCTTTTAGCCCCCAAGTAATTGAGTTATTAATATTAAACCACTAACTTTATAATTATAAGCCGGAATACTCAAAAACGTCCCTTAAAACATTAAAAAAATCCGACTCCGACTGGGATTACGCAGCCTGTGACGGCCCGTCGCGCCTGCGACGGTCCGTCCTGCTGCTCCGTCACAGAGTTCAGAGACTGAAATTTACTGAAGAGTCTGTGACGGCCCGTCATGCCTGTGACGGTCCGTCCTGTCATTCCGTTACGAAGTTCAGAGAGTTGATTTCAGTATCCATTTTTCAGAATTTCTAAGTGTTTTGAAACGAGACCCCCTCGACGGTCCGTCGTGGGTTCCGTCGTCTCAGCCTGTTTTTCCAGAAATAAAATATGCTGCTCAAAACGACTAAACAGGTCGTTACAATAGATACCAATTTACCCATCGTTCGTCCTCGAACGATCATAAGAAGAAAAACAAGGGCGAAAAGGAGTACCTGAATCTGTAAACAGGTGTGGGTATCTTTCTTGCATATCAGCCTCTTTCTCCCAAGTAGCTTCTTCAACGGGTCGATTCTTCCATTGAACTTTGATGGATGCAATCTCCCTTGACCTCAGCTTGCGAACTTCTCTATCTAAAATGGCAACAGGTTCCTCCTCATAATACAAATTCTCATCAAGAAAAACGGAATCCCAACGGATAATGTAGTTTCCATCCCCATGGTATCTTTTCAACATCGACATGTGAAATACCGGATGCACTCCGGACAGCCCTGGAGGCAAGGCTAACTCATAAGCCACCTCCCCTATGCGCTTCAGAACCTCGAAGGGACCAATATACCTTGGGCTTAGTTTACCCCTTTTACCAAAACGCATCACCCCTTTCATGGGTGAAACCTTCAGCAAGACTTGTTCACCCTCCATAAACTCCAAGTCTCTAACCTTGCGTTCCGCATATTCCTTTTGCCTACTTTGCGCCGCTAGAAGCTTTTCTTGAATAGATTTCACTTTATCTAACGATTCCCTCAGAAGGTCAGTACCCCAAGGTCTAACTTCAAATGCATCAAACCACCCAATGGGAGACCTACATCTTCTCCCATATAGTGCCTCAAATGGGGCCATATCAATGCTTGAGTGATAGCTATTGTTGTAGGAGAACTCTGCTAAGGTTAAGAAGCTATCCCAATGACCACCAAATTCTATCGCACATGCACGAAGCATATCCTCCAACACTTGAATTGTTCGCTCAGACTGACCATCGGTCTGAGGGTGAAATGCAGTACTAAGGTCCAACCTAGTACCTAATTCAGCATGCAATGTTCTCCAAAACTTAGAAGTAAACTACGTACCTCTATCTGATATGATGGAGAGTGGAACTCCATGCAATCGAACAATTTCTGAGATGTAAATTTTGGCTAACTTCTCTGCATTATAAGTCACCTTGACCGGAATGAAGTGAGCAGACTTAGTTAATCTGTCCACAATTACCCAAATAGAGTTAAACTTCCCCAATGTCTTTGGAAGACCAACCACGAAGTCCATTGCAATCCTTTCCCACTTCCATTTAGGAATGGGCATTCTCTGAAGTGTTCCTCCGGGCCTCTGGTGTTCATACTTTACTTGCTGACAATTTGGACATTTGGCAACAAAATCAACAATGTCGCGCTTCATTCTACTCCACCAAAAGTGTTGCTTTAGGTCACGGTACATCTTGGTTGCACCAGGATGTATAGAATATCCGGAACTATGAGCCTCTGTAAGAATGGTGTGGATCAAATCATCAACACGGGGCACACATACCCTTCCCTTAATTCTCAAAACACCTTCCTCATCCATTATTGCTTCTTTAGCCTCTCCTCGCAGCACTTTATCTCGGATCCGGATCAATTTCTCATCATTAAACTGCTTTCCCTTAATCTTGTCAAGAAAAGAAGATCTTGCCTCCACACAGGCCAACAATCCTCCCTTCTCATTTACTTCTAACCTCATAAGGTTGTTAGCCAGAGTCTGAACCTCTCTAGCCAATGGACGTCTAGAAACTTGCAAGTGAGCTAGACTTCCCATGCTCCCAGCCTTTCTACTTAAGGCGTCTGCCACAACAATAGCCTTTCCCGGATGATACAAGATGGTAACATCATAATCCTTCAGTAGTTCCATCCATCTCCTCTGTCTCAAGTTCAAATCTTTCTGAGTAAAGACATACTGTAGGCTACGATGATCCGTGTATACTTCACACTTAACCCCATATAGATAGTGTCTCCATTGCTTTAAGGCAAACACTACCGCAGCCAATTCCAAATCATGGGTCGGATAATTACGTTCGTGCACCTTTAATTGCCTTGAAGCATAAGCAATTACGTTCTTCTCTTGCATTAGCACTGCACCCAACCCCGAATAGGATGCATCACAATAGACAATGAAACTCTTACCTTCCACTGGCAAGGTAAGGATTGGTGCGGTAGTCAACAAAGTCTTGAGCTTCTGAAATCTTTCTTCACACTCGTTCGACCATACAAATGGAACATTCTGTTTAGTCAAGTTCGTCAATTGGGAAGAAATGGAAGAGAATCCCTTGACAAATCGGCGGTAATAGCTAGCTAAACCAACAAAGCTCCTTATTTCTGAAACATTAGTAGGTCTTACCCAATTCTTCACTGTCTCAATCTTAGAAGGATCTACCATCACCCCATCCTTCGAAACCACATGCCCCAAGAAGGACATTGCATCTAGCCAAAACTCACACTTGGAGAATTTGGCATAAAGCTTTTTCTCCCTCAACATTTCCAATACCTTTCTCAAATGCTCTTCATGTTCCTTCTTGCTCTTTAAGTATACCAATATATCATCAATGAATACGATCACAAAGAGATCCAGATATGGCTGAAAATCCCGTTCATCAAGCTCATGAAAGCAGCAGGGGCATTCGTAAGACCAAAAGACATTACTACAAATTCATAATGCCCATACCTAGTTTGAAAAGCAGTCTTTGGCACATCTGTTGCCCCTATCTTCAATTGATGATAACCGGATCTCAAGTCAATCTTAGAGAAGACACAAGCACCTTGTAACTGATCGAACAAATTATCAATGCGAGGAAGAGGATACTTGTTCTTAACCGTTACCTTATTTAGTTGTCTGTAGTCTATGCACATTCGAAAGCTCCCATCCTTTTTTTTCACAAATAATACTGGAGCACCCCAAGGAGATGCACTTGGTCTAATAAAGCCTTTGCTTAGCAACACTTGAAGTTGTGCCTTTAACTCTCTTAACTCCGCAGGAGCCATTCTATAAGGGGGTATAGAAATGGGGCGAGTACCCGGTTCAAGATCGATGCAGAAGTTAATATCTCTATCCGGTGGCATGCCAGGAAGGTCTGCAGGAAACACATCTAAAAACTCACGAACTATCGAGACCGACTCAATTGGAGATACTTGGGTAGTATCATCCCTGAGATGTGCCAAGAACGCTAAACAACCCTTACTAACCATTTTCTTAGCACGAAGAAAGGAGATGATACGAACCGGATTAGAAGTGTAGTCACCCTCCCATACTAACGGATCTGTCCCAGGCTTGGCTAACGTCACAGTTTTAGCATTACAATCCAAGATTGCAAAATTTGGAGAAAGCCAAGTCATACCCAGAATTACATTAAAGTCAACCATTTCTAAGATAACCAAGTCTACATGAGTATTGCTCCCCATAAAAGTTACAAGACAAGACCTATACACCTTTTCAACTATCACAGACTCACGCACCGGAGTAGAAACACGAATAGGCATGTCAAGCAATTCACAATGTAAATTAAGACCATTAGCAAATGCGGAAGATACATATGAAAATGTAGAGCCAGGGTCAAATAATACAGAAGCCATACAATCACAAACCAAAAGATTACATGTGATAACAGCATCTGATGTCTCCGCTTCTGACCGCCCAGGGAAAGCGTAACAATGGGCCCTATCACTTGTCTACCCGTTGCCCCTACCATGTGGTGCTGTAGTGGCTCTAGTTTTCCCGTCACCCTGGCCGTTTTGGTGACCACCATTACCTCGGACACCACGTCCCCCAGAATAACGGCCTCTGCCATGACCACCTCTACCTCTAGCTATTAGGGGTCTATAACTCTGGTTTGGACAATTCCTCCTAATATGTCCAGTCTCCCCACATCCATAACACTCTCTGGAGTCAAGCATAGGTCTCTCAGAGAAGTGTTGACCGGTCTGAGGTGGACCTCCAACTACAGTCTGTAGTGAAGACTGAATTGGTCGGACTGAGTAACCTCCCGAACCCTGTCCTCTAGAGTAAGAACCATTAAACTCACCTCCCTTCCGAAACCTTTTTGATGTCGATGCCATGGTGAAGTCATCGGGCTTCACTCCTTCCACCTCTATCACGAAGTCTACCACTTCTTGAAAGGATTTTGCAGTAGCCGCTACCTGTAAGGCTGAAATCCGCAATTCTGATCTCAACCCCTTCACAAAGCGGCGAATCCGCTCTTGTGGACTGAAACAAAGTTGGGTGGCATACCTGGATAATGCACAAAACTTAGCCTCATATGCAGTAACCGACATCCTACCTTGCTCTAGGCTCAAGAACTCATCTCTTTTCCTATCCCTCAAAGTCCGGGGAATATACTTCTCCATAAACAAGCTAGAGAATGATGCCCAAGTCATATGTGGCGCCTCTATTGGTTGACACTCAACATGTGACCGCCACCACATTTTGGCGTTCCCTTGAAACTGATAAGTCACAAACTCCACACCAAACCATTCTACTATACCCATCTTGTGTAGTAGCTCGTGACAGTCAACCAGAAAATCATAAGCATCCTCCGATTCAGCACCCTTGAAGACTGGAGGTTTCAATTTCAAGAACTTACTGAAAAGTTCATGCTGATCATTTGTCATTACAGGCCATGTAGTCAGACGAGGAAATGTGCCTATTTCCAATGAGGCATCCATGCGGGGAGCCACAGTAGCCGCATGTTATACCTCCGGAGCCTGAGGTGATGGTGCAGAAAACACTGGAGGCACTTGGCCTTGATCAGATAACCCGCTAAGATAAGCAAGAACCTGATTGATCATCTCTGGGGTAGGTTGGGGTGGTAATTCCTCATTCTGTACTTGTTAATTTTCCCCATCCTCCCCTTCTCTTACTACTTCTTCAGTCGGTGGAGGAGTCACCGCCCTAGTATCAGATGGGCTAGGTGCTCGTCCTCTTCCTCTAGAGGACGTCCTCCCACGACCTCTACCACGGCCTCTTGCCGCTACTCTTCCTCGAGCTACAGCCCCAGTGGCTGGCTCAGACGCTTCTTGTCTTGCCGATGTTGATGTTGGCGCGGTTGTTGCTCTAGTTCTAACCATCTGCGAAATAGAGTGAAGATGGTCAGATACCAATTTGTATCACCTAGATACCAATTGGACCCAAGTAGTAGCACGAAAGAAAGAAAGAAAGAATGGAATTTTCCTAAAGTCTTATAGCCTCTCAAAGAAAAGTAAAGGCGTCCCCCTACCGTTCCTTAAGACTCTACTAGACTCGTTCTTGTGTGATGATACCAACGAACCTAATGCTCTGATACCAAGTTTGTCACGACCCAAATCGGGTCGCGACTGGCACCCACACTTACCCTCCTATGTGAGCGAACCAACCAATCTAAACCTTAACATTTCAATATGATATCAACAGAAAGTAATGCGGAAGACTTAAACTCATTAACAAAATCAATAACTTCTAAAAACTCAACAACTATTATTATCCCCCAAAATCTGGAAGTCATCATCACAAGAACATCTACTTCAAATTACTAAAGTTAAGAGTATCTAGAAGCTAAAATACATAAAAAGCTAGTCCATGCCGGAACTTCAAGGCATCAAGACATGAAGAGGAAGATCCAGTCCAAGCTAGAAGCATTAGCTCACCCTGAAATCCGGAGTAATGAAGACTAGCTAGAGTTGCGGTTGAGTTGAAGATGACGGCACGTTTGCTGCATTCCACAAATAATCAAAAAGAAAACATACAAGTAAGGGTCAGTACAAAACACGGGTACTGAGTAGATATCATCGGCCAACTCAAAATAGAAAACAGTATATATCAAATAATATCATAAATCAACTACAATACTCAATCTGTAGCAACACCATGTACAAGAATCTTTGATAAATAACGTCAACTACATTCATGAGGACTCAAGCCTCCATATCATACTCATTTGGGAATTAGGTTCATTAGATTTAGTATATTAACATCTTTCAAGATTCATCACCTTTATTCTTGTGTTGGTACGTGACACTCCGCTCCCTTACTACTATGTGTCGGAACGTGACACTCCGATCCCCTAATTCTACATGTCGATTCGTGACACCCAATCCCCTAATTCTACGTGTCGGTTCGTGACACCCAATTCCCTAATTCTACGTGTCGGTTCGTGACACCCGATCCCCTAATTCTACGTGTCGGTTTGTGACACCCGATCCCCTAATTCTACGTGTCGGTTCGTGACACCAGATCCCCTAATTCTACGTGTCGGTTCGTGACACCCGATCCCCTAATTTCATTCCATTAATTCCTCAAACCTTCTTTTATACCAAGGCATCATCAATCTCATTACTTTAGTTCATCAAGCCTTCTTTTATACCAAGGCATCATCATTAACAAGGGGTTTTCAAGATTTGGGATTCAATAGCTTCATCATGCTTATTTCATCACAATTATATAATCACATTCATGCAAGCATACAATTAAGCATATAGAAGACTTACAATACACCCAACACATATCATTCGCTATTAAGAGTTAACTACGAATAGTATAAAAGCCATAACCTACCTCCACCGAAGATTCGTGATCAAGCAAGCAATTTCCCAAGCCTTGTTCGTTTTCTCGTTTCTCCTCTTTCTCGTCGATCCTCTCTCTCTTCTTGTTCTTTCTATTTTTCTTTTATTCAAACCGTCTTTCTTTTACCCTAATTAGCATATAATTAAGAATAATAGATGGCAATAATAACCCACTAATTTACTCAAGGTTACCTCTTTTAGCCCCCAAGTAATTGAGTTATTAATATTAAACCACTAACTTTATAATTATAAGCCGGAATAGTCAAAAACGTCCCTTAAAACATTAAAAAAATCCAACTCCGCCTGGGATTACGCAGCCTGTGACGGCCCGTCGCGCCTGCGACGGTCCGTCCTGCTGCTCCGTCACAGAGTTCAGAGACTGAAATTTACTGAAGAGTCTGTGATGGCCCGTCATTCCTATGACGGTCCGTCCTGTCATTCCATTACGAAGTTCAGAGAGTTGATTTCAGTACCCATTTTTCAGAATTTCTAAGTGTTTTGAAACGAGACCCCCTCGACGGTCCGTCGTGCCCATGACGGTCCGTCGTGCCCATGACGGTCCGTCGTGGGTTCCGTCGTCTCAGCCTGTTTTTCCAGAAATAAAATCTGCCGCTCAAAACGACTAAACAGGTCGTTACACACACCTCATCACTACCTCGTGGAGGTAGAGAGACTATTTATGAGAGACTTTCAGTTCAAAACAATAAATATCGATATAAAGAAGGAGGAGACAATGAAGAGAAATATAGCAAATAATAATGAAATATTGACAACGTGTACCAAAGAAAACCAAAACAACAATAAAGCATATAATAGTTGAAACACCATAAATAACATACAAGGATAAATTATAAAAAATTATTATAGACAATGATAGTACATCCGCCTCAACATACTTATGATAGAATATCTTCTTTTTTAATCTTTATCTCTCGTACTATGATTACAATTTCACCTCAAATATCTTCATCTTCATAACATGCATCTTTTGGTCTTGAGAGTTCTTGATTGGATAACACTCAGTCACATAGTCGAACAAACCATCACTCTATAAAACTTACATTTGAGTTTCGATAGTACCTTTTTATCATAGAAGACTCTAGAGGCAAGTCTACACTTCATCCACGTTGCACCAATACGGTGTGTGATATTGTCATTGATGTTTCCATTCCCTTGAATGTCACGATCGAGGAGTACTCCCTAGATGTAACACGACGTACAAGACTTCGAAAAGCCTTATATAAGCTTCATAGCCACAACAACAAATTTAATTATCAGGGACAAATAACTTCGTCATTTATAAATCATATTTCGTCACTAAAAATTTTGCGAGACAAAAAATAATTGTCACGCAATCGTCACTAAATGTGTGTTGCTAAATGTATACAAAGATGATTTAGTGTTTCGTCGCTAGTATTACATTAACTACACTAATAATTGTATATTCACATGCAAATACATATTTCTTCGTCCTATACACTTATAATTATACAATACAAATATTCCCCTACCCAATTTCTTTTTTGTCTTTCTCTCTTTCCCGTTTTATATATAAACAAATTATATAATTGATCTTTTGTATATGTATAGCGAATTATACTATTGGTTTCTTTGTAAAAGTATAGCGAATTTATACAACTATTGTTTTGTATATGTATAGCAAAATAAGCATATTTATGTTTGCTATGGAGTGAAATTATGCAAAGTATAGTTATAGCATACAAATAACTCTTAATATAATTAAAAGTTATTAATAATGTGATTTTTATAGAAATTAACAATAAAAGTTCATCACAACTTAATCAAAAAAATATTACGAACAATTTAATCACTCAACACTTATTTATTTATAATATTTTATTATTTGTATGCAAGTTACAAATTGTACTACTTATTATAAATATAAATATAAATACTAAAGCATAACGTTTCATTGCATATTCAAGTTAATTTTCGTCTCCTCATTCCAAAATTAGATAGTTTTGCTTTATTAAAAAATTCTTTTTTGCACTTCCGTCTTTAGCTCTTCTCTAACTAATCCAATGGTGAGATTTTTGACGTGCTAATTATAAGTTTGTTTCTTGAATACTGTTTTTATGTATTTTAAGATGTGGATAAAAATACTTGTTGGTCCAGTCGGAGGCTAAATGATGTAACATTATGAAAAAATACAAAATAGAGGTAAGAATATCTTTTGGGGTATTGTTTTAGGAATAATGTAGTTGAATCTCTTTTATTCAGCTTGAACGTTAATGATTTTGACTTGCTGATAGATGACGATAACGTCATACACATAGGAGTTTACCCTCAAAGATCTAGAGAAGAAAATGGAATATGTATACATTGTTACTACTCATTTAGTATATTGCAGGCATATAATTTTAGTGTGAATTTAAATATAATACTATTTTTTTAATAGACGTAAAATGACTATTTTAGATTGTAGGAGATATTGTACTACATTACATTGGATTTCAGGTACTTATCATAAAGAAAGAGAGTCTATAATTAACCTTATAGTAGACTCTTCTGCTTAAAAAATAAAAATTTAACCGTTCACATTCTTACGAATTATAAGGACTCACATTTAATATGAATTTTTATATAAAATTTTTCTTAAAAAGGAGTGATAAATAGGATAATTATGCTCCATTTCTTCACACTCCCAACTTCACAATAATCACATAAATGTGACGTATTTACTTAAGTATACAATATCATCCGTTTCTCCTAGAATAGTAAGAATATGATACTGAGGTTGATATTTATTTTCTTCCATATAAATAATTATTTTTTAATATATGTCATAATGGTTAAAATGTTGATTTAGGATACTAGTTCTATAAAATTATTCCTACAATTGTATTATGAAAAAAATGGTAACTTATATGCTTAGACATGTATTGGATGCACCATATATATGTATTTAATTTGACGAATGAAATTTAGGACAAATGATAATTTTAATTGAAGATACATAATTAAGCTCTAAACTAATGAAATTTGTGTTATTTATCCTATTTAATATCTTGACTACAACATTGAATTAACGAGAACCTATAATTTTTGTTGAGCGTACAACAAAAGTTTATAATTTCTTTTACCATAAATTTAGTTATTATATATTATATATTTACTTGAGATTTCAAACACATAAATTCTTAAACTTTAAACTGTAGATATTCTATCAATTTTTAAATTATCATCTGATATTTGTCCTTATAAGAAGTTATTTATAAAAATGACCTAGTAATGTAAACATTAATTATATCAGAAATGTCTACTCCCTCCCCCCATATTATGCCTAATGTTGAGGATATGCATGGGCAAGTTTCTTTGCTTTACTCTTTATTGTTGTTTTCTTTTTTCTTTGCGGGGTTACCTTATCTTTTGAAAAAATTATGCGAATAAATAAATATATACTAGTTAATTAGCTAATATAGTTATAATTTTAAATTAATTATTACTTGCACCCTCTTTAGTTATAATTACGTGTGCCTCTCTCCTTTGTTCATCTTTTGCTTCTCTCCTCTATTATACAGATAAAAATACAAATTATATATATATACATACATATATATATATATATACACATACATATAAATATACACACAATTATATAACATATATACAAATAAAATTCGTCTCCCTCCACTTCTCTTTCGCTTGAATCTCTCCTCCTTCTATCGATCTCGCTTTTCAGATATACAAGTACATATGTATACCACTTACATATAGACAACTATTTGACAGATATACATATACAATTCGATAGAAATACAAATACAATTCAACTCTCTGCCCTCTCTCCTCCTCCTCCCGATCTCGTTTGCCTCTCTCCTCCTCCTCCCAATCTCACTTGTCTCTCTCCTATCTCCTCTAACATGTAGTCAAAATCATAATTAACAAACTATAGCGTGATGAATTCTAATTTAAATATTTTTAGCGGCTGTTTAAGAAATTTCCTCTATCTTTTTTTTTTTCTTTCTCATTAGACTTTCTTTGCTCACGGGCTAGCTTCCTCTTTTCTTCCTTTCCTTTCTTATTTTCTTAACCAAAAAAATAATCTAATTAAAATATGTATATATCAAGACATCTATGACATGATCCAAGCTTTCCTCAATGGTATTTCCACATATATGCAATTAATTTAACATATGATGAAATGATTGTTATAATTATAGGAATTAATAAATAGTGAATTTGATTAATTTTTGTTCTCCATCCAGTCTTTTTTTATCATTTTAGTGTCTGATTATTTAAATTTAGATCGAAAAAAATCACTTTCGAATAAAATTTCAAAACTCAAATCCAAAAACTCTGCTTAAGAATTATGAATTTATTATGCACTATATAATTAAAAAAAATATATGCACTATTTTGGAAATAATAATTTCTGCATTGATATAAGTTTGATCAAATAAAATAGGCCTTGAAGAACAAGGAAGGTGATAAAAAATGTACGTCTTCTCACTACTCTATATTCAGGGAACATTAAACATAATTAAGCCCTAAATTAATTATGTTTAATATCTGGACTACAACACTGAATTAACGAGAACCTAATAAGTTTTGTTTAGCGTACAACAAATGTTTATAATTTTATTTACTGTAAATACCGCTATTCGCGCCCATTGCTAGGGCTCGAAAATACACAGGGAAGAAAAAAAAAACAAGGCAAGTGAGCAGGAAATCTATTCTTGCAATGATTTTCTGGCAGCATCTTCTTCTGCTTTCATTTTCCTTTCCCACTTTCTCTTCCTGTAATCAGCCAACATTTCAGGCATTTTTTGCATCAGTTCGGCTGTCTTTGCCCGTTTTTCTGCTGATATTCTGTTACACTTGTGCCCTTTCTGCTTCGTTCTCATTTCCTTTCTCGCTGGACCGTATGGCCAATCTTGTCCAGCAACAACAACTTCCTTGCGCAGACGAGCTCGATGGCGAGCACTCATCCCCAGAGGTTTCCAGGCTCCAAGCACCCAGTAACCCCAAACTCCCTTTGAAAGCTCATCCTTGTATTTTGCCAACTTTTCTTGCCATGGATATTGATATTGCCCAACTGCTTTTGCTACAGACTTTCCAGCCATTCGTCCTGGAAACAAATACATATAATATTTTTCTTTCACAAATTCGAATTTTAGACATGTAAGTCTATCAAGGCATACTAAAATGAGATGTTCAGAGGTTATCCAGAGAAAGTTCCAAGGTTATTACATGATTGTAAGAGGATGCCACAATCATATAGCAAATGAAAAAAATAAAGAGTTCGAAAATACAAGATTAGTCCCTCTGAAACAACCACATCAAATTTACAACATATTTCTGAACTGCAAATGACATATTGTTGCCAGAGAAAGTAAAGAGCGCACAAGACCTCCATACTTAAATTACTAGGATCAGAAACACTATTCTCTCTTCTAGTTTGCTAACACAGATGGCATTTGCTCTAGTTTTAAAGTTGCTCTCACCTTCACCCTACTGATTGTTTCACACTGTAGTGACTAGATATATGTTTTACATGAATGTATAACCAATACTGTTAAAGAACTCTAACAGTACTGGCTGTAAAGAAGAGGTTAGGGATTTGGATTGCAATCGTTGCTTCTATTTTGTGGATCTTTGTTTCAGAGAGAGATATCAATGGTGCTTTTTAGGAAAATTTGAGATTGCGTATTGTTAAAATACAATTGCTAGTAATTAGTAGCCATGTGATTTCATCTCAAAAAAGTACAAGAAGTGGATATCTTAACAGGCTGTCTAATTTAACTATAGGCACAGCTAAGAACTACATCTCTATACCTCTTTTGCACATTGCTATCATTATCTTACTTATCAAAAATGGAGTATTAGGACTTGTTGAAATAGATGATTCCAATTTTTTCTATGACATTCCATGTTGCAATACATGCATATATACAAATCATCGCATTTTATTTTACATTAAAATATCACACATATAATCATGACATTTGTCACTCGTAATCCAAGTCATTCGTAACACCCAGCGCAGAAGGTTTTCCCTGGTGCCTCAACAACTTGAAATACTTGTATTTGAGTTCTCTGTTCTTCTAGCAGAGATAAGGGTAAAAGAATTTCTTGTAACAAAACAACCTCATGAAGGACCCAATGTTATGTGCATATTAATGTAAAATGTAGTCTAAACGAGGACGCAAGACCGGTATAAAGACCCGAAAACAGTTGTAGATTCTACATTAAAGCAAAAAATTTAGTACTAAATTTGCATACTTTTAAATTTCTAAATCATGATAGGTTCTGCATTATAATATTTCATTCACTTCTAAATATTCTTTTCGAGAACTCAAAATTGTAGCCCTTGAACCCATCTTTTTGGATGTGTACAAACGCAGATGCACAAAACAAAATTTTTAATGCAGACAGAATTGAACGTAGGATTTAATCCTGGATTAAATGAAGAATAACTTAAAGAGAGGGTGAAGAGACGATGCGGATGGAGTAGAGATGGTGAGAAGCTTGCGATGTTATATTGCAGGTTTCAAAAAACTAAAACCCTAACACTACTAAAGCCCAAATTTTTCAACAAACATTCACCTAATATAGATCATAGTAACATGTAAGCTGCAGGCAAAAAAAAGTTATTATGACAGTGAACATCGTTAAAACACATAGATGTAATACTATAACTACTTACCAGACATTTTCTCTTTTTGAATCTAATTACCAAATACAAGCCAAACCTGCCATAAACCATCAAAAATACAGTCAAAAACTGAAAATTCAAGCAGCAAAATTGATATCAGTCGTTTAAAATTCAAAATCGATATGATTCAACAGATAAACCCTTGAAATTGCATCCACATTGAAATGTCTGCAATTATCAGAGAATCGTACGAATACAGATATACAAAAAAAAAAATGAATACGCAGATGCAAAAAACAACATAAAGATTCAGTGAAGAATGACTTACAGAAATAGCGATCCGAGTGCAGAGCTTGCGATATGATACTGTAGGCTTCAAAAATCTATAACCCTAACACTACTCCAAGCCCAAATTCATCTTTATGGAACACGGCCCATAACTCTCGTTATATTTAAAGGATTTTACATAACAAAATAATGTTAGAAAAAAGACATTATGTATGTATTTCAGCATAAATATTGATAATATAAAAATAATCAGCTTTTTGTTATAAAATCAAGCTCATTGCAATATAAATATAAAGAAATGAAGACAAGAGAAGTAAGATGGAAGATAAGACTTTCTTCTTATTCAAGTGTATTATACAAAAGGTGAATGATATCTCTATTTATAGAGTTGAGATATCGTCTCAAAGGCCTCCATGATAAATGCTCCATTAGTAGGTACATAGTTATCCAAATGGTTCTTATCATCTTGGAAACATGTATACATGAATACAATTAAGTCTTGAGTATATCCAAAGGACAATCCACACAATTCAATGGATTTATAACACTCCCCCTTGGATGTCCATAGATAATGTGCCTCGTTAAAACCTTACTAGGAAAAACCCTGTGGGAAAAAATTCTAGTGAAGGAAAAAGAGTACGCATATCTTTTGATACGCACTATTTGTTGCCTCATTAAAAAACGAAAAAACCTCGGTCAAGGAAAAAAGAGTGCAACGCGTAGTATACTCCCCCTGATTAAAACATCACTTAATTTCTTGTGATGATGTCTCCAATACATTGTGGTTGGTATATTCTTTTTTAAAGAAAAACCACACATTTCTTGAATATGGTGTGTCATTTATCTCAACCAAACGCACTTTCGACTTGCTTCATGGAGGACTTTTATTTCTGCATAGCAACATTTGTTTGCTTCATTGATCGCCAAGATATTATTGTGCCTCCACATGCAAACACATAGCGTGCTTGAGATAGAGCTTTATGCAAATCAGATAAATATTCTACATTTGCGTAACCAATCAATTTTGTCTTGGATTCCTCGGAATAGAATAAACCCATAACTACGGTCCTTCGAGGATATTCAATCATGTGCTCAACACCATTTCAATGTCCTTTTATCGGGGAGAAACTGAATCTTGCAAGTAAATTTACTGCAAAACAAATATCTGGTCAAATATTGTTAGTAAGATGCACTAGTGCCCTGATTTCACCAAGATAGAGTTTCATCACTAACAAACTCTTCATCCTTCTTTTGAGATCAAACCGAATCATCATTTATGTCAAGTGATCTCACAATCATTGGGCTACTCAATGCATGTGATTTATCCATATAAAATTGCATCAAAACTTTTCAGTGTGTGTGCACTGTTAGACAAATATTTCATTTGTCAAATTATCAATCTGTAGGTCAAGACAAAATTTTGTCTTACCAAAACCTTTTCATAAAAATACAAGGACAATTAGGGTCATTCTTTTGTACCCTTTTTCTTCCTTGACCATTTCAATCTATATAAGGATTCTTGAAGCTTTATTGCAAAAGTTTCTTTCAAACTCTTATATGCTTCAGACACCTCGATTGTTTCAAGGATTTTCATATAACCTTCATTGTCTAGCTAGACATTAAAATTATTCATTACATGCATTCAAGTTTTTCATATGTTGCCAGATCAAAACAAACCTCATTGCATCCACAAAAAAAAAAGAACATCTCCAATAATGTCAGGATTTTTACGATAAACCTGTATGCCCCAAGGCACAAACCGTATTTGATATCTTACGGTTATAGTATCGCATATTAATTTATTTGTACCCCACTGACATTATACCTTGATTTATGGACTACCAGTCCAAAATGTCACTTTTCTAAGTGAAATAAAATATACTTGAATTGTGCATTTTACTTGTCCAACCATTTATCTGTCCACACTATATGACAAATTTAAATTCAAGATCCTCGTCACAATTTATATCATTGAGCGCTACCTCATATCAAAGATATCATCGACGGTTATTTGATATCGATTCCAACAAGACATAACTTATCGAGATCTCTTCATTTTTCATTATTTCAGGTACCTGAACCTTTTTCAAGATTTTATGAAGTGTTATGTCAATGTGCTCTTTTATAGCACTTGCCTCATTATCATGACCATATTGATCATTTGCTCATTCCTTCTTCAAGGAATTTTATATTTGAAATCGATTGGTCTATTACGCTTCCGACGTATCATAGACTCTGTCCTTCAAGGACTTCACATTGGAGCATTTGCAGCTGAATTATATCATAGGGTCAGTGCATTCATCTGGCAACTGATTTGCAACATTATGCAACTGAATTATTCCTTGAACTTTAAGTTCACATATATATTTAACGAGGATCTAGATAATTCATAATTAAGCTCACACATAATTTTCAGCTGTCAAAATCATCTCTCCCCCTAATGTTAGAAAATCTAACATTCATCCCAACCTTATTTGGGAATTCATCTTTGTGCGTGGTGGAGCAATTAAAATCATAACCGCACATTTTTAACATTTTAGATGAAAATTATATGGTTCCTGACCCTGAACCAATTTTAATGGGGAGACCTTGTTAGCTTGATGCATACATGTGTTGATACATGTTAAATAAATTTATCTCATACCAAATTTTGTTTTGGGAGTTCTGTTCTCATAACCATGATTTAGCTATAGTTAGAGGCATACAATTTTAGCTAAATCAACCAGCATTATCAATATAATTTCATAATTTGGAACTGTGCTCTTAATTTAACAATTCGAGCAAACAACCTTACATACACCATTTGTAAGTTGACAATAAAACACATGTGATCATCGCATAGATGCATCTATCATATAGTTGTAGATGATCCACATGGAAAGTGAATGGGCCCATATTCACCTTTTTATATGTTCCAAAAACTTCAAGGGATTATAATCCCAACCTAGCTGGTACAATGAAAACAAGTAATACAAGAGAATTCTTGAAGAATCTTTTATTTCTTCATCATATAAGCCACAAAAATTCTCAATTACGTTTGCATCACATTTAAATCAGAATGGTCAACTGATCATGCCAACTGATTTTTATTTCAGTACACTTATAGTTTACTTTTGCATGTGATTCCATCAGCATGCACATGTTTGTGTGCAACAAACACGAGGAAAAAATGGGTAATATTTATAACCCTCTTCAATTGTAGTAATTTAAAGATATTAAATCTTTTCATAATTTATAGTCTCAATATTTCTTTTCAATTCATCCGAAACTTAAAAAGTTTCTTTTGAGACTTACTACAACCCAATATTATTCCATTGATAATAGCACAACTCGTTAGAGCTTGCAATTTAATTTTGTGTACTATCACATATTCCATGACACCATTCCTATGGTGAGCATCTCCTTCAAGGAGGAAATTATATTGTCATGGTCATGGTCAAAATCATTATGAGCAAGACATGTTTTTTGCTTTACTTTTGTTGTACCATAGGTACACAACCAATGACAAATTTGTATTGCCACACAATAATGACTACAACCCTTATAGGCAAGAACTATTTCTTTCTTTTGCCCTTTCGATAGTTCACAATAAACATACCATAATGACGTATAAACATACAATACCATTAACTATTTCTGGCAAATAAAATTTCCTCTCAAACCTCCTGTAGAGGTGAATTTTGGTGTATATATCATTTTTTTTTCTCAAACCTCTCATAGAGGTAAGTTGTGATATATATTCAACCCATAATGATTTTTTTCACATCTTGACTCATTCTCTTATAGATTGGTCGAGCATTCACGATACTCATTACAAGTCACATTCTCTTCAAGGAATGGACTAATCATTTATATGTACTTCATAAATTTGCATTATAAGTACATTGTCATGGTTTTTAAAATTCATCATATTTCCATGACATACCTCAACATCACTTTGAAAGATCAAGTGTATCATCACTTTATCTTCTTGTCTTTTGATGGGGTTTATAAAGTTGTCAAATTGGGTCGACAACATTCACAAGTCCAATGACCTTTCATACCATTTTATAATAAAAATTGCCTTCACATTTTGAAGGACTATTTGGAGATCCCGTAGTGTTCTTCCTTTTATAATTATCATGATGACTATTATAATTCCGTCATTTCATGCCCCTTTTAATATCGTTAAATATTTTTCATCTTTCAGACTAACTATTTACTGCTACCACATTCATAAGATAGAATAGAGCAAGTGAACATGCGATTCCAAAATTATCATATGTTGCTACCACATTCTTTTCAAGGAATGAAGCAAATTCAATAGGACGAATTTCAAGACTTTTCATCAAAGCCTTAGTCATCATTATATCATCACTATGGTGCATTGACTCAAACTCAATGTCTTATCCATATAAGGCGTTTTACGCCATAATTCTATGGGACTTGAACCCAATCACGGTGCATCAAAACTCAAATTGATGTCTTACCCTTTTGGTGCGATAGAACTTGAATCTATCATCTTATCCTCAAATATTTTTCATTATGGTGCATCCGGACTTTAATCAGATGTCTTACCCTTTTGGTGCGATAAAACTTGAATCCATCGTCTTACCCTTAACCAACGGTATGATAGACTGAAGTACAACATGACTCACCCTTTGAGTCTTTCAAAACAATCAAAATAACATTCAAACTCATGCTATTAAAATTTTATACCTTCTTCTATTTAAAAAGTTTTGTATAGCATGTTATATTCAACCAATAGTAGTATATGTCTTCGGTTCTTGATAATTGTTAGTGACTGAATATTATTTTTATTCTAAATCATAAAATATTCTAGAAAATACATACCTGATTTTATGCATATACTACCTTGATTCTCATAACGAGATCAACCAAAACATGAGTTAAAGAAAAACTAAAACTCAATCTTAATTGGCTAGAGACTCGTGCTGATAACGTGTTATAAAATCAAGCTCATGGCAATATAAATATAAAGAGATGAAGACAAGAGAAGTAAGATGGAAGATAAGACTTTCTTCTTATTCAAGTGTATTATACAAAAGGTGAATGATATCTCTATTTATAGAGTTGAGATATCATCCCAAAGGCCTCCATGATAAATGCTCCATTAGTAGGTACATAGTTATCCAAATGGTTCTTATCATCTTGGAAACATGTATACATGAATACAATTAAGTCTTGAGTATATCTAAAGGACAATCCACACAATTCAATGGATTTATAACACTTTTAAGTAAAACATTTAATTTTTTCATAATTAAATAAATATAACTCTTTTATTTGTATTTAGAGTCAGCAACATGTTGGAAGCCAACTCGATTAATATTGTCACTATATAACTCAAAGCTAACTGGGACAATTTCTTTTTTGGAATAATACATAAATTAAACCCTTAAATTGACTTTAAATTATAATTTTGACCTTTAATTTTGATAGTGCATAAAGAGACACTTTAACTATCCATAAATATGGAAAGACATGAGACTCAATGAACTTCTCCTTCTTTTCTTTAGTTTGAAGTATATTTATGCTTTAAGTTGTCAAACACTTAATGGAAAAAACAGGGTGTTTTGCGTATTGTGATTGTCATAGTGAAGAGAACTGCAATTATGAATTTTGGAGGCCAAAAAATGAACTTACAGTGCTAAAATTATTAAGTGAAATGGTGCACTTAAAGTGTTTGATAAATTGTCTCATAGAATTTTTCAGGGATTTTTGTCAAGTTTGAGTAGCAGTCTGATATCTAATCAAAATGCCTTCAAACTTAAATTGCATTCAACTTGTATAATTGTATACTCAGCTCATCTTGCCGAAAAAAAAACTTCATTATAATTTTTCTTCTTAATAATAAAAAAGTAATTAAATGTCACTTGCATTTTACAATGAACAAAAAATAATGCAAAAAAGAGGAGAAAATTATTGAAAAATTAGAAAGAGAGCTTAATTGTCATTTCAGTGTTTTTTACTATCGGGCCCCTCGATTTTTACATCTGACGCGCCTAATTTGGGTGTATTTTACACATTTTGCCAGGTAGGATCCGAGTATTTTTTTTTATTTATGTTTTGGATAGTTAAAGTGTCTATTTGTGCTCTAACAAAGTTAAAAGTCAAAGTTATAATTTGAAGCCAAGTTAAGGGTCCGATTTATGTATTATCCCTTCCTTTTTCACCAACTAACCTATGTATTATGAGTTGTAATACGCAAACTTCCTCTTCAATTTTGGAGGGAATGGAGGCGATGACCTCTCAATTCGAGCTACTTCCTCCTTCTCAGCTTGTTTTTAAAGATCTATCTACGTATTTTTTATCTCACTAAATTTTCATAAAACCTTTTGGGGGCACAAAATCCTTTAATACCACTGTGTAGAGATTACATATACTTTTCTGTCGATCGTTAGGATCTGTATCCCTTGGTAGATCTATGAAACGAGGGAGAGGAAGAAAGAAAGAGAGAAGAAATATGATATGAAATATGGTGTTCGTATTCATTTTCTCGACAAAACAGGTGGAGCGAGGTGATGGTACATTTATAAAAGCAATACAATGAAGAAAAAATGGTTTCAAAATGGATTTGAATAAATAAATTTAACTTCAATTGAAGGAGTTTAACCTTGAAAAAATGGTGGGAGGTGTTGGCTTAAGAAATAGAGAAGAAGAAGATAAAATAAAATAAATAAAATAGCTAAATAAAGCCTTTTACGCGCTAGTGTATTGAGTGTATCATACTTAGTTTGGCGTGTTAGCGGAAAGTATCAAAATGACACATCGAAATCTTACATAAGGACTGATGTGTCTAAATAAACATCGCTTAGTCAAAGTGCCTAAGTGAAAGTTGATGCCAACTTTAGGGGTCACCAATGAATTTGACCATCAACTTGAATTGCTTAAGAGTTAAAAAAATATATATCTCATAACATAATATATTTCATATTTTATTTTTTATCTAGGGGTTATTTGGTATGATCAATGATGGATAAGGAAAGCCGAAATAAATTTTTGGTAGTCTTTAATCTCTTATATGGTTGCAAAACCTGGAATTACTTGTATATTTCAAGATTAATAGCTAGCATTAGGATACGTTATCTCTACATTTTAGGGGAATATAATACCTGAAAATCTCATTCCGAAATAAAATAGGTAAAATGACTGAAGTATCCCTTCAACCCTTTTTATACATAATTTCACATTCATGTATATTCACATTACTTTTAAAACTTTATATAATAACATTGACAACCTTCACAACTCCTTATTTTTATGTAGATTCTTTGTATTTTTCATTATAAAATTATACTACATAAATATAATTTTTATTTATGAATATATCATATGTTGAATTTATTTGAGTAGTTTTATGCTTGTTTATATTTTTAACATATTTTTGATTAAGTATATTTGGTCACTTGAAATTTTATATTATATATATGAATTAATATGAAGGTAACTTTAATATTTTACAGTTTAAGAGTGTCATGTGCTTAAATTAAGTGATATAAATTATATATATTTTTTACTTTAACAAATTTAAGATGATTTTTTTTTATTTTTTAGCTAAATAAAAATGAAAGTTTTATGTTAAAATATACATGGTACAATTATGAGAATGTACACACAAAAATATTTCAATGATATAAAATGGACATTTTATTTCTGAAGAACGAATTATGAAAGTTTGCAAAGATAATATAACAAACTAGATAAGGTGGAGGGTAATTTTGTAAATAAATAACTTATTCTTAGAAATTATGCAATGTACATTATTTTGGATACAACTAATCAAACCATCAATAAAAATTACTCGATAACTAATTACAACATAATATATCCCAACATAACTTATCCTAAGATAACTAATCTCAATATCACTTGTTTTCAAACCAAACAACCCTTTAGGGGACATAAGATATATTCTTGCATCAATCGTGACTCTTAATCACGTGTTATCATTTACTATAGTTTTTAAAATAAAAACTTATGGTTTTCCAAATACTTCAGTTGGCAAAATAGTGAGATAAAAATTAACACATTCTTCATGTATGAGAAGTTATTATAAAGGGAAAAGGATCAAAAATATCCTTAAACTATTTAAAATAGCTCATATATATACCCTTAAACTTTATTTCGGCTCAAAACTACCCTTCCCGTTATACTATTGGGTCAAAAGTACACTTCTTATTAACGGAAGTTGTTAAATGCCACGTGGGTGCCAATAGGATTTCACTGCCACGTAGATTAAATTGAAAGGGTCAAAAATACCCTTAAACTTGTCGAAATAGCTCATATTTACCCTTAAACTATATTTCTGCTTAAAACTACCCTTCTCGTCAAACTATTGGATCAAAAGTACCCTTCTTATCAATAGAAGTTGTTAAATGCTATGTGGATACCACATTGTATGTCAATAAGGTTACACTGCCACATAGACTAAATCCCTAAATCCTAATTACTTTCCAACTCATTTCATCATTTCAAAAATGATACATTCACACGTTCTCCCTCATTTCGCGTCTAGGGTTTCATACTTTTCTTCGTGGCTGGGTTTCAAAGTGGATACTCATACTTGTAGGTTGGTAAATATTTTTTCTTATTTTATTATGTTTATGATTTCAAAGCATGATAGTTAGGATTTTACAACTTTTCCCTAATTTCGCAGCTAAGGCTTCGTAGCTTTCTTTGGGGTTGAGTTTCAAAATGGATAGTCATGGTTGTAGGTAGTAAATATTTTTTCTTATTTTATTACGTTTAACCGACACTATCCTATTATATAGTATACACTAAATCTATGTTGATAATTCTTTTCCTATGATCTACCTCCTTGGTCCGGCAAGTAGCAATAAGGCGAGTTCTAAAATTGGTCATCCATTAAAAAGACTTCTAAGCGAAAGAATTAGCATTACATGCAAGACAATATTCTAGAATTGTTATTTTAGCTAGATTTTACCTTGTTATTATGGAGTTTAGTTACCCATGTTAATAATTATACAATTCATATTGATAACATAAGAATTCATGCACTTACTTTTATGAGAATGAAGAAAAAATAGAAATTCACTTGAATAATTCACAAAAACATCAAAAATTGATTTCGAATAATATGATCAAATACCAAAATCAAGAGTTCAATACTTAAACAAGAGAACTAAAAAAATATCCAAAAGTCTAACCCCAAAAATGAGGTTTTTTGAACTATTTATAATAAAATAAAACCTAATAAAAGAAGGACCCTATTTAAGGCAAATCTGTCCAAAACGCGTCTGAATCGACGATCCCTGCGACTGACCGTCATGGACATGACGGACCGTCGTGGGCTCCGTCATTCCATACTTGACATAATTTTCTGCTGCTTTCTTCATCAACTTTCTGTTACCCTCGACGGATAGATATGACGAACTATTGCAAGCACGACGATCCGTCGAGGGGTACTGTTCCATAACACTTAGAAACTTCTTAAAATTGGGTACTGGAACTACTCTCTGACAACCACAACGAATATGCAAGGATGGATCGTCATGGCTATGACGGTCCGTCATGAGCTTCCGTAGTACTTGCCCCAAGATCACATAATGCTTGCGCAAAATGTAACAACCCGATGGTACAAGGAATAGTGAAAGCACCCAGATCTTCTTTCTTTTGCACTAGAGATCTTGTAGCAATGACATTAAAGTGCTGCATTCTATCATCATCTTCAAAAGTGACTGATCTTTTCTTTTTTTAACCAAATCTTTCATGAACTTGGCATAACCGGACATTTTTTCAAGAGCTTCTACCAAAGGGACATTGATAGAAAGGTGTTCAGCATCGTTATAAAACGCTAATATTTATCATCTTCAGTCTTTTTTACTAACCTTTGTGGGAAAGGAGGTGGTGGTTTAGGCGTGGAAGTCACCTTTTGGGGCAACTCAACATCTTTTACCGCTTTGTCTTCTAACTCACCACTAACCTCCACCATTGTATCATCATCTCTTATTACCTTTTCTACACCAAACGGCATAAGTGTATCAATGGTTTGCTTACCACCCCTAGTAGTGATTGTCATACAATGCCCATCATTTTTTGGATTTTGGACAGTGTTGCTAAGAAGAGTTCCCGGTTGCCGTGTGTTCATAGTTGCAGATAATTGAGCCATTTGCAACTCAAGATGCTTAATCGAGATTGTATGTGTATCAACTTTCTTCCCTATACCTGTTAAGTCATTCCTTAACTCTTTAGCGTACTCATCACTAGCATCAAAACTTCTCATCATTTTTTGCATTATATCCTCAACTCGTGCCATACTACCTTCACCATCCCTAGAAGCAACTTCACGATTTTGAGGTGGAACATAAGGCCCACTCCTATCATTTTTATTACCATAGTTACCCTGGTGTTGTTGTCGCGGTTGTAATTTCCATCTCGGACATAATGATCTCACGGTTATAATTACCATAGTTTCGACCTTGGTTTCCTTGACCTTGGCGCCAATTATCCTGATTGGAGCCTTGGGCGTTCGGTCGAAAACCCCGTCTGATCATTCATTGCATAGGAGTCCTCCTCATAGTAATATTCATCATTTGGCGGTGGTGGTTTAGACAAGTAGTTCACCGCAATTACCTTTTTCGCACCCCCAGCAACATGTTTCAACACCAACCCAAGATCAGTTCTCATTTAAGCCATCTCCTAACGAAGATCACCTGCGACTGAGTTGTGTGTGGACTGGACTGCGAAGGTGTTTCTCCCAGTATCTGACTTCCTAGTACTACAAGCTTTATTATTTCCGGAGATTTTCTCTAACTTTTCAGCAATTTCGGCATAAGGACACTCCCCATAAGAAACACATGCTATTGTATCCAACACCGCTTTGTTATTATCATCTTGTTCCCGATAGAAATACTCTTTCAGAGACTCATCATCTATGCGGTGATTTGGAACACTTCGTCAAGATTAAAGTGAACCTATCCCAAGAACTGTTAACTGACTCTCCCGGCAGTGCCACTCTATCTTTGTGGTTTAGTTTCTTAGACACCGGGTATTAGCGTGCTAAGAAAGCATCCTTCAGTTGATTTCAAGTGAAGATTGAGTTATAGAGGAGCTCAGTAAACCAGATAGCAGTCTCTCCCGTTAGTGAGAGAGGAAAAACTCTTAGCCCGATTACATTCATATTCAAATTGGGCCTCCCTACACAAATTTTGCACACTGCCCTTACCTTAGCGATGTGGCATGTGGAACCTCAAAAGGTAGCCCTAAAAACAAACTTATGGCAGTGAACATTTGCATCAGACTACTAGTTACCACGAAAGTATGGTCGTGTGGTAGAAGAGGTAACACGAGTGGCCCATCAGAGTCTACGATATTTTCATAGCCCCTAAAGTACTCTTGAGGGCGTGGAGCGGGAGGTTGTCTCAATATTTCACCTTCTCCACGAATATAATGTACGACAGGGTCACGGACGTCGACCAATGGTGGCATTTGTGGGTCGACCTCATCACCTTGGATGCCCAAATTCTGATTTATTCTTCTTAAAGTACGCTCTAGTTCGGGGTCAGGCTCAATTACGCGTATTTTTTTACTCCGTGTGTTTGGCATGTAAGGAAGTTAGACCTGCAGGAGACAAAAACAAACAGAAAATGTAAAATTAGGAAAATATTGACTAAACTTCGGTAATAATCTCAAAGTTAATCTAAAAGTCACTTTCCCCGACAATGGCGCCAAAATTTGATACGCTTAAATTTACTTCTCGAAAAGAAATAAAAGAGGTCGCATCAAGTAAAGAACCCAACTAATGAGATTGGGATCGTTCCCACGAGGAAAATGGTTCAAACTTAACTTTATTCTATTATTACTTCTATTGTCAATTATTTACCAAAAACAAATAACTAAAGGGGGGTTTTAATTAATAAAAGCAATTAGCTAAATTAAAGTAAACAAGTGATAAGTTCAAGTATTGGAGTTTAATCAAGTAATGAAAGTAACTAGGGCATAAGTATTCCCCACAGGCTCCTAACTCAGTAATTTCTGCTATAACAATCCTTTCCTAATATCTTGCATGCAAAGTGATAAGTTAAGTATCTCTAAATCCTTGGTCCGGCATTTAGAGAATTTCACTCTGCACCTTGGTCTGACTACATGTGTTGCTTTACTAAATCTTATATTTACCTCATATTAAGCATCATATTCGATATTTGACTAAGTTGTAACTTCGTACCAACCAACACTAGCCTATTAGATAGTATACACTAAATCTATGTTGATAATTCTTTTCCTATTGTCTACCTCCTTGGTCCGACAAGTAGCAATAAGGCGAGTTCTAACGTTGGCCATCCGTTAAAAAAACTTCTAAGAGAAAGAATAACCAATACATGTAAGACATTATTCTAGAATTGTTATTTTAGCTAGATTTTACCTTGTTATTTACCCATGGTTCCCACAACCCTAGTTATGGAGTTTACTTACTCATGCTAATAATCACACAATTCATATTGATAATATAAGAATTTATGCACTTAATTTTATGAGAATGAATAAAAACCAGAATTTCACTTGAATAATTCACAAAAACACCAACAATTGATTCCGGAATAGTATGATCAAAATACCAAAATCAAGAGTTCAATACTTACACAAGAGAACTAAAAAATATCCAAAAGTCTAACCCCAAAAACGAGGTTTTTTGAACTATTTATAATAAAATAAAACCTAATAAAAGAAGGACTCTATTTAAGGATAATCTGTCCAAAACGCGTCTGAATCGACGATCCCTGCGACGGGCCGTCATGGACACGACGAACCATCGTGGGCTCTATCATTCCATACTTGGCATAAATTTCTGCTGCTTTCTTCATCAACTTTCTGTTACCCTTGACGGACTGATATGATGGACCGTTGCAAGCACGATGGTTCATCGAGGGGTTCCGTTCCACCACACTTAGAAACTTCTTTAAATTGGGTACTGAACTACTCTCTGACAACCACGACGAATATGCAGGACGGATCGTCATGGCTATGACAGTCCATCATGAGCTTCTGTAGTCCCACACTTGGTCAGACTTCCCCAACTTCCTTCAGCAGCCATTTCCTTCTCACTACGCTGCCACCTACGGACCGGAACAGTCACGATAGACCAACGTGAGCTCCGTAGGTGGTCACTTCTGTAATTTCAGCTTAAATCCTACGTTGTCTTCTTTGGACAGATCTCCTGCAAATAAAGAGAAACCTACATCAAAAATAAATACAAAAAGGCTTTAGACACGCATTAAACTTAAGGAAAAGACATTGAAAGTACCGTGAAACCACGGTACATCAATCATCTTATACCTTACCATAAGTGTAAAACTAAACTACTAAGTGGATCCACTAGTTTATGCTAAAAGGAACTTAAACAATTATCTAAAAAATATGACCATTTTCTACCCATGGTGGCTACATGGTTTATCGGGGCTGTGAGTTATTTGAAATCCTCCCCATATTATCTCTTATGTTTTAAAACATACTTCCTTTTGTGATTTGAGATTAGTGCTCAAAAACTTAGCTCAAAGGCTATCTTGGAAATCAAAGTTTCCCCTTTTGCTTTATTATGAAGCATATACTCTTATTCGTAAACTAGTGCAAAGGCTCTTTGGAAATATCACCTTCCGTTTTTAATTAAATGTGAAAATATTTTGAACTTCTTGGGAATACTTAGTTCCGAATGAATTTCAAGTTTGAACCTTTGCTTAACTTTGAAACTTAAGCCTTAAAACAAAGTTAAAACATTTGTGAAAGATTTTTGAAAACTTTAAGAACTTATATTGACTTCTTAACTTTCTTTGAATTGAATTATGGATTCAAGGATCGTGATTTGTGATTGGAAAGATCTTGTGATATTTATGAATATTTTAGATAGTTAAACATGAGAAAAGACCAAAAATCAATATTAGGAAATGAATTTTGAGGCAGCACCCTGTGGCGACTCTGTGATGCGAAACGAATTTTTCCAAATATGGGGACGGCTCCGCAATGCGAATGTAGTGTCAAATTTCGTTCGATGAAATTTCTTCTTCGTTTTTAAACTCTGAACCCTCTAAACTCCATGGATTCTTTTACCAAACACTTAGAATCGATTAAATGTTCAAAGTACATCAGATTCTACTCAAAATTAACCTAAATTCATAAATTCAAATCAAACAGCACCGCAACAATTTCAATGAATCAAGGATTTAATATAATTTCAACAAACCCATTAAGAACTCAATTTCTAAGCTTTCAAGAACTTAAGTTCGCTGAAATAAATCATGATTGGCGCATGAGTGAACTAAACCAACGCTATGTGATCTCACATACCTTTGTAGAGATCACTCTTGACGAAATGCACAAGTTAATCTCGATGAATCTTTAGCGATTTCTTGAACTTTCTTCTCCTTCCTTCTCTTTTCTCCTTTCTCCAAGCACTAGAGTGAAATTAATTTTTCTAAAACTGACTAAGGTTTGGCTTTACTCCAGTTAAACTCCTAAAAATGAATTAGAATAATTAGGCAAGGGAAAGACTAAATTATCCCTATGAAATCCAGATTTAGACTTTTCTTAATCTAACAACTCAACTTCCAAAGTGCATAACTTACTCATACGAACTCGGAATTGCGCAAACTCAGTGACGTTGGAAAGATAATTCCAAGATCTACCTAAACATATTAATAAGTTCTCATATATCATCTTGAGCTAGAAGTTATGGTCTTTTGAAGTTAACCAAAAACTCAGACAGTCTTTTTTCGAATTGTGAGATGTTAATTTGAATGATAAAGCGAGCACATAAAATATAAAAAATATTGATATACAATTAAAATGAAAACATAACAAAGGAAAATTGATCTAATAGAATGAAAAAAGAGTTTTTTTTAAATTGTTAATGATGAGAATTTTAAGTGATATGTTTCCTCTCTAAAAACTATTATCTCACTTTTTCATCATTCTACTTTTTTGTATTTTATGTACAATATTCTAAATAAAAATTAAAATAAATAGAAATACGAATAAAATACATATTGAAATGAATATGAAATACAAGATTTTCGAAGAAATAAATAAATACACATGAAAAAAATATATGAATACAAATATGTTTCTTAAATAACTATAGATTCATTTGGCATACCTATTGGAATGAAGACAAACTAAGAAAAAAAGGTTAAGATTATGGAGAAAAAAAATAACAAAGTTTGAGTTTTATTTGAAAATGTAACTGATGAAAAAATTAAGTGATCTTTACTCTTTTTATTTGAAATATTCTCTCCCTTGATTTTCTCCATTTTGTTATTAAATAATTCTATTCTTTAAATAAAAACAAATAATAAAAACATAAATAAGATACATAACAAATTAAAATTTTGACATTTTTACTAAATATTGAAAGTGTTGCTAATGAGCCCTCTTAAATGTTAAAATATTGACATTTTGAAAATTTTTCCTTCTTTTTATAAACAAAATTGAAAGTGGACGGGCAGGAAATTCGGAAAGCAAAAGGGAATGGGTTTTGGGTTGGCTGAAAATTCAAAAAGGGGCCCAATACTGTCTTTAGAATTAGTAAATAAGTCAAATTGGATTTACTTGGTGAATTCGATCTTAATGAATAAATAAGGTAAACCAATATAAGTTAATTAATAAGTTTCTTAATTTTAACGAAATAATATAATTAAACTTAATTATAAAATAACTAATTCAAAAAAATATAAGCTACTACATAACTAAACTAATTAATAAAATATTCAAGCAAAATAAAATTTTTTTGAGACGATTTTTGAATAATCATAAAATATACAAATTATATACATAATTATGTAAATCATATATATATTATCTAAAATTATAAAAATGTGATAAGGTTAATTTAAAACGACTTGAAAAACATTTTAAATTTATAAAATCTAATTATTCCAAATCGTTTAGAATTAAGAAGATCGTTAATTAATTCCTATTGGGGAGGGTCAAACACCCTAGAAATTATTTTGAACTAAGACTTGAACCGTTCTTTTAGTGAGTAATATTTTTTGCAAGGAATTTAAAATTTCTTGAATGTTACGGTCACTAGATGTAGCACCTTAAGTTCAAAGAAGAACCAAAAATAAAAGCATTCAAGTCATTCCTAAGTTTTCTTAAGTTTTGGATCAACTTCAAATGAGCATAACTTTTAGTACAAAATGAATTAGGAGATCCATAAGAGATTAAATTGAAGCACTTTGAGTCCTCTTTCTAAAATCACTGAGTTTTCTCAATTCTGAGCTCGAAGTAAAAAGTTATGATGGATTTACTAACATCGCACAAACCTAGAAGCAGCTTCGCGGTGCGGAGCCAAGTAGACCTCACTGCCTTGTGAAAGATCATTAAGAATCCAAGATTGTTTTAATTATGTTTTTAGGGGTATTTTAATCCTAAAATCCCTTTAGAGGTCATTTAAATTGCCCTAAATCAGTTTTCTTAAATCTGTACCCCTCACATTCACTCCAAAGATTTCACGCTAAAGAAATTCAAGAAAAGCTAAGGATAGGGTTCTTCTTCAAAGAATTTCCTTCATGTTCATCAAGAATATGGTTATTAAGGTATGTAAGCTTCCATAGTGTTCGGTTTGTTTACCAACACGCTAATCATGTTGATTTCAGTAATAAGTTCGTTCTAGAAAGTTGAAAGTATGATGTTCTTGAATTATGTCTTGAGATTCACTTTAGTTCTTGAATTTAGACGAGATTACCGAGTTCTTAATGAAAGCATGTCGATTTTAGAGTTTTCAATGAGTAGATTATTGTGTTCACGTGCTGTGTATCTAAATCTACATAGGGATTAAGAAAGAAAATTGAATTTAGGTGAATTGGGGCTAGAAAACGAAGAAGGAAAAATCGAGCAGATTTTGGACGCAAGTTCGCGTTGCTGACTTGCTCCCTTAGTGACCAAAAATTGGCTCTACATCGCGATTAGTTTGCGGACTCCTGTGTCTCAAAATTTTATTTTGTGGCCAAAGATCTTAATGCAACTCCGCATCGTGGACTTGTTCCAAGACGGTAATTTTATGACTTTTCTCATGTTTAGCTATCTAAAATCATTCCTAAACATCATGAGACCTTTACTATCACAAATCACAACCTTGAATTCATAAATCACATTCAAGGTAGAGTTGAAGTCAAGTATTGAGAGTTCTTTCGAACATTTTTTAGAAAACCCCTTTTAGTCTTTTTAGAGGAGTCTTCTACAAATTCTACTAATTTATTTCAAAACCTAGAGAAAGAGAGCATGAGAGTGAGGAGAATGTATTCATGAGTCAAACTTGTCATTATAAGATTTTTCTTATCATGAACTATAACTCTTGAATTCATAATTCATATTCAAGAGCGAGTTAAAAGTAGAGTTCAAGAAAGCCTTTGGGTTCAATTGGGAGTTCTTTGAGATCAACTATCAATCTTAACTATGTTTTAAGAAAGTAAGTCATAGAATAAGAAGAGTCGTATACATGAGTTCCATGTAGTTATGTATACCTTTGAGTCGAGTTGTTTCATGCCCATAATTCAGCATGAACTTCGTAAGTTGAGCATCTTTCAGAGAAGTGGTATCGTCAAGTTCTAAGTCTTTAAGTGTCGATTTCCTAATACCTCTTTGAGATTCATTCCAAATCATATGAGAATTACATATTACCCATGAAGTCTTGAGTTGAGTAGTTCATGCCCAGAATTCCGCATGAACCCTCTGAGTCGAGCATTCTTGAGATGAGTAATATCATTGACTCCTTGGGTTCTTGAGTTGTTGATTTTCAAGTATTGAGTTTTATGATAGTGATTGAAATCTTTGAATTGATTCATTCATGTCCATAATTCGGCGTGAACCCTATTTTAAATAGTCCTTTTACAAATTGTTCTAAAACTTGTTTTAAAGACTTGACCACTAAGTTAAGAAAGATTAAAGTTGTAGTTTTGTTCTGCAAAGAAGTATATGGGGTCTAAGTATTCCCAAAGAGATTTTTAAAATATTTTCACATTTAAATAAGAACGGAAACTGAGATTTTCAAAGAGTTTTAGTGCTAGTTTTCTGAAAAAAGTAATCGCTTTCTACTAAAGCAAGAGAGGAAACTGAGATTTTCAAGATATCATTTGGGTTAAGTTTTGAATACTAATCTCAAATAAAAAAAAGAAGTAGGTTTTTAAAATATAAGAGCTAGTATATTGTGGAGTAGTATTGAGCATCGATATGGGGGAGAGTTCAACAACTCACATCCCCCATAAATAATACTTTTTATATGAACCCTTTTCACATAAACTAGTGGATCCATTAGTAGTTCAGGTCATATATTTCTTGGTTGGGTATAGGATGCGCTAAAATCATGAGATAAATCGTTGTATCATCACGATAGCCCTTATATGATGGTTGTCGGTTAGAGAAACTCTCACAAAAGTTATTATATTTATATATATATCAATTAATTGTATTTTCATAAACATTTCAAAGTTATGTTTTATCCTTGTTACATATTCAGAGTTGACACTATGTTTTTAAACAACTTTACTTTTATATTGCACTTGTTTTAAACTGCTTTATATTGAAGTGAATTCAATTAAGTATCAGGAGTTGAGTATTTTGAGTTGAGTACCTTAAGTTGAGTATCTTGAGTTGATGTGTGCTTCATTGAGTCGATTATCATATCTTTGAGTTGATTATCTGATCTCTCAGTTGAGTATCTTATCATTGAGTACTTCTGAGTTGAGTAGTTTTCAGTACTCATTGAGTTGAGGAAGTTTGAAAAGAGGTAGGTATGTTTCCATTTTTATCAAGTTCAAGCTCATGTTATGCTTTAGAATTACCCTTACATGCTCGTACATTCCACGTATTGAGCCATTCGGCCTGCATCTTCTCATGATGCACATCCAGTTATTTAGGATCATCGAAAGGAGCTTCATTTATGTCACATGGAGTTCGAGTTATTAATGGTGAATCTCCTTTCTTCCGGAGGATTCCATTTACTTTCAGTTGTTAGGAGGTCGTGTGTCTTGTCCCGACTATCATCATTGTCATTTATAGGATTTATAGATAGACTGTAGAGTTTTTAAAAGTATTTATTTATTTTATGAACTTTATTTCAGTTTTAAGTTTTGCATGCTTACGTTAGTCTTTCGCGTGTAGTCAGCCAGGATAAGGTTCCGCTTGGGGACCAACAATTGTTTTTTAGTGTCGACCACGTCTAGGGTGTAGACTCAAGTCGTGACACTACCACTCATACTAAGTAAACCCTTTTGAGGAACCATAGAACATAAATCACTTTCGTATTTATAATTCATATTCTTGTCATTAGAGGGAATGTAGCCTTAACTGACATAGACCATATGCGCTACATGAAATTCGTTGTTCTAACCTCACACCAAAAAAAAAGGTATCCTATTTGCCTAAGGTATAACAGACGTGTTTAGCTTTTAGGTGGATCCACTAGCTAAGAAATACGTGGGCACATAGTTATGGAACAAACAAATTGCTACTAGATACCCAGACTTGTTAAACATAGAAGTTTTTCATCTCATAAGACAACACATATGCATTGGGAACCAGGACTTGCTAACGTGAAGGAATCCATGTGGGAAGCCGGACTTGCTAGCGTAAAAGTTTTCATCTCATATTCATGTTCACTCGGTGCTAAGTATAATTTCCTTTAAAGTAACACTAAGTCGTTTTTTAACTTCATATTCATGGAAAAATGCACTAGGCACTCAAACCAACATATATCATATTAGCTCATAGATTCATTAGGTGAAAATGTCCTTTCAACATAACAATCATTAACATGTGAGAAAACCTTTCATATCATAATCATAGTGTGTTCATGAGAATAGTCTTTCATTTAACACTACAATACTATCATAGTCTTAACATATCATGCATAGTCATAATGTGTCTTACGTAGTCATAACATATAATACATAATCATTACATATCGTACATAGTCATATCATACATTTTCATGTATATGGGTATAAGAAAGAAGAATCTTGCATCCATACCACAATATGCACATTAACTAAATACCTTCACCTTTCAAGTGGATCGATAGTTCATACATAATAAGTAAACACCTCCATCTTTCAAGTGGATCATCATTGTCACGCACATTTACATCATAACAGTATGTAAAGGTGCATATGAGAACTAAACTTTCAATTAACACCTTAGATACATCATACTCACATGCATGTATTTGTGAGTGTGTATGTATAATTGTCCTTACGATGACACCATAACCACAACTTTATCATCATAGACACTTTCCCCCACAAGAGGTTCATAAACATGTACATAATACCACAATCATGGATACAACTCATATCTTGCATTCAAGGGTCATATTTGAGTCAACACATTAAGTATGCAATACATGAACATAGATACAATCATGACTCAAGTAATCCATTCATCTCATTCATAAACTCATGTGATAATATTTATAAGTCATGTGGATGAGATATTCACACAATAGGGTCATATACAACTAAACATACATAATAACCTCTTTTTTTAAAGTCTCAACATTCTTAACTTATTCCTGCTAGATTTTACCCTTAAAGTCTTAGGCGATGGGGAAGGCAGCTTAGCAACTCGCCAACCCATTTGGCAAGCCACGAATTTCTCGCCCATTCTCCCTCCATTTAGGACAAGGGGACAGCCCACTAGGCGACCCAAGTGCACTTTGGCGCATCACCAAGTCACTCGGGCGATGCTACTACCCAATCGCCAACAAGGTTCATAGAAGAACAAGTTCTCTTCCTTTACCTTGATAGTTTAGGCCCTTACCCCCTTCTTTGTTTGTCAACCCAATATATATATATATATATATATATATATATATATACGGGGTGTAAGACATGTCTTGATGTTCAACCACTAAACCCCCCATTCGATGCACGATAAATCTCATCTACAACTCCATTCCTCATAACAACTAAAAGACACACAAGTTAGGCTCGAGTTTGACCTATTCATTTCCGCTAGACTTTAGCTTGGTCTTACTAGATTTATGGGTTGTTAAAAATTTCATACTAGTTAGGCTTGGATAAAATCTAAATGTAATGAGGTTCCTATCTCGAAGACATTTAAGGAGTCCATATGACTTATCAAAAGTAAATTCGGGTAAGATATCAAACTTAGCGTGAAGGGTTTTAGTTTAGAATGTTAAGTTTGGAAAGTGTGTTGTGATATGAGATCTTTTTAGAAGATTTTCAAATTTCTATCTTCTCCAAGTCAGTATAGAGGGTGACATACCACTATTAGCAGTGGAATTTATTCTCGCTATAGCGGGATTTCCTGCTACAATAGATCCACAATAACGGGATTGGACTACTATAGCGGCATTAGTCACATTAATGTAGAAAATTCCCAGAACCTCCCATTTATCGGAAATTTCATTTGTTGAAGAGTGGGTGACCTAGGGTATATTTACTCGGTCTTTCATCATTATCATTGGTAAAGATAAGTTGATTACTCCCTTAATTTGGTTATTTGGTTGCTTGGCTTTGAAAACTATGTTGGTTACCTTATGGAAGGATTTGAGTTGGTTTTTTGGTGAAAAACTATGGTTTAAAGTATAATTATCATGGAATTAGTTTGAGTTGGCATTTAAGTAAAATCCAAGTGTTTTAGGTCATTTGGATCTTATGTTGTATTATATTTGATTATTTGTAGACCAATAACAAGCTATGTTTCAAAACAAGGATATATTTCAATTCCTTTAGTGCATTTCGGGATTGATCCAAAGTAGGTAATGATTGTGTATTTATAGTTTATATTATATGTGCTTGTTAACTGCTTCATTAGTCTTTCATGTATGTATAATGTATGGTTAGAGAAATGTAATAAAAGTAAATCAAATTGTTAACTATTGTCAATTGCTTGTAATATATGCATTTACTTGTGAGTACAAAAATGATTGTTATTCATAGTGACTGTGATCGTGATTATGATTGATGGTTCATTATGGTACCATGGTTAGTACATGGTATATCATGGTTAAATTGAGTACCACGTCTGATACATACTAACTAGTGGCTCAGGTAGCATGCTTGGTACAAGGACACCGATATCATTGGCTAGGGTACTCTGCTAACACAAATTACTAATAGCTGGTACCATGTTTGGTACATTGACTATTTCTGTGGGGGGATCCATGAGAGAGTCGGGTTGACTTGTTGTCATGTCGGTGATCATGTTAATTGAGAATGTAAATTCAGGGTGAGGACTGGAATCTAGGTTGTGTCATGATTGTGGTTATACTTGATCTTATCTGTTTTACTAAGTTGTGGTGCCTGTTCATATGCCATATAAATGGAATTAGCTGATAATCTTACTAGAACAATATAGATTTTATGTATCGTTCATGTACTTGCTATTTTTTTGTTTAATACAGGGCATATTTCAGCAGCTGCTTCGTGCTCTCAATTATGATGCTAGTGTTTCTTGAACCCAAGGGTGAACTTCTTCTCTCAAGCTTCTATGGGTTCTTTATTTCTCTCGCTAGTCAATTTTAAACACTTAGACTATGATTGTTTCGGGGTTGTATCCCTACTTTTCTAGACTACTCATGTGTTATGGTACACGACTATTAGATTCTAAAGGATATTCTATAATAGTTCTACGACTTAGTTTTGTTTTATGAAAAAAATTTAAAAAAATTGAAAACTATTTTGCTTTTGATTATTTAATAGACTGTGTCCTAATAGTTTGCTGATTCTTCACCAGGGGTTAGTGAGTGTGCCTCTCACGATGGGTTTGGTCATGAAAATATTGGTATCAAATCTCTAGATTCATTTATCTTGGCATATCAAAAAGATCTAGTAGAGTTATGAGGAATGCTAAGGAGACATCTGTACTTTTCTTTAGGACGTTAAAATACTTTTTAAAAAATTTCTTCTTTAGTTCCTTCGTGCTATAACATAATTTCAGTTGGTATCTGACGATCCAAATTAGTATCTCACTTTCTCCATTCTTTATTCGCAGATGACTCATCTATAAGAAATAGAGAGTGCTTACCAATAGTGTAAGGGAAATAAAGAGACAGAGATAGAGGAAGGGGTAGGGGTAGGGGTAGGGGGGGGGAAGAAACACCCACCTAAGGTAAAGCTCAGGCAGCGGGTAGGCCAAGGCCATCAACCCCTACCCTACCCAATGTTTCAGAGGAGGTAGAGTTTGAAGATGGTGTTGAACTTAAGATACTTGAGATAGTTGCACAAGTTGATGATGCATGCCTTCTACCTATTACTACTAAGGTTGTTTATCAATTGTTAGCATTCCTGAGTGGGATTGCGAGCAGTGGAGTCACTCCCACTGTCTCATTCACTTAGTGTCCTAGTGCTCATCTCATTGTTGTCACCAATCTCAACGAGCTTCGTTTTTATTTTGACTTGCTTGATGATGATTTGGAGATTTTGGACTCATTTTAAACTTTCAATTCACCAAAGTATGCCCTCTCTTCCTTTAATAAGCATTTTTTTATTGGGTGAATTGAAAATTGAACCGATAACGATAAAAAATTGATAAAGACAAAATCAATTAAAAAATCTAATTGATTGTTATTCTTTTAACATATTTCAAAATTGAAAATGGATAAACCAGATCGATAATGCATAAAATCGAACCGGTCGATGTATACCCCTAGTTCGTAGTGCTACTTAACTCCTAACCTTTTTTTATTTGAAAATTTTTTCAATAACATAAAATTGCAACTTGTAACTTGTAATTTCTTTTCCTTCGAATTTTCATTTAATTCGATTAACTTTTAAAACTCCAAACGTCTTCATTAAAGAAGCAACCTTCCTACAATTTATTTCAATATTTCATTGATATAAATTAAGCTTCATGCTTTTATTTGAAGGGTAATTTGTCTTTCTTTGTACTTTAATATTTTTTGCAATAAAGAACTTATTGATAATAAATATAATGGGCTTATCCTATTTGAGACTATCATATTTGAGTCTCCATTTCAAAATTCTCCCGGTGCTAAGTATAATACCAATGAAATAGATTAATTAAATTATCAAAGTATAATATTAGAAAGGGCAATAATTAAAATACTAATTCAAACTTAAAGGTCATATAAGAGTAGCTCCTTTTAAAACCATGATTTCTTAAAGTAGTTTATATAAACACTTATCTTCCTAAGATGCTAAAATCATGATTTCCTTTGAAACTATGAGAAAAATATTTCACAGATCATTGATACTTCACTTAAAAGCATCCTTAAATCATAACTTCATTCTTTTACTAAATATACATAAAATCTTTTATTAATTCATGATCATAGTTTATAGTTCGAAGTGCATACCTAAAAATCAAAATATAAAAAATGAGTTTATGTGAAATTAATTTTAAATAATGTAATTAGATTATATATTAAATAACATCAATTGAATCATAATCAAAAGGACTCATGAAGATTAACATAAAACTCTAACTCAATTGGGTGAAATTACATTAGAGATTGGCGTTTTTTTGGACCCAATGGATGAAAAGGATCCGTTGGTGAATTCTCGCATGCATAGACATCAAATGCTTTCAAATAAAGAGAGAAATAAGACCTTGATGCTTGAAACCCTACCTTTCCCTTGAAACTTGAGAGAAAATTGATTTGAAGGGGATGAACTTGGAGGGAATTGGAGGATTTAAGTGAATGTGAGAGAATGAGTTTAATATGAAGGGCTAATTCAGTTTAAAGGTAGTTATAGGGTCAAAACGATATATTTTAGGGGGTTAGAAAAATAAAAAAATTCAAAACACTCTTAATTAAAACTGTTGGAACAGGTCTACAGTTTAGGACCTACAGACCCTATTGGTCAACTATGAAATCAAGTACTGGATCCCAATATTTAATTCACTTTCCACAAAAAAAGTTTTAAACACCGTCGATTTTTCTATCGTCCATAAATTCCATTCGTAGTTGAATCAACTCTACGGTCAGTTTCTACGACCCGTAGACCATTTTACAAGTCTTACACAATCGTAGATCCAACTTTAGAAACTTGAATTTTCTCAAAACTCGGTGTCATCTACGATACTTAAAGCCTCTACGAACTGTGTGGATATCGTAAAACTGATGCAATAGTTAAAAATGAAATCTTTCCTTTCCAATTTAACTATCCAATTTTTGCGATGTTACATCAATCTTCAGTTTCAATCCTTAAAGAAGTCATTAGCTTTTTGATTTGCAATATCATTGAGGCCATAAAAACATTATCTTACAATTTCAAATTTGCCTCAACATACTCATCATATATCTGAGAAGGCCTACATGAACATTATTTTTAAGAGTCACATTTACCGGGTAGAAAAGACACCACTTTTATTTTCTTTCCTTTTAAAGGAATTTTGATACAACCTGATATAATGTTCAGGTGCCCGACATTAACTTTTTCAATGACCTTTCATGTCACAAAAATGGCAATGCATTCCCCCTTTTGTTATGAACATCATCTCAACGATTATTATATCATATTTTACCATTGTCACACCCGCACACGTTATCATGTCTTTGGTTATTTTGTTCTATTTAAACTAATTGTGTGTTTTTACCACATTTAGTTATAGTAATGGAATAGTTCTAGTGGGACGGGATTCATGATTCTCATTAAATAAATATTATATTCCTCAACCACCAAAATACATCAAATCGATTCAGAGTATTTTTAAAAATTCTTTTCACAATATTACTTTTGTAATATCACAATTATGCATGAAAAATTGTCTTTTTCAACATGTCATCATCTTTTATAGTTTTCCACATAATTTCAATTGAGAAGTGATTCTAAACTAAACAAAATTATACTTATTTACGATTTTAAAATCATGAAATCATAAGTGAAATCACTCATAACAAGCCCTTGACAATACTGTAACCTTAAGGTTGTGATACCTTCATTTCAAACCTATCGACAATCCAAGTGAATTTTTCATTGTCAAGTATTAAACCTTCAGACTTCCATCAATATGATGATTGATGACGAAGAAAAATTATAGACTTCACTTTATCTTGACTTGATGTCTTATTTTTCAATTATAGTATCACCAAGAACCTTAGTGGTAAGCAGAGGTAGAGTCAGAATTTTCAATAAAGGTGTTAAAAATGTGTTAAATAAATAGTTGAAGGAGGTTCGACACTACTATATATGCATATAAACTTATTTTAATCATATATAAATAATATAATTTTCCGTCGAATGGGGTTCAGATAACCCCTTCATACAAGGTAGCTCCTCCCCTGGTGGTAAGGTGAATTTCAACATTAAGTACCCATGATAAATAATTTTTTTAAGAATATCAAGTTCCACAAATTCAAACTTTGAAAAATTTAATATGATGAAAACTATCATAAAATAATTGAGTTAGTATCACGATGTCCATTTCTTTATAATAAATGGTAAATTAATATTTCAAATGATTAAGTATAATATGAATATACAATATATTATATGCATGAACATGCAAAAATATGTAAACTCATGAAGTATTGTAACAGTAAATTTAATATACTTTCTAATTATTTTACAATATTTATCATTAATTTCAATAGATATTAACACAAAACCTTTGTAAAAATTTGAAGTCATATTTAATGAAATACTAATCTTCTTTGTGTCACACAAATGCTAATCATAAATGTATGACAATAAAATATTTACGAATATCCTAACTATAGCATGTTATCACATTGCATAATTTAGATGTATAAGTTAGTGACATACAAATAGTATAATAATTAAAAGCACGTCATGTATACTGTTATCAAATTGCAAATCAAAACTTACCTTATTAGAGATGTTATAAGCATATTTTAGTTGATTAGATATTCGAGCTAATAATTGTTGTAAATTGAAAAGAATATACATAAATACCAAACAAAAGAGGTTCAATTCAATGAATTCATAGTATTACAATTAGGTAATTTTTTACAAGGTAAATAATAGGCATAATATATGTATTAGATTCTAAACTTAACTTCAAATTTAAATTTTGATCTTTAACTTTTATAATGTACAAACAGACAATATAACTATCTAATTTTTAAATAAATAAACACATGAATCCTACATGACACAATCATATAGGACATCAAGTAGTACAAAAATGAACATATTGGATGACATGTAGGACATTTGTGTTTATTTTTTCAACTTTATACAATTTTAAAAGCCTACTTTTTCACACCAAAAATTAAAGAGCATAAATATAATTAAAACATAAGTTAAATGGCACATTTATTTATTATGCCTAAAGAATACCAAATCATGCGTTTAAAATCTTTAATCAAATATGTTAGTACGAAAATACATTAAATAGTAAAAGCATTTCACTCCGGTTCTGCTCTTCGCCGTCGCCGGCAGTCTTCGCTGAGGTTTGATCGGTTCTCTTCTCTTTTATTTCATACAGAAGAACAAATAAACCAAATCAAACTAAAATTTTGAGCTATTATTTATCACCGTTTTTTTAGCGGTACCTGAAATTCTTCACGAAGCCCTAAATTATGAAATGAATGAGTTTTTGTCGGTCTGGTAGAAATGGAATTGGCAACTAGAATAAGAAAATCTCATGCTTAGATTATTCATGTACAGAGAGCTTGTGATTTGAATTTTGATCTGTATGTAATTGTTGTTTGGTAGATATGGAATTTTGTAACTAGAATAAAATTGAATCCTATTTTTTTCTTTACAATGTGGTGTTAAAGCCAGCTTTCGCACAATTCAACTAATTGTACTGGATATGTTCGGCTTCCCACCAGCAACATTAGGTTTTTATCTACCAAGACTTGGATCGTTGGAAAGAAAGGCAGACCTAGTGTTTTTTGGATTTGAAAATCATTTTTCTAGAGAGCAAAATGTTTCCAAGTTTTGAAGTGTTTTGTTTTAGTAGAAGCAAGTGGTTTCTCCTACAGTGAAAGGCTTCACAGAGAAGAGGTTCTCTTATTTCTAATGAATCTATTATAAGTGAAGTTGTAATGTTATATTTGATTATGCTTTCATTAGTAGAATTCTTTGCGTTGTCTTCCTTATTTTAGTTTTAATTTAAAGAATTTTTGCTCTATCAAGTGTTTTTGTGAGTGACCTATATATTGTTACGTAGTGTGATTTGATGTTATCGTTTTGTTCCAATTTGTTGTATTCTTTTAAATTTCGAGCTTCAAAGCTTGAATATCCTTAACTAAATTCATGGCGTCGCCACTATCTTGGGTTGTTCGGTGGTTCAGGTTGTGTATGACAATTTCAGTCGAGGTCCTGATGTCGTTGCTCCTTTTCTGCCCTTTTGGAGGATAAAAATGTTTATTTTTTGGTTAACTGTGAAGAATTACCATTGACAGCCAAAAATTTACACCTATAGAGCACTTTGGGTAGAGGAGCCACCTTCCACGAAGGTACCCTTTCCTCTAAAGCCTCAAACATAGACAAATCTAGTTACAAAGTTTCTGAACCAAGTATCTACATTTACTAGCTTTCCTTCTATCCTTCGGGTAATCCACTCTTTCCAGTATCTTTTTCTTTATCTGTCTGATTGTAATCTCTGTATTTACTATTGTCCCTGTGAATAGTTTCCAATTTCTTGCTCTTCAAGTGTGATAGATTCTGGCTCCCCATATAGCTATAGCTATTTCCTTCTTATATTGCTTCCAGTCTCTTCCTCTTATCCATTTTAGGCATTCTGTCACTTCCGTTTTTTTTGTATTCAAATACCCGACCAAGTCTCAAGTGCTTCCTTCACTTTTGTTGTCCAGGTACATTCTGCAAATAAATGTACTTGAGTCTCCGGTTTGCTTTCTCCACATAGGCAACACTTTTCATCTTCTATTGGCATTTGCAGTTTGATTTTCGTCTCTTTCATTAGCAGTTAATCCCGATTTGCTAGCCATATAATAAACCTGTGTCTAGGCAGCATGAGAGAGTTCCATATCAAGTCTGCTACAGGTAGTTTCAACTGCCTACCCAGTAACTGGTTGTAACTACAACTCACATTATATGCTCCATAGGTCAATAGACAGTAGGTTCCATTAGTATACCACATTCCCATGGTTAATTTAATGGAGTTAAGCTTCCTCCAATACCAGCTGCTATCCTTAGAGGGTGTATGTGTCCAAAAATCTTGCTCGTCTTTCATATTTAGTCCATGCACCCACCTTATCCATAGTGTATCTGTGTTGCTAGCAATCTGCCATATCAACTTACCAACTGATGCAATATTCCATAATCTGCAGCTCCTGATGTTCAGTCCACCATTCTTCTTTGGCACACAAATTTTCTCCCACGATACGAGTGCTACCTTCCTCTTGATCTCTTATTTCCCAATATGCCATAGATAATCCCTACATTTTCTATCAACCTCTTTCAAAATACTTTCAAACAAGATGAAAACATTGCTCCAAAAGTTATAGAGCGAGTACATCATTTATGACCTGCAATCTGCCTGCATCTGACAATGTTTTTGAATATGCACTAGTAATCGTGTTGGTTATCTTGCCGATCAGTTGATGGCAATCGATCTTTGTTCATTTCTTTGATGATAATGGCAAGCCCAAGTATCTGATAGGGAAGATCACCAAGTGTAAATCCTGTCAGCTGCAATATTTGTTCCTTCATAACATCATCCACCCCAGCTACGAATACATTAGACTTGTCCAGATTTGCCACAAGGCCTTTCACCCTACTGAAATGGTTCAACACCTCTATCATCCTTCTTATAGACATCTACTATCAATGATCCCCTCTTTTCTTGTCACTGACAGAGCAAGACACCTCTTTGCACAAATTATGCACTATTGCTAGTAAGGTGGGAAAAAAATCAAATCAGAAAAAGAAAATCAAACATGAATCAAGGTACTTCCTCTTCTTTTTATTTTGTTGATTCTTCCTGGATTATAAGCTTGATGCCTTATTGAGATTTATCAACTTTTCTCTAACAGATTAAGGAAAATTTAACCCTTAATTAGATCATTTAAATAATTTTTCACAGATGGAGTAAGCGTTGCGGTTGAGGGGGACATAGAAGATAGAATTAGTGTCCTACCAAGAAATGTTATTGATTGTATCCTTGAGCTCTTGCCTATTAAAGAAGCTGCAAAAACTTGTACATTGTCCAAAAGCTGGAGATACATTTGGAGCGAGCTTCCAAAACTGGTGCTGTATTACGAGTTTTGTGATGAGTTAATAGATGAGTCTGAATCCAAATTCAGAGAAGTAGTAGACGGGATTATGTTACTGCATATGGGCAAGATTGTGCAGTTTGATCTTGACGTTAGAGTAGAAGATTTAGCTTCATATACAGCTATTGATAGGTGGGTTCTTTATGTCACCAGAAATAGTGTCAAGAAGCTACACCTTAGAATTTCTAATATTGATGATCGTAGCTATGCACTGCCTCCTTGTGTATTTCACTGTTCAACCCTGACACAGTTGAAACTTGCTAGATGTTCCTTTAAACCACCTGATTCTTTTCGTGGCTTTCCCAATCTTGTAACCCTTCGGTTGGCATCAGTAACCTTTTCAGAGCATTGTGTTATCAAGGCCCCTCTTCTTGCTAATTTGACCTTGAACTGTTGTGATGGTATGCAATACCTAAACATTGTTTCACCAGTGTTGAAGTCCTTGTATGTTTGTTACCCTCACTCCTATATCGCACTAAATTGCTTCATGAACTGCAAGAATTTGAGAGATTTAGGACTTGTGTTTTCCAAAGTGGTTAATAATCCAAAACATGATCATAGATCAACATTGATGAAACTTCTTGATAGCTTGCCTGCACTTGAGGTACTCCTGTTGGATTCACTTTTCATTGAGGTAAGACATGAACTTGTTTTTTCATTTGAATATCTCCTATAGTGATTTCATTCAAGTGAGATTGTAATCATTGTATTTGCTCTATAGCTTTTGAGTGCAGACGTAGTTCTATCAAGTGCTCCTCCTTTTATTCTCAACTGCTTGCAGAAGCTGTCCCTCTCTGTTGACTTTGGAAAATTGGGTCATAGTTCTTGCGTTCTACAATTAATCAAGTGTTCCCCCAATTTGAGTGAACTTAAGATTAGGGTAAGAAATGTTAAATATATCTGGTGGTTCTTTTTTTTTTTTTTTTGGCTCTTCATATATTTGAAGTCGAAGCTAATGGTGTTTGCTTATACTATTAGGTCAAAGGTACCGATGATAATGTTGAAGCATTTGTGAAATGTCTGATGACGCCTGACTGCTTGCAACTACCATTGAACAAGCTAGAGTATGTGAGTTTCTATGGTTTCGCGAGTCCAAACTGTGTACAGGCCTTTGCTATGCTATTCATTTTTCAGGCACCGTCTTTGCTAAGGATCTTCATTGAACAACCGATAGGAACTAAATCCAGTAAAGATTTGAGTGATTTACCCAGAGCTTCTTCTAAGGTTGAGCTAGTTATAAGGTAAATCGATATGATAGTTGTCAATAAGTGTATCTAATATGTCACAAATGTTCATCTAGTTTTCTTTCATATTTACAGTTGGGAAAGTATGACTCATTGCAGTCCTGCTATTCCAACATATCTGAATCTTCATCTTTTGACAGTTAAGCTTGTTTTGGTCTCTATATCTACACGAGGTCAATGTAAGATTTAGAGCCTGTTTGGCGGTGCTACTAAAAACTGCTTATTTTTAGATGCATTTTTTTTTAATAATAGCTTTTTAAAATAGTGCTTTTAAAAAAAATTGTGTTAGGTAAATTTATTTGAAAAGTGTTTTTGATAAGTTATTTGTGTTTACTTATATTCTTTTAAAAAAAATAATTGATGTTTTTGAGAGTCAAATTATGAAAAAGGAAAAGTATTAATGTGCTTTTAATGTTAAGATTATCTTACGGAGAGGAACTATTTTAAACATCTAATATAAAAACTTCAGTTGTATTTTTAATTTAATTAATTAAAATGTATATATTTAAAATTTCAATCAATATTATACATATTTAAATAATGTTGAAAATAGTGAAAAGAAGTATCTTTTGTTATTTGTTACCTGATTTCTTGGATTCAATCTTAGCTATTATTAAAAAAAAAAAAAATTGTAATGCCTTAAAGTTTAAAAAAATTCAAACAAAAATAAAATAATACATAAATTTAAAAAATAAAATTTGAAATTATCTATTTCTAATTTTGTAAAATAATATACTTTAAAGTTTAAAAAAATTCAAACTAAAATAAAATAATACATAAATTTAAAAAATAAAATTTGATATTATCTATTTCTAATTTTGTAAAATAATATATGCAAAATAAATATATAAATAGTAATATAAATATAAATAAAATAAATTTTATCACAGAAAAATAAAAAATATATAATTCTTGAATTGGAATAAACCAACCCTTCAAAAAAAAAACTTGTGAAAATGAATTAATAAATAATGGACATATTGATAAATATGTGTATTTGTAAGGGATATTTAATCTTAAAATAATATTTTTTTTTGTTTTTGCGTCTGTTTTTCTAATAAAATTGAAATTTCTAACTATCTTCCAACGTAAAAAAACTGCTTTTGCTTTTATTTAAAGTGGTTTCAAGAATTTGTTAAACATATAAACTTTTTGATCTCTAATTATTTTTCAACCGCAAAAAAACTTTTTTGCTTTTATTTAAAAGTGATTATAAAAATTTATCGAAACACATAATTTTTTTTAAAAAAAATAAAATTCCTGAGCTTCTTTACTCCCAACGACAATCCCGAATAGGCTCTTAAGTATAACAAGTTCTAGAAGGAGTTTTCACTTTTCAGATCATAGTAAGAAGAATTTTATCAAAGTATAAAAAAAAATGGATTTTTTTATGTTTTCAAACATGGTAAAAAATTGTCAATTTAATCACGTTATTTAAAGCATACCAATTGCACTACAATAATCTTTCCTCATTGTATTTTCATAATTTTCCCACATTTTCTCCTTAAATTATTCATGTAGATTTTTCTTTGAATTTCATGCTTTCGTTCATGATTTTCAAATTTTATTTTACAAAAAATTGATCAGTGAATAAATTTTCAGACACAATTGATACAAATTCGTTGATTGAAGTTGAGAGAAATATTAAAAACAATGAACTTGATTAAATTATTAGTTTTATTTCTGTTCATGTTAAATTAACTCTTGATATGTCATATGACGTAGTAAGTGGTATCATAATCATATAGGAATGTGAGACTGTTAATAAAAAGTCGAAAGAAGCATTAAAAACGTTCTAAACTTAGAGATAATTTAGAAGTGTATTTAATTCATGTTGTAAGATCGGATGTGTATTTGAGTTTAGTTAGTCAAATAAAAGAGTGCTTTTAAGACTGTCAATAATTTGGGGATGAAACTAATAATTTACGTCAAATTTTAGAGAAACTAATAAATTGTTTCAAATTTAAAAGTGTTTTTAATATTTCAAAATTTTATTAAAGAATAAGACTTTATAAATTTTTTTACATGTATTTATTGATGAACATTACAACTTGATAAGCAAATAACTATATATTGTTTTTTCAGGAATAAACTTAGATGGTAGAGTCACAAAATTTGATATTTTATTTCATTCCTTGGATCCTAACATCTCTTTCCATGTTTAAAGAATCTCCTACTGCCATAGCATGATTTGTCTAAGAAACTTCAATCATAAAATCTCAACAAAAAAAATATTGTTTTCATAAATGGAATGATACATAGCTATTACTCCTCTTACTTTAATTTTATTACTCTTCTTATTATAATTTATTTGCCTTAGTTACTGTTTGAACAATCAAAATTATTTTCTTTAATAATAATTCGTTCAAGAACTTTTCAAATATTTTGATTCATTAATTTTTATGAATTAAAATATTTTTTATATAATCTTATAAATATATAAATTCATTATTAAAAAAATGAAAACTTTATGTTTGAATTCACATGTACAATAGTTAGCTTGAATATTATACTCCAAATTAAGCAAAATGAATTGAGACAAACAAAATAACCTTTTGTAATGCTTAGAACAGTCTAAATAATTTTTTTTATTACAAAAATTAATTTAATGACTTTAAAACTCTAAAATAAAGTTTGAATCACGATGTATAAAATCACAACAGTATTAAATTAAATACATATAATTGCACATAAGTTTTTTGAGTTGAAATTATTAGTGTTTATGAATACTCATGATATATCAAAGAGAAAACAACAATTAATAACACCAAACAAGTCAATAATATTTTGTTTTCATTGTCATAGATTATATCATCAATCATATCACCATGAATACATTTGCTTTAAGTCACCTGGAAAAGGATTGACATAATTTGCAAAATAAAAGCCATTTTCCCTAACCAACCAATAACATATATTACCATGACCTTGACATTTGGCTGATAAGCCTCGATTAAAAACATTAAATGTCAAGGTCTTGGTAACCCAAACGAATTCACATTGATACTTAGTTGTTTGCCAAAAATTTTGACGAAAACGCCAATGAAAGCCCTCAGGATCATCAGGATTTAGGAAATGAGATCCCAAATCACTATGTCTAGACCAACAACGAAAAAATAAAGGATGTGTTCCATTAGGGAGGTCACTAACAATCCATACTTCATAGTGAGCTAGAAATGACTTGGTGGAATTAGTAGCAACAACTCCACTCAAGGACAAGATAAATAACAATGAAAAGATTAAACTAGTGATCATATAAAAATTCATCTTATGAAGTTTTTTTCAAAGAATGTAATTTCATGATATATACTCACAAATAAGATGAAAGGATAATTATATATTCTTGAGCAACAGTTTCATTTTATTAGTCAAACTATGTTTTATTACACAATAAATGTCCAACTTTTCGAAATAACATTTTTAGGCATTAAAGATTTTTTCACATTTATGTTAATGAAAATTATGACAAGTTCTAATTATACTAATACTTAAATTGAATTTGATCAATTGTCTAAAAAGGTGACAAAAATAGTCCATCAAATCATTTACTACTCGTTTAAACATGGATTGTTTATTGACTTATTTACTATCTCAATCCAATTCATTTCAAAGCATCGAGATTTTGGTTGATATCTAACCCAAGTAGTGTTAGGATCAAAATAATCAGGTGTAATGCGAAAGCTAGGATCAAAATAATCAGGTGTAATGCGAAAGCTAAGAGAAACGAGAAACACATCAAAAGGCACGAAGTTTTAACGTGATTCGGTTAATCAACCTACATCCGCAAAGGAGATGGCAATCCACTTTAAATACGAGAATACAAAATATAGAGAGAAACAACATCAACCAATTCACTCGGAATACAATGAAGTACATAAAATTCTCTCTCATAACTGCAACTCTCAAAACCCTAGGACTACATTGTGAATATTAATTAAGTTAGAAGGAACAAACCTGTATTTATAGAGTCCTAAACTTTTTCCTACTAGAAAATGACTAGCCACTCCAAAACATTTTCTAAAAGGAAAACCTATTTATAGTAAGAAAGTCACGGCAACCCCTTGGCCTGAATTTCTGACAAAATAAATTTGTCCACCTTCTTTACATAATCTTAAACAATTTGTTTCTCCTCTCCATAATCTTCTCCATTAAATCTTTGTATTGACACAGAGAATCACTATGAAATAATTTCTCCAACAAAAATCTTCATTATTGTCAAAAAGGTTGTGGCTAAATTTACACCCCCAAAGATGAACACACATCTCTAACATGACTCCATCGTTGAACCTGACTCTTATACCACTTGTTAGGACCGAAAATAAGCAGGTGTAACGTGAAAAATAACAAAGCAAACCTTGAAAGACCACGGGTAAAAAGACAAATGAGAAACATACCAAAAGACACATAAATTTAACGTGGCTCGGTCAATCGACCTACGTCAACAAAGGAGATGAGCAATGCACTACAAATATGAGAGTACAAAATACATAGAGAAACAACCTCAATCAATTCACTCGAAATACAAGGAGGTACACAAATTCTCCCCCATAACCGCAACTCTCAAAATCGTAAAACTACGTTGTGAATGTTGATTAAATTAAAAGAAACGAGTCTATATTTATAGAGCACTAAAACCTTTCCGAAAAAAAAAAACTAGTAAAATATAAAAATCTTTTTCTAAAAGGCAAAACTTATTTATGATAATAAATCAAGACAAATAAATCGAACCATTCTTGTTGGGCAGATAAATACACAGAAACAACCTCAAAATTACTCTTGTTAGAGGACTTGTGACCCGATTTCATGATAAAAGAACAAAAGGACAGATACACCAATTATGTTTGTATCTTATCTTGCCAACAACAAAGAAGTGTTAGCTAGCACAATTAACAATCATTTTATGTGCAATATGATCATTGGACATAGGACTTGAGTGAAATTTTACTATTTCTTGAAGTATCACCTTTTTATTTTATGTATAATTAATAGTTTTTAATAGTTTAGAAGGTGTATTCAAGAAGGTGGTATTATATGACGATGGTGCTAACAATTAAGAAAGTGATACAAATGTTTTTAGATAAATTTTACCATGATAAGACTAATACTCTCTCCGTCTATACTCTCTCCGTCTATGTGACACATTTCAAAATTCTAGATTTAAATATATATAATCACACTTAAGTCTTTTGAGTCGAAATTATTAGTGTTTGTTAAGACTCATCTTATATCAAGAGAACAATTAATAACACCAAACAAGTCAATAGTATTTTGTTCATGGTTCGGTCAATCTAGCTATATCCATAAAGGAGATAAGTAATTCACTGTAAATATGATCGTACAAAATATAGAGAGAAACAACCTCAACTAATTCACTCAAAATACATGGAGGTACACAAATTCTCCCCCATAACCTCAACTTTCAAAACCCTAGGACTACATTGTGAATGCTAATTAAGTTAGAAGGAACAAACCTATATTTATAGAGTCCTAAAACCTTTTCCTACTAGAAAAATACTAGTCATTTAAAAAAAATTCCTAAAAGGAAAACTTATTTATGGTAATAAATTCAGGGCAATTAAAACCCAACAAACCTCCCCCTTGACTTGAATTTCTGACAAAATAAATTTATCCACCTTCTTTACATAATTTTCAATAGTTTGCTTCTTCTCTCCATAATATCTTTCATTAAAGTATGTCTCGTCACAAAGAACCTCTCTGAAATAATTTCTCTAACATAAATTTTCATTACTACCAAAAAGGTTACGGCTAGAACTACACCCACCAAGACATAACCATTTCTAACCTGGCTCCATCGTTGAATCAGGCCCTGATAACACTTGTTAGGACAAAAAATAAGCAGGTTTAATGTGAAATCTAGCAAAGTAAACCTAAGACCACGAGTAGCAAGATAAACGAGAAACATATCAAAAGACACAAACATTTAATGTGGTTTGGTCAATCGACCTACGTCCACAAAGGAGATGAGCAATCTACTATAAATATGAGAGTACAAAATACAAAGAGAAACAACCTCAACCAATTCACTCGGAATATAAGGAGGTACACAAAATTCTCCCTCATAACCGCAACTCTCAAAATTCTAGGACTATATTGTGAATGTTGATTAAGTTAGAAGGAACAAACATATATTTACAGAGTCCTATAACATTTCCTACAAGAAAAGGACTAGTAAAATATTTAAAAAAATTCCTAAAAGAAAAACTTGTTTATGATAATAAATCAGGGCATAAACCCAACCACTCTTATTGGACAAATAAATACATAGAGAAACAACATCAACCACTCTTATTAGAAGACTTGTGTCCTGATTACATGACAAAAGAACAAACACCAGATATGTTTGTATCTTATCCTGCCAACAACAAAGAAATATTAAGTAGCATATTTAACAATAATTTCATGTGCAATATGGTCATTGGACATAATATCTTAGGGCTCGAGTGAAATTTTACTATTTTTTTAAAAGGGCATAATACATATATTTGCCCTTAAATTTGGCTTCAAATTTTAAGTATGACCTCAAACTTTTAAAGTGCACAAATAGGCACTTTAACTATCCTATTTTTTTATAAATACACACACGATTTTTGGACCCAAAGAGCGTAAAATACAATCGCGCCCACGTGTATTAGTGAGCCACTCAATAACTATCAACTAATTAAATATTTTACACGTCATTTAAGAAGTAAAAAAAATAAAATTGATTTTAAATTACATAGAGGGTAACGTTTCTAGAAGGCACCTTTCTAGAAGTTGCATTATCAAAGTTTCAAAATTTTAACTCGTTTGTTCATCAGTAACTTAGCTCCAAACAAAAAACCCTAGGTTATCTTGGAATCAAAATCTTGGAATCAAAGGCGAAAATCATTCAAGATTGCTACTGAAGTTGATGTTCATCTGTTCATCTTCCTCGATTTAGTTCAGGTATGCCTCGATTTTGGTCCTTTGAAAGTTTATCTTTGATTACAAAGTAGAATCTTTCTGTCACGATTAATGTAAAATTGTTATTTTCTTACATATTTTATACATATGGGTCATATTATAGCTATTTTTCACCATGGAGGTCGATTTTATAAAGGTCATTATGTGTCGAAATTGGGAAACATCGTTATCAGCATACATAAGGACCACTTCTCTTTGACCGAACTGAAATCGTATGCAAAAGATATTGGGTATGATGAAATTGATGTTTTTTTTTACTGAAGACCCTTTAACCATAATTTTGTTAAGTTAGAAAGTGACAGCCAACTATATAACTTTGTTAAAGATTTGTGGAGTGGGTCATCTATTAAGTTGTTTTTGAAGCATGTGACTGATAAAGAAGGGGGGTCCACTACTTTGGGACAATTTTCTATTGAAAAAAATAATCAAGAATTGGGAAATTGCTCTAGGGTTTCACACAGGGTAGGTGAAGTTGAACAACCATTAGAAGAAGGAAATGGTGATTCTCTTGACTTTGAAGAGGATGACTTAGATGATGTTCCAGATCAGGATGATAGTGAAATTGATGAAGAACTGAGATCTTTTAGAGAAAAACTTAGGGAAGACAAAAAGAATGAATCTGCAAAGAAAAAAAAAAGAACCAAAAAACCCTTAAAGGATCAAAGTGTTGAGCTTGGAGAAGTTGGCATAGATAAGGGATTTGAAAATTTCTTCAACAATAAGGCAGCCAAATATAATGGAAAATTGGGAGGTGATGAAGTGTTTATTGATTCATCAAATGAACTAAGTGAAGATAGTGATGAGGAGCTAGATGTTTTAGCACAACCGGGTGTTGATTTACCTTCAAGAAGAAAAAGACACAAACTGAGGTATGATTCTTCTTCTTCCATTTCTTTCTTTGAGTTGGGTATGATATTTGAGAGTGCAACTCAATTTAGAAAGGTTGTTGCTGATTATGCTGTTCAACATAAGGTTCAGTTAAGGCTTAAACCCAATGAACCTCATAGAGTTAGGGTAAAATGTGAAGGGAAGTGTAAATGGGAAATCTTTGCAAGCTTGGATAAAGATTCTGGAAATTTTTTTGTAAAGAAATACTATCCTGCTCATAGATGTATTACAAAGAATAGGAACAGGTTGTGCACAGCCAAATATGTGGAAATGAAGATGAGAGATAGAATAATATCTCAGCCTGATATGAGAGTTCATAAGCTTCAAGAGACACTAAGAAAAGAATGGGGATTAAAAGTGGGAAGATCAATATGTTACAGGGCAAAAATGAATGTCATTGCCAAGTTCTTGGGTGATTGGAAACTTGAGTTTTCAAGGTTGTTAGACTATGCTGATATAATTAAGAGTACAAACCCTGGGAGTTCTTGTTGGGTAAGAACTGATAATGAAACAGTCCCTGGCTTACACTTGTTCAAATATTTTTATGTTTGTTTTGCTGCATAGTAAAATGGATGGCTAGAAGGTTGTAGGAAGATTATAGGATTGGATGGATGCTTTTTGAAGGGTGCTTGTAGAGGAGAATTATTAGTGGCTGTTGGAAAAAATGGAAACAATCAAATGTATCTAATAGCTTGGGTTGTGGTTGATCAAGAAACTAAACACTCTTGGAGTTGGTTCTTAAGCTATCTCATTGAAGACTTGCAACTTGGTGATGGAAATGACATAACAATCATGTCTGACATGCAAAAGGTATTCATTCTGCTTTTTCTTTTGTGTGTTACTGTAAGTTTTCACTGTCTGTTGTTAGTGTGTGAAGTAAGTGATAGCTTTAGTGTGTGTGATAAATAAAGTGTCTTGATTTTATATTTCTTAGGGTCTTGAGGTGGCAGTGGAAGTCTTACTTCCTAATGCTGAAAGAAGAATGTGTGCAAGACATATTTGGGCAAACTGGCAAAAAAGATGGAGAGGTGAGGAAAGGAGAAAAGCATTTTGGAGGTGCTCCAAAGCTAGTTTTGAGGTTAAGTTAAGAGATGAATTTGATTATATGGGGAAATTGGGTCATAAAATATGTGAGGCATTGCTTGGATATAACAAAGAATATTGGTGTAGAGCTTTATTTAGTGAAAGATCAAAGTGTGATGTGGTGGAAAATAATATGTGTGAAACATTTAACTCATGGATTGTTGGTCCTAGACACAAATCTGTGATTAGTATGCTTGAAGATATTAGGCATAAAATGATGGATAGGCATGGAGATATGATTAAGTTTGCAGATACTTGGATCAGTGACATTTCACCTATGACAAGACTGATTTTAGAAGAAAATAAAGAGATTGGCAGGGCACTAAGGGTGAATTGGAATCATGACATTGGATTTGAAATCCAAGAAGCGGAGTATAGACACATAATTGACATGACTAAAAAGACATGTAGTTGTAGGTTGTGGCAATTGAGGGGCATACCTTGCCAACATGCAGTTTGTGCCTTATATCATAGTGGGCAAGAACCAGAAGATTATGTGGAACATTGGTACAAAAAAGATACATTTCTAAGTGCATATAAGTACTTTTTACAACTCATTTCCAATATGGTAATGTGGCCTGACACCAATAACCCACCAGTTGAGCCTCCTGAAGTGAAGCCAATGCCTGGAAGACCAGGTAGATGTAGAAGAAAAGATAAAGATGAACCAAGAAAAAAGAAGTTGGGAAAAACATCAAAGGATGGAGTGAAGATGTCATGTTCCAAATGCCATCAAGTTGGGGATAACAAAAGAACTTGTATATCAGTGGTAAGTACTTTTGTCTTTCTTTTAAATTTTAATCAGTTTTACACTTCTAATTGTGTGTCTTTACAGCCTTCTGAACAACCCACACAACAGCCTGCAAGGCCCTTTCAACAACTACCAGTGAGGCAGCCTTCACAACCACCAGTGAGGCAGCCTAGCACTGGAAAGGCCTCTTCTTTATGTGCAGATACTTCAAAGGTTAAAGGAAGGAAAAAGAAGCAGTCAACTGCAAGGGCATCATCTTCTTCAGTTGCATGGACACCATCTTCTTCAGTTGGAATGCCACCACCTTCTTCAGTTGGAAGGCCACCAACTTCTTTAGTTGGAATGCAACCAACTACTTCAGTTGGAAGGAAAAGAACAAGAGATGTGGGATTTGGTGTTTACACAGACATACAATCATGAAGACAAGTGATTAATGTATGTATATTGCCTTCTTTAATTGATTTCCTTACATCTTTATTTAGGTATACTAAATAATGCCCTATGAATTATGCACCCAGGAAGATCAAGTGAAAGAGTTATCTCAAGTGGAACAGGGGTGACATTTAAAGATGCATCACAAACAAATGTTGGTCTGGATTCAAGCTACCTAGTTTAAAATGGAAAGGAAAAGATGCAATGACTAGAAATCAACTTCAACAATTGTCAAAGAAAAAGGTGCAAAGCAAATCCAAGGGAAAGTGGGTTTCGTAAGAGCTCAAAGTCTTACTGATGTGTATAAATGTTGATCTAGGAGGTCTTTGTTTTTGTTTAGTTTGGTAACTGTTTGTAAAGGCATAGTCCAATTACTGATCATTTTGATGTATTTTGGGTTATTTTGATGTATGTTTGCATAGACAAATATTTGGAGTTTGTTAAGTTGTGTTTAATGGATATTAAGTTGTGTTTTGTGAAGCCTTTTGGTGTTTGTTATGATTGATATTAAGGCTGCCTTGATGTTAGGTGTTTACTATGTATGAAAGTGTGTGAATCATGCTAGTATGAAAGTGTTTGAATAATGTTATTTGATTGTAAAAGTGATGAATATTGAAGTCAATGTTGGAGATAAACTGTCAACTCTAAAATAGTGCATTTCAATTCATTACTTTGATTGCTTAAAATACATATTGACAGCCCCTAACCCATAAAGAAAGCCTATACATAACAATTCTGGCATAATTTTTTCAACTAGCATAAATAACAGCCTAACATTTACTACATAAAGAACTCTCTATAAATCCAAGATGGTATCACAATGATCAGCAAAAGTCGATATTTTCTCCTAATCTTTTCCTTTTCTTCATCATGTTTTTTTATCCTCTTTTGTAATTCTGAAATAGCAATTCTAGCGTGTTCAGTATAATCAAGTTCACACCACCTAAAAAGCTTGTAACCGGTCTGTTTAAGAAGAACAAATTCACTATCAAAATTGAATCTTGAGAACTAAAATTTAAACAAAAAATTATGTTTTAAACGAAACCATACCCGACCATCTTCACATCAAAGAAACCAACGACCTGGATTGTTTGCAGACCAAGAAATCTTCATTATAGCTCTTTTTCCACAATGACAAAAAAATTTTGAAGCCATTTACACAAAATATGAGCACAAATCGTTTTAAAGAGAGGAAAAAAAATTTTGATTTGAAAGAGGAGGAAAGAGAAATTAGATTTTAGGTAAATTTTAATTTGGAAATATAAAGATATATATAAAAGGAATTCATTAAGGGTTCATAGCTATAGGTTGATAATTATAGTTTATAGCTACATGTTATGGAGAGAAAAGAAACGAATGAAATTGACAGAGAGAGGAGAGAGGAGAGTGAAAGAAGGTAGAGAGTGGAGTGTAACGACCCTTTTAGTCGTTTTGAGTACTAAAATTTTTTGTTTTATAGAAATTAACTGGAAGCATTCCATATTCCTAAGGTTCGTATTCTCTTCAGGTTAAATTATTATTTTATTGATGATGTCATACAAATAGGAAAGTAATGATAGGAGAATAATAGAGAGGTGAAGGAATAACGATGATATGGCAGTAATTAAGTTTCAATTTGTTTGTTTTTTTCTTTTGCACTATGTAAATAGTTTAACAAATTAATGGAAGCATAAAATTAACAAATTTGGTTGTTGTAATACGATTCCTTATAATTATGATTATTAAAATAATCTAGTGGTCCTTATCTTATTATATCATAAAACATTGTGGCTATATAAGGACTTCAATTAAATACTAATAGTGCATTGTGATTGGAAGATGGAGACCAAACATTAATATTGAGCAACTAAGGTTGTATGATGATTCTTAATCAAATTGGGATCTAGGCGTTATAATTGAATTAAGTTTGGATCGTTGTTAGTTCGTTTACACTGGTTTCGCGACATGTGGCTTCCATCTTTATATATTAATATTTTGTTTCTACATTGTAAATTATATTTTGATATATTGAAATAGATAGTTACATATTAGGTGTAGTGAATTATTTAAATTTTATTAAAGTAATATTGATTGGAGGAATTTAGACTTAACCTTACGATTTGAACTTTAATAAATTGATTAAAGAATTATGTAAGTCTTTTTTTCGGGTTCAAGCTAGACATAGAATAATATGAGTGCTTATAGACTCGTTAACTTACAAATATGAATATATATACTTGATAGATTGGAAAGTTCGGAGGCATTGAGGAAAGGAAAAGAAATGGAGAAGTAGTTTGTTTCACTTTGGTTCTTCGGTGGAGGTAGGTTATGGTTTATTCTATTTGATAGATATACTCTTAATGCGATTGATATACATTGAATGATATTGTGAAGTCTATGTACTTGATTGTGATATTGTGTGGTTTGTGATTGGTCCGAAATCCTGAGACCGTGAAATTTATGATCTTGAACCCTCTTTGTCAAAGTGATGTCTTGAATAAAGAAGGCTCGATGAAATATTATCGATGAATTGAAAAGTGGTGATAATAAATGATAAATTAATGGCATTATTGGATCAGAGATTCACGTTCCGACACGATATAATTGGATCGGAGTGTCACATTCCGACACAAGAACATTAAAGGAAAAAGATATTGAATTAAGTTAATGTAAACAATCTCAAAGAACACATTTTCCAAATGAGTCGTGGCGTGGAAGCATGAGTCCTCATGAGTATGTTTGATATTATGATTGATTATGTAGTCACTTGTTCATGTTGTTTGTTGGTTACCACCTGTTAAGTGTCATAGTTGAGTTCATACTATTATTCATTGTATATTAGTTACTATTTTGGGTTGGCAATGATACCTACTCAGTACTTGTTGCCCCGTATAGAGCCCTATTTGTGTTTTTCTTTGTTTTTCTTTTAATGAGTGCAACAAGTGTACCAATGACTTCAAATTGCCCTCAGCTCTAGCTAGTCATTCAAGCTCGTGTTGGATTCTCTCGGTCATAGCATGATGTCCTATGTTTTTGGACTCATACCATGTTATTCTTTTATTTTGGTGTATTTGATATTTTTAGACTTAGTATTTGGAGATTAGATGTCCTTAATGTGATGACTTTCAGGTTTTGGATAATGATATTTGGTAAGATTTTGAGCTTACGCTTTATGCTAGTATTTTGTAAGTTGGGGTTAAATTTGTTTGTTCTCCTACCTAGGAGCTTGAGTGTGGGTGTCACTTACTACTCGATTTGGGTCGTGACAGGGAGAGAGGTGAATTATATATGTATATCGATTAGATAAGTGTATATTATACATATGTATTTGTATATATAGCAAGCAAGATTGAGAGAGATGAGAGAAGCGAGCCAGTTTAGAAGAGGGAGGAGAGAGACGATCGAGATTGGGAGAGGGAGGAGAGAGGTGAATGAGAAACGGCAGAGAGTGGGAGAAAGGTGAGTTATATTTGTATATCAGTTAGATAATTGTATATTATACATATGCATTTATATATGGAGAAAGAGAATGGAAAAGGGAGGAGAGAGGCGAGAGAGACTGAGCAATAATTTGTTAATTTACATCTCATTTGTATAAATTTCATGTGTTTTTGTATAATTGAGCAATATGAAGTCATCTCATTTGTATAATTCGCGTGTTTTTGCGAGCAATATAAAGTCTGAAATTATACAAATATGATAAAACTTGAAATAACAAATTGTTACAAACATAAACATATGAACTTAAAACAGTTATACAAAATATATTATATTAATTAATTATACAAAATCTGAAAACTACACGTTTATACAAACTTTAAAAGGTTACAAACAAAAAGATTGAATGTATATGGTGACAAAACTGAAAAACCAAAGGAAATACAAATCTAAATCATTGTATACAAATATAAATCAAAAGAAGAAGGAAAAATTACGTGGGATGGCAAATATCCCTAAGTAATTAATTAATAAGGGTATAGTTTAATTTATTTACTCTCAGTAATTATAGTTTCATTTTTTTAGCATATTAATGAGACTCACCACCTCTTTTTATACCCAACCGTAAAAGACCTTTTTATACTTTTGTATATAATTTTATACAAAAATCAATTTGATCTCTCCTATCCTCATTCTATATCTTTCTCCTAAAATCACTCCTCCACCCCTAATCTGAATTTCGAATTTAGAAAATTTTTATGTTCTCTTCGTGTCTTGCTTTCAACCCATGAATCCCATTTTTTTATTTTTTTCCTTCATTAATAATTATATACGTATTATGCTTCTTAGTTTTTTCATATATATATATATATATATATATATATATATATATATATATATATATATATTAAATCTTTCTTTCTTATCAAATTATAAGGTCTTCAAAATCAGAATGGAGGATTCATCTCCATCTATAAGGATTAGCAGAGGTATTCCATTTGCATGTCAATATTGTTAATAATCCACTTCCTTTTTCAATTGGTTAACTCAGGGTTTTGGGGTAAATGTAGGGTCTATGGTGATAGACAAGTTCAAGTTGAACAATCTGTTAAATTGAGATTGAAAAAAATGACTCGATGACAATTTAGATAGTCATCAACAACTCGAAATGGAAATAAGAGAAAAGTTAGAAAAATTAATTCATAGGAGATTGGATCTACCTCATTAGAACTGGACAAATCTGAAGAACATAAGAAATATCAGGTAGTGTAATTTATATACAAATTATTAAAGTTATGTATATAATGGGTTGTATATTAAGGTAATGTATATTAAGTATTATGAGACAATTGTTCTTTGTATATTCTATTAGTTTTATACCAATTATTAAGGGGCCGTTTGATTACGGTATAACTTATATTTTATTCATGTATAAAATAATGTATAAGTTATACTATGTTTGGTAGAAATTTTTGTTTAGGTAGAAAAGTCATCATAACTCATACCATGTTTGGTTGTATTTTTTTAGTCCTACATAACTAATACCAACATAACTTATAAGAGAATTTATGTATAAAGTTATGCAGTGTATACGGTGGAACAAGTCATGTGGGTATTAGTTATATATGTATCAAAGTGATAAATTACATATTTACCCTATTAATTTATTTTATTATTTTTAATTGAAATTTTATTGTTTTCCTATATATAAGTTTGTTGTTTTTATTTCTTCTTTTTTTTATATATATATATATTTAGACCATTTTTATTTCTTTTAATTTTTTTAATTGGAAACTTTATTATTTCCTATGAACATGTGTTGTTTTTATTTCTTATTATATATAGATTATTTTCATTTCTTTTTATATACTTGCCGTTTTGATTGATTTATGCAAATATAAATATTTTTTTAATATTAGAAATTGATTGTATATTTTTTAACGGTACATATGCTAATCAAATATTTAAAATTATATATTATTCAATAAATTTCACATTTTATTAGCATGTATTATTATTTTTTACATAATATATATTAATAATTTACAACAAGTTTAATATTCAATAGATAATAATTCATGTATTGTAATCTCTAAACCCTTCATAACTAATACTTGCACAACTAAATCCTGCATAGCTAATACATGCATAACTAAACCCTACATAACTAAACCATGCCTAACTAAACCCTACATAGCTAATATCTGCATAACTTTAACCAGTTTTCAAACAACCCCTAAAGTTATATATCTAGTGGGTTGTATATTAAGGTAATAACATATACAAAGTCTTATAAGACATTAGCTATTTGTATACAAATATTTAGTTTTGTATAAACGAAATTTGTTAAAATCATTGTATAATACATATACAAAATTATTGTAAATTATACAAATTCGTCGATATATACAAAAAAAAAATTATGAACACAATAAAGTATTGTAATACACATTACACACTCTAATATACAAACATATTTCAAGCTTAGCATATATTCAATTGACAATGAATATTATACAATCATTTTAATCATTAATTTTTTTTAAAAAAAAACAAGAAATTACATATGCTCATGAACAAATATAATTCATATACCAAATTATTGTACATTATTCAAAGTCCTAAATGTATTTAAAAAAATATGAACATAAAAAAATATTGTATAAAACAGACTACACAAAAAAAAAAATTAAAACAAATACTACATAGTCTTTTTTTGGTTGAAACAAACACGGTTGTCTCATATACAATTTTCATATTATGATGGTCACATATATAGTTAATAACACAATCAATTACACATGAATATATACAATTTCTCAAATATATACAATATAATCAATTTATGTATATACGAATAGGATCATTAACGTTTGAGTGTTTCATACGACTTATTTAATTTTTTTTTAGGAAAATATTTAATTTTGGACGGTTAGCTTAAATCATGTAATTATGTAAATATTTGTTATCGTATTTAGCATTATTGTTATCATTCAATGAAAAAGTAAAATATTAAATAAATTAAGAACAAAAAAAATATGTTTTACACAAATTAAAAGATACATAACAAACTAAACTATATTCATAAAATATAATTATGTAAACTATACACATAGTTATTTCATAAATTACGCTGCCATGTATTTATACGTCAACGAAAAAAAGGGGGGGGGGGGAGAGAGAGAGATAATTTGATAAAGACTACCTATTTTTACTTGTCTAATATATATACAGACACATACTTGTCTACTTTGAAAATCAAAAGACAGTTTAATTGCTAAATTGTCTTTATTATTATTTATTAACTTTGATTATTTTTGAATTTATTATATTTCAAAGGTGATATTATAAAATTATGTTATATTTATTATTATAATAATTTTTTTTTAAAATTGAGTCAAATCAATACTAAATAAATTAAGAAAACAATTGATTTTATTATATTTTTTTTTTACCAAACAGCCAGTAGTTTTAAGAAAAAATATAACTGAAAACCAAGTTTGCTATTTATGATTTTCAGAACTATGTTTTGAGTATTTTATCTTTAGAAAACTTTTTTGAAAGACTTCTATGATATCTGAACGAAGTTTTGCAAAATATTACTGGCTAGATTGGAGAAAAATAGTATTTGAAGGGTGATCATGTGGCATTAGTAAAGGAGGCTCAAGGAAACTATTTTGGGGGAAATTATCAATTTTAGAGATAGCGTTTGATAAAATTCAATCTCTACTTATTATCGAGATTATAAAGTGTTTATCATGGAAAAAAATTTGAAATTCATAGTATGAAGATAGAGGGCTTGTGTCTCTATCACATGATAAAAGTACAAAAGGATAAATACACCAAATATATTCGTATCTTATCCAGTCAATAACAAAAAAAATATTTGCTAGCAATGTTAACAATTTTTTTATGTGCAATGTGGTCATTGGACATAGTACTTAAGCACTCAAGTGGAATTTTACTATTTGTTGTGAAGTATCACCTTCTTTTTTTTTAAAAAAAAAAAAACACAATTATAAATTGTGAGACTCTAAACAATACAAAAAGCAATATATTGATTTTTTTGTGCTCCAAGTCTTGGCTCTCAAGTTTTACTAAACAATTTTGAATCGGACCATGAACACTATCTAATTGTTAAAACTATATCACTTATTTTGATTTCTTTTATTCGCTTATTTTTTTTAAATGATTTTATTTAACTCATTTATAAACATATTTAACCGTTTGTAATCAAATTAAACGAAATAAATCATAACACATATTCTTAACCTCATTATAAATTCAACTATATCATTCTTCGATGAACAAAGATTAGAATTAAAATAGTTCTGTAAATATAAGTCAATTCCTTCTTGAGTTATTAAAAAGAATAAATAATTTAATTAAATTTTGGAATGCTTCATGAGATGCATTTTTCAAAAAAGAAAACAAGTGGAGCTAATATGGCTAGTAACATATAAATATTGTCAAATCAAGATGGTAAAAAACAATTGAATATTCTATTTTTAACTTTCTTTCTTTCTTTTTTTTTATTTTTTTTATTTTTTTTGGCCAAATACATACGCAGGTCCCTAAAGTTGTTCGCGCTTTTCCCCCAGGTACCTCAACTAACCAAGATTCCTATTAAATCCTTTAACCCCTATAATTTGATCCTTTTAAATATTTTTGGCTGATGTGGAGCCAAACGTGATCTCACGTCCTGTAAGCGCGTGCAGACGCTTTAAAAGTGCTGATGTGGATCTTCAACCACCCACCAACGATCTTCTTCCCCCTTTTAACCCTAATTTCTCCCATTCTTCCATTATTTCTCCTCTTTTGTTTCTCTTCATCCCTTATTTCTTCTCTTTTGTTTCTCTTTATCATTATTTCTCCTCTTATATCTCTTTTTCATTGATTTTTTCTTAATCATTAAGTTCCAATGTCGAATTTATCTTCTTCATCGATTTCTTCTTCTTCAACTACGAAAGTACTATGTCAATGTGGGAACGTTGTGGAAATGAAGACCTCATGGACGCAATTCAATCCTGGACGTAGGTTCCTTTGTTGCAAAACTTCAAAGGTAAATCAAATTTATTTTTTTGTCCAATATAGTAAAGAATCACCTTATTTATATAATTCAATTTTTTTCTTTAATTTTGTAGGCACGAGGTGGATGTGGATATTTTCGATGGTATGATGATGAAATGCCTGCTCAAGCTAGGAGGGTGATATGAGGTTTGCTGAAAAGAGTCAAAACATATGAATTGGAGAGGAATCGATCAAGAAAAGTATGGATAATATGCATCATCATAGGGGTGATATTGGCTACTTGGATTTGTGTAAAAAATAATCTTAGTTGATTCATTTGTCTTCTATTAGATTCCTTCATAAAAGTATGTATGGTAGATTCTAGTGTTTTTTATGGGCAATTTAGATCGATTTTTCTACTGTAAATGCCTTGTGTTTTTATTGTAATGATTTAATTGAAGGAATGAAGATAATTTGTGTCTCAAAAGCAGTTAAAATTGATCATTCATGCCATTAATTTGCTCTAGTGAGCTCCAAGTTTTAAAGCAGTCAATACAAATTTCTGCTGCTAATTACACAACCAAAAAGTGACTAGTCTACATAAATTAGGCATTCTTTGGTGCACTAGATGTTCCACGCTTGTTTTTCCTTGACTGAGTGATACGTTGCAACTGTGAACCAGTGACAGCATCTCCACCATTCCACTTGAGTCCTCAAGGCTTATAACCAATATCAATATTTGTTGGAGATGCATCCTTATAAACTCTCGAATTGATAACTTTTTCTCCTGAAGTACCAGGCTGCATGGAAATATCTTAAAATGAGACTTTATATAGTAGAGTAAGAAATGAACAAAATTATGTATACACTTACATTAAAGGTTTGACTACCACTTGCATTTGTATAGATGCCAAATCCTATAGTCTTGGTCCTTTTTTGTCTTCCTGTTGATATTGAAGCTTCCACAGCCCTTGGTTGATCAGGTTGCTGACTTGATACACCTCCAATGTTGAAAACACTGCCTCTTTCAATTTCACTGGCAGTGCCAGTACCTCTCCCAGTGCCTCTACCAGTGCCTCTACCAGTTCCTCTGTCAGTACCTCTCCCAGTGCCTCTGCCTCTGCTTTTAGCAGGTTGTTGCTCTCTTCTAACAGCTGAAGAATCAAAACACATAGAACTGCCTTGATGATTGAATACTGGTGGCTGACTTGAGCTTGATGGTTGGCTAAAAAGTGGTGGCTGGCTTGAGCTTGATAGTTGGCTAGACAATGGTGGTTGGCTTGAGCTTGATGGTTGGCTAGACAGTGATGGTTGGCTTGAGCTTGGTTTCCTGTTTGGGTAGCCTCCAGTTTGTCCCATTTCAGCCTATTAATACAATAATAATAATTGAAGCTTATTGTAAATGTATTAGAAGAGAATAATAACTTACCAATGTTGGACAAGATTTTTTGTTGTGTCCTACTTGATGACACAGTGAACATGTCATTTTTACTCCTCTTTTGGATAACTTTCCATACTTTTTTCTAGGCTCATTCTTTGCCTTTCTTCTGCACTTTGGTGGCCTACCAGGCATGACTTTTGGTTCAGGAGGTTCAATCACTACACCACTAGTGTGAGGCCACATTTTTATGTTTGGTATTGGCTGTAGAAAATGATTATAAGCCTTCAAAAAAGTCTCTTTCCTATACCAATGTACCACTTCATGTTCAGGTTCTATGCCTTTGTGCTGATATGCAAGCACAACATGTTGACATGGTATGCCCCTCAATTGCCATGTTCTACATGTAAATGTCTTCTTTCTTATATCAACAATATGTCTGTATTGACCATCTAAGATTTCATACACAATATCACCATTGAATCTAACTTCACAAAATCTAGCAAGATCTTTGTTCTCTTCTAGTACTAATCTAGCCATAGGAGAGATATCTGAGATCCAAGTTTCAGCAAATTGCCTCATTGCAATATTTCTGTCCATTATCTTGTGCCTAATCTCCTCTAGCATAGTTATGATAGTTTTATGTCTAGCAACTAGTATCCAAGAATTAAAAGTTTCACACATATTGTTTTTAACAATGTCACACTTAGAATGCTCTTAAAATATGCTTTGCACCAAGTAGTTTTTTCATAATGCAACAAGTCCTCACAAATTTTATTACCTAATTTGTTGAGTTTATCCATCTCATCTTCAAATTTCACTTCAAAACTTGACTTAGCACATCTCCAGAACTGTTTCCTTCTTTCTTCACCACTCCATAATTGATGCCAGTTGGACCAGATATGTCTCGCACACCTTCTCTGCTCACTATCTGGTAGCAACTCACATAAAGCTGGTACAAGGCCCTATGTAAGCAGTTGTAGCACAAACATTAAAAAGTATTAGCAACACAAGAAAAAAAATAATAGAACAAGATACAATGCAAAAACCATCTAACCTTCTGCATATCTGACATAACAGTCAGTCCATGTCCTGTGCCTAAGTTCAGATCTTCTATCACGTACTTTAGAAAAAAACTCCAACTATGTTTTGTCTCTGTGTCAACAACAGCCCATGCGATTGGAAACATCTGTTGATTTCCATTTCTACCAACAGCAACCAACAATTCTCCCTTGCAAGAACCCTTCAGAAAACATCCATCAAAACCAATAATTTTTCTGCATCCTTCCAACCACCCCCTCTTCAATGCATCAAAGCAAACATAGAAGTAAACAAACAAAGTTTTTCCTGGCTGAGACTCTCTATCTGTCCTCACCCAACAGGAAGTACCAGGATTAGTATATTTAATCATGTCTGCATAATCACACAATCTTGAAAAATTCCATCTTCCAATCACCTAAGAACTCCTTGACAATCCTCTTTTTTGCCCTATGACAAACAGTTCTTCCAACATATAACCCAAATTTTTTTCTCACTAATTCCTGAATTTCCCATAATCTTATATATGGTTGACAGGTTATTTCATCCTTGAACTTTTCTGCAACAAACTTAGATGTACACAACTTGTTCTTGGTCGATTGAGGACATACATGCATAGGATAATAATTTTTGACAACAAAATCACCAGAATCTTTATCTATACTAGCAAACAGCAACCATTTACATTTCTTGTCCTCACATTTAACTCTAACTGTTTTTTTGTCATTAGGCTTCAATTTTAACCTAGTTTTATATTGACAAGAATAGTCTGCAACAGCTTTTCTAAATTGTTCAGGACTTTCAAACACCATACCAAGCTCAAAAATTGCTACAACACAATCAGGATCAAATCTTACCTTTTTACTTTTTCTTCTTCTTGGTAAATCAACACCCTTCACAAATTCTGAATCCAATTCATCCCTACTGTCTTCACTGTCCAATTCTGAGCTATCTATATATTGCTCATCACCCCCTAGTCTTCCAGTGTATCTACCAGCCTTATTCCTTCCTATGTCTTCAAAGCCTCTATCAACACCAGCTGTTCCAAGCTTTATTTCCTTAGTTTGAGTAGGTTTTTTTCTTTTTCACTTTGTTTCTCCTTTCATTTCTAAGAGATCTTAATTCTTCATCAACCTCAGAGTCATCCACATCAGGAATAGCATCCTCTTGAGAGTCATCACTATTTTCTTCATTTGATCAGTCCATTCCACATCTAGATAGTCATCACTACTTTCTTCATTTGATTCAGTCCATTCCACATCTAGATCTGATATATCTCCTGGCTCAACTTCCACATTAACATTTTCAGATTCAGCCTCATGATTCAACCCTTCACTTGCAGTCACATTTATATCTTCTTCAACGACAGACCCACAAAGCAAACCTGTTGTGACCACTTCTACATCATCCACCACATGCTTTACATAAATATCTAAAAAGTCACCATCTTTTAGGTCTTTGATGAGATTTACTAATGTTATATCAGTGTCCACCTCAATAAAGCCATTTTTTGTGGGGTCTTTAACACAGAACCCACCAACAGTAATATACCCCAATTGTTTAGTATAAAAAAGTAACTCGATTATTGAGAAGTGGTCCTTGTCGATATTAACATATTCCACCTCGGCTTCCCCTTTATAAGTAATTCCAGTTTTGTCCTGAATAAACTTACCACCATGATGAAAACGAGTTATAATAATGGCGTCCATAAGATTCCCTGAAACAAGGCTCCAAATTTTTCTGACAGTTATGAACAATAAAAACCAAAAAACCCTAACTTTATCTAGATATTAACAACAACAACCACATTGATACTAAAACCCAGTATATATCAATAAAAAACACAGGATAAACACATATATTAAAAACACACAACCACAACAATATGCTCGTCACTTACCTCACACTCGTCAACTCGAAAATCGCGAATGAACTCCAAAATCGTCTTCAATCTTCGATGATTCCTTCAACAAAACACTCGAAATCACTTTAAAATGTAAGAATTTCAGCTGTAAAAGTCATTGAAAAGGAGAGATTCTTAGGGTTTTCTCGTTTAGAAACGGGTTAAAAGTGATTTGGGGGAAAATTGATTTTTAGGTTTGGTGACATAATATGTGGCACTGACGTGTAATTTGGTTGGAGTGTATTGGTCAAAATTTCCACGCGGGGAAGGTTCATCTCACGTGCCTAATTACCAAAAATAATTTATTGAAATTTGGCTCCACATCAGCCAAAAATATTTAAAAGGATCAAATTATAGGGGTTAAAGGATTTAATAGGAATCTTGGTTAGTTGAGGTACCTGGGGGAAAAGCGCGAACAAATTTAGGGACCTGCGTATGTATTTGGCCTTTTTTTTTGTATTAGCTAAGTTATACTCGTGATCCTTTCTTCAAAATTTTAATGTTTTGCGTAGAAATGAAAGTTTTGGCTATCAATGACATGAGCTTGAAAATTATAGGTCTTGCTAGAGAGTAATTAATGGATGTGTTTTAAATTTAAAAGAGAAATGAAGAACTACGTATATCATTGCGATCTATAACATGATGATGTGGCATAATTTTTTAACTCCTGATATTATATTTTCCCTTTTATCTATAAAAATGAGAAATTCATAATTTTAATTTCAATTAATTGATTCACATTTGTTACTAACTTTTTATTCCATTCTTTATTTTATCATTTAGTATATATATTAATTTTGAGAAATAATATAGAACAAGAGAACAATATAAAATACCAACTTTATTCTTTCTTCCAAATGTGCATAACATCATTCTTTTAGTACCTTTACTATATGATTACATTGAGAAATATCAAAAGATAAACATGACATAAATCGTTGAGAAGATAGGAAAGATTATAAGGTTGTTAATGATCAATGAGGAGGTGTTGGAGGTTTGCGTATTACTATTTATAAAAAAGAAAATTATACGTAGGTTAGTTAGCAAAAAAAAAAAATTATATGAGCTAGCTTTGAGTTTTTGAGTGAAGATTGATCGAGGGGACTTTCATCATGTACCTGACATTTAAGTACAAATAAAAGGGTTATATTTCATTAATATTAATAAAAAGTTAAGTGTTTTACTTAAATACTATTTTTTGTATATGAATTTTGTGCTACAATAATGTTTTTTTTTTTTCAGATTACGTAATATCATCTAAATTAAATACTAACAAAAAAACAAATTTGTCCTCTGGATCCATGAAATAGAGAGGTATGGGCCATGGGTCATGGGCCTTGGTCCAATAAAGATGAATTTGGGCTTGGAGTATCGTTAGGGTTTTAGGTTTTTGAAGCCTACAATATAATATCGCAAGCTTCTCACCATCTGCATTCCCTCCACACTGCTATCGCATCGTCTCTTCGCTCTCTCTGTAAGTTATTCTTCACTGAATTTATATGCTGTATTTTGCATCTGCATATTAATTTTTTGTTTTGTATATCTGTATTTGTACACATCCGAAAAGATGGATTCAAGGGCTATATGTTATGCAGACATTTCAATGTGGATGTGATTTTCTAGGGTTTATCTGTTGAATCTTGTTGATTTTGAATTTTGTAGAGGTTTCAAGTGTTAATATTTGGATTGTGAACTTAATATATGTACATATTTGATAAATTTCTTAATACAAAGTTGTTGGATTTAACTGAACTCGTATTCGGGCTTCTAGCTACGCCTGTGGAATTAAAACTGCTTCACTTAGGTTTAGATCCCAGTAGAGATAGAAAAACTCTATGTGATAACCTCTGTCATGTATGTGCTGTTATAAGTTAGTAGTATGTACTTGGTGGATTAATTAATTAATTAAGGCTTACCAGTAGGCAAGTCTCACTTATGAAATGAAGGTTTAAATTCAAATTGAACAGGTAAAAACAATTTTAGTACTCATTTGGCATTACTCATCGTCCTGTATTCGGTTGGGATTTATTTTATATAATGATCCTACATGACTAGTCCATGCATCTTAAGCAGCTCTTATTTGGTTTAATAAACTACTTGGAATGATCTTGAATGGAGGAGTCCTATTGGTGCTCAGACAACTCTAATCTTTTTAACTACATGATGCATATTATCAAGATTAGTTGTTTTTCAACCTTTTTTGATGCTTGTGTGTTTACAGTTTTTGACTGTATTTTTGATGGTTTATGTCAGGTTTGGCTTGTATCTGGTAATTAGATTCAAGAAGAGAAAATGTCTGGGTAAGTAGTTATAGTATTACTTCTATGTATTTTAACAGCATTAGCTGATGTTTACTGTCATGAAAATAACTTCTTTTACCTGGAATTTATATGTTACTATGATCCATATGAGGTGAATGTTTTTTGAAAAATTACATAATTGTAATTTCATATTGGTTGGCATCAGCTCTCCGATAATAGGGATGTTGTGTTCTTCGTTGGTTTCTTTTGCTTTGGATGCGATGGGTTGCATACTTTTCAGTTGATTTAGATTCATATGGCACTACCCCTACCCCTACTGATCTTGTCTTGTTTTCAAAATTTTGATTGTCTCTTTTTAAACATCCTTGCTTGATGACATTTCTCTTGTAGTTTTATTTATTCCTTGATTTATTGTAATGCAGTGAAGAGCCTGTTGCTGCTGAGACTCCAGCTCCCGCCCCCGCTCTTGGGGAGCCCATGGATATCATGACAGCATTGCAACTTGTCCTCAGGAAATCACGGGCTCATGGTGGTTTAGCTAAAGGTCTTCATGAGGCTGCTAAGGTTATTGAGAAGCATGCTGCCCAACTTTGCGTTTTGGCAGAGGACTGTGACCAACCAGACTATGTGAAATTGGTCAAAGGTCTATGCGGTGATCACAATGTTAGCCTGATCACTGTTCCTAATGCCAAGACACTTGGTGAATGGGCTGGTGTAAGTAACAAACTATTGATTCTGATGAAAGTTTTAAAAGAACAGTTATTTGCATCTCTTATTTCTGCAGTTTATAAATAGTTAAGTCTGTTTGTTCGTGTTTTTGAAGTTATATTTTGAACTAATTTTCTCTCTATATATTTGCAGCTGTGCAAGATTGACTCTGAAGGCAAAGCTAGGAAAGTTGTCGGATGCGGTTGTGTTGTAGTAAAGGTAAAGAATGAGATGAACCTAATATTCTTTAGTATGAATTTAGGTCCTTTTAAAAAAGTAATTCTTGTGAGTGAATTTGTTGATCTATAGCTATTTTTTTCTTTTTGCTTTTCAGGATTTTGGAGAGGAAACTGAAGGGCTCCACATTGTTCAGGAATATGTGAAGTCTCACTAAGTGAAATGTTGAATTAGAGAGGTTTAGCTTGTTTTTGGTTGTGACATGAAAATTCTTGATTGTTATAAAACCAGATTTTGATAAATTTCAATTTGTAGTCATTTGTGATTCTGGTTATGCACGGCTTCTTGAACTTTATAGGTCTTTTGGATCCCTATGAATGAACCAATTCGATTATAATCTGTTCTGGTAACATTTTGCAAGAATGATATCAGGAATCTGAGGTGAAATTTGATTTGATCATGTTGATTACATGGCGTTATTACATTTGTCGTAGTTTAACTCATATATCTCATGTTCAGAATTAGTACAAAGATGAGGTAAAACTGCTGTATGATAGAATCTTATGGTAACTTTGAATTTTGTGTTTCATTAGAGACGTATTAGTTGTGATGTTAGAGTTCTTATCACTTTTGATCAGTACATAGTAGACATCGGTGATAGAGTAGGGTGCGTTTCAATAAGCATTTGATGATAGCTTAAGTATGGAAGAAAATTATTGGATAGAGTTTCCACAATTAATGAGTTTGAGTTTAACCTTTTCTGCTACTAAAGTATGCTTAATTAAATTTAAGAAAATCATACCATATAACATTATTGCATGTCTTGGTATTGTCAATCAATATGAAACCTAATTAACATAAAGCTACATCTCATAAGTAACTGTTTCTTCCCTAAAAAAAAAACTTTACATGTTTCGTTCAGAAGAATTTTGAATATGTATGACTAAACAACATACAAAATAGTCACTATAGAAGTTCGATAAGTGAGTTCAATTGTATCTCTTTCATTGAAAAATTATACTAGAAGAGCAAAACTTTCTGTATAGGCCAGACTTAACGATCATTAACAGCTCCATAGCGGCAATGAATTTCTTCACCTTGAAGAATCATGTCAACACACCCTGCAGGAAGACCAACCATTTCCATAGTCTTATCCCATATTTCAAAAGAGGTTCTCTCATTATCTACTTGTTTGCTAGGTTCACTAATTCTACAATGGCAACCAATGAAGGCACAACCAATACACCCTTCTGCTTTCAACACACCACAATAATCCAAGATCTCAGCATCAGTAGCTGCAAAAAGTGCACTTCTTGAACCCTGTTGAGCATCGAACATGAAAAAGAACATTTTCTGATAAAGAATGTTCAGAATTCTTGGAAGATCTCGCGTAACATTTGTACGTACAGCTCCTGGCTCTACACACATTACATGAATATTAGTATTAATTAGGAGTTTTTGAAGTATACTGCTAAACTTCATTTGTGCCAATTTGCTACTCGAGTATGCCTTTCTACTTGTGAACTTATTCTTCTTGGTTAAGAAATTCATATCTTGAGGATCCACAACGCCAATTACATGCATAAGGGAATTCATATTGATAATCCTGCTTGGAGAGCCTCTTTTCAAAGAAGGCAAAAGCAGAAGAGATAGTAATGCAGGTGCAAGATGGTTCACTTGTATATGTGTTTCATATCCGTCTTTGGTAAATTTTTGTGGTTGTCCTATAGAATAGATTCCAGCATTATTGATGAGAATATGAAGAGGTTTTGATCTCGAATTCCATTCTTTTGCAAATTTTACAACTGACTCGAGATAAAAGAGATCAAGTTCTATAACATCGATGCTTAAGGGCCTCGATACAGTTTCATTTCTTTGCCATTTTTCAATGAGTTGATGAGCAAGATTTGTGTTTCTTACAGCCATAACAAGATGTGCACCTGACTCAGCCAATTGTTTAGCAATTTCAAGTCCAATGCCACTAGTGGCTCCTGTGACAATGCAATTTAGGCCATTGAGAGGAGGTAAAGGCAAAGGTTCTTGTAAATGTTTAGCATGAATTTTCTGAAACAGTGTCTCATATGTTAAACGAAGCCATCCTTGTAACCATTCTTTCCATTCCAATCCTTTCGACGATGAATTCATCGTATTTTAATATTATTTTTCCATCAATCTTTTATAATCAAGAAAATTTTGTTGGAGAAATGAAACAAATGACTTTGTATGAACCAACAAGAAATTTGAATATGATTTTGAGATTGAGAAATAGACCAATACTAAAATTGCAAAATTTGTTAATTGTTGATTAATTGTTCAAATAATGATCGATAGAGAGAACCAATGGATTGACGTAGATTCCGGAACAGATTCTTTTTTACTTAATGCGTTAAAGCCAACAAAATCACATATATATTATCCTTTTAAAATAAATTGTCCTTTTCTTTTGGTTAGAGGTTTTAAATAAATTGTTAAAATATATAATACCTAAATATCACTCTAGATTTGGCATAAGTTAACAATTGCACATGTCAACTACATGTTGTCTTTGTTAACCTTGTACTATCGGATGGTTTTAATAATTCTTATTCTTGGGAAAAATATTCTTCAGTTTTCAAATTGATTTTGTTATGAATGTGCACTAGTCTTTATATTTTGAGACTACTGAGAGGAGCTTAGGATCGTGCTGTTTGCCGATCAAAAGCTATCATCCCTTTTTAATTTAAATTAAAAAAAATGGTCACTACATAACTTTAAATTTTCATTTTGCTTTACTTCAGCCGATAAATTTGGGCCCCTTCTTTCTCCCTATTCCGCTTCTTTCAATATGCTTTAATTCCCATTTTTTATTTATTTGTGTCTCACAACTTATTCTTTAGTTTTTAGCAAATTAAAATTTTAAAATTAATTACTCCATTTATTATATCTCAACTACAAAATATATTAGAGGCACAATCTTTTCTAAAAAAAATGTAGTTAACTTTTGAAACTTTTTCAGTATAAATGGAATAACATATAAGATTAAAAGTTTATTATTCTGTCCGTTTTAATCTATTTATCTTACTTTTCTTTTTAATTTTTTAAAAAAAGATTGATAACTCTTTAATATTATTTTTCAATTTGAAATCTAATTACTCCATTTATTATATTTTAACTACAAAATATATTAGAGTAACACCTTTTAAAAAAAAATTATAGTTAGTTTTTGAAATTTTATCAGTTTCACATGAATTTAAATAAATGGAATAACATCTAATGTTAAAAGTCATAAAAAAAAACTATAAATCACATAATTAACAACTGAAAATGTTTTCAAATCATATGAAAAAATTGATTCACTCTCTTATTCCATATGTATCATTTATATTGAAATAAAAGAAGTAACATCTATTAGTTGAAGATGACATCAAAATTTTTAAAATTCACAATAAATTAATAATTGAAAATATTTATTATTCATGTAAGTTGAAATAAGAGTAGCATATATATTTAAAAATAACACAAAAAGTATTATAAATCCCAACAAACTAATGACATCAAATAACTTTAAAAAATTAGTTGATTCTTCAAACTTAATTTGCACATAAATTAAGATTAAAAAATTATGTATGTTGGGTCCATCCTGCACGGATACATAATATCTAGTATATTTAATAGAAATAATTATTTCATGTAAAAGAAGATGAGAAAAAAAAACACATTTTTTTATTAGTAAAAAATATTATTGCAACTAAATTAAGAACACTTTAATATATGATGTAGCAAAAAAATTTATACTATTAAACATGAAAACGATGTGATGAACTTTAATTATAATTTTAATAATATATCTATTAAGCAAAACAAAGTTTTCCTCTTTTACCTTCTCTTACATTCAGTTGCCATTTCTAATAATGTAATAATTATAAATAAAATTGATATTAGAAAATAGATAAAATTTAAAAAATAAATGCATCAATATTATAAATACGAGAGATTATAAACTTTTTTTCCACGTAAAAACTCAAGAATGAATTTAAGTCTTCCATTAAAAAATAAGGGACTATTTTCGGTCATTTCTCGTGTTTGCTTCATGGAGATCCAATAAAAATGACATACACGTGGCTAGCATGTGGATTTTTCTGTCCACTTGATACTTTTATAACTAAAATTAGATCGTCAATCAAATATTTATTATGTATTATTTATTTTTAAATTATGTTTTAATAATAGTAATAATTAATAATATGATTTATAATATATTTTATATAATTTTTAAATAATATATATAATTTTTTTATTTTAATTTATGCGATACTGATAGAATCTCGAAAACTAATAAATATTTTATATGTATATTTTATTTTTAAGTATAATAACAGTTCTAAACCATTGATACAATAAAAATGTTATGATGAATGATGATATAAGCTAAGGAGCACGTTGATCCATGTGAGCAAACTTTTATACGAAAGCTACAATAAAATATTTGTTTCATAAAAAATGATCTAATTGACTAGATAAGGAATTTAAGAATGTAAAGAAGACTTTTGAATTCTTTGATTTTAAATTAAAATTAAGTCAAATATATAAAATTATTCTTTAATCTTATAACTTTAAATATATCACGTAAAAAGCTGAAATTAAACGTCGTCATTCCTTTTTAAAGGAAGAACGTACTATTTTGGCCAATAATATTATGTGGCTATTGGAAAGTTTACAAAAATACCTTGAGGGGCCCATAGTATAAAAGATAGGACATACGTGGCATTAAGTAAAAGTTTTTGATAGTTTTGTCAACAAAAGAGTGAAACTCAATTGTTCAATCAAGTGAATGCACAAGAACAATTTAGCTTGAAATGACCATGGTACCTTTAAAATGAAATCTGGATTTTCAGTAGCAAAATACAAAATTCAATTTTCTAAGAATAGGATATTCTTTTTAATGACTCTAAGCTAACATGTTGATCTAGTATGTGCTTACTCCCTCTTATAAGATAGTAGAATAGAAGGAAAAAGAAAAAGAAAGAAAGTAGAATATACTTTCTTTTTAGATTCATTAATATGTTAGATAATCTTTTTAGGGTTAAATTTAGATATTTTTTTGCATTACAACTCCATATTATTTAGGGTTAGCTTTTTTCATTTGGTTTAAAAGAAGGGGAAATTTGATGTGGATGATAAAATATATATAAGTTAATTAGCTAATATAACTATAGTTTTTATCAAATATCACTCATAGAGATATAATTACGAGTTAATATTTTAAAAGGTCACTCAACTTTAAAAATATATCTAGCAAAATTATTGAACTTTATTTTATATCAATAAAATCACTCAATTTATACATTTTAATATCAATAAAATCACTTAATTTATGCATTTGTATCAATAAAACCAATCAACTAAGTTTGACAAGATTATAATTTTTCTATACCATAGAAACAAATCTCACTAGTAAATAAAATTAAAGAAAACTCATTAAGAAATTTTAGGAACAAAATTAATTAGTGAAATCGATACTCTTATGGCATTACAATAAAAAAATATACAAAAATATTATATTAAATTTTCTGCTCTACAATTATTATTTCTAGGGGAAAAAAGTTAAGTACGTATAATTTTCCATGAAATTAAAGGATTTCACAAATATTTTCATAAAAAAAGCATTAAACCCGGAGCAAAATAAAAGTTCAATACTTATTTTTTTTTGATATACTCACCAATACAAATGCAATATGAAATTAGCCAGAAACAGAGCAAAATTTATTTTTTTACAAATTCTCACTACTTTTTGAAATCAGAAAAAGAAAAACTCGTAGACAGAAGTGGGAAAATAAATTTGAATTTCGTGTGCTTCGAGTTTTCGTCGTGAATTTGCTTGAGTATTAGTTTAAATTTGTTTATTGTAATATCATAAGAGTATTTGGTTAACTAATTAAGTTTGTTCATAATTTTAACGAGTTATTAAATTTTATTTACTTGTGGGGTTTATAATTACATGTTATAAAAGAAAATTAATGATAAATTTCAAAGTTGAGGGACCTTTTAAGATATTAACTCTATTATAAGTACGTGCACCTCCCTCCTCTTTTCCCTCTCTCTTCTCTCTCCTGTTTTATACATATACAAATATAAACTATATATATACAATTCACCTCTTTCACCACATAAAAAATGATCATTGACAATTAATTTTTAATTGTCAGTAAATATAAATTTTTAGCAGCAGTTATCATTCTTTGTATATGTCCCTAAAGCTTTCAGCGACAGTGGTTCTTGTTAGGATCGAATTCACGCACACACACTTGATGAATAAAGAACACAAGAACTTTCAAGAGAAAGAGATGAGATATCTAGAGAGAGAAAGAGAAAATCCAATATTTCGTGGTAACACCCCGTGAGTAAACTTCCACGGCGGTGGAATATATTTATATTAATAAATCAGATTATTTTTGGTTACAGAGAATAAATGGATAATAAATAGTAAAGTCATCCAAAAAATTAATCAGGCTCCACAACCTAACAATTCTCCCACTTGGAGACTGATTCAATCATTCAAAAAATACATTCTAAAAAAAAATCTCTTCATCATCAATATCTTTACCGCACCGCAACATCTGTAGCAACAACTACAGAAGACCAACCGAGGTTTTGCATAACCCCAGTTTCTCAACATCAACACATTTCGTCAACATGTCTGCCGGGTTCTTTGCACCCTCTATCTTCTCCAAGCACATATCACTATCCTCCACTGCCCTGCGAGTGAAATGGTATCGCCTTCTGATGTGCTTTGTCTTCGAATGATAGACTGGATTTTTAACCAACTGTATGGCACTCTGGCTATCTGAGTAAATAATCTTCTCACTCTGCTTCTTGCCCAATTCCTCCAGATAATTAGCCAGCCATATCATCTCTTTCCCAGCTTCAGCTATTGCCACATATTCAGCTTCAGTAGATGAAGGAGAAACACACTTCTGAAGACTGGATATCCAACTCACTACTGTTCCACATATGGTGTAAATGTACCCGGATGTATTCTTCCTCGAGTCAACATCCCTACCAAGATCAGCATCCACAAAACCCTGTAGAGTCACCTTGCCTTTGCCAAGAAAAAGTGAAGTGCTGGATGTACCTCTCAGATATCTCAGAAGCCACTTTACAGCTTCCCAATGCTCTTTCCCAGGGTTCGCCATGTACCTGCTAACAACTCCCACTGCATGTGCTATATCAGGTCTAGTACAGACCATAGCATACATTAAACTCCCAACTGCTGAAGCATATGGAACAAGTGACATATGATCACGGTCCTCGGCAGTCTTGGGTGACTGCTTCTTTGATAATTTAAAGTGATTTGACAATGGAGTAGTCCTAAGTTTAGCATCATTAACCCTGAATCTGCTCAGCACCTTCTCAATGTACAACTCCTGAGATAGATTTAAAGTGCCAGCAGATCTATCCCGAGAAATCTTCATTCCCAAAATCTGCTTCGCTGGACCCAAATCTTTCATCTCAAACGCTGCAGACAACCTTGTCTTCAGATTGTTAATCTCCCTCATACTAGATCCTGCAATCAACATATCATCCATATACAAGAGTAGAAAGACATATGAATCAGTGTATTTTTGAAGTAACAACCAGCTTTGCAGAATTCACTCTTGGTCATGAAGGAGTCAAACTTCTTGTACCACTGCCTTGGTGCTTGCTTTAGTCCATACAAGCTCCTGGTGAGCTTTCACACCATATGTTCCTTGCCTGGAACCACAAATCCTTCCGGTTGCTGCATATAGATCTCTTTGTCCAGATCTCCATGCAAAAACGCTGATTTACATCCATTTGCTCTAAATGCAAATTCTCCAATGCAACAATACTTGACAAAATTCGAATAGAGGTTAACTTCACAACAGGAGAAAATATTTCAGCATAATCAATACCTTTCCTTTGTGAATATCCTTTAACCACTAAACGAGCCTTGAACCTTCTTTTGCCATCTGGTTCAATCTTGATTCTGAACACCCACTTGTTCAGCAAAGCCCTCTTCCCTGCAGGTAACTCAAGTCAACACCCATATGTCGTTCTTCTCAAGTGACTCATCTCATCATCCATGGTTTGCTCCCACTTGATCGAATCCTCCGCCTGTAGGGCCTCATCAAAAGACTGGTTCCCCATCATCAGTCAGCAATAGTTAGTGTAATGAAGGTGAATACCTATCTGGTGCCCTGATGGTTTTGGATGATCTCCTTAACACCTGCTCAGGTGTAACTTGCTCCACTTCAGATTCTTCAGTAGGAGTTGGTTGAGTATCTACTTCGACATCTCTGTGATACTCTTCTCCAACTCAACCTCAATTCCCACTTGCTTTGTAATCTCTAGAACCTTCTGCTCTCTGTCCTTGTACATGAAAAACTCATCAAATGTCACGTCACAATGTCTCAGAATTTTCTGTTCTTTTCATCCCAAAACCTATAACCAAACAAATCAGAACCATAGCCTATGAAGTAAGAGTTCACAACCTTGACATCAAGCTTGTCTCTCTTTTCTGGATCAACATGAACATAAGCAGTGCAACTAAAAGTTCTCAAGTGTGAGTACTTGAGTTCTTTTCCTATCCACAGCTCCTCTAGAATCTTGAAACCTAAAGGAGCTGATGGTCCCCTGTTTATCAAGTATGCAATTGTGCTCACAGCATCCGCCCAAAATGTTTTGGGCAGCCCACAGTGTATCCTCATACTTGTTGCATGCTTATTCAATGTTCTATTTATTCTCTCAGCAATTCCATTCTGCCTTGCCTTTCCAGGAACTATTCTCATCAATTTGATTCGCTCAGCTGCACATAATGCCTTAAACTCTGACTTGTCATACTCTCCTCCATTGTCATACCTTAGGCATTTTACTTTCAAACCGGTCTGATTCTCAACTTCAGCTTTCCACTTCTTGAAAATTGCAAACACATCTGATTTATGCTTCAAGAAGTAAACCCATACCTTACTGCTGAAATCATCAATGAGGGTAACATAGAATCTGGATCCTCCAAGTGATGATACTGGAGATGGTCCCCAAACATCTGTATAGACCATTTCCAACCGCACTTCCTTTGGTTCTCTAGGAGTTTTTGTGAAGCTTACTCTTTTCTGTTTGCACATAACACAGCTCTCGCAAAGACCCATATCAACAGACTTCAGACCCTCTAATGCTCCTTTTGCAACCAACATCTTCATTCCTTTAGCACTCATGTGTCCAAGTCTGTTGTGCCACACACATGAACCCGGAGCACCTTCAGCAACAACAACCATGTTAATACACCCTTCAGTGGTGTGCAAGGTTTCAGATTTTGTGCCACGAGCTACTACCATAACATCTTTCACAATCTTCCACGAATCTTTCCCAAACTCTGCTGCATATCCCGTGCTATCCAACTGACCAATAGAGATCAGATTTTTCTTGAGCCTGGGAATATATCTGACATCCTCCAATGTCCACTGATTTCCCGAGGTGGTCTTTATGCAATCATCCCCCTTTTCTTCAATCTCTAAGGCTATATTGTCAGCAAGATACACCTTTCCAAAATTTTCAGATTTGAAATTTTGGAACAACTCCTTGCTTGGAGACGAATGAAAAGATGCACCACAATCCAAATCCATGATTTAACCGGGCTGTTTACACTAAGGATTAGAGCATCCTCAATGTCCTCTGCTGAATTTACAGACTCATTGTCATCTCCAAATTTCTGATTCTGTTTCTTCTTTGGTTTTGTACAGTTCGTCCGAAAGTGCCTTTTTTCTCCACAGTTCCAACAAGTCACGTTTGATCTGTTCAGGAATTTTCCTCAATTCTTTGATTTTGATCGACCATGTTGATTTTGGCCTTTCGTCTTACTTCTCCCCCTTTGGTCAACGCTGAGAGCACTGCCCTATGAATCTCCCACTTCTGTTTGCGAATACTTTTGCTAAGAACAACATCACGAATTTCATCAAACTTCAGTTTCTCAGATCCACGGAAACTGCTAATCGCAGCAACAACAGTATCCCAAGACTCGGACAGAGATGACATCAAAATCAACACCTTAATTTCATCTTCAAAATTAATATCCATAGAATTGAGTTGACTCACAATCATATTGAATTCATTTATACGATCAGAAACGGATCCATTCTCAGACATCTCTAAATTGAAAAATCTACGCATCAAATATACCTTGTTCATTGCCGATGGTTTTTCATACATGTTTGACAGTGCCTTCAACAGACCGGACGTAGTCTTATCCTTCACGATGTTGAACGCCACATTTCTTGACAAAGTCAATCGGATGAACCCTAGAGCCTGGCGATCCTTATGGTTCCACTTCTCCTCCGTCATGGATTCCGGCTTCACCCCAATCAACAGTTCGTGAAGATCTTTCTGGTACAGATAATCTTATATCTGCATCTTCCAAAAACTAAAATCGGATCCATCAAACTTCTCGATTCCAAGCTTTGAACTATCCATCTTCAGTAATCATGTTGAATCTCCTTAGCTCTAATACCAGTTGTTAGGATCGAATTCACGCACACACACTTGATAAATGAAGAACACAAGAACTTTCAAGAGAAAGAGATGAGAGATGTAGAGAGAGAAAGAGAAAACCCAATATTTTGTGGTAACACCCCGTGAGTAAACTTCCACGGCGGTGGGATATATTTATATTAATAAATCAGAGTATTTTTGGTTACAGAGAATAAATAGTACAACCTAAAATTTATATATATTAATCAGGCTCCACAACCTAACAGTTCTAATGACACTTAACTAATGCAGGTAAAGAATTTAACACTCTTTATTAATGTCAATATTTATGGCCACTAAAAGTTATTTTTATTGTAGTGCCTCCGATATCTTCCCTCTCTCCTCCCTCTCCCAATCTCACTAGCCGTTCTCCTCCCTTTTCCAATTCCACTCGCCAGATATACAAATACATTCGTATACTAGTTACATATATATATATATATATATATATATATATGTAGTTATATGACAGACATATATAATTCGTCAGATATACATATATAATTCTTCTCAATCCACTCTCTCGCTCCTCTCTCTCCCTCTCTCCCTTGCTCAACTCTCTCCTCCCTCTCCCAATCTAGCTCACAGATATACAAATACAACTGCAAACGGTCATTGGCTTATCATCTAACGCATCACAAACATCTACTTGAGACCAATCTATTCAGCGGCAGGGTCAACTACTTTATCAAAAATCATGTCACCTTCTTCTAAAGAATAATCAGAGTCAATGGAAAGACACTTAGTTTATTTAACTTAAAGTTAGATGTGTGTAGTATAAAAAGTATTACAAAGACCTAAAATAAAATTAGACAATAACAGAAAAACTAAAAATTCCCATTTTCCCTAAGATTAAAGAGCAAAACTTATTAAAAGTTACTACTTTCGTATTCAAATCTATATGAAACTGACCACACACCATGTGAGCTAATATGTTGCAAGAAATTAAATTTTCTTCTTGTAGCAAAATAATTAAAAAATAAAATAAACTCAACAATATCTTAGTTTACTTTTAAAATATGTAAAAATGAATTTGCAACGTAATAAAGGATATGTAGATTGGGTTCATGGAAATAATAATATAATAAACTATAAATAAAAAGAAGTTAAATAAATTGATGAATAAAATGTAGGTAACCTAATTCTGAAAACATTCTCAATGAAAATGATTTCAGAGTGCTTCAGCCACAACTTTGATAAAGGGTGTTCAAGTGCTAAAGTGAATCTGCTTTTAAAAAATGAAAAAAAAAATTATTACTAGTGAAATTCGAAAACACAAACACTTTAAATTTGTGTATTTTTACTCTTTCAAAACGCCTGAAATCACTATATTACATCATATTATTATGTCAAAAATATCTAAAATATATTATTTAATCACTTATATATTATTTTACTAATATATACGATATAATATTCAAGTAAAGGGTGTCCACACATGTGGCTACACCACTGTTCATACCCAATGACAACGCAATAATTTGATGGATGAGAGTAAATAAATAACTTTATAACTTTGTTAATATCATATGAATTGATTGTTAAAAAAATAAATTAGATGGCCCCTTTTATACAGAAGTGAATGACATAATTTAATGCTTAAAACAATCTACAATTAACTTGAGTACATTGTTGGGTTGACTTTTTTCCCTTTCTATGAGGATAAATAAAAGTCTAATTTGGACCAACTCATTTTTCACCATAGACCCATTCTTATGAGGCAAATATAAGTCTATTTAGATCTTATTTTCATATACACAGAGAGTTTTTTCAGCAGCCAAAGAGAGAGAGAGAGCAGTTTTCGCAGTCAAAATTCAGCTCTAACAACCAACTTCAAATTGCGATTTCCGCTTCGTTTCTTGTACGATTGAGCTAATTTTTGGAAATCATATTATCTTCATCTCAATCTTTGATTAGGAACTGACAGAGTTGGATTTGGTGGCCTGCAACTTCAGTTTTGCTGTCGTGAACAGTAGCTGCGAAATTGGTGATTTTGCTCCTTTAATTCTCTAGATTTGGTGCAATCTTATTTTGTTGTTGCTCGTTGTTTGGCACTTGTTTTGTGGACAATTTTGGAGGACAATATTGTAACTCTTGGTGATTATAGGGGAGCTTTTGGTCCCGTGGTTTTTTACTCTTCACATCGAAGGGTTTTCCACGTAAATCTTGGAGTCTTGTGTTATTGGTTTATTATTGCCTTGTTATATTTCTTTAGTTGAATTACTTGATGCCTTACTATTATATTGCTTGTGGTTGTTTGTCTTCTCTTGGTTCAAATCGAGAAGGGAAAGTATAGACTTAGGTATTCTTCCGCTGTTATCCTGTCAGGCATTCTTTGTTAGTGCCTTGTCTTTCCCAACAAAGTGGTATCAGAGCATTGGTTATTGTTGATTGTCGTTTTGAATGATGGAGGCAAATATGAGAAAAATGGTGTGTTTAAATGGTAGTAACCATCATATTTGGAAAGGCAAGATGAAAGATCTTCTATTTGTCAAGAAGATGCATTTACCTGTGTTTACTTCTAATAAGCCTCAGTCTTTGAATGATGAAGAATGGGAATTTGAGCATGTGCAGGTTTGTGGCTATATTAGACAATGGGTTGAAGATAATGTTAGAAATCATATTGTGAATGAGACACATGCCAAAAGTTTGTGGGACAAGCTCGAGACACTTTATGCTTCGAAGACTGGCAACAACAAGTTGTTCCTATTGAAACAATTAATGAATATCAGGTATAAAGAGGGCACTCCTATTTCTGATCATATTAATGATTTTCAGGGTGTTCTTGACCAGCTGTCCGGAATGGATGTAAAGTTTGATGATGAGATACAGGGACTTTGGCTTCTTAATACTCTGCTAGACTCTTGGGGAACTCTTCGAGTTTCTTTGACTAATTCTGCTCCCAGTGGTGTTGTAACAATGGAATATACTAAGAGTGGTGTCTTGAATGAAGAAATGAGAAGAAGATCTCAAGCCTCATTTTCTTCAGCTTCACACTCCGATGTTTTGGTTACTGAAGATAGGGAGAGAAACAAGTCCAGAGGTCAGAATGATAGAGGTAAAAATAGAAGCAAGTCAAAGTCTAAATACAAGGATATTACATGTGACTATTTCCATAAGAATGGGCATATCATGAAATATTGTTATAAGCACAAGAGAGATATGAGACAACAAAAGAGATAAGGCGATAATGAAAATCGTGTTGCTGTTGTTGCTAATAATGATCTTCTTGTTTCTTGTGATGCAAATTCCATTAATCTTGTTCGTGATGAGTCTAGTTGGTTTGTGGATTCTGGTTCTACTTCTCATGTCACGCCAAAGAAGGAATTATTTTCTTCTTATACTCCAGGTGATTTTGGAACATTGAAAATGGGCAATAATCATGAAGTTGAAGTTATTGGCATTGGGACAGTTTGTTTGGAAAGTAACAATGGTTCCAAACTAGTTCTCAATAATGTCAAGCATGCTCCAGATGTTCGCTTGAATTTGATTTCTGTGTGATATCTTGATGATGAGGGTTATGTTAATACACTTGATGTTGGCCAGTGGAAGCTTACTAGAGGTTTGATGGCTGTGGCCCGTGGTGACAAGTTGTCTAACTTGTATGTATTTCAGGGCTCCATGTCCAGAGAATCAGTAAATTTGGTGGAGAATGATACTTCATCAGAGTTATGGCATAGAAGGCTGAGTCATATGAGCGAGAAGGGGATTGAAAGTTTGGCTAAGAAAATTTTGCTTTCTGGAGTGAAACAAGCAAAGTTAAAGAAATGTGTTCATTGCTTAGCCGGTAAACAGAAAAGAGTTTCTTTTCAGAGTCACCCGCCTTCAAGAAAGCTTGATTTGCTGGAGTTGGTACATTCTGATTTGTGTGGTCCTTTTAAGGTAAGATCTCATGGTGGTGCACTTTACTTTGTTACTTTTAATGATGATCATTCTCGCAAACTCTGGGTATTTCCTTTGAAGTCCAAGGATCAAGTACTTGATGTGTTCAAGAGTTTTCAGGCCTTAGTTGAAAGACAAACAGGGAAGACATTGAAATGCATCCGCTCAGATAATGGTGGTGAATATATTGGTCCTTTTGATAGATATTGCAGAGAGTAGGGTATTAGGCATCAGAAAACTCCTCCAAAGACTCCTCAGTTAAATGGTTTAGCAGAGAGGATGAACAGAACTCTAATTGAGAGGGTTAAATGTATGCTTTCAGATGCTAAGCTGTCAGATTCCTTTTGGGTAGAAGCACTTAATGTTGCTACTTATGTTATCAATTTATCTCATGCTGTTGCTTTAAATGGTGATGTCCCTGGCAGAGTTTGCACTGGTAAGAATGTTTCTTATGATCATCTTAGATTCTTTGGGTGTAAAGCCTTTGTACATATTCCTAAGGATGAAAGGTTAAAGTTGGATGTTAAAACTAGGCAGTGTATCTTTATTGGTTATGATCAAGATGAATTTGGCTATCGTTTCTATGATCCTGTTGAGAAGAACTTGTTAGAAGCCGTGATGTTGTGTTCTTTGAAGACCAAACAATTGAAGATTTTGACAAAGCTGACAAGGCTGATTTTCAGAGTAGTGAGAGCTTAGTTGATGTTGATCCAGTTCCTTTGACTATTGCACCGGAAGAAAATCTTCATAATGATGAAAATTAAGTTGATAATGAATATGGTGATCATGTTCAGAATTACCGGCATGATTTTGTTAATGCTCCAGTGCAAGATGATGTGGTTGTCCAACAACCAATTATAGATGCTCCAGAGAGTTCTCTCAGACAATCTAGTAGAGAGAGAATTCCTTCATCTCGTTATTCTCCCAATGAGTATGTACTCTTGACTGACGGGGGAGAACCTGAGAGTATTGATGAGGCCATGGAAAGTGAAGAAAAAGAAAGGTGGTTTGATGCTATGGAAGATGAGATTAAATCCTTGCATGATAATCATACCTTTGATTTGGTTAAGTTACCTAAAGATAGAAAAGCTTTGAAAAACAGGTGGGTTTTTCGGGTGAAACATGAAGATGGTAATCCAGTTCCACGGTACAAAGCTAGATTAGTTGTCAAGGGTTTTAATCAGAAAGGGGGAGTTGATTTTGATGAGATATTCTATCCAGTTGTGAAGATGTCATCCATTCGTGTGGTTCTAGGCTTGGCTGCAAGTCTAGATTTAGCGGTTGAGCAAATGGATTTTAAAACTGCTTTCCTCCATGGTGACTTAGATGAAGAAATTTATATGGAGCAACCGGAAGGTTTTGAAGTCAAGGGTAAAGAGAATTATGTTTGCAAATTGAAGAAGAGCTTGTATGGTTTGAAACAAGCTCCCAGGCAGTGGTACAGGAAGTTTGGTTCTTTTATGAGTCAGCAGGGCTTCAAGAAGACTTCTTCAGACCATTGTGTTTTTGTGCGAAAGTTCTCTGATGGTGAATTTATTATTGTGTTGCTTTATGTTGATGACATGCTTGTTGTTGGTCATAATACTTGCAGGATTCAGAAGTTGAAGCAAGAGTTGAGTAAGTCTTTTGCTATGAAAGACTTAGGACCAGCAAGGTAGATTCTTGGAATGCAGATTGTCCGTGATAGAAAGGCTAAGAAACTGGTATTATCACAAGAGAAGTACATTCAGAAATTACTTCGCAGATTCAGCATGAACAAAGCTAAGGTTGTCAGTACACCTTTAGCTATGCACTCCAAATTGAGCACGAAACAGTGTCCTTCTAGTGATGATGAGAAGGAAGATATGAAGAAAGTTCCTTATGCTTCAGCTGTTGGTAGTTTGATGTATGCGATGGTTTGTACAAGATTGGATATTGCTCACGTTGTTGGAGTTGTTAGCCGTTTTCTTTCTAATCCGGGAAGAGAACATTGGAATGCTGTGAAGTGGGTTATGAGATATCTCTGTGGCACTTTTAGTCTGAGTTTGTGTTTTGGTACAGGCAAGCCTATTCTTTGTGGTTATAATGATTCAGACATGGATGGTGATGTTGATACTCGCAAGTCTACTTTAGGGTACTTGGTTACTTTTGCGGGGGGGGGGGGCTGTGTCTTGGCAATCTAGGTTGCAAAAATGTGTTGCTCTATCTACTACAGAAGCTGAGCTTATTGCTGTCGTTGAAGCTAGTAAAGAATTGCTTTGGATTAAGAGATTCATGGGGGAACTTGGTTGTGCTCAAGAGAGGTATGTACTTTATTGTGACAGTCAAAGTGCTATACATCTTGGCAAGAATTCTGTGTTCCATGGTCGGTCTAACACATTGATGTGAGATACCATTGGATTCGAGATGTTTTGGATTCTAAGTTGATTGAGCTTGAAAATATTCATACAAATGACAATGGTTCCGATATGATGACTAAATCTTTGCCAAGAGGGAAGTTTGAAGATTGCTGCATGGTTGCCTGGATGGCGGTCTCCTCCACATAGTCGTGAGGGGCAGAATTGTTGGGTTATGGGCCTTTTCCCCTTCCTATGTGGATAAATAAAAGCCCAATTTGGACCAACCCATTTTTGCCCATAGACCCATTCTTATGAGGCAAATATAATCCTATTTAGGTCTTATTTTCATATACATAGAGAGCTTTTTCAGCAGCCAAAAAGAGAGAAAGAGAGCAGTTTTCGCAGTCAAAATTCAGCCCTAACAACCAACTTCAAATAGTGATTTGCGCTTCGTTTCTTGTCCGATTTAGCTAATTTTTGGATAGCATATTATCTTCATATCAATCTTTGATTATGAACTGACAGAGTTGGATTTGGTGGCCTGCAACTTCAGTTTTGCTGTCGTGAACAGTAGCTGCGAAATTGGTGATTTTGCTCCTTTAATTCTCTAGATTTGGTGCAATCTTATTTTGTTGTTGCTCGTTGTTTGACACTTTTTTTGTGGCCAATTTTGGAGAACAATATTGTAACTTTTGGTGATTATAGTGGAGCTTTTGGTCCCGTGGTTTTTTACTCTTCACATCGAAGGGTTTTCCACGTAAATCTTAGTGTCTTGTGTGATTGGTTTATTATTGCCTTGTTATATTTGTGTGGTTGAATTACTTGCTGTATTACTATCATATTGCTTGTGGTTGTTTGTCTTCTCTTGGTTCAAATCAAGAAGGGAAAGTATAGACTTGGGTATTCTTCCGCTGTTATCTTGTCAGGCATTCTTTGTTAGTGCCTTGTCTTTCCCAACATACATGTCTTGTCTATTTTTATCCTATACAATTTTCATTCATGTGTTTGGTTTTTGGAAAACTGACAAGTTTAATATCAGTTTGTCCTCTTGCAAGATTCTTCAGGATTTATTTAAATATAGTGATTATATCAAAAATGATTATTAGTGAAAAGTAATTAATGATCATAGCTTAATAAAAAATAAAAATTATAGTATTTTGCTTTTTCCAATGTCAATATAATACACTTCTAATCTTCTACACATCTTCAATTCATTTGAACACGTGTCTCGTCTATTTTTATCCTATGCAATCTCCATCCATGTGTCTGGTTCTTGAAAAACTAACAAGTTTAATTTCAATTTGTCCTCTTGCATGATTCTCCATGATTTGTTTAAATATAGTTACTACATCAAAAAATGATTATTAACAAAAATTAATTAACGATAATAATTTAATAAAAGATTATATTATTTTCTTTTCAATGTCAATCTAATACAATTTTAATCGTCTACACATCTTCTTACAAGATTAGCTTAACTTAGTAATTAGTTAGTTAGACACTGTTCATTCACAGAATTGGTTAATTACTGTTCATTCACATAGTTAGTTAATTAGTTAGTTAGGAATTTGCAGATTTGGATTTTCAGTAATTAATTGAAGTTGTTAGGATTGTTAGCTCTCCATTCTTGTGAATATATACACATCTACATTGATTTCTTCAAGCTTTTTTTGTGTTCATCGCGAATCTGAAATTGAAGTTTTCCTTCTGCATCTACACTCAGAATTTTCAGTTTTGTACTCTCCGTTGATCTCACCATTGTTTTTCTGGTTTCAATTCGAGTTTGCTCGAGCTCTTCTTCCATAATTTGAATACAATCACATTCTTCCTCACAATTATTTTAATCTTGCTCCATGGGTGATGCTCAAGCGGACGCGACTGCTATGAACACTTCAACTCGACTAGATATCAATAGTCCTTTCTATCTGCACCCCCTGAAAATGCAGGTTTTACTTTACTTCTTGCTATTTTTGATGGAATTGGCGACAATTCATGGAGACGAGCAGTTCTTAGGGACTTACCTGTTAAAAGTAAAACTGGATTCATCAATGGCAAAATTGTGAAACCAAATCCTACAGATCCATCCTTCATGCAGTGGGAAAGATGTGACGATATGGTGACTTCTGTGATCCGAAGTTCTCTCTCCCCAGATCTGCGAGATAACCTACAATATATTAACAATGCCAAGGAACTTTGGGAGGAACTGGAGGATCGGTATGACCAGACTAATGGATGCAATCTGTATCAACTGCAGAAGACAATAAATGACTTGGTGCAGGGCACTTTGGATGTCACTGGTTACTATACTAAGATGAAGAAACTATGGGAGGAAATGAATACTATTGATGTTAATTCACAGTGTAGTTGTGTGTGTACTTGTGGGGGAAAAGTAAAAATGCATAAGGCTGAGCAGGATAGAAGACTTATTCATTCTCTGATGGGTCTAAATGAGATGTACACTACTGTACGAGGGAATATTCTAATGATGTCTAATTTGCCTTTAATGGCAAATGCGTTTGCCATTTTATAACAAGAGGAAAGGCAAAGGGAAATAAAGCCCCTAAATCACATGACTCTGGAGTCTACCTCACTGAATGTTTCTGTATCACCTCAAGAAAATGCAGGTTTCAATACTAATTCAGTTCTCACAGAGGAAGTACAAGTAGAGGTACTAGTAGTTCCAACAACACCAATACTTTTAGGGGAAACTCAAACATTGGAAACAGATCAAATATGTTCTTGTGAATACTGCAAATGAACTGGCCACACCAAAGACAGGTGATACAAACTCCATGGTTATCCAACCAATGCAAGAACCCCAAGAGAAAGATGTAAAGGATCTGCAGCAAATGTGCATACTTCTGAGGGTGATGGAAGCCAATATGAAGAAAATTTTAAGCAAGGAAAACAAGTGCCATATGAATCTGTCCAAAGGCAGTATGAACAACTACTCAACCTACTTGGAACCCTGCAGGTTGGAAATGGAGTTGAATGCACAGGCAGTATGTCAAGTGGAGCTGCAAGCCTAGCAGGTATACTTGCTTGCTATTCTTCTATTACTAAGATAGATGATTTGTCATGTAAATGTGATAAATTGATTGCTGGCTCTTGGATCATAGATTCAGGAGCATCGCACCATATGACTTACACAAAAGACAATCTCACAAACCTTAGAACACAACGTTATCCTTTCTTAATCACCTTACCTAATGGATACAAAGTTAAAGTGACTGAAATTGGTGATTTTTGTTTGAATTCAACACTGACTCTGTACAAAGTATTGTTGATACCTAGCTTCAAATTCAACTTAATATCAGTTCATTGCTTAGCTGTTCAACTTAAAAGAATAGTTAAATTTAATAGTTTTTCTTACTTACTGCAGGGCCTTTCTCTGAAGAGCCCTCTGGAAATTGGTAAGGCAAAGAACGGTCTATATATCTTCTGTCCAAAGTGTCACATTCCACCTATAAATGGTAATGTTGTTTTTCATTAAAAGTGTCAACCAATTTTTCTTCTTAACTACTGTAAGAAAGTTTCAGTTGGAAATGAATGTTAATCTTTACCACCAAATGTAAGATACTCTCATTAAATCAATAAAGAAGCTTGTTCTATTGATCATGTTACATGTTCAGCTGTTAATTCTTCTCTTAGTCAAGACAGTGAATTGTTATGTCATGCTAGATTAGGACATGTACCTTTTGTAAAAATGAGAAACATATCTACCATTCCTCTAAAACTTTCCAACAAGCAACCTTCCTCTTATACAATTTGTCCATGGCCAGACAGACTAGAATGTCATTCACAGAAAGTATAACTGCAACTAGTTCAATATTTGAGTTGCTTCACTTGACTTATAGGGACAATACCCATGTACCAACACATGATGGATATCACTACTTCTTAACCATGGTGGATGATTACAGTAGAGCAACTTGGACACAACTTCTTAGGTACAAAAGTAATGCATTTCATACTATAAAAGCCTTTATATCCCTCATAGAAAACCAGTTTCATACCAAATTGAAGCCCATTAGGTCTGAATGGCCTGGAATTCTCAAGCACCGAGGCAACTTGTTTCTTTCAATAAAAAGGCATAATACATTAAAAAATCATGTTCTTACACACCACAACAAAATGGGGTGGTGGAAAGGAAACATAAGTACCTTCTTGAGACAGCAAGGGCACTCTTGTATCAGTTAAAATGCCCATGAGATATTGGTGGAAATGTGTCCTAACTGCCACTTATTTGATCAACAGATTGCCTACAAAGCTACTACAAGATAAATCCCCATATGATGTACCTTTTGCACCTAGAAGAACAACTAGGTCCCTTCACCCTCCAAGCTACCTAAATGATTACACTTACTCATTACCCAAGCTACATCCTTCTCAACCCATAAATGATGTTTCTAATTCTCAACACTCTCTCACATCATTCATATCTACCCTGATCATGTATCTTTCACTGCATTATGTTATGATAGTCAGCAGTTAATTCATAATGTTTCACATAATATTTAACCTACATCTTATGAATAGGCAATTTTGAATCCTGCTTGACAAGTAGCAATGGACACAGAAATTTGATGTATTGTATGCCAATAATACTTGGGAGCTGGTTAAAATGCCTAAAGGAAAGAATTATATTGGGTGTAAATGGGTGTATAAGATTAAACACAAGGCAAATCGTAGCATAGAAAGGTTCAAAGCTAGACTAGTGGTGAAGGGGTACAATTTACAAGCTGGAATAAACTACAATGAAATATTTTCACCTGTGGTCAAGATGACCACAATCAGAACTCTGATTTCCTTTAAAGTTAAGAAGGGTTGGAACTTATGCCAATTGGATGTCAATAATGCCTTTTTCCATGGTGATTTGAATGAGGAGGTATGTATGACATTACCACCAGGCCTGGCAGTGGACAATAGTGACATGGTTTGCAAATTGAAGAAGTCATTGTATTGTTTAAAATAAGCTAGCAGACAATGGTATGAAAAGCTGGCCAACAATCTTTGCTCAAAGGATTACATTCATTCAGAAAATGATTATTCACTATTTTTATAAGAAGAATGACAACTCCTTGGTGTTTATGGCTGTATATGTTGATGATATTATCCATACTGGTACTGACATAAAGGAGATTGATTCTTTGAAAGTTTTCTTACATGAGAAATTCAGAATAAAAGATTTAGGGAGACTGCATTATTTTCTTAGCTTAGAAATATTGTACAGATTGGATGGTGTCCTCATTTCACAAGGAAAGTTCACTCTTGATCTTCTAAAGGAGTTTGATTCTTCGCATTATAAATCCACCACCTCACCATTGGACTCCACTGAGAAATTGAAGCTCACAGAAGGCACACTTTTATCAGATCCTACTCACTATAGAAAACTAGTAGGCAAGCTTAATTTTCTTACCAAAACAAGGATGGACATAACATATAGTGTCCATCACCTTAGTCAATTCATGCAATCTCCTAGAGAGCCTCATTTGAAGGCAGCTTATCATGTGCTCAAATATCTGCAACAAGACCCTACTTTAGAAGTTTTTATCTCTAATAAATTTGATCTTACCATCAGTACTTATTGTGACTCAGATTGGGCCTCCTGTCCTGATTCAAGGAAGTCTGTGAGTGGTTATTTGGTTCTTATGGATGATAGCCCTATCAGTTGGAAGTCTAAGAAACAACCCACAATGTCACTATCATCAGCAAAAGCAGAATACAGAGCTGTGAGAAAAGTAATGGGTGAAATAGTATGGCTGGAAAAGTTACTTGGTGAGCTCTCAGTGAAACAGGTTACCTATACATGTATTTTGTGATAGTCAGGCAGCAATGCACTTTGCTAAGAACCCAGTTTTTCATGAGAGAACTAAGCATATTAGAGGTTGATTGCCATTTTGTCAGGACAAAGCTGCAACAAGGACTGATTACACTTTCAATATATTTCCACAGATTCACAATTGGCTGATGTTTTCACTAAAGCCTTAACATGAGTCAAACATATAATTTAATTGAGCAAGTTGTCCATAATTAAATCACCTCCAACTTGAGAGGGAGGGTGGGGTGACAAGATTAGCTTAGCTTAGTAATTAGTTAGTTAGACACTGTTCATTCACAGAATTGGTTAATTACTATTCTTTCACATAGTTAGTTAGTTAGGAATTTGCAGATTTGTATTTTCAGTAATTAGTTGAAGTTGTTAGGATTGTTAGCTCTCCATTGGTGTGTATGTATACACATCTACATTGTATTGATTGAAGCAACTTTTTCATTTCTCAATAATATCTTTTTTTTCTCTGATTGTTGGTGAAAACTTAATTTTCATTAATGGAGGAAGGAAACTGTTTCTCAGCTTATACTGCTGGTTTCATCATCTTCAATTAATTTGAGCACGTTGGCTTGTCTATTTTTACGCGATACACTCTTCATCCATGTGTTTGGTTCTTGGAAAACTCATGATTTGTTTTAATATAATCACTACATCAAAAATAATTATTAGCAAAAATTAATTAACGGTAATAGTTTAATAAAAACTAAAAATTGTAGTATATTTTTCTTTCTTCAATGTCTATCTACTATAATTTTAATCATCTATGCATCTTCAATTAATTTAGCACATGTCTTATCTATTTTTACCCTATACAATGTCCATCCATGTGTGTTTGGTTCTTGGAAAACTCATAAAGTTTAATTTCAGTTTGTCCTCTTGCAAGATTCTCCATGATTTGTTTAAATGTAGTTACTATATCAAAAATGATTATTAGCGAAAATAAATAAATGATACTAGCTAATAAAAAATAAAAATTATATTATTTGCTTTCTTTAATGTCTATCTACTACAGTTTTAATCGTCTACTAATCTTCAATTAATTTGAGCACGTGTCTTGTCTATTTTTACACTAAATAATTACTAGCGAAAATTAATCAACTACAATAATTTAATTATCGTTAAATATTTATTTTAAATGACAATTAACACTTTGTATATGTCATTAAAGTCGTTAGTGACATTGATTCTAATGACACTTAGTCACGTCGATAAAAACATTAGCAATATTTATTAATATATATATATATATATATAATTATTTTTATCATAATGATTATATAGATCACACTACTCATCAATGAATTATTGATGCTCATTGCCAGCTATACACACAAAAAATAGTAGCCTCTTATATTTTTGGCCAAATACATACGCAGGTCCCTAAAGTTGTTCACGCTTTCCCCTCAGGTACCTTAACTAACCAAGATTCCTATTAAATCCTTTAACCCCCTATAATTTGATCCTTTTAAATATTCTTGGCTGATGTGGATCCAAATTTCAATAAATTATTTTTGGTAATTAGGCGCGTGAGATGAACCTTCCCCACGTGGAAATTTTGACCAATACTCCAACCCAATTACACGTCAGTGCCACATATTAAGTTATCAAACCTAAAAATCAATTTCCCCCCAAATCACTTCTAACCCATTTCTAAACGAGAAAACCTTAAGAATCTCTCCCTTTCAATGACTTTTACAGCTGAAATTCTTAGATTTTAAAGTGATTTTGAGTGTTTTGTTGAAGTAATCATCTAAGATTACAGACAATTTTGGAGTTCATTCGCGATTTTTGAGTTGACGAGTGTGAGGTAAGTGACGAGCATATTGTTGTGGTTGTGTGTTTTTAATATATGTGTTTATCCTGTGTTTTTTATTGATATATACTAGGTTTTAGTATCAATGTGGTTGTTGTTAATATCTGGCCAATATCTAGATGAAGTTAGGTTTTTTTGGTTTTTTTTGTTCATAACGTGTCAGAAAAATTTGGAGCCGTGTTTCAGCGAATCTTATGGACACCATTATTATAACTCGTTTTCATCATGGTGGTAAGTTTATTCAGGACAAAACTGGAATTACTTGTAAAGGGGAAGCTGAGGTGGAATATGCTAATATCGACAAGAACCACTTCTCAATAATCGAGTTACTTTTTTACACTAAACAATTGGGGTATATTACTGTTGGTGGGTTCTGCGTTAATGACCCCACAAAAATGGCTTTATTGAGGTGGACACTGATTTTACTTTAGTAAATCTCATCAAAGACCTAAAAGATGGTGAATTTTTAGACATTTATGTAAAGCATGTGGTGGATGATGTAGAAGTGATCACAACAGGTTTATTTTGTGGGTCTGTCGTTGAAGAAGACTTAGAAGATATAAATGTGACTGCAAGTAAAGGGTTGAATCATGAGGCTGAATCTGAAAATGTTAATGTGAAAGTTGAGCAAGGAGATATATCAGATCTAGATGTGGAATGGACAGAATCAAATGAAGAAAGTAGTGATGACTCTCAAGAGGATGCTATTCCTGATGTGGATGACTCTGAGGTTGATGAAGAATTAAGATCTCTTAGAAATGAAAGAAGAAACAAAGTGAAAAATAAAAAACCTACTCAAACTGAGGAAATAAAGCTTGGAACAGCTGGTGTTGATAGAGGCTTTGAAGACATAGGAAGGAATAAGGCTGCTAGATACACTGGAAGACTAGGGGGTGATGAGAAATATATAGATAGCTCAGAATTGGACAGTGAAGACAGTAGGGATGAATTGGATTCAGAATTTGTGAAGGGTGTTGATTTACCAAGAAGAAGAAAAAGTAAAAAGGTAAGATTTCATCCTGATTGTGTTGTAGCAATTTTTGAGCTTGGTATGATATTTAAAAGTGCTGAACAATTTAGAAAAGCTGTTGCTGACTATTCTTGTCAATATAAAACTAGGTTAAAAAGCCTAATGACAAAAAAAAGAGTTAGAGTTAAATGTGAGGACAAAAAATGTAAATGGTTGTTGTTTGCTAGTATAGATAAAGATTCTGGTGATTTTGTTGTCAAAAATTATTATCCTGTGCATGTATGTCCTCAATCGACCAAGAACAAGTTGTGTACATCTAAGTTTGTTGCAGAAAAGTTCAAGGATGAAATTACCTGTCAACCATATATAAGATTATGGGAAATTCAGGAATTGGTGAGAAAAAAATTTGGGTTATATGTTGGAAGAACTGTTTGTCATAGGGAAAAAAGAGGATTATCAAGGAGTTCTTAGGTGATTGGAAGATGGAATTTTCAAGATTGTGTGATTATGCAGACATGATTAAACATACTAATCCTGGTACTTCTTGTTGGGTGAGGACAGATAGAGAGTCTCAGCTAGGAAAAACTTTGTTTGTTTACTTCTATATTTGCTTTGATGCATTGAAGAGGGGTTGGTTGGAAGGATGCAGAAAAAATATTGATTTTGATGGATATTTTCTGAAGGGTTCTTGCAAGGGAGAATTGTTGGTTGCTGTTGGTAGAAATGGAAATCAACAGATGTTTCCAATCGCATGGGCTGTTGTTGACACAGAGACAAAACATATTTGGAGTTTTTTACTCAAGTACTTGATAGAAGATCTGAACTTAGGCACAGGACATGAAGTGACTGTTATGTCAGATATGCAGAAGGTTAGATGGTTTTTGTATTGTATCTTGTTCTATTTTTTTTCTTGTGTTGCTAATACTTTTTAATGTTTATGCTACAACTTCTTACGTAGGGCCTTGTACCAGCTTTATGTGAGTTGCTACAAGATAGTGAGCAGAGAAGGTGTGCTAGACATATCTGGTCCAACTGGCATCAATTATGGAGTGGTGAAGAAAAAAGGAAACAGTTCTGGAGATGTGCAAAGTCAAGTTTTGAAGTGAAATTTGAAGATGAGATGGATAAACTCAACAAATTAGGTAATAAAATTTGTGAGGACTTGTTGCATTATGAAAAAACTACTTGGTGCAAATCATATTTTAAAGAACATTCTAAGTGTGACATTGTTGAAAACAATATTTGTGAAACTTTTAGTTCTTGGATACTAGTTGCTAGGCATAAGGCTATCATAACTATGTTAGTGGAGATTAGGCACAAGATAATGGACATAAATATTGCAATGAGGCAATTTGCTGAAACTTGGATCTCAGATATCTCTCCTATGGCTAGACTAGTACTAGAAGAGAATAAAAATCTTACTAGATTTTGTGAAGTTATATTCAATGGTGATATTGGGTATGAAATCTTAGATGGTCAATACAAACATATTGTTGATATAAGAAAGAAGACATGTACATGTAGAACATGGCAATTGAGGGGCATACCATGTCAACATGTTGTGCTTGCATATCAGCACAAAGGTATAGAACCTGAACATGAAGTGGTACATTGGTATAAGAAAGAGACTTTTTTGAAGGCTTATAACCATTTTCTACAGCCAATACCAAACATGAAAATGTGGCCTTACACTATTGGTGTAGTGATTGAACCTCCTGAACCAAAAAGTCATGCCTGGTAGGCCACCAAAGTGTTGAAGAAAGGCAAAGAATAAGCCTAGAAAAAAGTATGGAAAGTTATCCAAAAGAGGAGTAAACATGACATGTTCCCTGTGTCATCAAGTAGGCCACAACAAAAAATCTTTTCCAACATTGGTAAGTTATTATTCTCTTCTAATACATTTATAATAAGCTTCAATTATTTACAATAATCAATTATTATTACTGTATTAATAGGCTGAAATGGGACAACCTGGAGGCTACCCAAAAAGGCAACCAAGCTCAATCCAACCACCAATGTCTAGCCAACCATCAAGCTCAAGCCAGCCACCATTGTTTAGCCAACCATCAAGCTCAAGCCAGCCACCATTGTTTATCCAACCATCAAGTTCAAGCCAGTCACCACTTTTTAGCAGACCATCAAGCTCAAGTCAGCCACCAGTATTCAATTAATAAGGCAGTTCTATGTGTTTTCATTCTTCAGCTGTTAGAAGAGAGCAACAACCTGCTAAAAGCAAAGGCACATGCAGAGGCAGAGGCACTAGGAGAGGTACTGACAGAGGAACTAGTAGAGGCACTGGGAGAGGTACTGGCACTGCCAGTGAAGTTGGAAGAGGCACTAGTAGAGACATTGGAGGTGTATCAAGTCAGCAACCTGATCAACCAAGGGCTGTGGAAGCTTCAATATCAACAGGTAGACAAAAAAGGACCAAAACTATAGGATTTGGCATCTATACAAATGCAAGTGGTAGTCAAACCTTTAATGTAAGTGTATACACAATTTTGTTTATTTCTTACTCTACTATATAAAGTCTCATTTTTAAGATATTTCTATACAGCCTGGTACTTCAGGAGAAAAAATTATCAATTCGAGATTTTATAAGGATGCATCTCCAACAAATATTGATATTGGTTATAAGCCTCGAGGACTCAAGTGGAAAGGTGGAGATTCTGTCACTGGTTCACAGTTGCAACGTATCACTCAGTCAAGGAAAACAAGCGTAGAACATCTAGTGCACCAAAGAATGCCTAATTTATGTAGAAAAGTCACTTTTTGGTTGTGGAATTAGCAGCAAAAATTTGTATTGACAACTTTGAAACTTGGAGCTCACTAGAGAAAATTAATGGCATGAATGATCAATTTTTACTGCTTTTGAGGCACAAATTATCTTCATTCCTTCAATTAAATCATTACAATAAAAACACAAGGCATTTACAATAGAAAAATTGATCTAAATTGCCCATAAAGAACACTAGAATCTACAATACATACTTTTATGAAGGAATCTAATAGAAGACAAATGAATCAACTAAGATTATTTTGTTATACAAATCCAAGTAGCCAATATCACCCCTACGATGATGCATATCACCTATACTTTTCTTGATCGATTCCTCTCCAATTCATATGTTTTGACTCTTTTCAACAAACCCCATATCACCCTCCTAGCTTGAGCAGACACTTCATCATCATACCATCGAAAATATCCACATCCACCTCGTGCCTACAAAATTAAAGAAAAAAATTGAACTATAAATAAGGTGATTCTTTACTATATTGGACAAAAAAATGAATTTGATGTACCTTTGAAATTTCTCATACAGTGTTTGAAGCTCACATTAGAGCTATGAATAAATTTGAATTGCACATTGCAGGGTCCATTTTGGGTTGACACTTATTTTTCCATACTCAGAGCTCTGATGTAGGCCAAAATACATATTTGAAATCATTATTTGTCTTACATTTATTATTTATATTTATCCTTTTATCATGAATTTTATGAATTATACTAAATAATATATTTTATTTGTAGAAGTAACTTGATGTAAAATTGAAGAAATTTAAAATTAAAACGAATTAAATGTGAAAAGTTGAAAAAAAAAATCAAACAAACAACTTAATTGATTAAACTTTATAAAATAATATAAACGATGGTTGAAGTAAAATTAGAATTGGAATTGGAATATCAGGTCGCATCATATGAAGAATGAAGAAGCATAAGGTTGAGGCGGCGAATTTAATTTCGTTTGGTTTGGATTTCTAATTTAGTTTCGATTCAATTATTTTATTCAGCTTTTCTACGTCTATATATAATCCATTAGAATACTTATAAGGCTGAAGAAGAATGTAGAAAATAACATTCTATTTAGAATTTTATGTTTTCTTTCTTTTTTATTTATTTTATATTTGAATGATGAGTTGTAGTTGTTCTATGTCTATATGGATTTAAATTTTTCGTTTTTGAGTTATATGTACTTTAATATGATTGTTTAGTGAGTTTTGATTCGACATGATTCTAATTACTATATACTTGATCACTATTGAAATAAACATATTTTTCAAATTGAACTCGAGAGAGGAATAAGAGGGTAAAACGTGAAATATAATTAGGAGCATGATTTTCTGTTAATAATTAAGGTTAATTTGTATCTAGGATAGGAATATACCTAGAATTCATGCTTGGTCACTATACAATTAAACATCATAATACTCGATATTTAATTCATCCTATTCCCGCTCAACGTTGTAATTAGGGTGTTATTTATCGTAGACGATTAGAGGTCGGGAGATCATGGTCATACTTGTAACGTTGTGAATCAATAACTAAATAATCAAATAAGTTGATGAAATTGATGTTAAACATAATTGTTAGTTCAACTATAATCCTAGATCGATTCATTCATTGATTGTGTAAACATCTATCTTTTTTTAGTTAATTGTTTTTTAGTTATTTTCTCATTATTTTTAATTTAGTTTTTATGTTCATCTTTTGAAATCTTTCCTTAAATAAATAATTAAAATTAATATAATTTAGTAAGAATAATTAATGGACAAGTTTTTTGGGTTTGATAATCTGACTTTTTTAGAGTCACTATATTATTTGCGCTATCACGTACATTTGTGTGTACAATTGAAAGCAACAAGCTCAAACTGAAGACATTTAATTAAGAATAAAATAGAATCAGCACTACATTATAACCGAGATTGATCATCCCTGTCATTCTTGAATGATAGACAAGTGCGGCCTCCAAGTAGCCAAAATAAAATATAAAATAAAAATATACAAACATATTTATTTTCTTTTCCCCCCAAGGCTCTCTTTTATGCCTAGTATTTTCATATATAAAAACACAAGCCATACTAAAACATAGGTAACACAACACACATATCAAAATGACAAATGTTACTCGTGATGATGAGCCACCACATTTTGTATTACTTCCTTTTATGGCACAAGGCCATACAATACCTATAATAGACATAGCTCGTTTATTAGCACAAAGAGGTGTTATTGTCACAATACTTATGACACCTTTAAATGCCATAAGGTTCAATAATGTCATAGCCCGTGTGGTCGAAAAAGGACTCAATATTTATATAATTCACATCAAGTTTCCAAGTTTAAAAGCAGGGTTACCACAAGATTGTGAAAATTTTGACATATTTTTATCAATTGACATGATAAAGAAGTTCTTTAATGCTACTCAAATGCTGGAGACACAAGTGGAACTGTTGTTGCAAGATTTGAAACCAAATTGTCTAATTTCTGATTTGTGTTTTCCTTGGACAACAAATGTTGCTATGAGGATTGGCATTCCTAGGATTGTTTTTCATGGGATGGGAAGTTTTTCTTTGTTATGTTTGCATAATTTGAGAGATGTGAAGTTGTTGGAGAGTGTTGAATCTGAGAATGAATACTTTTTTGTACTTGGACTTCCAAACAAAGTTGAAGTGACTAAAGCTCAAGTAAAAGCATTGGTGGATCCATGCAATCCTGAATGGAGAGAACTTGGAGACCAAATGAAGGAGGGAGAGGCTCAAGCTTATGGAATTGTGGTGAATAGCTTTGAGAAGTTGAAACCTCAATATGTACAAGGAGTGAAAAAGGCCAAAGGTAATGTTAAAGTCCATGACTATCTTATCTCAAAATTTAAAAGTTGTCACATCATATTATGTCTTAATAAGTAGGGAAGGTCTAGGAAGGGATGAGGGCGTTCACCTGAACCTCTTTAGTATACATATAGATTTCGAACCCCTTAACACAAGACTAGAGGCTGACTCAGTAATAAATGGGTTTAAAATGTACTTGAGGTTCCAAGTTCAATTCCTAGACACTCTATTTATATTTTCCGTACCCTCTTAATGAAAAATGTTAGATCTGTAATGGATAGTTGTTAGGATCGAATTCACGCACACACACTAGATGAATGAAAAACACAAGAACTTTCAAGAGAAAGAGATGAGAGATCTAGAGAAAGAAAGAGAAAAAAACAATATTTCGTGGTAACACCCCGTGAGTAAATTTTCACGGCGGTGAGGTATATTTATATTAATAAATCAGAGTATTTTTGGTTACAAAGAATAAATAGAGAATAAATAGGAAAGCCTAAAATAGAGAATAAATAGGAAAGCCTAAAATAGAGAATAAATAGGAAAACCTAAAATTAATTAGGCTCCACTACCTAACAATTCTCCCACTTGAAGACTGACTCAGTCATCCAAAAAATACATCCTCAACAAAAATCTCTTCATCATCAACATCTTTACCACACCGCAACATCTGTATCAACAACTACAGAAGACAAACGGAGATTTTACATAACCTCAGTTTCCCAACATCAACACATTTCGTCAACATGTCTGTCGGGTTCTTTGCACCCTCTATCTTCTCCAAGCACATATCACCATCCTCCACTGCCCTGCGAGTGAAATGGTATTGCCTTCTGATGTGCTTTGTCTTAGAATGATAGACTAGATTTTTCACCAACTGTATGGCACTCTGGCTATCTGATTAAAGAATCTTCTCGCTCTGCTTCTTGCCCAATTCCTCAAGATAATCTACCAGCCATATCATCTCTTTCCCAGCTTCAGCTATTGCCACATACTCAACTTCAATAGATGAAAGAGAAACACACTTCTGAAGCCTGGACATCCAACTCAATGTTGTTCCACCTATGGTGTAAATGTACCCGGATGTACTCTTGCTCGAGTAAACATCCCCACCAAGATCAGCATCCACAAAACCCTATAGAGTCACCTTGTCTTTGCCAAAACAAAGTGAAGTACTGGATGTACCTCTCAGATATCTCAGAAGCCACTTCACAGCTTCCCAATGCTCTTTCCCAGGGTTCGCCATGTACCCGCTAACAACTCCCACTATATGTGCTATATCAGGTCTAGTGCAGACCATAACATACATCAAACTACCAACTTCTTAAGCATATGGAACAAGTGCAATGTGATCACGCTCCTCGGCGCTCTTGGGTGACTGCTCCTTTGACAATTTAAAGTGATTTGCCAATGGAGTAGTCCTGGGTTTAGCATCATTAACCCTGAATCTACTCAGCACCTTCTCAATGTACAACTCTTGAGATAGATTTAAAGTGCCAGCAGATCTATCCCGAGAAATCTTCATCCCCAAAATCTATTTTGTTGGACCCAAATCTTTCATCACAAATGGTGCAGACAACCTTGTCTTCAGATTGTTAATCTCCCTCATACTAGATCCTGCAACCAACATATCATCCACATACAAGAGTAGAAAGACATATGAATCACTGTATTTCTTGAAGTAACAACAAGGATCCTTTTTAGCTTTGCAGAATCCACTCTTGGTCATGAAGGAGTCAAACTTCTTGTACCACTTCCTTGGTGCTTGCTTTAGTCCATACAAGCTCCTGGTGAGCTTGCACACCATGTGTTCCTTGCCTGGAACCACAAATCCTTCCATTTGTTGCATATAGATCTCTTTGTCCAGATCTCCATGTAAAAACGTTATTTACATCCATTTGCTCTAGATGCAAATTCTCCGACGCAACAACACTCAACAGAATTCAAATAGAGGTTAACTTCAAAACAGGAGAGAATTTTTCAGCATAATCAATACCTTTCCTTTGTGAATATTCTTTAACCACTAAACGAACCTTGAACCTTCTTTTGCCATCTGGTTCAGTCTTGATTCTGAACACCCACTTGTTCAGCAAAGCTCTCTTCGCTGCAGGTAACTCAGTCAACACCCATGTGTCGTTCTTCTCAAGTGACCTCATCTCATCATCCATGGCTTGCTCCCACTTGATCGAATCCTCCACCTGTAGGGCCTCATCAAAAGACGCTGGTTTCCCCTCATCAGTCAGCAATAGATAGTGTAATGAAGGTGAATACCTATCTGGTACCCTGATGGATCTGGATGATCTCCTTAACACCTGCTCAGGTGTAACTTGCTCCACTTCAGATTCTTCAATACTATTTGGTTGAGTATCTGCTTCGACATCACTGAGGTTACTGTTCTCCAACTCAACCTCAACTCCCACTTGCTTTGTAATCTCTAGAACCTTCTGTTCTCTGTCCTTGTACAGGACAAACTCATCAAATGTCACGTTACAATGTCTCAGAATCTTTCTATTCTTGTCATCCCAAAACCTGTAACCAAACAAATCAGAACCATATATGATGAAGTAACACTTCACAGCCTTGACATCAAGCTTTTGTCTCTTTTCTGGATCAACATGAACATAAGCAGTGCAACCAAAAGTCCTCAAGTGTGAGTACTTAAGTTCTTTTCCTGTCCACACCGCCTATGGAATCTTGAACCCTAAAGGAACTGATGGTCCCCTGTTGATCAAGTATGCAGCTGTGCTCACAGCATCCACCCAAAGTGTTTTGGGCAGCCCACAGTGTATCCTAATACTCCTTGCACGCTCATTCAATGTTCTGTTCATCCTCTCAGCAATTCCATTCTGCCTTGCCTTACTAGGAACTGTTCTTATCAATCTGATTACCTCAGCTGCACAGAATGCCTTGAACTCTGATTTGTCATACTCTCCTCCATTGTCAGACCTTAGGCATTTGACTTTCAAACCAGTCTGATTCTCAACTTCATCTTTCCACTTCTTGAAGGTTGCAAACACATCTGACTTATGCTTCAAGAAGTAAATCCATACCTTCCTGCTGAAATCATCAATAAAGGTAACATAGAATCTGGATCCTCCAAGTGATGATATTGGAGATGGTCCCCAAAACATCTGTATGGACCATTTCCAACTGCACTTTCTTTAGCTCTCTAGGAATCTTTGTGAAGCTTACTCTTTTCTGTTTGCCCATAACACAGCTCTCGCAAAGACCCATATCAACAGACTTCAGACCCTCTAATGCTTATTTTGCAACCAGCATCTTCATTTCTTTAGTACTCATGTGTCCAAGTCTGTTGTGCCACAGACATGACCCGGAAGCACCTTCAGCAACAGCGGCCATGTTTATACACCCTGCAGTGGTGTACAAGGTTCCGGATTTGGTGCCACGAGCTACTACCATAGCACCTTTCACGATCTTCCACGAACCTTTACCAAACACTGCTGCATATCCCGTGCTATCCAACTGACCAACAGAGATCAGATTTTTCTTGATCCCGAGAATATATCTAACATCCTCCAATGTCCACTGGTTTCCCGAGGCGGTCTTTATGCAAACATCCCCCTTTCCTTCAATCTCTAAGGCTTTATTGTCAGCAAGATATACTTTCCAAAATTTCCAGATTTGAAATTTTGGAACAACTCCTTGCAAGGAGACGAATGGAAATATGCACCAAAATCAAAAATCCATGATTCAACGGGGCTGTTCACACTAAGGATTAGAGCATCCCCAATGTCCTCTGCTAAATTTACAGAATCATTGTCATTTCCAAATTTCTGATTCTGTTTCTTCTTTGGTTTTGTACAGTTCATCCGAAAGTGCCCTTTTACTCCACAGTTCCAATAAGTCACGTTTGATCTGTTCAAGGATTTTCCTCGATTCTTTGATTTTGATCGACCATGTTGATTTTGGCCTTTCGTCTTACTTCTCCTCCTTCGATCAACGCTGAGAGCACTGCCCGATGAATCTCCCACTTCTCATTTGTGAATACTTTCGCTAACAACAACATCACAAATTTCATCAAACTTTAGTTTATCAGATCCACGGGAACTGCTAATCGTAGCAACAACAGTATTCCAAGACTCGGGCAGAGGTGACATCAAAATCAACGCCTTAATTTCATCTTCGAAATTAATATCCATAGAATTGAGTTGACTCACAATCATATTGAACCCATTTATATGATCAGAAACGGATCCAGTTTCAGACATCTGTAATATGAACAATCTACGCATCAAATATACCTTGTTCATAGCCGATATTTTTTCATACATGTTTGACAGTGCCTTCAACAGACCGGACGTAGTCTTTTCCTTCACTACATTGAACGCCACGTTTCTTGACAAAGTCAACCGGATCAACCCTAGAGCTTGGCGATCCTTGAGTTTCCACTTCTCCTCCGTCATGGATTTCGGCTTCACCCCGGTCAACGGTTCGTGAAGATCTTTCTGGTACCGATAGTCTTCGATCTGCATCTTCCAGAAACTAAAATTGGATCCATCAAACTTCTCGATTCCAAGCTTCGAACTATCCATCTTCTGTTATCGTGTTAAATTTCCTTAGCTCTGATACCAGTTGTTAGGATCTAATTCACGCACACACACTAGATAAATGAAGAAAACAAGAACTTTCAAGAGAAAGAGATGAGAGATCTAGAGAGAGAAAGAGAAAATCCAATATTTCGTGGTAACACCCCGTGAGTAAGCTTCCACGGCGGTGAGGTATATTTATATTAATAAATCAGAGTATTTTTTATTACAGAGAATAAATAGAGAATAAATAGGAAAGCCTAAAATAGAGAATAAATAGGAAAGCCTAAAATAGAGAATAAATAGGAAAACCTAAAATTAATCAGGCTCCACTACCTAACAATAGTAATATTTACGAATAAAAATATGTTATGCTTTCGAGTGGAAGTGTGACTCTAAAAACAATTATCTCTAGAAGCTTACGTTGTTATAGTGAGCATATAGTCGTTATTAACTTAACTATTATGTCTCAACAGGAAACAACATTTGGACAAATTGGTCATGTTTCCTTATGCAACAAAGAGGAACAAGACAAAGTTGAAAGAGGAAACAAGGCTTCAATAATAGATGAACACCACTGCCTAAAATGGCTTGATTCTATATTGAAGTATTACACGAATAACACTGACCAAAATGAGCTATTTTAAAAATCAATTTACCTAATTAATACGTTTTTAATTTTTTTTACAAAAATAGTATAAACGTACTTTATGGTAACGTTTTAGGCTTTATTTGATTTTTAAAAAAAATTAATGCCGTTAAGTTAATGAACGTTACTGGCAGTAACGATTTTAAATTAAAACGTGACAATGCCCCATCCATTTCACTGAACGACGTCACTTTGTTATTAACTTTAATGTTATATGGCTGCTAAACCCTTTCACCCCTTTCACTGTAAAAAAAAAATTGGCAGCCGCCATTGTCACTTTCTAAGCCTCCATAATTCCATTTTCGATCGGTAATTTGTGGACGAAGAGGAGGCGTGAAAGAACAAAAACACAGAAAGACAATGAATGGATCAAAACCTCGTTTCGTGGATAAATGGTAGCTGTAGTTTTTCCAAATCAATTTTGGGGATTTCTTGTTATATCGAGTTTCACGATAAATTGCGGCTATCAATCTTCTGGAAAGCTTGGAATCAAGTTAATTTCCTATGTTAGAGCCTTGAGGTATGTTTTTTTCCCTTACAAACTAGTAGATGGAATGCTTGAATTTTAGAATTTCTATCTTCTCGTATTTATATCGTTTTAGTTATATAGAATAATCACTCAAGAAATTCTAATCTGCATGTTCTGTTTTTATTTTGAATTCATGCATCTTTTTGATGCAAAGAGAAACAATGAAAAGAAAAACAAAGAAAAAAAATGTTCACATGAAAATGGAAGGAAGACTATAATAGGTTGACCTGCAATGCGCTTCTACTAAAATTGAGTTTATTTTTCAATTTTTTAATAAAACATTTGGTGACAAAACATTACTTTGATTTTGTTGTTATATTTTGGACTAACAATTATATTTAATTTACTTTCATATGGATTTTTCAGTTTAATAGATATGTATATGACTGGTTATAGTGCATACCGATTGGATCCTGGTCCACTTGAACCATCGGTACTAGCTCAACAACTTACCCATAGGTCACGGGATATATGGAATGAAAGTGTTAATATGATTTTAAATACGAGGAGGTGTGATGAAAAATTTTGGGGACCTCGTAAAGAAATATCTCATTCATCCACGAGTCTTAGAAATGATTGAATTATCAAGACTATATGGTGTTTATAGATCAAATCGACCTTCTATTGATCGTAGCTTGATCACTTCACTAGTAGAGAGATGGCGTCCTGAGACTCATACATTTCACTTTAGAACGGGTGAGGCGACAATCACCTTGCAAGATGTAGAAGTGTTGTATGTCTTACCTGTGAATGGTGATCCAGTACTTGGTGATGAGTCGATAAGGACCATAGGGTATTGGCAAAATATTTGTCAAAGATTGTTAGGTTTAATTCCACGTCCTCAAGACTTCAACCGTAGTAGCCTCAAGGTAACTGCACATATGCTCGAGCAACTACAGTTACCTGACTTTACAACACAAGAAATGATCGATCAAATGGCTGGATGTTACATGTTTTGGATGATTGCTGGTATGATGATAGCAGATACATCTGACAACTATCTAAAGCTTATGTATCTTCCTATGCTCGAGGATATCAATGTAGTTAGCTCTTATAGTTGGGGTAGTGCGACCTTAGCGTGCTTGTCTCGCTTTCTCTGTAAGGCCTCACAGAGTAACCGAAATGAGATAGTTGGCTTTCTACCACTGCTTCAGGTATACTTAATAATTACATCAATTCTTTATAAATATTTCATCTAGTTTATAATATCATAATTATATATTTATATATTATGTTTAGATTTGGGCATGGGAGAGAGTAACCATCCTCAGACCTCAGGTAATAGCACAAAGGAACATCCAAAATAATTTTCTTGCTTGTTTACCTAGGGGTCCACGTTCTACTAGATGTTTTGCACATTTTAGTTGGACTGATACCACTAAGCATGTGTTGAAAGTTTTTAGGGATGCACTTTGATTCCATGACAGAGGATCAGGTATGATGTTATACTGTTTTTCTTTAAAAAATTATGTATATATTATAGTTGAAACTCATGTATTTTTCTTTATGTAGTTTATTTGGGAACCATATTCGGATGACTTAATTGAGAGTCTTCCTGATTATTGTCGAATTGAACGAGACATATGGCGTGTAAGAGATCCAATTTTTTGTTGGGATATCATTGAGGTTCACTTGCCTGATCGAGTTATGAGACAATTTGGATTAAAACAAATGATACCAACTCCATTTCTATTTGACGCCACACATTTTCACCATGATCGTAGGGGCAGACCAAATACAAATTGGAAGTTGGAGCATGCACAATGGTTGCCTTTTTGGAACCAACGACTTCAATATGTTTGTGATGCTCTGGTCAAACGTGAACCACTTTGATATGACGACCCTTACCTTATTTGGTTTAGACGCATTACTCGTCTTGTTATTGGTAATCCTACTCAGCGTCCTCAACAACAAGAAGGTTATGTGCCCAATTGAACGGCATATGAAACAATGGTATCTATTTGATTTAGTGTGTTTGTGATTTATCTTTTGAGGATAATATTTCTTCTTCTTGAAAATTGTGACTTGAAAAATTGTTACCTATGTTTTTTCTTAAAAAATATAAAATAAGTGCTTTAGTTTGATCTTTGTTTGAGCATCTGTTAGAAAAAAGAATGGAAAATGTTTGTAAGAAAAAAAATTGATCTTTGTGTAGGTGCGTCATATTTATTCCATGGTTGATAGAGCAAAAGCCCTTGGTAATCAGCCATCAATGGAGGATTTATACATATTTCGTGCAATGGTCCGAAATGAAGGAGAAAAGTGCTTGACATATGTGCACGAGGCTACTAGTATTAATGTACAAGCCGATTATAGAAGAGATGAGGTACATGATGATCATTTACATCATCCGGTTCGTAGGCGAGGAAAAGGTGGTGTTGCCGGTAGGAGGGCTCGTGCTGTTGAGAAAGGACGAGTCTCCGAAGATGATCACACAACTTGTGATTTTGGTTCCATTTCAAGGGGCCAAACTCAAGAATTCACTCCCAGGGCATCAGGTATGACATATCAACCAACAAATACTGATATTATTCCATACATGACATCACAAATATTAAGGAATTCTAGTATTTCATCACTTGAGAATGTGTTTGGTGGTTCTAGACCTCAACATTTTGAGAATGCCCCCAACTTTAATTCATCACCTGGGCTGCCAATGTCCATTGAGACCCCTGGTGTTGTTAATCATTTAGAGGACTCCAACGATGAAGTGGGGAATGCAAACGAATGTGGTGAACCATCAATGAAGGAGAAGCGTAGGATTTTTCGTAAGTGTTGTGGGACTGGTACTATTAACATTTTTATTTTATTTTTTTAACATAAATTCTCCTCTGTTTATTCGAACAACTGAAAATTATTCTTGTTTGTCAGGGAGTCACTATCTTTACCAGCATGGTAAAAAAAAAAGCAACGAGAAACAAAGAACTGTAATTGAGAGGTTTCAGGTATCCAGATGTGGTACTCCTTGTTAAATTATTGTTTCTTCCATGTTTGGAGTATGAGGAAATTTAGTGTTTTGTGTGTGTCTAAGGAATCAATCATATTTTCTTACAATGACAGTTCTCTTTTGGTTTGAAACTTTGTAAACTCGAGATCTTTCAAGAAGAAACGTTCTAATAGTTGTACCAGATATTCTTTCTAACAGTTTATGAAGAAAAGGATGACACATTCAATAATGTTATATATGAATCTTTATACATATGCTGGGATAGTGCTGATTTTTTTTATAAAACAATATCCTAGCCATATTAGAATCTCTCGAACCCTATAAGACTTATCGCTTATGTATAGGCTTTTATATATGCAAGAAGAACTTTGACATAACTCTCAGATTATTAAGAGAATTTTTTGATCCGAGTTATTTTAATGTTAGTGTCATTTCATCACTACATAGAAATTGGAAAACTAATTTGCATTGATTTTTAGCCTTTTAGAAACTACAACAATAGTAATAGCTACCAAATCTGAAATGCTTCAATTGTTCCGAGTTAATTTAATGTTTGTGTTGTTTCATCTCTCAATAGATATTGGAAAATTGATTTGCGTCGAGTTTTAGCCTTTTGGAAAACTGAAATTCTTTAGTTTTTCCAAGTTATTTGAATGCTTGTGTCGTTTCTTCTCTGGAAAAAAAATGAAAAAACTGTTACTCTTTCAGTTTTAGCCTTTTAGATATCTTGGAAATTGTTGCTTTTTGTGTGCTAGCATATATAAGTTTTAGAACCATTGTACTCTACTGCTACTGTACATCAAGTTTCCATCCATATACAGAATCTCTGTGCCTAAATTCTAGAAAATAAGAGATTTCAGTTGCACCTTGATCTAGTTTAGAGGATAAAGTAACTCGCTAAATCTGAATAATTAGAATTGCTTAGCAGACCATTGCCTTCTTTATCTCCTTTTAATTTTCTATACGTACAGTTGCAGGCACACAATTTGAGATTGTTTGCCTTCTACAAGGATTAATGATGAGAAGAAAACAATGATAACTTGTTTGTTTCCCCTGCTACAATAATAACCTGTTGGTTTATAGTTGAAAGAGTGATATGTATCATGCTTGTTTAGTTACTCTACAAGGACTTGTTACCCTAAAACATAATATGAATCTTCTTGCTGGACAATTTCTCCATTTATGCTAGCTTGTGCCACTGAGTTTGTGCTTTCAGTATAGATTGAGATTCTTGGTGAATGTAACTCGTCAATGTTTTCTTAATCATTTTTTCTTAGGTTGGTGCAGCTTGTTGATATTCTGGATAACCCTTGGTGAATAGTAGAGATTTTTTGTGAAGAATGAAGCTACTAGTTATTATTTTGTAAAGCAACATGTTCTATGAATACATGAATGTTTAAATTATTTTCTATTTAGTTTGTGTTTTTCAAGTATTCCTTAATGTAACTTCAAGTTTGTGAAAAGTGATGGGATAATGCCCAAGTACCCCCTCAACCTATGCCCGAAATCTCAGAGACACACTTATACTATACTAAGGTCCTATTACCCCCCTGAACTTATTTTATTAATAATTTTTTACCCCTTTTTAGCTTACGTGGCACTATCTTGTGGGCCCAACGATGGTTGACTTTTTTTTTTGAACTAGTGCCACGTAGGCTAAAAGGGGTAGAAAATTACATATAAAATAAGTTCAGGGGGGTAATAGGACCTTAGTATAGTATAAGTGTGTCTCTGGGATTTCGGGCATAGGTTGAGGGGTACTTGGGTATTTTCCCAAAAGTGATAGATAACTTTATGCACTAATAATTGAAATATGAAATATGAAATTTTGTTCGGAAATCACCAAGGTTGGCAGCTTGGGAATCACCAAGGTTGGCGACAAATATGAAATTGTGTTCAGCTGCAAACCTCTTGAGATTCTGAAAGAGGTGATTATCAAATATTTCGAATTATTTGAGTATTAGTAATCTGAGAATTTCTAAGTTAAGTTAGTTTTTTCCTCTAAGATTCTAAGCTTATGTATTAGATAACTTTATGCACTAATAATTGAAAGGAAATTAATATAAATGGAAATTTGGAAATTAACATTAATAATTTTCCTTTATTAGCGATCTGGAAAAATTCACATTACATTAGATAACATAAAGAAAATTAACACCATTAGACATTGACCCACAATTATTCACTTAAATTTAATTACGATTGGGACATTGCCGCCTATCATGTCCTGTCTACCTGCATACTCATACACTGTACAATTACGATCCATTTCATTATGTATTCTAGTTGTCCTTGGCCGATTAGGACGATGATAGAATTCATTACTTCTCATTGTAAAACTTGGAGATGGCCAGTATGACTCATGACCAATTGGTGAGAATGACCCGGAATATGTTGCAACATAATTCTCTATTGTGAATTGCTCGCTAACAAAATGTCTAGCTAGGCCTCTCATTCTATCAGTTACCTTCATGACATGTGAACACGGGAAGTGCAGATGAACCCATTTTTCACAATCACATTTTCTTTCATTTATTGAAACACAATGAGGATTACCACCAGTACCATCAACTTGTATAGATCTAACCTCGTATACTCCTGTAGGTATATTCCAATCAAAAACAAAGTGCCTCTTTGAACTTTCATAATTCTTCTCCCACTTAATTTTGAACCTCCCGGTCCATAATTCATTTTGCTCTGCAAGCTCGTGTGCTATTTGAGACCTAACAGTATACCATTCAATAGTTGCTCCAATGAAAGTCTAATCATAGCAGTGACAAGCAAACCTCGTGCTTTTTTCAACACTCCATTGAATGACTCTGAAAGATTTGTTGTCAACACTCCCCATCTTTTTCCATCATCATGGCTAACAGTCCATTAATCCAAGGGAATTTCCATGAGGTATTCATGTGCTTCGATATTTTCTTCTTTAATTTGCCACATCATGGACTCAAACTTCCTTACTTGATGGGCTGAAGCAGCCCTCCACATCAATCTGCTGAGGTCCTTGTTTGGAAATTTAGATTGAAAATTGCTCTTAAGATGTCTTATGCAAAATCGATGGAAGACTCGAGGCTCTTGAAATCGCCGCAACTCCTGCAAACTAGTCAAGATTCCTTTTGCCCTATCAGATATAACACATACATTTTGTCTACTTTTTATCACATGTGCACTCAAATTTCAAAAAAAAATATTTCCATGTCTCTTTTAATTCTTTGTCTACAATAGCAAACGCTAAAGGGAGAATGTTATCATTTCCATCAATTCCAACAGCAATTAATAATTTGATCTCATATTTTCCATAAATATGAGTTCCATCTACTGAAATAATTGGGCGACATGTTTGGAATCCATCAATGCATGGCTTGAAAGCCCAAAATACAAATTTAAAAGTTTTTACCTCCGATGAACTCATAGACTTTTGGTGTTTTCATTCCACAATTGTTCCATGGTTAAAGTGTTGAAGAGCTGCAAAAAATTTAGGTAGGTCACTAAATGATTTCTCAAAGTCACCATACACCAATTCAAATGCGCGTTGACGTCCAAGCCATGCTTTTCTATATGTCACTTGATTTAGAAGTAGTGATGCAATCAAATTGGTATTTAGGTTGGCGTGACCGCTAGAAAATCCCTCAGTCTCACATCTATGGTTTTCAACATATTTTCATATCTTCCAAAATTTATCTCCAACTTATCGTCCTCGAAGAAACCACATGCAACCCAATAAATTATAAAACTTACATCTCACAACCCATAGACTTTTGGTAGATGTTACCACCTTGAACTCCTTATTTTTGTGCAAACTCCAAATCGTTACAACCATTTTCAACTTTTCTTTGCTACTAAAAAGCAAACCTTTTTTAAATCTTTTTTTGATTGCTCAGACCAAACTGAACAACATTTCATCTCAGATTCACATGTAGACATGAAAATGTCTTCCTCATTCTCTAATGTCCTGAAATAGGGTATGTCATGAGACACACCCTGATCATGATTATGAAGATTTACACCATTTTGAGAAAAATCTCTAATATCATCGATATCTTCATCAGGTTCACTTTCATCACCATCTTTCGGAGGTTCATCTTCCTCCGAACTTTCATCACTAATTTCAGCATTTACATCATTATATAGATCAACATTGATATCAATATCTCTGTAAAAAAATATTAGTCAAATTCTAGCAAAATTATAAATATACAAGCTTGTTTTAAAAGCGATAATAAATATTCTAAAATATTATTTCTTCTATTTATAAGAGATAATTTGTGTATACTGACAATAAAAATTATCTTATTAAATTGTTGGACTAAAATTTAATAAAATAAATATTTGTTGTTTACCTAACCTCATATTCCATGTGACTATTATCAATATGCATTTGACTACTTGAGCCTTCACCAAATGATCGATGATCATGCATCAACAATTGTTGAAATGGTGGTTGAACAATCGGTTCTACAAAATGAGGTTGATTGATCGTGGTAAAGCCATAATTTTGAGCCAACAAATTCATGTGATAACCATGATGACCACTAACTTGAAATGCAACATTTTGGTCTGTCGATACAGTCTTTACATACGGCTTCAAAACATTTATATCAATCTTATCCGCAAATTTTTGAGGTATGAAAAGAAATTGTAACAAAGATTGGTCGTTCTCAATTTTAAACTCAATGAACTTGTATTGTTACCTTGAATTGAACATGGATATTTTCCAGAAATATGCATATGAATATTTTCACTATATGTTCCCATTTTCTCATGCAACAATCCAACCAATTCAACATAGGTAGTTGAAGTCGACATGCTAATAATCGTTCTAGCACATTCAGTATACCTAAATCCGTTCATATCCGTAATTATTTCTCCACCCCAATACAAAGCAACCATGACATTATGTTCAAAGCTCGTCATCTTAATCCTACACATAAAGATAAAATATTTTTTAAAACAATATTATTAAATTAGAAAGATAATTTTAAAACTATAATAAGAACATAACAAAGGATAAACTTCACTTATTTAATTCATACCTGATGAAATTTTGTGAATATTATTTTTAAAATGGACCACACAAGGAAAAATTTTGCTGCATTATATTTGAGCATGCAAAATATTACAACAACATTTATTTATAGTCACTTTGGTCAGTTTGAAAAATGGAAGAATATGACTTTAACAGAGTGTTGTAATTGACAGCAACGTTTTTAAGGTAAAACATCACTATGAGTAACGTTTTATAGCTAAATATATTCTAAATTTGCAGAAGTCGAAGGTCCGTGATTGGATTCTTAAGAAACGGGACTCAACATAACATTTTAAGTGTAAAACATTACTCATAGTAACGTTTTACAGTTGAATGATTTGACTCCGCCTTTGCAAGATTGGAGTCACTGGCCCGTGATTGGATTCTCCAAAAGCATACTCTTGAGTAACGTTTTACACCTAAAACGTTACTCACAGTTACGTTTATGCGTTTAATGTCGCCAACCCGTTAACTTTTTGTCCGTTGAACTTTTATTATGAAAATATCCTAAAACGTTACCATGAAGTACATTTATACTAGTTTTGTGAAAAAAGTTAATAACGTATTATTTTGGTGAATTGATTTTAAAAATAGCTCATTTTGGTCAAAAACTCCGAATAACACACACTAAATATATTATTAAAATATATACAAATATGCGACCTAGTATTAATATGAACTAAATGTCTAAAAGTTGAAGCTTTGACAACTCTATTTTGATTGACAATTAATTGATTAACAACAGGAGTTGTTTGTACTTTAATTTTGAATATATATATTTCTATTCGTATAATGTGTTAATATGATACAATTGATTATTTTTTTATTGTCGAAATCATAATACTTCATTATAAAAATACATATTTGTAGAAGTTGAACAAACTATGTTTACCAAGTTATCATACCATAGAATATCAAAATTGAACTTTAAAATACCAAACCATATCAAAGTAAATTGATATGATATGGTATAATATCTTAAAAATTAAATACCAGAATTATGATATCAACACTTTAAAGGCCTAACCCATCGGTGGTCACCTAAGGTTGACACAAATTTTCAGTTAGACACGTTAATTTAGTTTTGTTCATTCTTTACACCTCATGTCATGCCTTGTTGTGTCAGTTTGACACTTTTTGCTGACTTGATATAGTGAGTGAGTTACACTCACAATCAGCACGTGAAAAACTTATTTGATTCATTTTTATTTTATTTTGTCGTCCTTTTTCCCAGTTTTTAAGCATCATCTCTTAAAACTTAAACTCTTTCCATGGAAAAATAGAGTTGATGGTGTTAATTAATTAAAACAAAAACAACCAATATTATAATAGATCAAGCTATAATTATTTTGAGTTATGAAAAAACATAGAAATAAACAATTAAAAAAGATAAAACAAGAGAGTTTTGCGTCTTATTTTAAGAACTACTCGTAAATTTGAAAGAAAGGATTTCACCGAAAAAACGATTTGGACGGGGGAGAGGAGGGAAGTTTGGGTGGTGGGGCTGATGGGGGAAGATTGTTTGGATGGGGGAGGGGTTTGGGGATCGGGTGGTGGGGAAGGGGTTGGCAATCGGGGGGTGGCGGTGGGGGCGGGCTTGGGGGCGGAGGGGTTCTTGAGAAGATGATATATGATAGGCTGCTTTGTTTTTTCAAAAAAAAAAAAATTATTTAAGCTTTAAAAATGACAAATGTCAATTGACTAATTGTTGTTTTTTTTCAATACAAAATTCATTAATTAAAAAACTATTTTTAACATATATATCACATGTCTTTATTTAATTCGTCATTTTAACATGTTATTGAATGTTATTGATGAGTGTGTTACACACATCATATATATTTGGTTGATTGTTAAAAAATATCAAAAAAATATTACAAAATATGATATGAGATGTTTATAATAAACAAAATCTAATTAAAATGTCTAAATAAAAATTTATGTCAAATTTAAATGACCATCGATGAATTAAGCCTACTCTAAAATATCGTATTGTGCCCCCACCCCCCTAAGATGACACTAATCATCCATAAATTATTGATGCTCGTTGCCAGTTGCCACACAATAAACAGTAGCGTTTACTTTTTTATATCATGGCATAGAAGAGTACAATTGTCAGTGTGCTTATGTTTGCTCTTACGTCACTTTATATAACCTTGTATGAAAATCAAAACTACAATCATCTCAAGCTTTTTATTCGATTCACAATTAATTAATTATTATTATTATTTTAATTTATATGAATTTCTTAAATTAAATAAAAAAATATTCTATCATAATCAATCACATGTCCTTTAAATATTTTACATTATAAATTAATATGACTTATAATATTTTTATGTAATTTATTTTTACAAATCTTAAAATTATATTTCTGAGTGCATAAAATATAAAGTTCATAATTCAAATGATGTCATATAAGTTGAGGGTTGAAATAAAAGCGATTAATAAAAAATAAACGTCTGATATATATAATAAGATAACGTAACAAGAATATAAAGAGAATCAAAAAATTTACGCAAAAAATCATGCACCAAAATGAGCTATAATAAAATCACTATAATGTAATAAGAAATCACATTTATAAACTCGAGTAAAATATTCAAGAGATTTAAAAAAAAATATTCAAGAGTTTACCCTCTAACAAGTAAAAACACCTTTAAGCACATCTCATCAATGTAGGGTCTTACGTTATCTTTACTTGCAACATTTTTTAAAGAAACAATTTAGAAAGTGAAAAGTAGCTTTTAGTTTATGTCCTCAATTATTTTTTTAAGAGATTTTTTTAAAGAGATATATTATATTCAATAATTCATTTAATATGAATCAGAAGGAATATGTGAATAATTAAAGACACATTTATATTATTATTTTGAGTTGATTAATTTGATTGATAAATAAATTTGATAAAAAATAATGAATTTGGTGAATATAAATGATAAGAAATCAATTTGAATATATATATATATATATATATATATATATATAAAATTATTTTGAGTTGATTAATTTGATTGATAAATAAATTTGATAAAAAAATAATGAATTTGGTGAATATAAATGATAAGAAATCAATTTGAATGAATATATATATATATATATATATATATATATATATATATATATATATATATATATATAAGAAATGGTTTAAAGTAAATAAACATATGAATTGTAAATTTATTTACATATGAAATAAATGGTGAAAAAATATAAATGTGGTGTTGTTTTTACCAAATATAAACATGTGATTTAATTTTGTATTTGAAAAATCTCAAATTAAGATTTGAAATTCCCAAATTATGATTTTCCGAAAATATGAGATTTTGGTTGTGTTTGGTATGAAGGAAAATGTTTTACATGGAAAATATTTTTCTCCTGAAAAACAAGTAGATTTTTTACTTATTTTCTCATGTTTGGTTGGCAAGTAGAAAAAAAATTCGAAAAAGATTTTTAGTGTTTGATTTATGAATGAAAAATATTTTTATTTTTACTAGAGTAGAAAATAATTTTTGAAATTAAAAATTATTTTTTAAAAAAAAAATTAAATATTTTTTGGGTGGGGTTTTTTGGGGGATCGAGGGTAGGGGTGAAAAAACAAAAATTTGAAGTTGAAAATATTTTTTAAAAACAAACTTAAAGTTTTTTTTTGGAAAGTGGGGAGGGGGGGTTGAGTAAAAAAATAAAATTTTGAAGTTGAAAATATTTTTTGAAAAACAAACTTAATTTTTTTCTTTTGGGGGGAGGGGGGGCTGCTGCGGGATATCGAGGGTAGGGTGAAAAAATAAAATTTTAAAGTTAAAAATATATTTTTTAAAAAGCAAATTAAAATTTATTTTTTTGGGGGGTGAGGGGGAGCCGCGGGTGGGAGTGGGGTTAGGTGAAAAAAAAAATAAGAAATTGAAATTGAAAATATTTTTTTAAAGTAACTTAATTTTTTGGAGGGGTTGGGGTTGGTGTTGATGGCGGTCGTGGGTAAGGGCGGGGTGGATTGAAAAAATAAAATTGGAAATTGGAAATATCTTTTAAAAATAACTTAATCTTTTGGAGAGGGGTGAGGGCTGATTGGGGGGGGGGGTCGTGGGTAGGGGCGGGGTGGATTGAAAAAATAAAAGTTAGAAATTGAAAATATTTTTTAAAAAAAAATTTAAATTTATTTTTTCAACAAAAAAATGTAATTTAAAGTTGGAGGAAAATTTTGGAAAACGTTTTCCTTAATTTTTGAATGGAAGTTATTTTTCTCATTTTTTTCAAAAACTTTTAACCCAATCAAACATGAGAAAATTTAAAAAACATTATCCAATTTTATTTTTTTCATACCAAATACACTCTTTATTTAGTAAGATAAATCAATATAAAATTACTAGTCCAAACAATAATTTTGTCTCATAATTTCATATGATTTCATATTATCATAACTAAATGTCTTACTTAATATCAATATTACTTCAAATAGTAAGATGGAGCCCTTTAAGCTTCTGCCATCCATATCTTTCTTGAATAGACAAGCGTGACCTCCAAGATCCCAAAAATAAAACATAATAAAATAAGTATACAAACACAAATTTTCCTTTTCCCCCGAGGCTTTCTCCTAAGTGTTTTCATATATAAAACCACAACCCATACTTAAAACATAGGTAACACAAAACACATATCAAAATGGCAAATGTTACTCGTGATGATGAGCCACCACATTTTGTGTTACTTCCTTTTATGGCACAAGGCCATACAATCCCTATAATAGACATAGCTCGTTTGTTAGCACAAAGAGGTGTTATTGTCACAATACTTATGACACCTTTAAATGCCACAAGGTTCAATAATGTCATAGCCCGCGCAGTCGAAAAAGGACTCAATATTCATATAATTCACCTCAAGTTTCCAAGTTTAGAGGCAGGGTTACCACAAGATTGTGAAAATTGTGACATGATTTTATCAATGGACATGATAAAGAAGTTCTTTAATGCTACTCAAATGCTTGAGACACAAGTGGAACTGTTGTTGCAAGATTTGAAACCAAATTGTCTAATTTCTGATTTGTGTTTTCCTTGGACAACAAATGTTGCTAAGAGAATTGGCATACCTAGGATTGTTTTTCATGGGATGGGAAGTTTCTCTTTGTTGTGTTTGCATAATTTGAGAGATGTGAATTTGTTGGAGAGTGTTGAATCTGAGAATGAATACTTTTTTGTACCTGGACTTCCAAACAAAGTTGAAGTGACTAAAGCTCAAGTAAAAGCAATGGTGGATCCATCCAATCCTGAATGGAAAAAATTTGGAGACCAAATGAAGGAGGGAGAGGCTCAAGCTTATGGAATTGTGGTCAATAGCTTTGAGGAGTTGGAACCTCAATATGTGCAAGGAGTGAAAAGGGCCAAAGGTAATTTTAAAGTTCATGACTATCTTATCTCAAAATTTAAAAGTTGTTACATCATATTATGTCTTAGTAAGCAAGGGCGGATCTAGGAGGGGGTGAGGGTGTTCACCAGAACTTTCTTGGTATATATATAGATTCTGAACCTTTGAACATAAGATTAGAGGTTGACTCGGTGATTAAGGAGGGTTTAAAATGTACTTTGAGGTTCCAATTGTTCAATTTCTTGACACTCTATTTTTATTTTCCGTGCCTTCTTAATGAAAATTCTAGATCTGCCATTGTTAGTACGGATGAAAATATGTTATGCTTTCGAGTGGAAGTATGATTCTTAAACAATTACCTCTAGAAGCTTAAATTGTTATAGTGATCATATTTGTTATTAATTTAATTATATTATGTCTAAACAGGTAAGAAAGTTTGGTCAATTGGTCCTGTTTCCTTGTGCAACAAAGAGAAACAAGACAAAGTTGAAAGAGGAAACAAGGCTTCAATTGATGAACACCACTGCCTAAAATGGCTTGATTCTAAGGCACAAGACTCCGTGCTCTACGTTTGTCTTGGAAGTCTATCACACTTGCCAACATCCCAAATGATTGAACTTGCACTTGGCTTAGAGTCATCTAAACAACCCTTCGTATGGGTCATTAGACACATATCAAATGGATTTAGAAAATGGCTAAATGAAGAGAACTTTGAGGAAAGAGTTCAAAAACAAGGGATTTTAATCAATGGTTGGGCACCACAAGTACTAATACTATCTCATCCTTCGATAGGAGGATTCCTGACACACTGTGGATGGAACTCGATCTTAGAAGGGATATCGGTTGGTGTCCCAATGATCACTTGGCCATTATTTTCTGAACAATTTTGTAATGAGAAGCTTATTGTGAATGTACTCAAGACAGGAGTGAAGGGTGGTATGGAGAATCCAGTGATGTTTTTAGAGGATGAAAAAGGATGTGCACAAGTGAAGAAAGATGATATTAAGATGGTTATTGAAAGATTAATGGGTGAAGAAGAGGAAGCAAAAATGAGAAGAGAAAGAGCTAAAGGGCTTGCAGATATGGCAACAAAGGCTGTGGAGGAAGGAGGTTCATCTCACATTAATTTGACAAAACTAATAGAAGATGTCACACAACAACCAAAAATTGGGGGTTTAAAGTCTAGATAATGTTTCTTGATCAAGTATAAGAAAGGCAATATGTAGACAAATGTTGGAAAATCGATGTGAAATCTTATGCTGATTTACGTACGAATATTCAATTATGATTTACCGCTATAGATAAATTTGTAAGAGGTCAAGAACATACGATTTTGTTCAACTTGTTAAATCCAGTTACCAGCTGAATTGAATATTATGATATAAGTAAATAAAGGAGAGAATCATATGAATCTTTAGACGATGCCATGAATGTTGTGTTCAAGGACGTTTGTCTTAGATAGTGTCTTTACAAATGAAAGGAAATTAATAAAGTATTTATAGGTCACAAGAATGAGGCACCAACTAATCAAAAATAAGGTCCACTTTGATACTTAAAATGCTAGCACCAATGTATGTTATGCTAATTAATATTCCAATGCAATTACTAAGATATGTTGGCTTGAATATTTAAACCTCTATCCCATATTTTTGAATATGCTTCTCTCATTACTTTGCTATTTAATCTAAAAAAAGAAATCCTACACCTATATTGTATACGTTCTTTTTGTTGGGCATTTGTCCTGATTTCATATCATAAATAGTTTTTCTTTTTCAAAAATATAAAATTTTTATATTTGGCTAGTCAAGATTTAGAACTCTATAAATAGATGTTTGTTCCTTCTAATATATCAGTATTCACAATGTAGTCCTATGAACTTTGAGAATTTAGTTTAGGGGGAGAATTTGTGAGATAGTTTATCACTCCTTTGAGGAAAAAATTTACGCGCATCGGGTCTTTTATCCAAATTAATTCAATTTTCATTATTATGTGATTTAATGAACTAAAACACATGTTAATTAATTAAAGTCAAGTAAAATGAACTATAAACTTAAACACATGGCATGCACATAATGAATTAGTGTAAACACCCGGAGCGGGTAAGTTTTACCTCTTCAGTGAACCTCTTTGTATTTCAAGTGAATTGGATGATGTTATATCTCTATATATTTTGTACTCTCTATTATATGGTGAATTGCTCATCTCACATAGGTCTATTGATCGGACTACGTTAAATTTTTGTGTTTTATGATATATTTCTCGTTTGTCTTCTTACTCATGATTTTTCAAGATTTGCTTTGTTACTAACTTTCACATCACACCTGTTTATTTCGATCCTAACACTTTTTCTCCTTGAAATCTTGATCATTTTCTTTCATATATACAAGTAGATAGATGGATTCATGTCAAAATTATAATAGAGCCTCACAAGCACTTATCTTTTGTTGAGTGATATTTATCATGCTTGACTTTCCATTACAAGAAAATATCTTTGGAATACGGGTGTGTTTGGTATGGAGGATTTCCTGGAAAATAAGTAAATTTTGTACTTATTTTCTTATGTTTAGTTGATGACTAGAAAATATTTTTCGGAAATGATTTTTAATGTTTGATTTATGAATGAAAAATGTTTTTGAAAGACATGTTTTATTTTTACTAGAGTGAAAAATAATTTATGAAATTAAAAATATAACAATTTTTTTTTTTGGGGGGGGGGGGGGGGGAGGGAGGGGGATAGGAATAAAAAAATTAAAAATTTGAAGTTGATAGTATTTTAAAAAAAAAAATTTGGGGGGTTGGGGGTGGGCGGGGGCTGCCTGAAGGAGGGAGGGGGAGGAATTTAAAGATAAAAAATTGAAGTTGAAAATATTTTAATAAATCAAAATTAATTTTTGGAGGAAGGGATGGGGTTGTGAGGGGGGAGGGGTTGGCCGGTGGTGGGTGTTGGAGGTCAGGAATCAGGTGAAAAAATAAAATTTTAAAATTAAAAATATTTTTTTAAAATCGATATTTTTTCCAAAAGAAAAATATAATTTGAAATTGAAAGAGAGTTTTAAAAAATATTTTCCTTCCAACCAGACACGGTTTTGAGAGTTGTTTGGTCACCGTCCATCAATGTGACTCATATACTCACTCACCGTCCACATTTTTTTTTTCTTTTTTCAGTCCAATCAATTAGAACCATTTATTTTATTATCTTGATTATAAGACTAAGTTCATTCAAACAATATTTTCTATTTGATTTCTATCGTACTGTCAACTCAAACAAATATAATTTGACCCTTCTTAAAGTAAATGAATTTTTTAAATCTATTACAATTAAAGATAATAATAATAATAATAACAATAATAATAATAATAATACTTCTCGATCAAGAGTTAGATTGAGTTTTATTTATATTAGACTGTTTTTGTCTTTTAACAACTGATCAGTTATTTTAAACTTACAAAATATTTATAAAAAATTGATGACTAGACTATTGTGTGAATTTTTCTTTTTCTTCTTATGCTAATCAGTTTGTTAATTAACGAGTCTAATAATGTTTATTGGGTCAAACAAGACTTCGAAATTCATATCAATTTACCTTTTGAGTTATTAAATAATGTGATTTAAATGTCTATACTATATGTTATTTTTTAAAACTCGTGTGGTATTATTGAGATTTTGAAATTTAAAATTTCAAACTTTAATTATATATTTGAACATGTATAAAAACTAGGGAAAATTATATATAATAGCAAACTAATAACCTAAATCAAATAGAATAGCTAGGGTTTGATTTAATTGTGCTCCATAGCAAACATTAGCTAAAATTTGTCAGCGTCTCTCTCCCAAAAATCTCGCTCGCCACTCTCCATTCTTGCTCGCCTCTCTCGCTTTACACAGAACTGTATAATTCTGTTTCTGTTTTGTATAAAGCGAGAGAAAATTGTATATACACATGCAAAAATGTATATCTTCGTGTTATACACTTAATTATACAATTTACAAATATTTTACTTCAAATATTGCAGAGAAAAAAGCCAACGAATTATACAATTGCGAATTATACAATTGCAGTGAAATACAATTTTCTCTAGCTTTATACAACAGAAGTGTATATATTGTGTTTCTGTTTTTGTATAAAGCAAGAAAAACATATATCTTCTTGCTATATACTTATAATTATGTAATATACATACATTTTAATTCGATTCAACTGTATGCAAAACAAATTATACAATTACAGCAAAATAGGCCAGCGAATTATACAATTTAGGCCAGCGAATTATATAATTGTATATGTATAGCAAATTATACAGTTTTATATTTGCTATGGAGCGCAATTATGCAAAGTTTGTTATAGCATACAAATATAAATTTTTTGTTTACTATATGTGAAAGTTGCCCAAAAAAAAAAGTATATATATATATATATATATATATATATATATATATATATATATATATATATATATATATATATTCTAATTGGAAAAACTAATCAACTCTAAAATTATAATTTTGCCACGTAATTAGTAGTTAGTAGGACATGGAAGCAAGAGTTTAAGTTACACATTGTTGTTGGTTTGAAAAAAAATTACATAAGGTAAATGAAAAGAATATCCACATTTTGTTTCTTTAAAACGTGAGATTCTTAATTTTAAAATTAAGACGAATTATCTATTATATTAATAAAATTCATCGCTAAATGTGAAATTAAGATCCGTATATGATGTATGATTCAAATTCATCCCATAGTTGGTTAGTGTCTTCTCTCCGATAACTATTTTAAACAATGTTAAGTCTAAATATGCTCGTAGTTATGCTACTTATTAATTAAAAGACCGATCAGAAAATAAAAATCATAATATAATATAACAACTGTAAATAAATATTATTTTCCTTCTCTTTTCGACTTTAGTTGACTTGTAAAAATTTGTTATGTCTTATTCCCTCCTCTGCCAACTATTGGGGATATAATGTCAACAACAATAAAAGCTACTATTCATGCTAATCGACGTGAGTTGTGATATAGTGGTAAATTTGTTTCACCCTTAATTAAAAGTTTTGAGTTTGAGTCCTAAATATAAAGAAAAATTTTGTTGGAAGCAGCGTCATTCCTAAATGATTCCTCCTGCAGTGGGCTACAATGTGAATTTCAGACATGAAAAACTACAAAAAGAAAAAAAACGCTAATCAAGCTAAGACCGGAAGGGACAAATTTACATGTGCTTTGTCTCCTTTCTTTGAGATCAAGGCTCAAAAAGACGACTCTATTTTACTAAGAAGGCACCATATTCATTACCAAGCGTGGGGTGACTAATAATTTCGAATTTCTCTGCTTTGCTATTATAGGTTATACTTGTCATTGATTTTTATCATCCAATTAAATTACTCGATTCTTGAGTGTTTCCTTGTCAACAACATTACTGATAGAATATATATAACTTTGAACTCAATAAGACTAATGATGTGAAGTTGAAACGGTGGAAATACTATTTTTAAATTATTATTTTCTTCAACCTTTTTTTGAGCATATATAAACGTGTCTCTTAACTAACCTCATTTCATATTTATGCCTTTCTAACTTTGGTTGTGCTCAAGTATGCGTTTAAACTTGTATGTAATTGAACAAGTAGACACATGAATATTATACGTAGAACATCAGGTAGGATGCAAATTGTCACATAAGGTGTAGCGTAGGAAATGTGTGTACTCTTCCTGTTTTACTTTACACAAATTTAAGTGTCTGCTAATACACATATAAAAATCAAAGAATAATTAAATAACGTATTTACCTTAGCACGCTCTTAATTACCAACCTAAATGGCTGGCTAATATAATAACAACGGAGCAAGTATTTTTTTCTTTTGGCTTTTAATTTGTACACACACATGTTTTCTTAGGGCTGGCTTGACTTTGACTAAAAGGGGAAATAAATTCAACATATGAACAAGAAAATAAATTAGTACTAAGATATTTCTTGATGAAGTTTACATTCATCAACTATAAATTTTAATAAATATAAGCTGTGATCCTCCATCTCAGCCTCTTAAATTTGCATTCTAAGTACTATAATTATTCCATTCTCTTCATTTATTCAAATTTAATTAAATTTTTGCTTCTTCTTTTTCCAATTAATTAGTTTACTTTACTTTACTTAATTGATACATTTGATTTGAAGAAACAATTAAGGCTATATATATGGAATTCACTTTGCTTGATACTTGCTTGGATTTAAGTTTGAATTCTACAACATCTCTTGATGAACTACCAATTGTATGTCCAAACTTTTCAACATATCCATCAATGAATGAATTTCTACACTACTATATGCTCTACTTAATATATTCCTTTCATATTTTTTTGCTTTCAGAAACATCAAGAAGTGATTGGATTGGGAGGAGACATGCCATCAAATGATGAGGTTTGTCAATCTTCTTTTTAGTGTGTATCAACTGACATTTATGTTTTTCAATTTTGGGTATACGAAAGTTGATACTTAGATTATTTAAAAGTTAAGCAAATAGAGACACACGTCCTATATATGTGACATAACATACATAGAATGCCACATGGGACATACATTTCTACTTATTCACCTTCTGGATCATTTAGTTACTTACTTTTATATACTTAAAGTTGGAAGACATATAATGTCACTCAATGTTAAGTTAAAGGATGACATGTTTATGTATTATGTCCTATTTATACCGTCAACATATATAATTAATTAGTTAACTAACTAAATCTGTTGATCTAAATGTGTGTTTAGGCTGCAAGTGATCATTTTGCAAAGGAAGTAAAGAGATTGAGTGGTGAAAACAAGAAGCTACGAGAAATGCTGAGTGTAATGTATGACAACTATAATACTTTGAGAAAACAATACATGAACAATTGTAGTACTAGTGGAACTTCAAGAAAACGAAAAGCTGAAAAAATCACCTCTAGAGTAAATTCGGAGCTAAGTGATGAAGACTCTTCGTGCAACAAATCAAGAGTACTAGTACAGCATCACCGCATTCAAAGATCTGACCATACAACTCTCGTAAGCTGAACTTGCATTATCAGGTTACCTAAAAGATAGTTATCCATGTAATATGTCACTAGTCATCCCAAAAATAAAACAGATATCTCGTTAGGTACAATCAATTAACTTACACCAATAGTAACAAATTTTTTAAAAAAAATCGTACATAAATCAAGTTAAATCCAATTTGGCCTAATTTACAGAGTCCCTTTAAAGTAAATTTTTTTTTTTGTATATCATGTATATATGCTAATGTATACAAGACATAATGCAGCTAGTGAAGGATGGATATGAGTGGCGTAAATACGGTCAAAAAGTAACAAGAAACAACCCGTATCCTAGAGCGTACTTCAAGTGTTCATTTGCTCCTACTTGCCCCGTTAAGAAAAAGGTAACAACTCTAAATAAAACGTACCAAGTTTAGAGGGGTCTTTAGGTATTTCGATATGTCTTTCCTAATATGTATATTGATCGCGTATGTATAATTATATATACATTGTGTCTAATTATACTCCAAGAGTATAGTCAAAATAGTTGTTACAAGTTTTAACTTATAACTACACATTTTTGTAGGTGCAAAGAAGCATTGATGATATGTCTATTATAATAGCAACATATGAAGGAGAACATAACCATTCAAAAGTAGTACTAGAGGCTGGTGAGGGCTCTAGTGCTACTACAATTGGGCATAGTCACAAGCAGCCAGAGTTTAACAAGTTGTTGATAGACCAAATGGCGTCATCCTTAACCAGAGACCCCAAATTTAAAGCTGCCCTTGCTGCTGCCCTTCACGAAAAAAACTACCCTTACACATAAATAGAGGGTTGTTATACATTGGCTACACGCAATTATTCAATATTAAGAAGGGCTCACTCGAGAGAAGACAATGTAACCAACTATTCATACAATATTACAGTGGACTTAAAGTCTCACATTGCTTGAGGAATGAACTAATGGTCTACTTATATGAACTTGAATAACTTTCCTTCATGAGCTAGCTTTTGGGTGAAGTTAGACCCACGTGTCATATCCAATAAAAACAGGGAGTATGTGTGGACTAGGAGGCTCAAGTGTGAATGGGAATTATTAGAATTGACTTATTTTCAAAGTGCAGCCAAATTTTGAATTCCCTTTTTCTATGCTATGAAATGCAAGTTCATGATGTGACAACATTTCTTAATATACATAGCCTTCATTTCTGCTTTCTTTGAAGTATTAGAATCCTTTCTTTTTAGTATTAGAATCATTAAGTGTCAATGGTATCCTTCTATTATTACAACTTAATTTGTATGTGAGTGCCTTTGAAGTTTTAATTCTTGTCCCAAATTGATGTTCCTTCATACTATTTTCAAGTAAAGATGTAAATATACACATGTTCTATATTGATTTTTATTATTATTAGGCTTAAGTCATGTGTGGCCCCTTAAAGTTGTTCGTATAATTCATTTAGACATTTTAACAAACATTGTTTTCTATTAGACACTCTAACCTTAACAAATACATACCTATTGAACATTTTTCTGACACTCAATCAAAAGAGAAAGTGCGTGTAATACACATGCACATGATGTGACAAAATAGCAAATCAAATAAAAACACGTGGCATTTTAATTTAAAATAATTATCAAAATAAATTTTAAATATTAATAAGTCAAAATCTTTAAGAAAAGACTTTAAATTTTTCTTTAAAAAAAATATAAAAAAAGAAAGAAATTATACAACCCCCCTTCACCCACCCCGCAGTCCACCCCATACAAATCTTTCCCTTTCTTTTCTTTCTATAACAGCTCCACCTTCCACCTTCCACCATTGTTAATTCTCCATTTAGAACAAATAGATATTTAACATATATTAGGTATAAACTTATCATTTTAATATCTTTTATGTCTTCTTGCTCATTTTCATTTGAATTGATGGTGTTTTATTAAAAGATTCTCATTCTTCCTTTGTTTATTTTGATATTTTCAAATTTGTATTTTTTTTTGTTTTTATGTTTCTACTTAGATTTGGGAGGAAGAAGGGGCGTAGATCAAGGTGGTTTGTGGCGGGAGAGGTGAAGAGGGAGAGAGAAGATATTTTATTAATGATCTTCATTTTTTCCGGCAAAGAAGTTGTAGATGATTTCCATTTTTTTTTATAAATAAGGCATCTTCATTTTTTTGATAAAAGATTGTGAATGGCAATCTCCATTCGGAAGTTGACAATTATTAGAATATTAAAAAAAGAAAAAGAAAACATGAAATTTGTAAAAGTAAATATAAAATTAAAAATTACCATGGATTTGTAAAGCAAAGTGGTCTCAGATGGTGAAAGTGAAGAAGATAAAAAAAAATGTTACTGTTAAAAAAATAATGAGAAAATTAAAGGGAAAGATTAAAAAGGAAAAGGAAAAATATTAAAATATGAACTTCACGCGTTCACCAAGATGTGAATTACACTTTCTGTGCCACTTCAGCAAAAGTGTCTAAATGAATCAAATTCGAGTTAGTAGAGGTGTTTAATCGGTATTAGGCCTAGTTAAGGTATCTAAGTGAATTATGTGGACAACTTTAAGGGGCTATAGATGACTTAGGCCTTATTATTACTATTATTACTATTATTATTATTATTATTATTGATGAAGTGGGGTCTCAGCCACTAAATTTAGTACTAATACAGTGTAGGCCAGAAACCATACTAGGAATCTTATTAGTCAACCACCATATAATAATGACCTCACTAATCCTTTGTTCTTTTTAACAAACTAATACTACTCTAAGTTTAAAAAAGAAAGACTTAGTTTGATTTGATATTGAGTTTAAGAAAATAAAGAGGACGTTTCAATTGTGTAATCCTAAATTAAATTTATGTCAAAATATAGGAAAAATGCACAAGTATTTTCTCAACATATGTCCGAAATCTCAGAGACACACTTATACTATACTAAGGTCTTATTACCCCTTGAACTTTTTTTATAAATAATTTTTTTTACCCCTTTTCGGCATACGTAGCATTAGCTTGAAAAAAAAATCAACCAGTTTTGGACCCACAAGACAGTGTCACGCAAACCAAAAAGATGTAGAAAATTATTAAATAAAATAAGTTCAGGAAGTAATAGGATTTTAGTATAGTTTAAATGTGTCTCTGAGATTTCGTGCATAGATTGAGAGGTAATTGTGCATTATCTCCAAAATATAATTTAATCTTATAATTTTAAACATAACACGTAAAAAGCTAAAATTAAAGTGTTACAAAAAAAATGTCATTTTTATTAAACAGACTAAAAAAGAAAAAAAGACATTCTTTTTGAATCCCGGAGGACTCCTATTTTAAAAGCTTGGACACTAAGTCTGAGAGTGCTATAAAATAAGAAGATTGATAACAAAGGCAAATGGAGTACCTATTAAATGGACATGACTTACAGAACAATAACAGTAGATATATTTCAAACTTAAAACAAATTTCAAAGTACCAATTACACAATAGTACTAGTGACTTAAACAAACAATTTCAAAATCCAACTACATAACCTTCTTAGCCGAAACCCATTAAATCCTGAAACATACATATGATAGTCCAACGAACACCAATATCGACCCAAAATTACCATGAAATGTCACCGGAGCATCAGATTTTTCGGAAGAATGCACCGCGGAGACGGCGTCTGACCTAGGAGGAGGTGAAAGAGGGTGAACAAGAACAGAGACCTTCATGCCATTAGAACATCCACCAATGCCACAAATGAAGTAGTACCTCTTGGACTTGTCAAGTAAAATGAAGTCTTTTCCACTACTCCAATTCCTTAGTGCACCTTCTATTGTGCAATTATTGTATCCTACTTTGTCCACTTGTAACACATTGTGTTGTGTCTTTTGATACCTAAATGCTGCCACACCAAACAAGGGATACATTTTATGCATTCATAAATCATCCCATTAACTATAAAATCGGAGTTTACTTTTAAATAGGGAAGTATGCCATTTTCTTGGATTTGTACATGTATGATGCATAAATTGAGACAGTAATATTATTTCTTTATATAAAAAAAAAAGGGGAAAAGTGCTTAAATATGTAACTGAACTTTGAGAAAATGATATGTAGGTCATAAGTGATTCATTTACATTATTTTCATTTGAGAAAATATTCATCCATGTCATTATTTGTTAACTGAAAACAATTTCGATTGTGTAAAAAATAATATTTACACGTAGTCAAGCTATAATTCGATCACGTCACTCATTTTTAACGGTAAAAGACTCAAATATGCATCGAACTTTTAGAAAAAATCATCGATGTCATTCATTAAATAGTTGGCTAGTATATGTCATTTTTTTAGTATACAAATGATGACATGAATGAACCTTTTATCAAACACAAACGGCATAGATAAGTCAAACTTTTAATAGATGACATAAATATTTCTTTTCTCAAAGTTCAATTGAAAATTTAAGTCTTTTCAAAAAAAAAAAAACTATAACATTACCTTCTAATTAATTGGGAAGTATAAAGTAATGATACGTTTAAGGAAAGATAGAAAGGTAATTTAGACAAAACAAAAATTATAAGCACACTATTAACTATCTAGGAAAAATTATAAAAGATAGATAATATGAATAGAACGTCGTACATATGAAGTCACCAATGTAGAAGGTTTGGTTGTTGCTCCAAATGGTGTAATTGATGCCGGGATTCCAACCTTTGTTAGCTCCGACTATGTGATCAGTGGCGGAGATGGTGGTGGCAACGATGGCGGTGGTGACGATGAGGAAGAATACATGAAGAGCCATGTAATTGACCAGAGCTAAGTCCTGTTTTTCATTTGCTACTACTTATTAACCTTAAAAATTAAGGCTGGATGGCAACCTTTATATAAAGGACTCCATAGGTAAAAAGTTAGATAAACCATCATTATAGATTGTACATATTTATTAGGTAACAATTCACTTTTACACACACCTCCTATATATGATGTAAAATTTTTTCTTTATTTTTACCTAGCAAAAAGTTTTATGGTACAATGGTGGCTAACAAATTTCATAATGGAACATACTATTTTAAGTTAAATTTATTCTTTTACGCCATTATTTGATAGCTGAATAAGAAATAAGTTATTTATATATTAATTTTTGAATAATTTATATGACATTTAATATGCAGCAAAAAATAAGTTATTCATTATAAAATTAATATGATGTTGGGCTGACATTAAAAATAGACATAACTAAAATATGTACAACTGTCACATGAATAACTAACCCTATCATAATATCCACATAAAATAATACACTCTATAATGGTAATACATGAATAACTCTATATTGCACGCACTATTCTTGTTTAACGAGTGATTTTATATTAGGCATCACTTATTGCAAGTATGTACGTACATTGTTATTGTATAAAGTTCATTAACCACATGTACTATATTACTTTATAAGTATGTACGTGGATCCACTGCTCATGATTGATGATATCTAGCCCTGTATACACCGTGAGTTTAAAGCAAAGTCCCAATGATGACCATTTTAATAATGAAACGGAGTGGAATAGTAAGTATTTATCCATTTTTAACTAGAGATTTCGAATTTGAACCTAACATTATAACATATCATGAAAGCACACTAGATGGTCCCGGAGCGCAGTTGAATGTAGATATCATGAACGTAACCTGAGCAACCATTTCTCTGTGTGCCAATCGCTAGCGCATCTAGAGCCAAAGAGAAGCAGTCGCAGAGCCAGGAATTTCACGAAGGGTGTTTAAGTGCTAAATTGAGCCTGCTCATTCTTAAAAAATAGCAGAGTCAAAAATTTCACGAAGGATGTCCAACTGATAAATTGAACCTGCTCTTCTTTAAAAATGGAAACAGATTTTGCTAGTAGTGAGATTTGAACACACAAGCACTTTAAGTTTGTGTGTCTTTACTCTTTCGAGACGCTTGAAACCACTAGGCTACATTCATGTCAAGGGCGTCCAAAATATTTTATTTAGCCACTTTGTTTACCATTTTGCTTGTAACAGTATACGAAGGGTGTCCAATTGAACGCCCTGACATAACCGTAGGTACGCCACTGTAGAGAAGCTTAACCGATATGAGAAGTGCTAATTCAGTTCAGATAGACTTCATGTCACGCCCCACCGCCCAAAAGTAGGACTTTGTGATGCTAATTCAGATTTTACTCGGCCGCCAGATACCAGACATCGGGTGGAGAGACAACAAAATGAAAGCAGGAAGCAACAACAAAAATAAGATGAGAGAATCAAGTGTGTAGCAGCACGCCTCATGTGTAAAGAAAGCCACGCCTCAATCACCTTGCCTCTTAAAAGTAAATGGTCTACTATTACTAGTTGTCTACTCTACTACTATTTTTATTTTCATGATCATGACACTAAAAGTAGCAGACCAAAATTAACTCTAATTAATCCCTACCACTAGGCACGTAATAATTTTTATAAGTACTAATAATAATAATGTTCGGTCTACAAATAAACCTGTATCCGATGATATGGGACAACTACAATTCCAGGATAGGGATATTGATCTAGTCTTTATAGGATAATTTAACTATTCATTAAAGAGTAAAAAGCTTATAAGAAAAACAAATTTAGTCCTACAAAACAACTTAACCAGATGAATCAGTCATCAATATGGAAGCCTATTTGGTAGTTCGATTTCACATGAACAAATTAGTATCTCCATACCAAAAGAGTTAGGTAGTTCATTGGAACAAAAGACACAACTCACTTCCCAGAACAAAAGTTATTGCAAAAACAACAGATCTTACTGAATATAGGCGTATTCCGCAGAGCAAACAATCAAAATCCACATTTAAGTTGAACAACTAATGGTTCTTCTCTCTACAACAGGGAAAACGCTACACTCATCAATTCCACTAAACTGAAAACATCTTTGTCCCGTGTAAATTATTGGCCTATCTGAAGCTATACATACAGATCTTCTGATATTATCTAAAATGCTACCTTTTTATTTATCAAAACTTCAAAAGCTTACAGCAACAGCATGACTCTTCCTGTATAGGAGATGATAAGTGTTACCATTTTTAGCTGCATTATCATTATAGTGAGATCCTGCTATGGCATATCGTTAGATGTTGCTGTGCTTCCGTTACATACAGAATTTTGATTAGAGGCCAGTGGTTGCTCCTCGTTGGATGTGGAGATCTTGAAAGGTTTCTTGAATTGTACCAAGATCATGGTCATGTTGTCGCATCCTTCTCCACCCGTGGCTGGGGCCAAACATTTGTCCATCACTGTCTCACAAACAGCTGATAGCCTATTTTCCTGCACAAATAGTGTGACATCATTGATTTTTTACAAGCTAAAAAGCTGATTTTAACTGCAAACAGGATAAATAATGACACTTACATGTTTTAACTGTTTCCCAACGAAGTCCACGACTTCTTGGCTTGACATGCAATCCCTAATGCACAAGAAATACAGATATGAAATTCTAGTGTTATGATAGAAGTAATAACTAAAAAAGGGGTGCAAACAGGCCTCGAAAAGGTACTCACATCTAACATAAACTGAATTCCTACGTACAAGAAAATAACCACGTGGCAGAGAATTTCTAACTACACTGAAAAGATGCAAGTTCCACCTTCCTTGGTTGACTTCATCATTTTTCCTCTTTTGGTATGGAAACAACCATTTAACTTCAAAAAGACCAATAAAAACCCACACCAATATTTTCCCTCGTGGATCTTGTCAACCTACTAGCAAACAGTATGCAAATTCATGTACTCTAAGCCAGCAGTCTAACAACTCCGGAAGAAACATAAGCTGGTATTCCCCTAAAAATCATCGAATGATGGTTTCAAATACAGTTGACCAAATTGGGAAGATAAAATTAAAATGATACAATATACTTACCATATGCCATCACAAGCTAGAACAAGGAAATCATCATCATTGCAGAGCTCAACCTTGTTTGAGAAAAATTCGGAAAAAAAATGTTAATTACACAAATCATATCCTCAGCTAGAGAGGAACACATAAACTCTCAATTCTGATCAGTTATTAATTTAAGAAAAGCAATAATGCTTTCTTCAGAAACGACCTTTCATCTCACTGTACACACTACACAAAAAACATAATGTAGATCTTCCTCCACAAATTACATATTTATACAGATTCATAAGCCATTGAATTTACTTACAGTGCAGATATCAGGATTAGCAGTCACTATTTGTTTTTCAGCAGGCAATGATTTGTTCTGTTTCAGCTCCATGTCTCCTGAAATCATCAAATTGATCAGACCGGGAATAACACAAAGAGAAAAAAGGAAACTCGCTATAGTATATTTGAGAAAATGCAATATTTTTCAACTACCGATTGCTCTTGACATATTTAGAGTCCCGTTGACCCGTCCACACCGAACATATCCACCGGCATTTCTAATCCTTTCCTTTTCAGCTTGAAGGTCAGGCTTATGGTCACTAGACATATCATATGCCTGCATAACATTTTTTGTGCTTAATACAACTGTGCCTACTTAGAAGAAAGACATGCATCATGTACAATGATGCAAAATCACTCTTAACCTTCCCAGACGACAACATTTTGATGAAAGAAAATTTTCCTCTAGGATACGAAGACACACCAAAGATCTGCAAATTGCTGGGAATTAAATATCTTGGGCAGAAAAAGAGAACATGGAGTTTCTGCAAAACCATGAGAAAGAAAGGTTACATGCAGAAAGTTTTCTTCTGCAAAAGATCCCTCCTCTCCACATTCAAAATTTCCAAGAGGTCAAGAATAAGGTATTCAGTCCAAAATTTGTGAGCAGGCCACCAAGGGGTCAGGGGAAGTTCTCACTTTCTTCTCATAAATGAACCTTAAAATACTATCATGGAATATTATGAGGGTTGAATGATTTCACAAACCTCATCAAAACTCTCCTACTCAAGCGGAAATTGATATATGTTTCCCTTCAAGAAACAAATTGAGGTTTGGTCTCCTAGTTGGCTGGAAAATTACTCTTTGGTAGATGGACTGGTTATGTAACATTCATCTCTGAGGGTATTATTATACTGTAGGATAGGGGAATCTCGAGGGGAAATATAGATCTCAAAGGTCTTCACTCCATCTCCATTTCTCTGTCTGATTTAATACACAACTTCTCTTGGAACCTGACAGGAGTTTATGCTCCACAAAAAGACTGGCCCAGAATTTGCTATCGCTCGAGTTAACGTCTGCCAGGGGCTTATCGGAGGGACCTTGGGTTATTGGGGCTTAGAACTCTTTCTTTACATTTTTTTGGTGCAAGTTGCCTTAGCACAGGATGTAGATATTTTGTCAGACATGATTGAAGATAGCACAATTTGTAACTTCACTCTTTGCACTTGCTTGAAGTCGATCGTTTATCTAATACTATTTCTTTGTCATTATCATAAAGAAAATCCTGGACCAGAACATTCAACTGCTTCAAACATAAATGGTACCTGACCCTTCCGAGATAACACACAGCGAGAATCACCAGCGTTTGCTACAAGAAGTTGGACATTCTGAATGATTGCTATACAAGCTGTGCTTCCTGCAGATGGCCCACGGTAATCAGAGTTGGCCCCCTACATTGGAAAAAAAAAAAGAAGCAAAATGTTAAAAAAATTGAACTCTAGTATATTGATTAAAAATCGTTAGAAAATAAATTTTTAGAATCTTAATATTTATAACTATGAGCAGTCTATTGGAGTAATGAGACCACTGCAAAACTAGAAGTTCACAGTACTTTCTGTAACCTCTTATTGAGTCTTATACCCTTTATTTTTGGATAAATATATCTCAGACCTCTGAGAATAAAAAGACTTGAAAATAATATACCTGAAGATATTTTCAACACTTCTGTTTCTCATTCTTTCTTTTATTACAAATATATCGCGTCATTTGTAGGGGGGTGGGATTTGAAACGAGCACAAGCATTTAAAATGATTCAAAATAGATTTTCTTTAATCTAGAGTACTTCAATCCCAATTATGAACCAACATGGTTCAGTACAATGTTCAACAGAAGTCGGACAATGGCAAGAGTAGAATAACCTCCGTTCATGCTGCTAGAATGATAAAGATACTACGACATTTAATGGGAATTGATACTAGATTAACCAAAAGATCAAATTACATTCGCCTATGGGGCGGGGGCGGGGGGCGGGGGAGGGGGAGAAAGGTGATTGTTAAAGAACTAATTATGAATCATATAGAAGATACAATTCCTGTCATTGTATAGCATTTTCAGAAAAATCAACAACAAACACAGTGTGATCCCACAAGGAGTACATAAACTTCACCCCTACCTTGTGAGGTAGAGAATGGAGATTTCGATATACCCTCGGCTCAAAGAAAAAACTTGAAATAGGTTTAAAAAGTACAAGGTGAGAGAAGCTCTGATGAAATTACTAACCAAAAAAAAAAGAAAAGAGAGAAATATTGGTAGCAAAAATAGTAAGACAACAAAGAAAAAGAACAATAGTGATATAATTGATGAATAAGAGGATCCTGAAATAATAATGATAATACTAAAAAGGAGAAGAGGGAGCAGCTAAGGTACTCCAAGCGGAAAGAGAGAAATCGCTCAACTACCTGCTAACCTTTTACCCTAATCCTTGGTCTCCATGCTCTCCTATCTAGGGTCATGTCCTCGATGAGTTGAAGATATTCTATCTACTATCTATTCACCTCTCCCCAATTCTTCTTCGATCTACTTCTAACTCTCCTTAGGCCTATCACTATCAACCTCTCGCACCTCTTCACTAGGTCATTTCTGCTTATCTCCACAAGACAGAACCATCTTAGTCTTAGTCTTAGTCTTGCTTTCCTGATATTATCCACCACAGAGACCATTTCAACCTTGCCTAAATATTTCATTTCTAATCTTATCGCTCCTGATATAACCACACATCCATCAAAGTATCCTTATTACTGCTACTTCTTTCATCTTTTGAACGTGTGAGTACTTGACTGGCCAACACTTTGCTCCATACAAAATAGTTGGTGTAACAACTACTTTGTAGAACTTACTTTCCTCTAAATATGGGAGACACCATCGTACTACATAGATCATCAGATGCAAGCTTCAATTCCTTCTACTTTGCTCTAATACAATACGTAACATCATCATCTATCTTCCCGCTTCCTTGGATCCCTAATGCAACACCATCATTACTGAGAAGTGTTCCGTGAGAAGTGTTCCGAATTTCCCCCACGATTCTTACTCGGGTCTTGGAGCAAACATAACCTTAATCACTCTAATGTAAGCCACAAGTATGGTTCTCGACACCAAGCATCTCCATATAATGTCCCGTGGGACTTTAATTGCATGCCTTTAAAACTTGTCTACAAACTATGTAGGCCCAATAGGTACAATTCTCTTTTCTCTTCCTCCCTTCTACACAACATTTCTACATGGCATCAGAGCCAATTTTATTTTTTTTGATAATGGTAACTTTACTTCTATATATTCACAGGTATACTATAACCATAGTGTAGTACCCCTTCAAAAGTATTACAACTTGTAATTCAGTTCTGTGCCTTACAAAAAGTTAAAAACATCACAAATATCTTCTGTTTGAGCTAGTAGTTTTTGCTCACACCAAAAATAATAAAGGCCTAAACAATTCATTTTAAGATTCTGAATGTTGTTCTGTGTCCCCTCAAAGCACCTTTTGTTCCTCTCAATCCAATTTGACCACCAAATACATGCTGGGACGATCTTCCATTTTTCTTCCTTCTTGCTCACATTACCATCCATATTCCAGCATCTTAAGACGTCTGCAATGCTTCCAGCTTTCACCCGATTTATCCCTTTCCAACTGATGAACATCCTCCAAAGTTGATATGTCCATTTGCAGTGCAAAAAAAGATGGTTGATTGCCTCAGCTTTTTCCCCACATAAAAACAGCTAGCGGTTAGTTGGTGACCCCTTTTGTTCAGGTTATCATGAGTTAACACTGCTTCTTGACCAGAAGCCAGATGAAACAGTTAACTTTGTAGGGAATTTTCAGTTTCCATATCATCTTCGAAAGCCAATCTCTTTCCTTCACCACTTCTACATTTAGCTCCCTATATGCAGATCTGATAGAAAAATATTGTTTCTGTTCCATTCTAGTCTGCCCACTTCGTCAGTCAGATTGTTGAAACTTGCTACTGAGTTATAGAATTCTGTTATCCTCCCAATCTCCCAATCATTCAGATATCTCCTTAGATACAGATTCCATCCTTGTCCAGTCCACATCATGGCAACTGTGGCTTCTTGTTGCTGGCTTAGAGTGTATAGCTCCGGATGTTGTTGTTTCATTGTTAAAAGCCCTGCCTAAGCCCTGCCTACTTGTCATGCCAAAAAGAGGTTTTCTACCCATTTCCTATCCTCACCTTAGTTCTGATCTGCATCTTTGGCCAAAGATTCTTAATAGCTCTCCAGATTGAACATCCATAGGGTGTTATGACATTCTTAGTCATCCAATTATCTCCCATACCATACTTTGCAAGAATGGCTTCTTTCCACAACATTTCTTCTTCAGTAGCAAATTTCCACAACCATTTCATCATCAGGCTTTGATTCTGCTTTTTCTTATTCTTGATACTTGGACCTCCTGCTTTCTTGTTCACTAACAGCTCCTCCCACGTAACTAGGTGATATTTCTTCTTATCTTCATTCCCCTGCCATCCAAAATTCCATCTCAGGACATCTATTTACTTGCTGACACTAGAAGGCATCCGGAAAATGGATATCAAGTAGGAAGGTAATGTGTTTAATACACTGTTTACTAGGGTTAGTCTGCGTCCCCTGGAGAGGTGTTGACTCTTCCAATTTGTAAACCTCTTTGTACAAATTTCCACCACCCCGTTCCAAAATGTTGTGGATTTACTTTTAGCTCCCAAAGGCATTCCAAGGTATGTGGTAGGAAGTTCCCCTACTCTTCCTCCTAATTTACTTGCTAGAGCATCTATCTCACTGACTGTGTGAATAGGATATATAAAACTCTTCCCCCAGTTTATATGTAACCCAGATACTGTTTCAGAAATTATGAAGATGACCCTTAGTATCAGAACTTGTTCATCCTTTGTTTCACAAAATACTAAGGTGTTATCTGCATACTGTAAGTTAGTGAGTAAATTCTCAAAATTCCTTCTCTTCTCTTTTCTATAAAGGCAACTTGTTCATGTAAAACAATGTTCAGGAAAACATGGTTTTGATAGAACACTTTGTTTCACTGTTTCCTCAAGCAAAAAGTATCATTCAGCATTTGGTTGTACCATCTGTTTCACTATTCCCTCAGTGCAAACATATCATTCAACATTTGGTTGTAACATCTCACCTCAAAAATATTTCGACCCAAAGTCTATCATGTGCTTTCTGAAGCCCCTTTCACTTGTAGATAATTAATTCAACTTTTTGGAAGTTGACATTTAGCCATGACATTTGTGTTTGTGTGTTTAAACTTTAAGTGCAATATTATATTAAGTTGAAATAATGATCTGAAAGTGTATTTTAAGTGAAATTATCTAATATTCAACTTCCATTCAAAACATCATGTTTACAAACTTTTTTTAAGCAGAGTTCCTATCAAAACACAACTTGAACTTGTGATGCCCCTAATGAAGGGCGAGTCAAGCAGGACTATTAGGCTTCTAGGCTAGCAAGCTTCTAAGGTTGAGGTACACATGACAACTTAAAGAGAATCTCACAATAGAATGAGAGAAGAAAGTGAAGATCTTTATAAGGCATATTTCTAGTTCACACAGTACATGTACTTTTGAGGCTCGATTGGTGTAGCCTGCAAGACAAATTCATGCGGACCTAAGCCTAAGACGGCCAATACGTGTTATGGACTTGGTTCAGGAAAAATATGGTATCAAAGCTTGTACTCCCTCAGTACAATGGTGGAGAACCTCAGCATCCTCGCTGAGTCCCTAAGAAGGGTATATGTGATGCCCCTAATGAAGGTGGGTCGATGAGGCCAGGTCAAGTAGGACTGACAGGTTTTTAGGCTAGCAAGCTTCAAAAAATGAGGTGCCATGTTCTATGTCAGAATAAGGGAGGGGCCAATGAAGACATGACTCAAATTCACATGGTACGCATACTTTTGGGCCAATGTCTCAAAGCGAACAATACATGTCATAGACTTGGATTGTGAAATATGTAGTATTCAAACCATGTCCTTTGTCAGTACGATACTGTGGGCAAACCTTAAGAAGTATGTTGATTCCCCAAGGGAAGTATACGTGATGCCCCTGACAAAGGATTGGTTGATAAGGGCAGGACTGGCAAGCTTCAAAGATGAGATGCATATGACATCTTCCCATATCAAAATGGGGGAGGAAAGTGAAGTGTTTTATAAGGCATAGCTCAAGTTCACATAATACACACTCTTTTGGGACCCAATGCGGTGTAGCACAAAAGAAAAATTCAACTTGGCCTAGGCCCAATTTGGACAATACGTGCTATGAACTTGAGTCATGACAGAGCTTTTAAAATTTCTTTTCAACTTCACAGTCTTCATCAAGTTCAACTCAATTTTTTGTCAAAACATATTTAGCCTAAAAATGTTGTCGTTACACTATTTCAATGGACATTATTTTTTAGGATTGATATATATATTTAGCCCCCCCCCCCCCACACACACACACAAGGAACTTCTTTTCACGAAATCCCTACTACACAAAAATTGTTCAAACTGGTAAATGTGTATTTCTCAGCATTAAGGACATGTTGTAGACCATCAGAAAGTGTTAGATACAGAAAAAACAAAGAGAAAAGAAGATACTTGGATCTTGAAAAAAAAGAGAAAAGAACATACTGGGATCTTGATAAATCTACAAAATGATCTAGATCCTCTAAACCTACTTCTTTACACCAAAAATAGAAAGATCCTATACAATGGAATGAATGGAATTGTTTCTATAAAACATCTCCTATTTCTTTCTCTCCAAACTGTCCACCAATGCATTGTGGAATAGTTCTCCACCACTTCATTTGGTTTTGCTACCTCCTCTTTTCATCCAGCAGCTAAGCAATCTGGAGTATGCTCAGAGGCATAGCCTAACTTGTCTCTGCTGATATTGAGGATAAGGACCAAAGTTGTGCTGTGAATGTGCAGTGTAAAAACAGATGGCTATTGGTTTTATCTGTCTCTTTGCACATGAAACACCTGAAAACTATGGTAGCCTCTTTATTCTTCAACACTTCTTGTGTCAGGCATGCTCTTCATACCATCTTATCTTCCTCCACCATAGCTCTCCTCTCTACTCACCATAAACTATATTCTTGAACTCCAAGAGAAAAAAACCAGAATTGCTCCGTTCTCCTCCTCGCTACTGACAGTCAGATCTTTCATCAGGAAACAACAATTTTAGAGCATACATATTCATCTTCTTCCTCCATCACTGAAGAAAAGCTTCACCAGCCGGCCCTCCATTTTCTTCTCCTCCTTTATTTTTTGAGAAAGGTAACAGTATTATAAATCTTCAGCACAAAGACTATACAGGAAACCATATTTTAAAGTTCAAAACAAGCAAAAGTATACATTCTTCCTTTCAAGGATCCAATAATATCTAACAGGGAAACTACATCTTGTAAGAGTTCTTCTTTACTTCAAAAATGAAAAGTAAAAAAGGCAGTTCATCTTAAATTTCTGGATAGAGTTATTTCTTCCTTCAAAACATCTCAAGTTCCTACCGTCCACCAGATACTTGAAGCAATTGCATTCCACCATGTCTTCTTCCCCACAGTCCCTCTCATGTTGTTCCAGAATATTAATAGTTCTCCAGTAGCCACTGGCATGACGTATTTGATCTCTTTCATGCTTTAAAAAATTGTCATAACCCTCTGTTACCTCAAAAGGTAGGAATACGTGGTAAACACTTTCTGAATCCTTCCCACATAGATAACATTTTGAGCACAACTGTGCTCCCCTCTCCTCAGGTGACCATGTGTGAGGCTTGCTTCCTTCGTACAAGCCTTTCCTTCTCTTATCCTTCAACTTAAAAACTATATTTCCGATCAAAAGATCAACCTAGAACCACCGCCAGAGTACTCCACAACACCCATGACCAGACCATGATAATCATGAGAGGAAATCGGCAATTCACAAATATTAAATGCAGATAAAGAAAAGAAAAGCCTTGCAACTGAATCTTCAACGTCATGACCAGTTATGCCCTTTTAGATGATTCCATACGATCACATTCATAATAGAACATGATGACTGACTTAGGGGGCGTTTGGCTTGGCTTTTTTTAAGTAGCCTATAAGCTAAAAGCTAAAACCCATAAGTTGATCTTACCCTACTCTTGGCTTTTAGCTTATCTTTGTACTTCTTTTTATCTAAAGAGAGGTGCTTCAAATCTCTGTCTTTCCCAAACACCTCCAAAAAAAAAAAAAAAAACTTAAAAGCTACATAAATAAGCCAATCCAGACACCTCTTAGACATGCTATGGCATGGCAACCTGGAGTAAGATGCAGGAAATTACAAATTGAAGTGCTCAAAAGATGAAAAGTTCTTCCAAAATTTTGACGTCGGTCTTCAATTTATTTACGACGAATAGGACCCTAAAATTCATTGATAGAAGAAAGAATGTGTGTATAGCAACAAACAAGTGTATGGCACCTTGACTTGTAGCTATAGGTCGACACAAAAAATAAAGGTCGTGACAGATACCTCCTCTGAAGACCCACCATCTGTTTGCCCCTTGGATTCACCATATTTGGGAGGAGATATCAAACCCTCTATCATGTTCTTAGCTTGGTCCTTTTCTGCCATCAAAGAGGCTAATTCTCTCTGACCTGTTTGGCCACACATCATCTCGTCCATTCTGAATGAAATACCCATAAGGTCAGACTAATAAACGAAGAGACAAGAAGCTCATAACACTGAAAAAAACTATGATAACAACATGGAAAACCCCTTTTAAAGTAAAAGCCACAACAAATTTCCACATTAACACTCTCATATTGAAAAATTATGGTAGAAAAGTTCAAGAGCAACAGCTAGTTGTTTAACGACAACAACCCACCCAGTATGATCCCACATTGTGGTGTCTGGGGAGGGTGGGGTGTTAGCAGACAGAGACTACCCTGCCTTTTAGGAGTAGAGAGGTTGTTCCCAACAAACCCCCGCTAAAGAAAACGTGGAAAAGAAAATGTTTGACAAGTGCAAAAGTAAAACAGCTAGTTGTTAACATGCAATATCTGGAGGACTCAAAGGGCTAATGCTAGAAACATTATTAGCAATGAAAATGCTCAATTTTGATCAAGGGGACAGCTTAATCATCATCATTAATCGGAAGAAATCTCATAAAAGTACAAAAATATAAGCCCATCCCAACATGCCTCATACTTTCTTAGATCAAAAAGCTCAGCTACTTGAATATGCAATTGTCCTTGCTCAGAATCTCTGGCTGATGAGAACACGAAAATCACACGAGAACGAAACCTTCCAGCTTCCTTGTGTAGACTAGGTCAATGATACATTGCGGCACAAAGATGAAAAGTGAAATTAAATTTGAAAAGACTAGGACTGAGGCGACCTGAGAAAAGCATGCCGAGTAGAAGTGTCTATATCCCCAGCTGAGTATGCTTCATGATTAAGAACCTCTTGATGAAGAAACTTGGCACAAAATTTAGAAACTTCATCCCCTACAAAATGGAAGACCTTATTAAGTGTTAATACGGGGTCTAAGCAAAATGTGACTACAGCAAGCTACTTAATAAAGTAAACAATGGAATGGAACTGGAAACTGTTCCCTCAACATAGTTGCAATTATGAGGAGATAAAATTGTTTTGAAATCCAGCAGTATTGTTTGAAGGAAGTAATCATACATTGTAAGTGATCCCCCTACTTGGTAGGCTAGAAGGACAGGTGATAAATATCCAGGAAGTAGACAAGTAAAGCTGGCTCAGACAAGGATGGTAAATACTCAACGAAAGAAGGCTATGCAAACTCATATGGTTCTAAAGAAGAACTTGATAACTGGTCATGGAATGGAAGACTAAGCTCCCAACAAAGATCATATGCTTCAGCTGGACAGCCCTTCATGAAGCCTGCCTCACTCAAGATGACCTTAAGAAAAGAAAATTTCAGATTGCCAATAGATGTTACATGAGCCAACAGAACCTTGAGTCAAACAACCATCTATCTGTATATTATACAGTCACTGCTGACTTATGGAATACGTTTTTGTCTATATTTGGTATTAATTAGGTATTGACACATAGAACCAAAGAGGCCTTTGACTGCAGTTGCAATTGGAGAGTTGATAAGTCCATCAAGCATTCAAGGCAATCTTTTTTTGTTGGTACCTGCTAGTATCTTTTGCTGTGTATGGTCATAGAGGAACAACAGATGCTTTGAAGGTTTATCAACTCCAAATCACTCCCTTAGGGCCAGATGTTTTTTGTATCTGTTAGTTGGCATCTTTCACCGATAGATTCCCCTGAGAACTTTTTGAGCTTTGTTAGCTCCCTAGTACTAGTTTAGTCTTTTTGTAATTGAGCTAATGATGTTTTGCCATCTTCCTAACTTTTTTACTATTCTGCATCATCTTGATGCCCGCAATAAAAATTTCTTATTACTTCGCCAAAAAAGAAAGTGAGGAGACGCAGAATTTCCTGGTCTCATTGCCTCAAAATAAATTTAAAATTTTGTGTCATAAATCTGAGCTGTTTCTCAACTAAGAATTATTGAGAATAACCTGAAAGAGACCCTGTTCAAGAAAATGATAATCTGTAGAGGACTGTGGAAGACATGGCCTATGAAGACTCACTGAAGAACAAAAAAATTCGAGATGCAGCAAGAAATGTGAAAAAAGGGATCTCAAACTACTACTATTTGTAGCTAACATAGATTTCTGTGATGGATACAGAGCTTTGGCACATACTGAAACAACTAAAAAAGAAAATGAGGAAAGAGAACGGAGACATGTCAATCGAGACCCTATCCTCTCAAAACTTATTTGAGAGTTTAAGATTACTGACAATATTGCAATTGGAAAGGGTCTTAACATATCCGACTTAAGAAGAAATCTGTTTCAAAATAATCAAAGTTGACACTCAATATCTATATGGATAATACTTCATTTGGATTTCAATATACTGAAAGTGATAAAAAAGAAGACAATAGAATTACATTCAGTAAATTGCAGAGAAATAAAGTCACTCGATAGCTATCTGAAACAACGGAGGTGGTGCCTATTAGCAGAGCCCTAAAATATTAAAATAAGTAAAACAGAAGAGCTTTCATCAGCCTTTTAGGGCCAGGAATTGAAAGAAGTGCCATGTTGAGAAACCAGATAGGGAAATAAGGAAAAATGGGTCATGGAAGATGCTCTCAGTACTAGTTAGGACCAGGAACATGAACTACCAAGTTCAATAGAAAACATGACGATCAGTTCTTCTTCTTCACTAAAAGGAAGAAGTGACTCACTTTTATGAGAACTTTCTCCATCGAGAGAAGAGCATGTGCGGATTTCGACACAAAACCTAGAGGACCATTTTTGGGTGAATAAAGTTAACAGAAGTTAGTAATAAGAACTGGTCCACTATAGGAAATAACGGTGAAGGCATTCAACACCAGGAAATGGCCTGAGGACAAGTTGCTACGGGAAAACACTTCACTTTAATCAACGTCAAGTTTATGATAAGAAGAACGTTCATGAAAAGTTCTGATTCATTTGGAATTGCATGAACATGCAAGATGTAACTATTTCATAGCATCATCATCCATGTCCAAATTATTTTTATAACTTTGTTGGAGCTGGGGACCTCTTGGAGGGTGAAAGAATGACAAGCTAAAGATTGTTCTCGCAAGAGGTTCATGATGTATAACGGGAAGGCAGATCACAGAAAGTAAATGGAATTGAGCAACTGAAAATGTAAAACGGCATAACCACTGTCCTGGGACAAGATACGGCAATTGAAGAGCTGTTAAAAAATCGACAATAACCCTCTCGTAAGATATTAAAGAACCATGGAATGAGAGGACATCCAACTTCCAAGGAGAAAGTGAAGGATAAACAGATACTGAAGTTTAAATTTCTTCTTCTTTTCTTTTTACTTCTTTAAAATACGCTTACACACATGGTCATACGCTTTTCCCTGTTTTTGGATGACATTGATGAGATGAGATTTCTATAAACAATTGCACCAATGTAATTATATGTCTACAATACAACAAAGAAACATATTTAACAAACCATTAAAGTGACTTCCTGCTTCAATGCAGGGAAAACTTGAAAAGAAAAGAAGATGTAAAGCAACTATACAAATATACATGACACATGCAGTCAAAAGATAGAAATTCCTCAATTTCGTCATATCTGTAACTAAAACATTACCAGATCTCAAAGTTTCAGCGAAGTAGAAAAGAGAACTAAACATTATCTTCAAGAAAAAACTTTGGTCAGTAAAAACATGGGAACCAAAAGCTCATATGTTGCCCAAAAGAGAAAGAATGATAGTAAAAACATAAGTATCAAATATCAAGTGCCACCTAATATGCATACTCAAACAAAGACCAGCATTGTTAGCAAAAGAAAGTTATAAAGTCCTGTATCAGAAGAGTAAGATTCTTACCTCCATGTCCATCATAAACACCAAAGAAGGAAGTGGAAGAGTCCAAATTTGGATGAACTGCATGCTATATAAAATCTCAAATCAGCATTTTTGTTCACCGCAATTCCTAAGCATGATCTTACGACACTGAGTAATAAAATGAAGCCAAAGCTACTTGGGAGTCGCCATCATGTCAGATAAATAATAAATTGGCAAAGCACGATGGCTAAAAGGGATGAATAATGACGATATGAATATCTAAAAAAAGGCATAGGAACCATCATACATAAGTTTAGAGATTACAGAAGCACACATGCATGCACTTACAGCATCTTCCATGGTTGCACGCCATCCTTGCATTGATGACAAGCCATATCTTAGTCTGTCATTCTCACCATCCTCCGACACTTTTTCAGTTTTTGGACTACTCAAATATATTCCCATCTTCACCTGCATATAGAAACCATACAATAAACATATTTACATGCACAATCAACACTATAAATTTAACCTTTAGTAAATAAATAAATGCTTATATATAATATAGAAAATACACAAACTCGATAGATACATCACACAATACAAGTTAAGCACATACAATGGAGAAAATAGCTAAATATACAAACTTAATTCTTCTTTTGTGTCATACTCATTTTATCTAGTGTAGAATGCCTACAAAAACAGAGAATCACAACAGAATTGATTTGTTTACAGAAGAAATAATTACTTATTGCAAGAAAAACTTTTATGTAAGTAAATTTCTATATTTACACAGACAAGTTCACTATATTCAAAATTAGGATTATTCAAATTAATACATAATAAAATGAAAAATTACAAAATTTGTTACCAGTACAAAGATCGATCGATAAAATAGGAAAATAGAAATGAATCAAAAAAGGGAAATATTGTGCGTTAGGGTTTGAAAGAAAACTTACTCTCCAATGCCGAAGTCGGTGAAATGATTAGAGATCGTTTAGCGGCCAATCGGCGGTGCATGACACTACTTTTTCATGCTATTTTATTTTTCTTTTTGCCTTTTCATCTAAATATTATCTGTAAAATATTTCATAGGTATAATATATAATTAATTATTATTATAAAATTAGAATATTATTAAATTGTAATGAAAAATTATCCTATATCCTGTAGTCCAAGCACGCCGTTTTTGAAATTTTAGCGCCGTAGCACACATTTCGTACTGGAAAACTTACCTATCGCTATCATATATACTAAATTTAATTTTTAAAAAGAATAATAATCACATATATTATTATTTTGATATTTTATATGGTATATTTTAAAAGATACAATTGAATAAACAAATTTCTTAAAATTAGAATTAATTAATTATATTTACATATAAACACTAAAACTAATGGCCCGATTGCAACTAATAATTTTTGTCTCTCGTTAATTGTTTTCCTTTACCAGTCCTCTACTCCAACATTATCTCTAATCCCTCACGCCCTCCTCCATTTCTCTCCCTTAATTAGGAACAATTCATATTGGCACAACTAATTAAGGATAAACGTCGAAATGTTATCATCGAGTATGGAGATATATATATGCAAAAATTATCATCGATCGTTTTTTCAGTTTTAACATCGCTAATGCTACATTTGACTATAGAAGGAGGAGGATAAGATACACGTTTTTGGATATATGTATTCGAGATACATGTTTTGGATATAACATATGAAATTGAAATTTGATATTTCAAATTTAACTAGATACATATTTCTTTAAAGTTCAATTGTATAAACTTTTACAAATTAGATTGTGAGATATATGCTCGAGATACATGTATTATTTATGGCGAGATTCATGTATCCAACAATTTTTATAGTTTTTATAAATATTGATACATGTATTTGAGATGGAGTTGATGTTTCTCTAAAGTTCAATTGTATATATTTTTACAAATTAGGTTGCGAGATATATGCTTGAGATACATGTATCATTAATGACGAGATACATCATCCGACCTTTTAGAAGTTGGTGTAGGATTCATGCTTACAATTGTAAGGAGATGCCTCAACAATACTGTGATTGACTATTTGAAAAATAAATTCGATCCAAACTTTCAATACAAAGGAATAAATAGATGAAGAAGATGAAGAGTACAATACATAATTAGTTGATTTTATGATTTCATTATCTAAGGAATTACAGTTGGTATTAAGGATCCTGTAAATCTGTTGAGTTGTTAATTAGTCATCAATTAATTTTTTAATTAAGGAAATAAGTTCACTCCCTTTAATTCATATTAATAAATTATATGTTTCGGCTTTAAAAATGTTGGAGGCATGTATCTCGTCATTAATACATATATTTTGAGGCCAAAATATGGTATAAAATAATATTATGAACTATCAGGATTTCTAGTAATTAAAATTTATAGTAGCCAGATTTATGTAATATGCCTTATTTGAAAATATGTATCTCACTCGTCTCTCTTCCTATTTTAGTGTATCTGGTAATAAAAATACATGTATCTCAATGTATTTTCCTCAACATAGGGTAGGAAATTCTTAATTAGTGATAAGATATGTAATATTTTGAAAACATAGATGATAATAGTATATATGTTAATAGAATATGTCTAATTATCTAGTTTCTCGAAATTTCAGAATTTAATATTAAATTTTAATGTTATATGTAGAAATAATATTGAATTCAATTAAACTCGATATGGCACATTAATACGCTCATTTATGTACTAATATCATTTTTATTCCAATATTCTTTTATTATTTGATCAAATTAGTATTTCAAAATAAAATTAAAATATTGAGCTACTTTTTCCAATTTGAGTTTAAAATAAGCTTTTGTAAAGAAAATTATTGATGTGGACTAATCAACTACTATTATATTAACTAGTATACGTATTCGCGCATTGTGCAAATATTTTAAAATATGATTATGTTTTAGATTAAAATAATTAATAAGACGCATTTAGTAATGTATATTTAAAAATAAATAAATATCTAACTTATTTATTCGAGCAAATTAAATTTTCATTATTATTACACAATTTAATTTTATATAATATTAAAATATTACATTTTATAAATTGTTTTTTGATTATTTTACATTGATATAAACTATACGATATTTTAATTCAAAAGTTAATAATAATAAAATCAAATTCCATTCTGCTACCTATACGTTCATTACTTCATTTTCTTCCAAAAGCCTCCGTTGTTTCTATATAAGTTTTTCGTCATTCAATCGCCATTGACCTTCAATAGATATGAATCTATTAAAATTAACAAAAATAGATCATCACTATCAAATCATTGGGTAAAACTTTCTAAAAAAATTTAAACATTGCATACAAAAATTATTTTGAAACTTTAAAATAATTTTATAAATTTATTTTGAAACTTTAAAAAGTGTTGTGGTAAAAAGAATATAATTTGCATATAACTTCGATATAATTTTAAATGATATTTTAATATTTTACTATGTTAAAAGAAACACTATCCGTATAAATATAATTTTTTTCAATTAATCAAGTTTTAGAGTTTGTGTGTGAATGGAAATTTAATGAGGAATTTTAAAACTGCCAATTTATATTTTTGTTTTTAATTAAATAAAAAAAAATTAATCTGATTCGCATAAAGCTCTATCTCAAGCATTCTGTGTGACGATCAATGAATCAAACGTTGTTATGCAGAAATAAAAATCCTCCATGAAGCAAGTCGAGCGTGCGTCTGGTTGAGATAAATGACACACCATATTCAGGAAATGTGTGGTTTTTCCTTGAAAAAAAATATGCCAACCACAATGTACGAAGATTGAAGACATTATTGCAAGAAATTAAGTGACGTTTTAATCAGGGGAGTACAATACGCGTTGCACTCTTTTTCCCTTGATCGAGGTTTTTCCCCCATTGAATTTTCCTGGCAAGTTTTTAATGAGGCAACAAATAATGCATATCAAAAGATATGTGTACTCTTTTTCCTCCACTAGAATTTTTTTCTTACACGGTTTTTTCTAGTAAGGTTTTAACGAGGCACAATATCTATGGACATCCAAGGGGGAGTGTTATAAATCCATTAAAAGAGTGGATAGTCCATAAAGTAAGTATATGAACAACTATCCATATTCACTAGGTTTCATGAACCTTTTTGGATAAGAATGTAACTATTTATGATGATACTTAATATGGTGACTTTTGGAGTGATTTCTCAACCTATAAATAGGGTTGTTCATTCACTATTGTATGATATACAGATGAGACTTACATATACTTGAATAAGAAGAAAATTCCTCTTCTTCTATCTACTTCTCTTGTCTTCTTCTCTTTATGATTATATTCTTATAGCTTGATTTTATAACATGTTCATATATTTTTTTAAATAAATTTTAAATTATTATTTAAAACAAATCGAAACATAAATAGAATAAGTTTTAGAACTTCCCATTAAATCCCTACCGAAACATAAACTCAAAAAGCAGATTATGAAAAATAAATTACAATAAATTAAATGACTTTTAAAAAATATGAAACTTCACACGGAAAAGATTTACAAAAAATCTCTAATAAATTGTCATTTTAAAAACGAAAATAAAAATTGTAAATATTTAATATTTATCTTTAAGAAAATTACGAATTTAAATAATTTGAATTAATTATAATTGTGATATTAATTCTCACTTATTCATTTATTGTAATGCAAAGAATACAAAGTAAAATATGTTACAAAGAGAATAATTTTTCCGTTCCAAAATAAAAAACAAGAGTTTCTGTCGAATGTGATGTAATGGCCTTTAATGCCATTAACATTCATAATGCGTTATAAGATTAACTCTTGACTCTAAAATAACTCTTATAGAAATTTCGTATATAAATATTGTCTTTGTGAAAGCTAAAAAATAGACCATTATCAACACAAACAAAAAGAAGAGAAAAACATTTCTGTCTTTTCTTAGAATATTTTTTGGGCAATTGGTTTTGAGAAACCTCCAAACTCTCAGCCATGAGTGCAGGTGTTTGAGAGTAACTATGGAACCTTGGGGAGCGACCGGCTGTAGCGATTTGCACCGGAGTCGAGCCGAAATCGCTTTCAAGGCAGTGGATTGCCACGACACACTGTTTGTGATAAGTTATTTACTATTTTATAATTCCATTTTAATATCAATACTATAGAATTTTTCCCAACAATTTGAAAGCGATTTACTAACATACAATATTGATAAATGATTATTTCATTGAACAAAACTTTTAATGATTTGTCAAAACGTGAACCTTTGGATGGAAATAATTTTAAACGATGGTCAGAAAAACTTTTAATATTTTTTGAACAATTAGAAGTTGATTGTGTTTTATTTGAAGAACTTTCTATGAATGGTTCTAATACTAGTACTGATTCTAGCAATGTTATAACTGTTGATGATGTTGTTAAAAAGAAGTTTGAAAAGGATAACAAAATTGTTAGAGGACATTTGCTAAATCATATGACTAATTCTTTGTTTGATTTGTTTTTAAACTATAAATCTGCCAAAGAAATATGGGATAGTTTGGAAAAGAAATATGGTATGGTGATGTAGGAAAAAAAATATGTTGTCGGTCAGTGGATTAAATTCCAGATGGTTGATAATAAGCCAATAATGAAACAAGTTCACGAAGATGAGAACTTGACTGCTGATGTTCTCAACGAGGACATGAAGATATGCGAGATATTTCGCTTGAAAATTTTCCACCATCTTGAAGTGATTAAAGAAATCAATTAAAATATAAGAAAAATAATTTAACCCTCCGAGAACTTATCAGTCACATGAGGACTGAAGAGGCGAACCATCTCAAAGATAAGATGGAAGAACTTTCTCTTAATTTTTCTAAAGCTAATCTTGTTGAATCTTCTGGTACTGTTGTGAAAGACATGTTAAAAGGAAAACAGAAGAAAGTCTCAAAAAAAGAACTTATGAAGAAGAAAAATCAATTCAACAAGCCGGAGAGTCAAATTCAAAAATTTAAGGGCTCTTGTTTTGTTGTGGAAAAGTTGGTCACAGAGCTGCCAGGTGCTATCAAAGAAAAGGGCAAGACTCAAAGAAGGAACGACAAAGTGATGTCCAAGTCAATCTTGCTGAGGGTAATGAAATGATTGTTGCTGTAGTCGTTGAGGCAAATCTGGTGGCAAACAAATTGAGTGGGTGCTAGGCACAGGCGCCTCAAGACATTTCTGTTTCAATAAAGAGTCATTTCATAACTTTGAGGAGTCTACAGATAGAGAGTGTGCATATATGGGTAACTCCACTACTGCTTAGTAATGGGTAAAGGAAAAATTTTGCTTAAATTAACTTCTGAAAAGACATTATCCTTGAACAATGTTTTGTATGTTTCCTCCGGAGCACTTCTCAACAAAGTAGGCCTTAAACTTGTTTTTGAAGCTGATAAAATAATTATTTCTCGCGGAGGAGACTTTGTTGGGAAGGAATATCTCAGTGGAGGATTATTTATATTGAATATTGTTCAAGAAATTGTCAATAATGCAAGCATTTCAAATTCTCCTTATATTGTTGAGTCTATTAATTTGTGGCATGGTAGACTAGGTCATATTAATATTGTTTCTATTAAAAGGCTTAGAAAATGGAATTAATTCCAATGGTAAAAAATGATTATTTTTCTAAATGTCCTCTGTGTGGAGAAGCAAAGCATGCCAAGAAACCTTTCAAATTTGTTATTAGTAGAAAGACTAAATTACTTGAACTAATACATTCAGATTTAGCTGATTTCAAAAACACTGTTAGCAAAGGTGGAAAAAAGTATTACATTATTTTTGTTGATGACTTTTCTAGATACACTAAGGTATATCTTCTTAAGTCTAAAGATGAGGTTGAAAACATGTTTTGAAAATTCAAAGCAGAAGTGGAAAATCAATTAGACAGGAAAATCAAGAGGTTTAGATCTGATAGGGGCGGTGATATAATACTAAAACTCTGTTGACATCAAATTTTTGACTGATATTTTTTTAAATTAATATTTTTTGAGTATTTTATTTTAAATAATTCAAAATACACATTTTTGTCATTTTAATAAAATTTGTTGATAATCATCTTCTTTCTCAAAGTATTAGGATTTTTATCGATTGTTATGTTTATATTATTTTGTCACTACCAGACGTTCAAATATTTAATTTTTTTTAAATTATTATTTTTGTTAAATTGTATTTTTACATGCTATTGATTACGTGCCTTACATTTTTCAAATTTATTTTTCTCTGTTATATTATTAATATTAATTTTGATATATTGTGCAGTCTAAAAATTCATTCAAATCCGAATACATTTGTATACACAAATATTTTATCAACCGACAAAAATTTGGGTCACAATCTTATTATTATTATTTGTTGTTGTTGGTTATTATTGTCTTATATAGATTAAGAATGGTGCATCGTGCCATTTGTGTGGTTTATTCTTATTATTATTATTTGTTGTTGTTGGTTATTATTGTCTTATATAGATTAAGAATGGTGCATCGTGCCATTTGTGTGGTTTATTATTATTATTATTATTATTGCTTTTTTTTCTTCTTCTAATTGTTGTTACTATTGTTAGATTTTATTTATTGATTATGATTCTTAGAAATTGATTTGAATTATTTTCCTGCATTTATTTTTTGTTTCCATGTATCTTCTTTTTTGTTGATTTATTTTTGCATTTATTTTTTGTTTCCATGTTTCTTCTTTTTTGTTGATTTATTTTTGCATTACTAATCACTTTTTGTTGTTATTGATTAATGTTATTATTTAATTATTATATTTGTAATACATTATTTTCTTTATATTATTTTATTTTTTTGTGGTTGGACTGTTTATCTCTTTATTTGTTGTTTACTTTTGTACTTCTCATTATTTATGTACTAATATTCTTAGCAATTTGTTTGAGTTTTCAAGTCTTATGTTTTATTTTATTTTTTTATTGCCTCTTTGATATATATCCTCACCAAATACTATTTATATTACATCATATATATTATTATTTTTTAATTGGCCGATGAAAAAATTATCGTCGATTTTCAAGGCCTTCTATGTTAATAAGTTGGGTTTTTATTTTTTAAGTTATTATATCATATATTCAATTTTATCCATATTTATTTATTACTAACACTTATACTAAGTGTATTTACAGGTACCCAAGACTTGCTTCCTTGGAGCTATTCGAAAGGAGTTCGAATTATATTTTTTAATTTATTATTTTGTATATATCGATGTTAGGCTAACTTTAGGCCAAGATTATTATTTTATTTTATTGTGTACATTGCATGTTTATTATATTTATACATTATTTTTTTTCTCCTCCTCAATTTGAAAAAATAAACTCGGTCGGGAACTACAATTGTGGATTTCGAAGGGTGCCTAAACCCTTCCCTTCGGAGTAACTTGAACCCCTTACCTAAAATCAAATTGGTTTCGTGGACATTTCTTTCAAGTTAATTAATTAATTGGTTTTCTAGTTTTCCAAAAAAATTAGGTGGTGACTCCCTTTAATCCCTTTAAACTCATTTTACCCCTTTTAACCCTGTTTTAAACCTTTTAAAATTCTTTTAACTAATTCTTTTTTAATTGAGTCACCGCGACGTTACTTCCATTCAAAATGTCAACAAACTCTAGAAGCTTTTTGTGAGAAAAATGGTATCATACATGAGGTTAGTGCTCCATATACTCCCCAACAAAATGGTATAGTCGAACGAAAAAATAGAACCCTTAAAGAAATGATGAACACTATGCTTTTTAATAACAGATAGTATTAAATAAATAGTATTACATAATATTAGTATTTACTGTGTACTAATACAAGTCTTATTAGGATTAGTACTCCTTAATCCTAGTCCTATTAGGATTAGTACTCCTTCCTATATCTCCTATATATATCTCCCATGTATTCCCTTATTAGGTTAACACTTCAATACAATCAATATTCCTTCATGGTATCAAGAGCCAGAAAACCTAGATCTTCTTTTCTCTAGATTTTTTTTTCTCTCTTTAGGGCACCGATCGTTCCCTCTCTTCTCTTGGGCGGCGGCAGCCATGACAACCGAGGTGGATCCTCTCGATTCACTTCCTTCTGGCGTTAAACTCCTTCTCAGGCATCTTCATGCCCTGATTCCCGAAAAATTATCAGACATAAATTACCCTACATGGAAAATCACCGTTCTTACAGCCCTAGAGGCCAATTACCTTCTCAAATACGTCGATGGAAGCACAGAACCACCGCCGGCAGTCATCACCGCCATGGACAAATCATAAAAAACCAATCCGGCCCATGCCGCCTGGAAAGCTGTGGATGGCCAGATCCGATCATGTTTGATTGCGGTCATCTCTCCCACGGTTCAGAAACACGTCCGATCCTACACAACTGCTTCAGCCCTGTGGACGGCCCTCGCAACACGCTATGCATCAATTTCTCACTCTCATATTTTTCAATTGCGTAATCGTCTCCACACAATTACCAAAGGCACGAAAACTATGGCGGAGTATTTAGACGAGGTCTCCACCATCATCACAGCCCTCGACACCGTGAACGAAATCATTTCCTAAAAAGATCTCGTCATGTACGTCGTTCGGGGGCTCCCATTAGCTTACTCCTCCATTAAACAGGCGGTTCGCATCAGTCCAACGCCCGTTGACCTGGCTACTCTCTCCTCGTGGCTAAAAAGTGAAGAAATCAACGTGGATCTGGAGAGCAAACTTCTTCTCTGAGAAGCCGCTGTTATGGAGCCGGCCACCGCCCTCACCGCAAGCCAGAACTATCGCGGGGGGCATGGTGGCGGCCGGCAGGGGAGCTGCGGCGGCTACGGTAGAAACAGCGGAGGCCGCGGGCGCGGCGGTCGGCAGGGCAGTCGTCCGCCGTACGACGGTCAGCAGCACGGCAGCAACAACAGCCTGCACTCCTTCGGCAGCGGCGGGCAGTCATCTTCCAGCGGGATCGTCCAACTTGTCAAATCTGTTAGAAAACAGGACACACCGCTGCTCTTTGCTGGTTTCGGTATGAGGAGAGCCGAAATAGTGATAACCGTGCCAATTATGCATCTCAAGCCGGCCCTTCCTCTGAATGGCTGTTGGATACTGGGCCAACATGCACGTTACTTCTGATCTATCCAAGCTTAACGCTCCAAATCCATATCATGGCTCCAATGGTATTACTCTTGGCAACGGTGAGTCCCTTAATATTTCTCACACTGGCATGGGTACCATTAAAACCCCCACCGCTATCTTTCACCTAGGTAACCTTACCCACGTCCCTTCTATTAAAACCAATCTCCTTTCAGTTCACCAATTCACAAAAGACAATAATTGCTCACTCTTGTTCACCTCTAATAATTTTCACATCCTAGACAATACTACCAAGAGGGTGATTTTTCAGGGCCCCTGTGAGCATGGTCTGTACGTTCTTCCTGGCACAAGTTCGTATGCCCACCCAGTTTCAGAAAGCGTTCCTGTGGCTCCGGTGGCTCTTTCGGCTGATGGCCACAGTCTGTTGTGGCACAGTCGTCTGGGTCACCCGTCTACTCAAATAATAAATTCTTTAATGTCTCAATTAGGTTTTTCTTCCATTCATGTAAACAATTGTGACTCCTGTTCAATTGCTAAATCTCATAAATTACCTTTTACTTTATCTGAGAAGCGTACAACTGCACCTTTTAAACTTATTCATTCTGACCTATGGGGTCCTACTGTTGTTCCTTCATTTACTGGTTTTCGCTATTATATTTGTTTTGTGGGTGATTTTACAAAATACACTTGGTTGTGTTGACATCCTTTGAATGGGAGCAACGTCGCGGCGACTCAATAATAAAAAAAGAATTGGTTAATTGAATTTTTAAAAAGGGCAAAGGGGTCAAAAGTGGTAAAAGGGGGTTAAAGGGAAAAGGGAGTCGCCACCTAATTTTTAGGAAAACTAGGAAACCGATTAACTAATTAACCTAAAAGAAATGCCTACGAAACCAATTTGATTCTAGGTAAGGGGTTCAAGTTATTCCGAAGGGAAGGGGTTAGGCACCCTTCGAAATCCACAATTGTGGTTCCCGACTGAGTTCATTTTTTCAAATTGAGGAGATAACAATAATATACCAGTAATATAAATAAAAAATAATAATAAAATAAAACAACAACATGAGAAACGGCCTAAGGTTTGCCTAGCATCGATATATACAAAATAATGAATTGTAAAATATAATTCGAACTCCATTCGAGTAACTTCAATGAAACAAGTCTTGGGTACCTGTAAACACACTTAGTAAAGGTGTTAGTAATAAATAAAAATGAATAAAATTGAATATATGAAATAATAATTTAAAAAACAAAAATCCGTCTTACTAACATGGGAGGCCTTGGAAATCGACGGTAATTTCTTCGTCGACCCTTTTAACAATTTAACAAACAAGTTATATGAACTTAAACTAAAAATTTCCGTCTTTTAATATTGGGGAGGCCTCCAAAACCGACGGAGTGTTTTTTCATTGGACAATTAACAAATATATTTAATATAACCTGAACATCAACAAAACATAACAAACTTATCCCAAGAGAATATGGAAAACAACAACCAAACTAAAACAACACAATTAGAAATGAAAATAACAATAACGTAATATATAAAAATAACATTAAAATAAAATAATAACAAAACCCTGAAAAGTTAAGATAGCAAATAGTTGACTAACAATTTTAAAAATAATAATAATAATAAATAAATAAACATCAAACCGTAAAATAATGCTAATATTAAAACTACAATAAACACAAATATTAATTGACTTTTAGAACTACATTAAACTAAAAAAAAACAAAACAAACTACATAGAATAAACTGAAAACATAAAATAGCTGGGAATTAAATAAAACAAGGCTAAGAAAAAAAATTTACCTGGTTCTGGACGGCGAACCGGAACTACGAGTTTGAGGGAGACGACTCCACCTCCTCAACTCGAAAAACCACAAAAACACTTTAAAATTTTTGAACTATGGGAACCAAGAATTCTCAAAATTTTATGAGTATTCTTTTGTTTTCCTTTCCAAATCCTCCCCTAAAAATAGTGAATGAAGTGGGTTTATATAGAAACTCAAAATTTCTCAAAAAGGATGAAATACCGATGTGGGACAGTTGCAAAATTGAAAATTATTTGAGAAAAGATGTGGGAAAGGCAGATTTTTTTTATTTTTTTATATTATTTATTTTTTGTATTTGACTCAAAATGTATTAATTTTAAAACCATCGGATCAAAATTTGGTGTCAACAACTTGCCCCTTTGTTTTATTAGGATCGATGAAAGAGATCTTGGTCAAACAAAGTTGACGAACCAAATTTGGTTTGATAAACATTGAACAAAACAATTGAGACGTTAGTAGAACTTTTGAGCAAGACTCCACATTGATCGATGGGATGAAAATAATAAACAAAAGACGGAGATTGATTGCAAACTGAGAAAATTCACATACCCTTTGATGTTACTTGCAAAATTGCACAATGAAGGTGATGTACCTTTTGAAAGAAGGATGATGCGAATAACATGTTACTTTGAATGAGGTGACAACCCAGCGTGTCTCGTTGAAAGGCGGACAACCCTACTTGAACTTAATATGTCATTTGAAGGGAGATGACAACCCATCGTGTCTCTTTGAAAGGCAGACGACCCAACTTGGACTTAACATGTCATTTGAAGGGAGATGACGACCCAATCATGTATCTTTGAAAGGCAGACGACCCAACTTGAACTTAACATGTCATTTGAAGGGAGATGACGATCTAATCCTGTCTCTTTGAAAGGCGGACGACCCAAATTGAACTTAATATGTCATTTGAAGGGAGATGACTACCCAATCATGTCTCTTTGAAAGGCGGACGACCCAACTTAAACTTAACATGTCATTTGAAGGGATATGACAACCCAATCTTGTCTCTTTGAAAGGCGGATGACCCAACTTGAACTTAATATGTCATTTGGAGGGAAATGACAACCCAATCTTGTCTCTTTGAAAGGCGGACGACCCAACTTGAACATAACATGTCATTTGAAGGGAGATGACAACTCAATCTTAAACTTAATGTGTCATTTGAAGGGAGATGACATCCCAATCTGAACTTAACGTGTCATTTGAAGGGAGATGACAACCCAACATGCCTCTTTGAAAGGCGGACGACCCAACTTGAACTTAACATGTCATTTGAAGGGAGATGACAATCCAATCTTATCTCTTTGAAAGGCGGACGACCCAGCTTGAACTTAACATGTCATTTGAAGGGAGATGACGACCCAATCCTGTCTCTTTGAAAGAAGGACGACCCAACTTGAACTTAATATGTCATTTGAAGGGAGATGACTACCCAATCATGTCTCTTTGAAAGGCGGACGACCCAACTTGAATTTAACATGTCATTTGAAGGGAGATGACGACCCAATCCTGTCTCTTTGAAAGGTGGACGACCCAACTTGAACTTAATATGTCATTTGAAGGGAGATGACTACCCAATCATGTCTCTTTGAAAGGCGGAGGACCCAACTTGAACTTAACATGTCATTTGAAGGGAGATGACGACCCAATCCTGTCTCTTTGAAAGGTGGATGACCCAACTTGGACATAACATGTCATTTGAAGGGAGATGACAACCCAATCATGTCTCTTTGAAAGGCGGACGACCCAACTTGAACTTAACATGTCATTTGAAGGGAGATGACGACCCAATCCTGTCTCTTTGAAAGGCGGACGACCCAACTTGAACATAACATGTCATTTGAAGGGAGATGACGATCCAATCCTGTCTCTTTGAAAGGCAGACGACCCAACTTGAACATAACATGTCATTTGAAGGGAGATGACAACCCAATCTGAACTTAACGTGTCATTTGAAGGAGATGACAACCCAACATGTCTCTTTGAAAGGCGGACGACCCAATTTGAACTTAACATGACGTATAACAAAATCTGCAATATTAATGTTAGTAGCAAATATAACATAAATTATGCAAACATGACTATTTGACAAGGTATTAACCAATGCAATGATTCAAACTTAGTAATATCATGGACTAAATAAAATGTCAACTTAAAATGGAATAAAAAAGTGTCATATTGAACGGCATGACAAACCAATTTCGAAAGAATTAATTTATTTAAGATAATAAATTGATTTCTAAAAGATATCATTTTGAAAGGCATGATGACCGAAAAATAAAAAGATGTCGTTTTGAAGGATGTGACGACCCAAAAATGCAATTTTGAACTTTGAAACGGTCCACAAAGTTATTTGGACAAATATGAGCATAAAAATAAAATGATGTCAGTTTGAAAGGTATGACGACCCAAATTTAAAAGATGTCATTTTGAAAGGTATGATTACCAAAAATAAAAATATGTCATTTTGAAGGGCATGACTACCAAAAATTCAATTTAAACTTTGAAACAGTCCACAAAGTTGTTTGGACAAATATTGGGCAAAAATTAAAATGATGTCAGTTTGAAAGGTATGACGACCCAAATTTAAAAGATGTCATTTTGAAGGGTATGACTACCAAAAAATTAAAAAAATGTCATTTTGAAGGGTATGACTACCAAAAATGCAATTTAAACTTTGAAACGGTCCACAAAGTTGTTTGGACAAATATCAACAATGAAACAGTCCACAAAGTTGGTATGGACAAATATCAACAATGAAACGGTCCACAAAGTTGGTATGGACAAATATCAACAATGAAACGGTCCACAAAGTTGGTATGGACAAATATGGGGCATAAAAATAAAATGATGTCAGTTTGAAAGGTATGACGATCCAAATTTAAAAGATGTCATTTTGAAGGGTATGACTACCAAAAAATTAAAAAAAAATGTCATTTTGAAGGGTATGACTACCAAAAATGCAATTTAAACTTTGAAACGGTCCACAAAGTTATTTGGACAAATATTGTAAAGTGGGTTTCAACCCATTTTTTATTTTATGAACAATGAAACATATTTTAACTTGGTTGGCGCCAACAATAGTATTGTATAAAAATTTCTCACAATTTTCTCTTTCAACTGAAATTGACATCGAGGTAATTCCTATGGATTCAAGTGGTACCTCAAACGTACTTAAGCAACAACAAGATTTGTCCATCTTGCTATAAACAAAAGCTTTGAACTAGACCTAACATCATGTTTCAAGTGCCCTCACAAGAAAGAAACTTTCAATTTGCGCACATTTAAAGTGTTTTGATTTGGAAACATCTGTTAAAGGCACACTCATACTCGAAAAAAATTTTCAATGCATGCAATTGTGATACCATAGGCTTGACCTTCATGTAAATCTCCGCTAATGTGGAACATTTGAATTGAAATCATGTAGGGCTTGTTAATAGCTTGTAATGTCGGCTTAGGAACGGATAGGATAGTCATTTGGGATTAAAGTGACTTATTCCTTCTTGAGCATTGCACTAAATAGATGCTTTCAACATTTATTATGCTTTAGCGTTTGATTCTCTTTGTTGTCCCTTCTTTTCGCACTTTTGACTTCTTTGAAACTTTGTTTGTCTGAGTTTTCCCCCTTTTTGAATTTTCTCCTTTTTGTTTGGAGTGTTTTTCTTCTTTTTGAAATTTTGCTTTCTTAAATTGGTGGAGAATTTTGAAGCTTTTTTTTCTTCTGAAGTCACTGTTGTTTTCTTGACACTCAGGAACTTTGATAACTTTTGTCTTTGACAAATTTGAATTTTGTATCTTCTCTTATAACTTGCATGTCTTCAGTGCGCTCAAGAAAGTCTGGTCAAAAGAGAGATAGTGCATAAAAGCACTCAGAAAAGGTATAGGCTAAGATGTGGTTGTCCAAAGAAAAGGCTTAAGGCTCAAAGTGGGGACATCTAAGGATTAACATCATTTGGTAGGCTTTGAAAGGCTCAAATGGATCAAAGAAGGCCTACAATCATTTTTCAAATCAAACATTACTCAGAATTTCGCCTCAATAACATTTAGGCCAAGTTCTAGATCAACAATGCAATATAATTGAATTTGATTCAAAACTCACCACACAATGCACATGAAACAATGAATCTGATTTTGTTCTGATCTTGAATTTATACAAGACAACATTTGCAAGTGTAACAAAGTATGAATGAGAGGTACCAAAAGAATCCATTGTTTAACAAGAAGTCAATCTTCATTATTTTTCACATGCACACTTGAACTGTGTTGGCACCAACCTAGTTAAAAATAATTTCGAAAATATAAACATTCAAAGAATAAAAAATAAATAAATAAAAAAAATCTTTTGAAGAAAGAATACCGAACCCAATAAGGGCTGCCTACGTATCTCATTGATGAGAATCAGGTTTGCGTAGTTCTTCCAAATATGACATAAAATTTATAAACAACAAATTACTTTTTGAAAGGAAAAAATAATGAGAATAAAAATCAATGAGCCACATTGAAAGGCGGGCAACCCGAATTGAACAAAATATTTTTTATTTACTATTTAAAGAAAATTTTTACAAGAACGAATGAATCAGTGAGTCACATTGAAGGGCGGACCACCTAAATTTAACAAAAGTAACAAAAATAAAATAATGAAATAATGAGTCGCGTTGAAGGACGGACTACCCAAACTTAAAAAATGTCAATTAAACTAATTTTTTCAATGGAGTATAATAAAAATCAAAGATATACAATGAATGTGACATCATGTAAAAAAAATTAATGCAAAATAAACAAACCAACTCGGAGTGAAGCCTCATAAATACTGGAGTCTGCGTACAATCTTGGTGAAAATTTTGAGGGCATTCCTAAAAATTTTTGCCCCTGTTTCAGCTTCGACAAACCTCCGGTATTTAATATTGTAACAACTATCTCCATTATAAAATTTTGGAGACTTTTACAAAATTTTGCCCCAGTTTCTGTTCTTAAAATTTGGAAAACTTATGGGGAAGATGACCGAGCCTTAATGGCGCCTACGTATCCCGTTGAAGCAGGAATCAAGTCAAACGTAGTTCCAACAGCTTGTAACTTGAATAAAACAAGACTTGAATTATGAATATTCTAAAAACTAGGTTAACAAAAATAACTTTGAAATAATGAATAATACATCACGTATAACAGATATATCATATAATATACAAACAATGAGTGCATGTTATGCAAATATGTCTTGAGTGTCATGCTTAATACGATGCTTTGGTTTCGCTTTACACTAGCTGACTAAGAGTGGGCTTAAAAAGAGACTTGTTTACCCGAGTTGGACAAACTACGGGATGAAGTATAATAAACAACGTTGGATGACCGCAAACCAACTATTTGTTTATCACTTCCAAAGAATTTCAAAGGTGTTTTTCTAAAGGACAATCGTGGAAAGCCAAGTAACCGCCTTTATCCTAATGCATTCTATTTGCCGTTTGACAGAAATTATGTCATGAAATACAAATATACAATAAATAATGAATAAATAACTAGTACGACATGCAAATAATTAACAAAATATACAAGATATAATGAATAACACAATAAAGAATAGTATCTACAATTTGAAAAAATGAACCCAGAACGGTTAGAACCTCTAATGTCCCCAGCGTAGTCGCCATTCTGTTGACATCCTTTGAATGGGAGCAACGTCGCGGCGACTCAATAATAAAAAAAAAATTGGTTAATTGAATTTTTAAAAAGGGTAAAGGGGTCAAAAGTGGTAAAAGGGGGTCACCACCTAATTTTTAGGAAAACTAGGAAACCGATTAACTAATTAACCTAAAAGAAATGCCTACGAAACCAATTTGATTCTAGGTAAGGGGTTCAAGTTATTCCGAAGGGAAGGGGTTAGGCCCCCTTCGAAATCCACAACTGTGGTTCCCGACTGAGTTCATTTTTTCAAATTGAGGAGATAACAATAATATACCAGTAATATAAATAAAAAATAATAATAAAATAAAACAACAACATGAGAAACGGCCTAAGGTTTGCCTAGCATCGACATATACAAAATAATGAATTGTAAAATATAATTCAAACTCCTTTCGAATAACTTCAATGAAACAAGTCTTGGGTACCTGTAAACACACTTAGTAAAGGTGTTAGCAATAAATAAAAATGAATAAAATTGAATATATGAAATAATAATTTAAAAAACAAAAATCCGTCTTACTAACATGGGAGGCCTTGGAAATCGACGGTAATTTCTTCGTCGGCCCTTTTAACAATTTAACAAACAAGTTATATGAACTTAAACTAAAAATTTCCGTCTTTTAATATTGGGGAGGCCTCCAAAACTGATGGAGAGTTTTTTCATTGGCCAGATTTAACAATAAAAATATTAACTTTAATAAAATTTCCGTCTTTTAATATTGGGGAGGCCTCCAAAACCGACGGAGTGTTTTTTCATTGGCCAATTAACAAATATATTTAATATAACCTGAACATCAACAAAACATAACAAACTTATCCCAAGAGAATATGGAAAACAACAACCAAACTAAAACAACACAATTAGAAATGAAAATAACAATAACCTAATATATAAAAATAACATTAAAATAAAATAATAACAAAACCCTGAAAAGTTAAGATAGCAAATAATTGACTAACAATTTTAAAAATAATAATAATAATAAATAAATAAACATCAAACCGTAAAATAATGCTAATATTAAAACTACAATAAACACAAATATTAATTGACTTTTAGAACTACATTAAACTAAAAAAAAAAAAACTACATATAATAAACAGAAAACATAAAATAGCTGGGAATTAAATAAAACAAGGCTAAGAAAAAAAATTTACCTGGTTCTGGGCGGCGAACCGAAACTACGAGTTTGAGGGAGACGACTCCACTTCCTCAACTCGAAAAACCACAAAAACACTTTAAAATTTTTGAACTATGGGAACCAAGAATTCTCAAAATTTTATGAGTATTCTTTTGTTTTCCCTTCCAAATCATCCCCTAAAAATAGTGAATGAAGTGAGTTTATATAGAAACCCAAAAATCCTCAAAAAGGATGAAATATCGATGTGGGGCAGTTGCAAAATTGAAAATTATTTGAGAAAAGATGTGGGAAAGGCAGATTTTTTTTTATTTTTTGTATTTGACTCAAAATGTATTAATTTTAAAACCATCGGACCAAAATTTGGTGTCAACAGGTTGTACCCACTAAAACACAAATCATAGGCATACACCACCTTTGTCATGTTTGAAAAAATGGTCAAAACACAACTCAATTCTCATGTTAAACTTTTTCGAAGTGACAATGGAAAGGAATATGTAAATAACATCTTTAGCCAGTTTCTGCAATCCCTGGGAATTATACATCAAACCTCCTGTCCATACACTCCCGAACAGAATGGGGTGGTTGAGCGTAAGCATCGCCATCTCATTGAAACGGTGGTTACTCTTCTACATCAATCTCATCTCCCTGTCTCATTTTGGGTAAAAGCTCTAGACACCGCAAACTACCTCACTAACAGAATGCCCAGTCACACCCTCTCCAACAAATCACCCTATCAACTCCTTTACCAAGAACTTCCCAATTATACCAACCTCCGCGTCTTTGGGTGTCTTGCCTACCCTTGACTACACCCTCATATTACTCACAAATTACAACCCCGTTCCCGTCCTTTTGGGCTATCATCCTACCTCCAAGGGTTATCGCTGTCTTGACCCACAAACTCATAAAGTCTACATATCTCGTCATGTCAAATTTGTCGAAAATGAGTTTCCCTACGAGTCTATTTCCTCCTCCACAAATACATCATTCATTGGCGTCCTTCCTCTTTTTCCAACATACTCACAGGGTCCCTCACCACCTTCCCCCACACCTCCACCCACTACCCAACCACCCTTCATCACCCCTTCGACTGTCACCCACAATACACCCGCAACCACCACCCACACTCACAACCAACCCGAACCACGTCATACCCACAACATCTCCAGCCCGATCCATTTTGGGTCCTTCCCGGCCACCCCCGAATCACCACCACCCGTGCCACCCCCACTACTCATCCCATGTTAACCCGTGGCAAAGTCGATATCTTTAAACCCAAAACCTTTCAGGCTACCATACTACCAAATACACCCCTTCCCGATAGTAAACCAACAACCTACTCTGTTGCCTCAAAAAATGCTTATTGGCGTCATGCTATGGATGACGAGTTTAAGGCTTTGACTGATCAGAAAACTTGGGTTCTTGTACCTAAGCCCCATGGGCGGCACCCAGTGGGCTGTAAATGGGTGTACAAAATTAAACACAATGCAGATGACAGTATTTCCAGGTACAAGGCTCGTTTGGTTTCTAAAGGCTACAATCAGGAGTATGGGCTTGATTACTCCGAGACATTCGGTCCTGTTATTCGGCAGGAAACCATTCGCCTGGTACTGTCACTCGCCGTGCACAACAATGCTTTTCTTCATGGCATGCTTGATGAAACTATCTACATGACGCAACCACCGAGCTATGTTGATCCCTGCTTCCCTCAACATGTTTGCAAACTCCAGAAGTATCTGTATGGGCTCAAGCAAGCCCCCCGTGCTTGGTACACACGTCTGAAAACGTTCCTCCAGGGACTCGGCTTACGTGTTACGTACACGACACGAGTCTGTTTACTCAACATTCAGCATACGGTACAGTCATTCTTCTTGTCTATGTAGATGATATCATTATTACAGGCTCTATTGCAGCTCTCATTCAGGATGTCACTCGAGCTATGCATACTACCTTCAAAATGAAGGACCTTGGCCCGTTACATTATTTCCTGGGAATGGAGGTTTCTCGGACTGGCAGCGGCTTGTTTCTTCATCAGTCAAAATATGCTCGAGATCTGTTGCAGAAAGCTGGACTGGAAAAATGCACCAGTCAACCAACACCGATGGCAGTCTCTTTGTCTACGAATGGAGCCGACACCCCCTTTGCCGATATCACCCACTTCCGCAGCCTCATTGGGGCTCTACAGTATCTGGCCATTACCCGTCCTGACATCCAGTTTGCTGTCAACTGAGTTTCTCAGCGCATGCATCAACCAAGTGAACATGATTACCATTGTCTAAAACGCATTCTCAGGTACATTTTTGGCACTCTTGGTCGTGGTTTACTCATTCGACCCGGGGACTTGGAGCTTCGGGGTTTCTCAGATTCAGATTGGGCGAATGATAAAAATGACAAAAAATCTACATTGGGGTTTCTCATTTTTTTGGGGCCGAACCTGATCTCCTTGTGTATAAAAAAACAACCCAAGGTCTTTCGGTCCTCGACTGAAGTTGAATACCGCGCCCTTGCTCTTCTTGTTGCTGAGACCATGTGGGTCACATATATTCTTCGCGAACTCCGCGCCACTCACACTGTTCCTGCTCTCTATTGTGACAACAAATCAACCATCTGTGTGGCCAAGAATTCCGTCCTACACACCAGAATGAAGCATGTTGATACCGATTGTCTCTTTGTTCGCGATGAAGTTCAGGCTGACACCATGACTGTGCAGTATGTACCCACTGAAGAACAACCGGCTGATATTCTCACCAAGCCTCTCCCGAGCCGACAGCACGATTACCTCAGTTCCAAGCTTCCGTTCGCTTCCGCTCAACTCAGCTTGAGGGGGGATAATAACAGATAGTATTAAATAAATAGTATTACATAATATTAGTATTTACTGTGTACTAATACAAGTTCTATTAGGATTAGTACTCCTTAATCCTAGTCCTATTAGGATTAATACTCCTTCCTATATCTCCTATATATATCTCCCATGTATTCCCTTATTAGGTTAACACTTCAATACAATCAATATTCCTTCACTTTTAAGCTCTGGTCTATCTGAAAATATGTGGGGAGAAGCATTTCTGTTTGCATGTTATATTCTTAATAGAGTCCCGCACAAGGAGTTAGACAAGACGTCATATGAGTTGTGGAAATGATTTGCTCCTAACTTGAAATTTCTGAAAGTGTGGGGGTGTTTGGCTAAGGTTTGTCTACCTGATTTTAAACGAGTAAATGTTGCTTCTAAGACTTCTGATACCGTCTTTATTGATTATGCTCAAAATAGTGTTGCATATAGATTTATGTGTCTAAATTATCATTCTATTTGTGAATCTAGAGATGCGAAACTTTTTGAGCATATTTTTACTTTGAAAAACAATTCGCCGAGTGATGTGCAAAATAATGCTTCTACGTCTGTCTACTAATTCTCATGTTCTACCTTCTTCTAGAGTTATTTCTATAAGCATGAAAATGAACTTAGAAGGAGTAAGAGACGTAGAATTGAGACAAATTTTGGTCCTGATTTTATCACTACTTTCTTAACTGAAAATTTTGATATTAATTTTAAATAGAAATGACATAAAGACACCATCGAAGTGTCTCACATTTACATAAAGACACCTAAACTTATAAAGTGTTCTATCACCCCACTAAACAACTATATATCATTGTAAATTGACCATTTTTTACTCATTAACTCATCTGGGTTGTTTACATGCACGTTAGGCGCGTCATGGGCCATTTTTTATTTTTATTTACTAGTTTAAAACAACCACATGTCATTTTCTTTCTTTAATATTAATTATTTAATCAATTTTTGTATCTTCCCCAATTGAAACTTAAAAATAACCGTTGCTAGCCCTAAAATTTTGATTTCCATGGCAAGAATAATATTGGTGCTCTCTTTTTTACGACTCCATCATCTTCCTCAAAAAAATAAGGTAGGAATTCGTCTTTTCTCTTTTAATTTCCAGTAGAAACGTTAATTTGAAGTTTTTTATGGTTGAATTTCTTCTCAATTTTGTGATTAGTTTTTGATCGAAAATGTCAAATGCAATGTTGAATCGTATTTTTAATGATGAGAATGATCCGATGTTGCGAGTGAAACTGCGATGCAAACATGTTGACTTACTATCAATGCAAACTTCATGGTCGGAGCATAACCTATCTCGAAGATTTTGGTCTTGTCCATGCTATCGTGTATGTGTACTAATTCTTCTATGGAGATCTTTTCTTTATGTATTTTTCTTTAATTTGTGTTTTGCGTATTTTAGGAGGATGCGTGCAGCTTCTTTAGATGGAGGGATCGAGAAGAATTTGATATACGATTATTTCGATATTAGCAAACAGAATTAAGGAGTTGGAAGAAGTATTGACATCTTATGAAAGTCGTGTTGAAAGTAACCAAGTCATGATGAAGGAGAAAAAGAAGGGCAAATGTTGTAACTTGAAGCTAATCGTCTTGATCATTATTGTGTGTTTTCTATGTTTAAGTCTAACCAAGAATGTGAACGATGAAAGTTGTCTTCTTTACAATGAAGGAAAACCTTTTATTTAAAGGGAAAACCTTACTTGGTCCCCAAGTAGGATTCCTAACCATATCCTACAAGGACTCCACATAATTAGACATTCACTATAACACATTGTTTATAACATCAACGAATTATTTAATAACCAATGAATTATTACATGCGAATTATATAAAGTACACATTATATACATTTATATGGTGTAATTTACATGTTTATGAAATATTAAATATATAAAGGAGTGACGATCAAGATTTGTTATGTATTTCAAATACATGTTAATTTACTTGGATACAATGCACCTAGAATGACCCATTTATCCTGAGATACACATATATCTAAACATATTTGAATATAATTAAACGTACAAAGATCTGATAAGATACGTAATATTATAAATTAGAATATATCGAAAGAATTAGTTTCTAATCTAATAAAATTTATGTAAATTTACTACTGAACTAGTGGGTTTTGTCTTTTTCATCACTTGTATAAGAAAACCAAATAATTTCACTGTCGGTATAATATATAAATATGCCCTTTAACTTTGTTTTGAATCATAGTTATGTCCTTAAACTTTGGGTGTGATCAAGTATACACTTAAACTTGTATAAAGTTGAAAAAATAGACACACATGTCTTACATATCATCCTATATGTCATATTTGTCCTACGTATATTGTGTCATATAGGACTCATGTATTTATTTATTTAAAAATTGGATAATTAAGGTATATGTTTGTACATCATGAAAGTTGAAGTTAAAATTTGAAAAAAAAAAAGTTAGGGTCATCAATTTGTTACTCTCTAGTCCTAATATCTAATCCATCATGAATTTCCCCTTCTATGCTTCACTCGAATTCTATATAATACCCACAATTGCAATACCCTTTTCACCATTCAAACAAAAAAAACAACATTATCTGTCAAAAAAGATCAAGTCTTTTTGTTTCATGAATCTGTGTATAATGGCTAAATCTGAAGGAAAAGCAATTGGGATTGATCTTGGTACAACTTATAGTTGTGTTGGTGTATGGCAAAACGATCGTGTTTGAAATCATTCCAAATGATCAAGGCAACAGAACAACTCCATCTTATGTAGCATTCACAGATACTGAAAGTCTTTATTGGTGATGCAGCCAAGAATCAAGTTGCTATGAATCCCCAAAACACTGTCTTTGATGCTAAACGTCTTATCGGTTCGACGTTTCTCTGATCAAACTGTACAGTCTGATATGAAACATTGGCCATTTAAGGTTGTTCCCGGACCTGGTGACAAGCCTATGATTGTTGTTTAATTTCAAGAATGAGGAGAAACAGTTTGCACGAAGAGGAGATTTCTTCAATGGTCTTGATTAAAATGAAGGAAATTTCTGAGGCTTTTTTGGGACAAAATGTTGATAATGCTGTGGTTACTGTTCAGCTTACTTTAATGATTCTCAAAGACAAGCTACTAAAGATGCTGGTGCTATTGCAGGGTTGAATGTAATGAGGATTATTAATGAACCTACTGCAGCTGCAATTGCTTATGGTTTGGATAAAACAAGATTACTATTACAAATGACAAAGGGAGGCTAAGTAAAGAAGAGATTGAGAGAATGGTTGAAAAAGCTGAGAGGTACAAGTGTGAGGATGAGGCAATGAAGAAGAAAGTGGAGGCGAAGAACGCGTTAGAGAACTACACGTATAACATGAGGAATACTGTGAGGGATGAAAAGATATCAGGGAAGTTGGATTCTTCAGAGAAGCAGAAGATTGAGAAAGCTGTTGATGAAACTATTGAATGGTTGGATAGGAATCAATTGGCTGAAGTTGATGAATTTGAAAACAAATTGAAGGAGTTAGAGAAGTTGTGTAATCCAATCATTGGAAAAATGTATCAAGGTGGTGCTGGTGATGATTATGGTACTGGAAATAGTGGTGCAGGATTAAACAGATTGAGAATGTGAGCAAATAAGCACAATGTAAGTTTTAGAGATATCAAGTATTGTGACATGTAATGTGAAACAAATTGGTCAACATTTTATGTTATGTAATAAAAAAAAGAAATCAAATATATTGAACTATTTGTGAGTTGTCTGATAGTGTATCGGTTCCATGTTTAAGGCCTATATTGAATAACAATATAATCTTTTATGCTGCTCAATAAGTCTTAGCATGACATGATAAGATTTGTTTAGATGAGTATGAGGGCATAAGCATCATATTCCTTTAGATTGGTGAAAATTAATCAACTAATGAATTATTACTTTCTTGAAAGGAAATGAAAGTATCATATTCTCTTGAATGGGTAGATTTTCATGTCTCCGTCTCTAAGGGATGCGTCTCAATATAATTAGTGGTCTAAAGTCAACTTCTATTAGAGGCATTATTTTTCTTATTAATAATTTCTAAAAGAAAAATTTAACATATAAATATATAGATTGGGCCTCATTCTTACTTTAATCAGAAGTTTTGAGTATAAGTCTAGGATGAAATTTATTTTGCCATGAAGAGCTCTAATTTCCTCTTTAACCAGCTTTATGTGTCTTATAAGCTATAATAAAAAGTTTTTGTACAAATATAATAATCAGATAAGGAAATTCTCCATTGGATACACAATGACTAGATTGTTTATAGACAAAGCTAAAATGGTGGGGAACTTCTGAAGTGTTTGGTTGGCCATATACCCAAAAGTAGTGGATGGGGACTCGAAAAACAAAAATACAACTCAGAAGGTGAGTCAAAAGCAACCATATATGAACTCTCTTCGTCCTAATTTCAAGTGTCTAAGTTTGGCTTGACACGAAGTTAAAAGAAATAAAAGTAGACTTCTTACATTTTGTGGTTTTACAATTAAAGATGTGTATAATTCTTTGTCTTAAACTTCTCGTGTAGAATGTTGAAATTAGAAAACATAAACATAAAGAGAGACATTTTTTTTAGACAAAAGAAAAGTAAGAGACTTAAATTGTGACGAAGGAAGTAATATTTATAAGATGATATATCCTATATAAACACCCTCTAATACTAGCTTATCATCAAGAGTAGGCACAAGTACTTTATTGTATATCCATCACCACCACATTTACTATTCAACTTTTTTCTTAGCTCCATCAATGAAAATGACAACTATTGGTCTCTTTCCTTGTTTCATCATCCTTTTATGTTTTTTAGCCTTATTAACAAGCATGTCATATGAAGAATCATCTCATGTGTCAATAAGTGAGAATAACAAGTTTGGAATCAAAACTAAACATTCCATAGTTGATGAAACAAAGGGACAGAGAGGAAGGGCACCATATAGTGGAGCAGATTTACTACGCCGGCCACGACCAAATAAAAATTCAGCAATATCACTCAAACAACCTTCAATGTTTACATCAACAACCAATACCATTTTTATATTCTGTTCTTTTCTTCTTGTATTGATGGTGTTGTGATTTGTGAGTCTCTAAGGCTAATGGTTTCATGTTCTGTTGTAGTACTATTTTGTTTGTTTTGTAAATGAAAAGATGTATGTAGTAACATACATTTTTAAGAATGGTGATGCATAGTTGTCTATCTTCATTTTCACCTCAAATTTCTACTATTACCTATTGTGAATTTGTGATGATAACTTAGTGAAAATGTCTGTTTGCTGAAGTTGAATAGGTAAATGACAGATAACTAGATCAATCGGATACTGTCACACAGGACAATCACAAGTTGATGAATGGTCACACTTAATTCATTTAGAAGATATCGAGTTCATAATATCTCGGTGATCATGTAAGCGACATCATAAATATTGGATTTTATGATTGTTGGTTGGTTCTCAGAACACCAAGACTGCAAAACCAGTACTGAACTGAGAATTATCAGGACATCCAGCCCGATCAGCATTTAAGATCCCTATAGGCTATAACAGTAATGTTTCACTATCGCAGCTTAACCCTCTTCTTGCAATGCCTCTATAAGAATGAGAGTTAATAGTATGGCTACGCAAATATAAGTGTCCGTATGGACAAACATTCGTAAAAGAAAGATCTCTCTAACTATAGAATTTATCTGTTCATTCTCACCCGAGAGATGAATAGATATGCTTGCCTTCCTCCTCCAACAGTCGAAAAGTATTTGTCAAGTGTCATTTCAACTTTTTGAAGAGACAGACAGCAGACCATATCCATATTCCTTCACTTTCTCCAGAAACTAGTAAAATAATCAATAGGGACTTGTCGGATAAGATATTCTCGAGTTAAAAACCTTAATATATACCATAGGATTTAAAAGAGGATTCCAATTGTTTTGCTTAGTTGGCTTTTAGAAAACACAATTCTTTAGGATTCATTAGGAGTTGGCTAGGAATCACTGTCATTATAGTTTGGAATAAATCATAAGAAGCTTTTAGTTTAGTATAAAATGAAATATTTAGCCAAATCAAATGAACAGTGGCTGAGTTGTTTATAATAGTTGGTCCAGAGTGCCAATGTTAAAGGTGAGACAAACAATATTTTCTTGTGGAATGGACATATGCCATTAAAAAGTAGAGGCAGACCAAAAGAAAAGAAATAAAGTTGAGCTAAAGCAACTATAACACCACTTAGAAGAAGATCATATTCTCTTCTTCTGTTTTTTCCCCTTTATATCAATGGTTATTAGGTTTGGTTACGTGTACCTCATATATTCCATCGAGTATCTGTTGCCTCACAGGACAAGTATCAATTAAAATTTTATTCACCAAGGAATATTTGATTCTATTGAAATTTGAGTCATGGTTTTGTATGATTTATGCTCACTTCATTGACCTTTAGATCACATCTTTAGTTGTGTTATACATACACCCTTTGATGAGTGTAGCCAAAGTCCGGATGACTTAGTTGGTTTGGAGGGTGGATGACCCGGGATCGATCCCCTCTCAATGCCTTTTGAGTTGAATGTGTCCTAGAGGGTTTGCCGTGCGGTTTAGTGATTTGCAGGCTATTACACCACACAGTGGGGGTTTACCAGTGTGCATGAAGTGCTCACCCGTAGAGGCTGTGGCAGAGGTGTTAGGACCGAAAATAAGCAGGTGTAATGCGGAAGCTAGTAAAGCAAACCTCGTAAGACCACGAGTAAGAAGATAAACGAGAAATATACCAAAAGACACAAAGATTTAACGTGGTTCGATCATCCGATCTACGTCCACAAAGGAGATGAGCAATCCACTATAAATATGAGAGTACAAAATACAGAGAGAAACAAACTCAACCAATTCACTCAGAATACATGGGAGGTTCACACAAGTGATAACATATCAAGCTTGTGACCCATAAATTCTCCCTCTAACCAAAACTCTCAAAGCTCTTAAGAAAATGTTGTGAATGTTGATTAAGTTAGAAGGAGCATGCCTCTATTTATAGAGTCCTAAACCTTTTCCTACCAGAAAAAGGACTTGACAATCCAAAACATTTTCCTAAAAGGAAAACTTATTTATGGTAAGAAATTTAGGACAAATAAAACCAACAAGAGGTGGAAACAGTTGCACGTTATCTTGGGGTTCCAAAAAAAAAAAAAGGCTTAGTCATGAACACTTGTACAAGTTTCCCAACAATATTCTGTTTTCTGTCTCTTTTTGCAACTGGCCACATAGAAGGAGAAAACCACACAGACCACCAAAGTCATTTAGCTCCATCCAATGAGAATAACTATTGTCTTCCTTCCTTGTTTCATAATCTTGTTATGTGTTCTAGTCTTCACAAGTTTTGCATATGAAAATTCTCATGAATCAAGAAACAGAGGGATTTGCATCTTGAAACATGTATCTGGAGTGCAAGAAAAAGAGAACGAGGGTGAAAGCGCAAGAAGAGGAGGTAAATTCCATTTAGATACCTATAACAATGAGTTTGAGTTAAAAACTAAGCACTTGATAGCTCATGTAGGGAAGGGACAGAGAGGAAGAGGACCAAATGGAGGTTCGAACAACCTTCATCATACGCGTCCTTATAAAAGTTCAGCGTGAAGCAGCCCTTCATCTTCACATCAACTGCTGATGCCATATTCAGATTCTCTCTTCTTCTTGTAGTGCTATTTGTCTTTCCATGATAAGTTCCACTATGTTAGTAAATTTGTAAGTGGACAGTCTTATTAACATGATTTATAAGATTGTTGATGCATTATTTGTCTTTCTTCCTCACGCCCCCTCTCAGGGCGTGGAGTTAGTAAGGGCCCGGGGGTTCATCCAACCTCCCTTCGGCAGTAAATTATACTTTCTATACATGTTAAAATTACTTTTTTATGTATATGTAGTAAAAATGGAACTTCCTTTTGACTTTTCCTAATGTTTACTTCTTCATATTTTAAACCCTTAATGAAAATCAGTAAGTAGCTAAACAGTCATGCCTTAGAACACGGTCCCATATATAGGTAGCCCATCCCAAGATTTGGTACGAAGCTCTTTGAAAAGATTGGTAAGATACTCGACTTCAGTTGAAGATCGGGTGATTGTTCTCTATTTCTTGTATGACCAACTAATATGTGTTAAGCCAAGATAGATAACATAAGCAGAAGTACAGGTAAGATTGTGGTCTCTTGATGAATTGATATCGATATAAACATGAACGGCGACATTAGATCCGATCCATGTGAATAGTTGATTTGAGATACTAAAGGAGACGTTTCACTGCTTGCAAATGTGTGTGATATGGTTGATGCATAAATTAGGAGATTTTATTAACAACATAACAAAGCTTATGTTTGGTATAATAAATGTAAGAGAGTGACAGTGACTTATGTAGGATTTTTAGTAAGCAGTCATCTTTGAATAAATAAATAACATAACATAATATTATATACGACAAAAAGTTTTTGCCTAAAATATATTTAAAGTATTGAAAATGGTATAAAATTACCCTTCAACAACCTACTGACTCCAAAATGTCCTTTTGATCTACTTATTGGCTCCAAAATACCCTTGTCATCCATCTATGGTTCAAAATTGACCACTTCTTTAATTTTTTTAAACTTAAACTCTTTAAATATTTTTTAAAATACTTAACGTTCAACTACTGGTTATAATTTAATTTATTAATATAATTTATAAATCATCCCATTACTCACTCATTACTAGCTAAACCCCATCAAATTAATAATCCAATTATAATATCAAAATCGCCATAAACATTACTAAAACACGATGAAATTATAGATTCCTGAAAATGACATCTAAATTTATTTGAGTCAGAATTGAAGTCCCAATTAAATTTAGGTTGAGCCGCTTATTTAGGAGGACAGTTTCAATAGGATTCTTTTTCAAGATTGAATTATAAATTTATTATTAAAGGTAAAAAAGTAATACATTCCGAATTAATTCATGCACTTTTTTAAATATAATTTTATAAATATATATAATGCAATTGGCAAGCTTATCGGTAACTTTTATTTAAACATTTGAATGTATGATAATTTACTTCTATAGATAATTTTCGCCTCAAATTTTTAAATACACTCAATTGGCAGTAGCTTAATAGTTGTTGCATTAATAATGTGACGAGATTATTTAATTTTGAGGGGTTTAATTAGTAATGGATGGGTAGTGAATTGATTTATAAATCATATTAATAAGTTAAATTGTAACAAATAGATGAGCACCACATATTTAAAAAAATATTTAAATAGTTTAAATACAAAACCGTAAAATAAGTGGTCAATTTGAACCAAAAAGTAGATGACAAGGGTATTTTGGATCAATAGGTGGGTGAGAAGCGTATTTTGGAGCCAATAGGTGGATGGAGGGTAATTTTGTACCATTTCCAATACTTTGAGGATATATTAGACCCTTTTTCGTATTATATATTACTATGCCTTTTTAAAAAAATTAACAACTTTCAATGATTTTAAAAAAATATATATTCAAAATAATACCATATGAGAGGAGAGGAAAGAAAATAAATAAACAATATAACATCATATATATATATATATATATATATATATATATATATATATATATATATATATATATATATATATATATATATATATATATATTGATTTTCTTCTTTTCTAAAAAAATGTATTCAAAATTATACCATGGGAGAAAGAAGGCGAAAGAAAAAAAAAAAAAAGAAAGAACATAAAAACAGTAATACCTAATAAGTTTTAACACTACACACAGAGTTGATTAAAGGAGTATCACATTTATAATATATAACTGTATTTCTATTTTTTTATTCTTCACACTAAACATATTTTGTAAAAAAATTTGATGAAGCAGCGTCACAAGACACTCTATAACCCTTGCTAAATCTCCGTTAGATATTGGAGCTTGCCAATTGCATTATATATATATATATATATCGCAAAATTCCTAATCTTAAAGTTGATCACTATTTCGCCCTTATCTTACCCCTAAAATAAATCAAATATTAATATTTATTTAATTAAATAAATATTAAGTAGTAGTTATATTTGAATTCATGCATCAAAAAAGATTACAATGCAGCCATATATTCATGTATTAAATGTGGTAATGAAGAGTCCATTAATTTTAATTATCAGGGGGTAGTGAAGAGTCTATCAAAGACGCTCACACAACATTATTTATATTTCCTTCTTTCGTCCAAATTTGTGATCATCTTATATTTTATATTAGGTTAATTTACACCATTTTAAATTTTTCATTCCAATTTGTAATTGTAAGAATTCTACCATTTCATTTATTTGTATTCTTTGAAAAACATTAACCCAATAATACAATATTATTAAATTAATAACACTTTTTCAATTCGATTTATCAATTGGTTCAACTTTGCAGATCCTTAATAGGTCAAATGTATTACCTTTTCTTTAGAATATTTTGTTAGTCGTAGAGGTGAATAACTAATTGAAGAAATATTAAAAACTACTAAGACTACAAACATGATTAGACTCTTAGTTATAGTTTCTATAATTACGATTAGGGGTGCACATAGGTCGGTTCGATTTGACTTTTTATTTTAAAAAAATTTAAACCAATTATGTCGGTTTATCAAATCTAAAAATTAAATCAAATCATATAAAATCAGTTTTTTCGATTTCGGTTTTAGTCAGTTCTTTCGGATTTTTTCACTTACATGTGTGATAAACTAAACTTAAAAAATGTTAAGTGACTAGAAACTTTCGAAAAGACTGTCAAATTCACATGAGTACAAAATATTTTTTTTTTGAAATATCATTATGCTAAACTAATAAGATTAAAAGTTAGATCCAAACTGAATACAAAAAATATTTACAAAGTAAATTGTTAACTTTGAATTTGAAAAACTGTAACAATATAATTATAACTTCGGATCTTAACAAAAAACAAAATATTTACAATTTTTACAAGTCCAAATTTAAAATAAAATAGATAAACATTGAAAACTATTTAAAATATATGAACAAAGTAGATTATAAATAATATTTTTTAGTTATAAATAAAAATTTTATATATATATATATATATATATATATATATATATAATTTAACAAATCCAAATTTGAAATAAAATATATAAAATTGAAAATCATAAACTAACTAAAACTATACCACCAAAGTAGATTATATGTAAATAATATTTTTTATCTATAAATAAAATAAAGTATGTGTATATATATGTGTGCGCGTGGATTTGATTCTTTTTTTTTAATACCAAACCAATCAAGAATGGCCGGATTTTTTTTTTCAATTGCCAAGCCAATTAAACCAAACTACAAGTCGATTTTTTTTTTTGATTTGATTTAATTTATTGATTTGGTGACTTAATAATGTGGTTTGTACACCCTAATTATAATATATAGCTACATGTTAAAAGAAAAAGAGAGATGAGGAGAGACAAAGGAGGAAGACATACCATGATTTATATATTAATAGATATTTATATTACAAATACAACTAATCATTACAATTATATTAAACCGTGATGCAAATCAATTGTATAAAGTATATATATAACAAGAAATGCAATATTCCTAATTAATAAGCTTAGGTTAGAGTGGTTGAGCATTAAACTAACATGACTTTGGTCTCGCAAGTGTGCGACTGTGGTGTCGTTGCGGGGATCTCTCCTCACCATTGAACAAGGAAAAGGAGGAGCTCTCCATTCTCGCATACACATTGATTATGTTTTTGCTCGGAAAAGGACCTATGTTCGACGCCAATATCTCCGCCATCCATCGGTTGAAGGTAACGGACTTCCGCTTTCATTTCATCGTAAGCTCTTTTTCCCTTTCGCATTTCAATTCTCTCGCATAATTATATGTTTTTGCTTAAGATATATGCCTACGGTTTTGCAGATCTGTTGTATTACCATTGATTTGTCCAATTCATTCGTTTATTTTGTTTCCTGTTAGATGATTAATTTGAGTAATTGTCTAATTACTTTCTTTGGGAAAATCTGGGTTTTTTTAATGCTTATTCGATTGAATAAGAAGTATCATAAAATTGAGATCCATATATACCTTTACATCCATTTGGAATAGAGGAGTTCAATTTTGTGCAGTGAATAGTGAGCTTGAAAAAGTTTGCATTACTACAAACTCTAACTAGGGCATATCGTAGTTAAGGAAAGGAAGTGAGGCACTTATTCGAATCGAATAGCTGAAACTACTATAACTCCTATATTTTCTGCTTTAAGAGAAGCCTTCTAGCTAGTTTTGAAGTGTTGAAGAGAGAGATAGGATTTTCTAAAGGTAGTTGTTGAGGAAGCAATTTCTAACTGGGATTGAGGCACACGGTCTAGTGAGTTCCAACTTTGTGAATTATACATGCTTAGTTGGGAAGGGATTTAAGGTATTCAGTTTTTTTCTTTTTTGAAGAATAAGTATATCAGGCTTAAGTGCAATTATGGATCAGAAAGAGGTCTTGGTCTGATAATTCTAGAAGTTTGATACAATCAACTTCCAGAAAAGGTGAACAACATGGCAGATATAACTTTATTGAGGAAGTACAGATAGATGAATGAGAATTGAGAATATGTTGGGGCTGGAGGAAATTAAGGAAGGTATAGTACAATTTTACAAGCATTTGTACATGGAAAGGGGGAATATGGAGACTGACATAGGACGGAATCTCATGTAGGAGTATCACCTTGATGGAAAAAGATACTTTGGAGTAAAGTTTAAAGAAAGAGGAGGTAGAAATGCAGATCACATTGGATTCACTATGATGCTCTTCATTGTTAGGTAATTGTTAGTGATATGGAATGTAATATTTAGACCACTAACCACTTCTATGACACATGGACTTTTGAGAAGAGTTCCACTGCTTCTTTCATCGTGCTCATCCCAACAAGACTGAAGGTGATATGAAAGAATTCAAACCCATTAGTCTTGTAGGGAGTGTATTACAAGGTTCTAGCTGGTTGGATGAAATTGGTGACCGATAATCTTATCTCAAATCTTAGAATTCCTTTGTTGGAGGAAGAAAAATTCATGATGCATCCCTTACGGCAAATGATATGAATGATTTAAGGTATCCATCCTAGTGAATGGTACTCCAAGAGGATTCTTTCGAAAGTTCAAGGGAATTAGACCAGGAGAATCCCTAACCATTACTATTTCTTTTTTTTTAATAGATGCTTTCAGTAGGCTTATAAACTAAGTTGATAGGATTCGGGTGTGGGTGTTAGATATGGGTGTGGATCTAGAGGTTGAATCCTCCATGATCTATTTTTTTAGTAGGTTTATAGACAGTTGGTACAATTTGGGTGTGGGTCTAGAGGTTGAATCCTTCCTGATCCAATTTTTTCGGAGGTATGGATTTAGTTAAGGATACAGATGCAAGGATTCGGTTAATAAACCTCAAATATCTAAAACTAGAGTTATACGTCTGAATTATTAGATATTATAGGTGTGTTTGCTATGGAGGAAAATATTTTTTCAGAAAATGTTTTTCAATTTTCTCATGTTTAGTTGGTTACTTTGCTAAATATTTTCTCTAAGAGAGCAAGTTCCTTAAAAATGAGAAATATGACTTTCCTAATGGAAGATGGGAAAACAAGTTCTTAGTGACATTCCAAGTTCATTGTTTCCTCCTCACTTACTCAAAACCCCCTTTCATTCGAACTCCCACTCACCACCTCATCTCACCCCATAAATGTTCTTATGATGATTTGTTTTTTCTTACTTACGAAACACTAGAAAATAAGTTAAAACATCACTTACTTTTCAACAAAACATTTTCCATGGAAAATATTTTTCTTCATACCAAACACACTTGTGGAAAATTAACAGGGTATTCCGAGGAGAAAATATTGATACAGAGGAGGATTCCAGAAGGAGATATAACAAAAAGGAATGACATAGAAATTTCTGTATAAAAGACATTCCATTTTCTTCAATTTCACCTTACGTTTTGATTTAATTATAGAAATTATTGTATTTTTCTCAAATTTCTCCCTCGATTTTTGTCAAAGTACCCAAAATTGGATGACCATATTAATTCCCACACCCACATGGTGTCGACACAAATGTAGCACTGAAACTGAAGGATTCGAGGTAGATGATAAGAGGAGGGGTAATATGTCTTATATTATTTATTGTTTGTTGACAATACACTAGTCTCGTCCGAACTACAATAGAAGGAATCAATTGCAAGTTGGAGATTGGAGAGGATCGACATTCAGCAATGAAAGGAACACGAAACCACCCTATCTCTTTTGGAGTATATGGAACTAGCAGAATAGAAGATTGTTTCATGATGTTGAAATTGCTGTACAAAGAATTAAAAGAACTTATTTTTTACTTGTATTTTTGGGGTAAGGAGAAAATAAATTATTTCTTTTTCCGTAACTGTGGTGTCTAGGCCAACTTGCTTTTACTTCAACTAACTTTACTGGATATCTATTATCTTCCACCCACACAGGTACCAAATAACTCTATCCTCTAAAACCTAAATAGAAATGAAGAAATCACTTACTCCCTACGTCCCAATTTATGTACACCGTTTGACTGAGCATGAAGTTGAGAAATAAGGGAAGACTTTGTTTTTTTACCAAATTGCCCTTATTAGAGTCACTTTGGTACTAATTTTTACTTTTTAGTAGACTTTTCTTCACAATAAAGTGTTAACTGGGATCCAATAAGGATAAAGTGAGGATGATGTCATTTAATAGTTGTCAATTAAAAAAGTGACATTCTTTTTGGGATGGACTACAAAGGGAAGGGTGTCACCATTCCATATAAATTGAGACAGAGGGAGTAGTATTTTTTGCCTCTGCTGGGATTTGAACTTGGTGTGGACTGTGGAGACACTAGGACTCAAGAGAAGTGACACCATGTTGTATTTGATGGTTAAAGCTTCGGCGGAAGACTATGTATGACTCAAGCAGAGTCACACACACTTATTTTTTGACACCTACTTACTGTTAATTAATGAACTTTTTGACTTGTAATCAAAATTGCATTTGCTAAAACAATCCGCATGCATAGCCAAAATGCATCAGCACTATCTCACCATCTTTTCTAAAGAGCCTCAGAGTGTTGCCTGTTGTAGTGTAAAACTGTCTTTCCAACACATTATGTGTTTGAAGAAAAGTGTTTGATCTGTTAATTGCTGCTGATTAACCTCTTTTATAGCACTCTTAATGCTTATCATGTCGAATTTATGTAGGTGCAGCAATTGTGTCGAGTTGCAAAAGATTCAGTGAATAAGCTATGGTTCTTGAAGTTAATATATCTTCACCTCATAGGAGGTCACAGTCACTGACTGCATTTTCAACTTCATCATCATCTAAAAGACAACCACCACGAGGTGATGAATTTGGGAGCTGTGCCACTCTACTTCAGCGCCACCGCTTCCTGTTAACAGCGCTTTCCCTCCTAGCATGTCTCTGCACTATCTATCTCTACTTTGCAGTCACTTTAGGGGCTGCTGACTCATGTTCTGGCTTGAAAGGAACTCAAAAAGCAGCATGCTATGTAGAGCAAGGAAAAACATCGATGGGTAAAGGAAAACTCAAGTTCTTCTAGCACATTGATAATTTTCTAGCTGAAAGAGCGTTTTGCTGAATGACTGCTCCTTTCATTATGAGGGGCATATTCATGTAACTCAGTCTAACTATTCCTCACATGTTATTTCAGACTTGTGTGCAATAGTTTGTTTATATATATCAAATTCCACAAATTTTGATCCAGGAAACTGTTTTGACATGGGGGAAAATTCTCTGTTGCTAAGGAATCGATGCGACTGTTTGAGTTGCATTTTCTTGTGGTATACAGATGTAAATCTGGAAATGTAGCAGTATAACTGGCAAGAGGTCAACTATATATACAGATACGATCAATCGCAGTATATAAGCTAGAAATATAATTAATTGGAGAATTGTGATAAATGATTATGGCTCGACTGGCATCCAACAAGATTAAATCATATAAAGAACAAAATTGGACATAATATTGCTATGAAGCTGAGTAAACAAGTAGAAAAAGAAGTATTCCTACACTACTCTCCTTTTAAATGCTGCTGGCGACGATCATGGAAGATAATGCAAACAGAGGATGCGATCAGCCCCAGCAAGTAGCCAGCCATAGCTCCATAACTCACACATACAGGCCATTCCTACAATCACAGATTTTGCATACATCAGAACAAACAAACAGAGAAACCCAACCTATCCAATTTACAGCCCGGATAGTTCTGCAGAATAGCAAATCAAAAGTACACAAAGACCACAACACGTAACACTAACAGAAGTTTTGCCTGCAAAGGTGGAAGGGGGTAGTCTAGATTTCATCGAACATTGGCTACATTATAAGGTAAAAGGTTGGCTACTTTCTCTAAAGAGGATACTAAAGTTTAGAACACTACATTCAACCAGTTCTCAAACTCAAGAAATCAAAAAGCATGACCATCTCATCTAAGGTCTAATGGAAGAGACACACTTTTACTTAATTATATTTGCAGCAATGACAAACACCTAATAGATAAAAGCACAAAGATGGAAGAACTTGAGTGCTAATCTAATGAATTTTGGTTAGATCACGATAAGGCAGGAGCTATTTTCTAACTATAATTCAAAAACATTCAAGACCTTGTCCAAAAAGTGGACTTACAACTACGATTGCATTCACCAAAGGGGAGCATAATTGTAACACAATGCATATCTCATTTCCTCCCAAATAAAGAATCCAAAGAATGTAAACTTCTTCACGCTCTCTCTCTATGGTTTATTTTAAAGTAGGAAAGCAGAAAAGTTTTCCAACATGTGCCTTTCTTTTTCAGACGAGAAAAGGACATGTTGGTGCCAAGAAGGTATAATCCTATACAAGGAAACGGAGAAAGAGTGAATACAAAAACAAATTATACAAAATGTACAGTTCTTGGAGACGTGGGCTGTTCGGAAAAAAAGAACGAAGTACTATTCAGATTTCATGTTTGATCTACCAAACTGCAGTATGCTAAAGGTGAAATTTTAACTGATCTGAGTTTACAACTTCCTTGTTCGAAAGCTCAGACAAATAGGAACATAGATGCTGATGGATTAGGTTTGCCTTGTAACTTTTATGTTTTTCCATCACAAAACAATTTTAGTTAGTAGACTTGTCAAACTTTGGGCAGAAATAGATTTACTGAATCACATTATTGAATCTGAAACTCAAAAGATTGAGGATGAAAATAGACCATAACCGTTACTGCAACTGGACTGACTTATGGACTGATCATTAGATGTCCCAACTATCCAAGTTTACAGCAGCGTACCTGCCATGGCCTTCCCCAATCAAGTGGCATAGCGCAAGCACCGAGCCATGCTCCAATAACAGCTCCATAGGCTGGTAGGCGGATCATGTAGTCTATGAAACTAAATGCCCTGCAAGAATAAAACATGCATAAAATATATCATGGAGAGTTCTTAGATCAAGATATTAAACGCCCATTAATCAGGGGGACAGAAGTTACTTTGTTGAAGCAAACACTCTGCGCCAATGAGTCCAAGCTGAACCAAAAGCGCAAGTTGCTGGGACAAACTGCCAAGCAACATAATAGAAAACATGAAAAGGACAACTATCAAAGCCGCAAATACAAAAACAATTTTTTATCGAAGTGGCCAACATAGATAGAAAGCATGTTTGTTCTTGCTTTTCAATGATGAATGAACAAAGAGAGAATTTTCAGTACAAAGTGAATGAGCCCCTGAAAATTTCTTTTCCTCTTCAAACTTCAAAGTATTTTAAGAAAAACATAAAATAAAATCACTACATAAGTGGAGACTTATTTGATATATTTTAAGGAGACAACTTTTTCGCAGGAAATAGAAGTCCACAGTTTGGATACTCACAGTGAATGATGACATCAGAAGAGACCAATTCAGGGTCTTGGTAAAATACCTACAGTAAGATAACCAACCAAGGACAAACTGGAGTAAGGACCATTAACTTAGCTCAACAACATCAAAGTAACTTCTTTCTGATAAATAAAATCAAAGCAAATAAACAGCCATTAAGAATATTGATAGAGTAGTATAACGAGAGGGAGAAGGATTCACATATGGTATTCATTGACCTGGAAAAGCCTACGACAAATATCTATGGGTGTTCTTTGGAATAGTTTGGAGCTAAACATGTATAGGTAGATCACATTGGAGCAATTTAGGACATGTATAATGGAGCCAAGCGCTAAGTGAGGACAATGGGAGGTCACTCTAATTAAACTTCCAAGTCGTGATGGGACTGCACCAGGAATCACCTTGGTCAGTTTCAAATTGCGTTGGTGATGGATGTACTAACAAAGCATATTCAGGGAGATATGCCATAGTGTATGCTTTGCCGATGACATGGTTTTGATTGATGAGACACATGACAGAGTTGACCATAGATTAGAGGTTCGGAGACCGAGCCTGCAGTCTAAAGGGAGAGTTCAGATTGAGCATGGCTAAGACAAAACACTTCAAGTGCAAGTTTAGTGATATAACTCACGTGGCAAATGTGGAAGTAAGAAAGTATCAAGTACCTAGGGTAAAAATTTCAATGAGATGGGGAGATTAATGATGATGGTACATGTCGTATTGGAGGGGGTTATGGAATGTAAGCTTGCATCTGGTGTCTTGCGTGACAAGAATGTGCTATCAAACCTTAAAAGTAAGTTTTATAAAGTGGTGGTCAGGCTAGCTATATTGTATGTGGTGAAGCATTGGCCGGTCAAAGAACTCACATGTTCAAAAGATAGGAGTAGCTGAGAATATTGAGATGGATGTGTGGGAACACTAAAAAGCTATGATCCGGAACGAAGTTACTTGAAACAAGGTGAGAGTGATCTACATTGTAGACAAGATGCGGTAGGCAAAACTGAGATGGTTCATACATATGAAGAGGTGCATGAGGTTGACTATAGTAGCAGGTAGATGTAGGTCAAAAAATTCTTGGAGATAGATGATTAGACAAAACATGACTCACATGTAGTTCAGCAAGGACATCACGGACATCATCTTAGATAAGAAGGTGAAGAGGTCGAGAATTAGGGAAAAAGTTAGTAGGTTGCGTTGTCTAGTTTCTCTTTTCAGTATTGTAATTATTACTCCATTCAACCTCATTCTTCAATTTTAGTATTACTTGTTAGTTCCTTAGCTTTAGTTACCATTATTTTGTTGCTGCTACAATTTTTTTCTTCATTCTTTTGAGCATGACTTTTCGACTATATTTACTTTATGTACTTGATTTATTATGTGTTTTACATGAGCAGAGGGTGTATCAGATATGTTGTAAATTATTCACGTAGTCAATGAGATCAGACATTGCGAAGAAATGAACCTTGGCCTTAACTCCGCCTCAAAAGCCAACTCATGAGGGGAGGATTCGGATTGCTCACAACCATAAAAAAATACCACAGCCCATTCCCCAACCAATGTAGGAGGTGGCACTCCCCTTACGTCCAGTATTAAACAACCAAAGACTGCGGTGTGGATAACACAACACAAACATTGAAAAAAGTTACAACATGGATTAATGGATCTGACACTTATAACATGTAAAAATGTAAAATTTTGGCCTAGCTCAACCACAAAAGGTAGCTCATGAGAGAAGATTGTCCAAGACCAAACAAGGAGACCAAAATGCATTTCCTCAACCAATACGGGGCATGACAAACAAAAGCACAAGATAACTCCTATGTTATAAGAGACAAAAACACAAAACAACATCTCCGTTTTAGAAATATATAAGTTCTATTCAAAAGAGAATGTGTCTGAACGGTAAATGGAGGTCATTTTGGAAACTCAGAGAACACTTAGTGATCTATGGTGTATGTAGATCAAACCCTTTTCGCCCAAGCTCAAGCATAGATCACTAATTTGAAATACTTATAACAGAGAGTAACAAATGCATATATGATTACATACTCGAAACCAACAGGTGCTCCCAAGATAATAGCTCCCAGTGCATTAACAATGGCCCCTACAAACATAAAATAAGACAAAGCATTCGCAATATTGAGTACCGACAATATTGGGGATAGAATATTGTTGATGTAGTCCCAGCTAATGAAACCTGCTTCACTTGTCATAAATATTTTGAGGTATACTAAAGAGGAAAGCCCGAATAAAGGCAACACACATGAATACACAGTTAATAGATGAATCATTACTTCAATGGGCAGTGGCGGAGCCAGGAATTTGACAAAGGGTGTCCAGAAATAACAACTTGTTATGTTAAGGGTATCCAAAATATGTTATTTAATCATTTCGTATATCATTTTACTTATATATATGGTATTTTTTTCCGACGAAGGGTGTTCAATTAACCCACCTGTCAAGGGGCAAATACTGTTCCCAAGGACTTCATGCAACAGATGCATTCCGAGAAAAAAGACATGGTTCCAAACCAAGTAATAAACTTATACAGTACCACAACATAGAGTCTCAATCCCTGCGTTGGCTACATGAATTCTCATTATCCATTAATCTATATTTGTTCTTCAATACAGAGAATTCATTCAGAAACTTCCACACATCTTTCACTGTAAATCATTTCAAAATCAAAATGCAAATGCTTATTTTTCTTTAAAAAAAGTTTCTTTTGCCAATTCAAATCCTTAAACTTCATCTGACTGCATGGAAGAAGGTTTTTCATCAATGTGATTCAGAAAAACGCTCTCTTATGTTTAAGGTATTCAACAATTATTACTCAACATTAACAACAATAATAACAAACCCAATGTAGTCCCTTACAACGGAGTCTGGGGAGGGTACAGAGTGTACAAAAACCATACCCCTTATCTCGAGAAGATAGAAAGTCTGTTTAAACAATGTATTACTCACAAAAAAATCAATTTAACATCATTTCAGCAAGTATTTCACCAAATCACCACATATAGAATCCAACCCAAAACATATATATATAGAAAAAAAATGTAGAATTTTGTTTCGAAGAATGACTAACCTACAACAAGACCCACATACCCTCGTACTACAGCTCGGAAATACTACAAAAACACAAACAATTTCAAAATTGAGAGATTTACGATTTTCCAAAATGTTAAAATTCAATATAATCAAACACACACACACAAAAAAAAAAGATTAGAATTATTACAGAGCATTGCTCCTTATCTTGTTGAAAATTAGCGAAAAGAATCATCAGCCCAGGACCCTCAAATGCCTGGGGAAAAAAATGAAGCCTAAATTCAAAATCGAACTACACAGATTAGTCTCTATTTGTACCATATAAGTTAATTTTATAGATACCCAAATCATGAGAAGCGTCGGTGTTGGATGCGTAATGGGATTGGTAGGGAATACAGTATGAGCAACCATGGAAGTTAAAAGCAGTATAACTCCAAGAAGGTAATGAAGACGAACAGCATGCAATGGTGGAATGGGCAAGAATACGCCATTTTCACTGATTAAAGTATCCATGACAACTGCAGTTTTCTTCTTCTTTAATTATGCTGTAAATCACCAACGATTATGTAATATCAATGGAAACACATATTGATTTTGGATGATAAAATAAATAGAGAAAATGCCATAAATAGTCCATATCAATATGAATAGGTGATTCTTTAATTATACGCTTACCAAATTTAGTATTTTAAAAATTAGACTTTTATTCCTTAAATGTATTTATTTAGTAAATAATCATTTTAATTATGGTTAAGATTTTATTTTAATTAATGTATCTCGTTCATAGTTAATTGTGTACAACTAAGAATTTGAGGAAAATAAAAAATTAGAAACGGAGAGGAGTCAAATCCTTTCTTTAAAGTTATCTTTTCTTCAAAATGTCATCTTTATAATTAAAAATAATTTAAATTTTTATTAACTCATTTTATTTATTTATTTATTACTTTTTATTAAAATCTAAAAAACCGACGGACACGATCCTTTAGTTCGTCATTTTTATCAAATTTTCAAAAAAGTAATGGACAGCGTCTTATTGTCCGTCGCCATTCAAGATTCTAAAAAAATTAATTAAATTCGTCTTTATTTTTTAAAAATAAAAAAATAGTAAAAATAAAAAAGCGATGGACGGCATTGCACTCTTCAAAAAATATGAATTAAAAAAAATTAAAAGTGACGCAATCTGTTGGTTTTGAATAAATGACGAGATTGAATGCGTTATTTCTCGATCGCTTTTGGCAAAAAAAGTGATCCAATCCGTTGTTTTTTTCGTCTCTTTTAACAGTTTTTTTAGTAATGGTTGATCCTAATGGCACACTTGGCCTGCCTTCCTATTGTATGAAAGACTGAATAACTTTATACATAATCTTAGAGCCGTCAATATGGGTAAGGCCCGTTGGGCCAACCTGACCTAACCCGGGATTTAATAGGGCTGAGCTAAGACTTTTAGAGCCCATTTTAAAAAAAGATTTTTTAGCCCAGCCTGAATAAGTCTGCTCATTTGGGGACTTGAGAAATATCGGTAGGGCCGGCCCGTGGGCCAATAAAAATTAATTAAAAATATATTATAATATTAAAATGTAAAAATAAAGAGAGTCCAAAATCAAAACAAATAGTTTGATATTTCTATTTACATATTTATACTTTTAGTTGAAAAAAAAATTAATAAATATCAAGGAAAATGCACAAGTACCCCCTAGACTATAACCTAAATCCCAGAGATATACATTAACTAAACTAAGGTCCTATTACCCCTGAACTTTTTTTTTTTTTGTAATTTTATACACCTTTTGTCTTATGTGGTACTCTATGTAACTCCACGCAATTGAGGCGCGTCAGAGATATTTGGATGCCACGTAAGCAAAGAGGTACACAAAATTACAAAAAAAAAAAGTTCAGGGAATAATACGACCTTAGTAAGGTGTGTCTTTGTGATTTCGGTCATAGTCTTGGGGGTACTTGTGCATTTTTCCTAAATATTATAAAAATAATTTTATTTGTGAATTTGATTAACAAGTAGTGACATTAAGTCTCATTTGTTTCCATTAAGATTAAGACGTCTAAATTTGAATACGCGCTTAAATATTAAGATGTGCATTAAGATCTAGATGTGTAAATCTGAATATTAAAATATTGTCTCTGAATCTGAACACTAAATTATTGGGACACTTTTTTTTCAATATATGAATGCACATATGAAATTAAACATTATATCAATAAAATATTATCAAAACCTTGTTAGTAAAATAGTTTTTTTTCATATAAAATAATATTTTGTTCATTTTTTACAGTAACAAGGTAATATGATTTATCTTTTAAGAACTCTACATCAAGTTACATCATTAATATGACTATTTTTTGCACTCAAAATACTTTGATAATCTAATATAATGCAATTTAAAATAGTTTATATAGAGTAGTAAACATATAATTTAGAAGAATATTTTATTTTATTTTATTATAGAAATTTATTATTGTTATCGATCGAATAACTAATACTTTCTTATTTTTTGAAATCATGCTAAATATTATATCATGGGAGTGCTTATCAATTCAAATATGTTGATTAATTTATGAAAGTAAAAGATGTATATTAAGTTAATATGAATAAAGGAACTCATAATGGCAAGCATGTAATTAAATAAGAACAACTTTTATGAGTTGTTGTGATTTAGTTTAATTAAGATAGGAGTCTTAATTTTTTTGTCTGAATAGTGTTAAGGGTGTGTTACATATTTGATTCATTCAGATATATCCAGACCCATTAAGAGGTTTATAAAAAAATAAAACAAACGAACTTAATAAATTGAATCTGAATAATTAAGATTCAATTCTTAAAAACAAATACATGAGGCAAATCTGAATGATTAATGTCACGCCCCTTTTTTCCCTCTCAATATTTTGAATTTTATTTGTTTCGAAAGAAAAAGAGTTTTTCCAATTAAAGTGACATTTTGAAAAGTGATAATTATTATTCAGAGTCGCCACTTGGAATTGAGTTTTGGTGTTCCAAGTCGCCTTATTTAAATCCCTAATCAAAAGGAAATTTGACTCTATTTTTATTGGTCTGCGAACTAGAAATCCGGGTAAGGAATTCTGTTGACCGAGGGGAAGGTGTTAGGCACCCCTCGAGTCCCGTGGTTCTAGCACGACCGCTTCATTGACTTTGATATGACTAGACTTAATTTTGAATATTATATTATTTAACTTAATAATAAAAATATTTTTTTTTTACTTTATTTTCTCATTTATTTTAAACCTTTCAAAATCATTTTATTTATTTTAAATCTATTGAAAATTATTTTATATTTATAGTGTGTGTTCATTAATTCAAAATTTGAAACACTCATATTTATTTATATATTTATTATTTATTTATTTATTTTTGTTTTTACGTTTTTTTTATATTTTTTATGTTATTATGGGGATGAATTTATATAGGTATTTTATAGTTAGAAAAAAAATTTAGAGTTCACGTTATTTTGGGATTTCTATTTTTTTTTAATTTAAAAATAAAAAGATGAAATTTTATGAGATTTGAATTAGTTTTAAAATCACAAAAATTCTAAATAGATTAGGACTATATTTATTTTTTAAGAAATGTTTAAAAATTTTATTTTTTTTAATGCATGTAACAATTTAACATTTTGTCTCTTTTTAAAAAAAACAAATTAATCATTATTTTAGATCAATTTTTTTGTTTACGTTTGTTATCTTTTTCTTTTTTTGATATAACTAATTTTTTTTACGTTCCTTACCAAAAAAACAATTTTGTGCTACATCTTTTTTGTTATCTTTTTTTTTTTTTTACTTTTTGTTCTTTTTTATGTTTTTAACTTTTTTTTTTAATCTTTTTACGTTTTTTTTCTGATTCTTTTTTTTTCTAGTTTTTTTACGTTTTTTTTTTTACTTTTTTTTTTTAAATTTTCTGTTTCTTTTTTTTTAAAAAAATCTGTTTTTTTTCTTTCTATCTCTTTTTTTAAAAAAAATTTATTTTATCATTATTTTTTATTATTATTTTACAGATTTTGTCTCTTCTTTTTTTTTTCAAATTCTTTTGTAATAATTTTGTTACTCTTTTATTTATTTTTTTTAATTGTATTTTTTTTTTACATTCCATTAATTTTATATTTGTATTTTTTTCATTTTTTCATTTTCCTTTTTTTTTAAAATTTTTTTTTTATGCTTTTGTATCTTTTTTTTAACGTTCTTTCTTTCATTTTTTTTTTCTACATTTGTTTCATTTTTTTTTGCTTCTCTCTCTCTCTTTTTTTTTTTCATTTTTCACGTTGTTTTCTTCTTCTTTTTTTATTTTTATTTTTTAAAAATTTTCTGTTTCTGTTTTTTTTTTTAAAGTTCTGCTTTTTTTTTTCTTTCGTTGTTTTTTTTTTGTGCTTTCTTATTTTTTTTTCTTTTGTTATCTTTATATAATTTCTCAAATTTTACTTCTTCTTTTTTTTTTTTTATTATTATTATTATTATTATTAGTTTATAATAATAATCCCTAAATAAAATTTATTTCTTCTTTTAATTAGAATTCTACTTAGATAATTTATTTATTTATTTATTTTTAAAAAATTATTTATTAATTATTATTTTATATCCTAATCTAACAAGTCTACAATAAATTCAACAAAAATCTTCCAAAGTGAAAATAGATGGAAAGATATATTAATCTATTCAAATTCAACAATTCAATATCATGAAGCCACATAAATTGCAAAATGTATCTAAAAAAACATAATAATAATAATAACGTAAAAATAATCAATATAATACATGTGATTTGAAGTATTTCATACTATTGGAATCAAATTTTCCTAGAAGTAATATTATTTGAATCACGCGAAAATTTATAGTTACCTCGCTGCGAAAATTTATACCACAAAAGCGAGTTGTTCTCCATGAATTCGGAATCACGATCAAAGCGCTAACTCTAACCTAATTCTCAAAAGAAATAACTCATTTTTCTGCTCTTTGTGTTTGCTCTATATCTCTCTGTGTCTCTCTGTATTTCTCTATGTATCCTCTATCCCTCTTTTTACATCTCTCTCTATTCTTTTCAACTGAACGTGTTTTTTTTTATAATTATTTTGGCTGAGAATTTGGTGCTAATTAAAAAAAACATATAGAATTGGATTAGGATTTAATTTGAAATATTGTTGAGGGAATTGGGGTTGAGATAAGGATGGATATAAAATGAATAAATAATAATAATAGAAAATTAAAAAAATAAAAAAAAATGGAAATAAACGTCCAAAGAGAGAGAGAAGAAAGAAAAAATAAAAAATAAATGGGATGAAATTTTTTAGTAAAATAAGTTAGGAAGTTGGGAATAATTAGGATAAGGGGAAGGTAATTTGAATATTTAGGACTCCCCTTTTTTCTTCTTCTACCATTATTTTTAAACTAATTAAAAGTTGAAGATTTAAAACAAATACCATATATTCATAATTTTTTATTATTAAAGTAATTTACAAAATTTATTTATTTATTATTTATTTTAAATATAACCCTTTTTTAAAAATTGGTGTTTGACTCTTTATATTTTGGTAAAAAATATGCCCCTCTTTGCTTGAAAACATGAAGAGTTTTCATGCAAAGACGTGAACAATGTGACTAATTTTTTACTGAAATATTTATGTGAAAAATTTATAGTAGAGAAGAGGTTTGACTGTGTCCTAACTTTTAAAAACTACCTATCCTATGTTGAGATGATAAGGAGTCAGGCGTAGTTCCAACGAGTTAGGTAGTCGAGTGAGGTTTTGTTGAGATTCCGATTCGTAGCTCCAGCTATTACGTAAAAAACAAAATGCAGAAGTAAAGATATGAAATCCTATCTACTCCGATAGTGCTAAGTCTTCATTTTGGATTCTCAGATATCGCTTCACCCTCTTTGGGTAGGTTCATCGATTCCGAACTTTGCTCTGGACTTCTGAGTTTAAGACTTGAAACTTCATGACTTGACTTCAACTACTGACGTTCTTCCGCATGATATTCTTGAAAACTTATTTTCTTGAAAGGATGAATCTTTTATTTTTGAACTGCAAATTTGTATACTATGTAGAAACCTGCACACAAAATAAAATTTTCTGCCTAGTTTGCACTAGAAAATTTTGTGAGTTATTTATGAAAGCTATAAAAGTCTATACTAATAATAAAAATAATATTTTTGCAGCCTATTACAAAATGTAAAAATAAATAAGACAAAAGGGAGTTTTGTACCCAAATTGCAATCATGGGTTATTGTGCCATGTGAAGACATGGAAAAAAAATAGGGGTTATTATGCCCTATATGCAACCCAGAGGTTATTGTGCCCTCTGAAGTCATAAAAAATAAAATAGAGGTTATTGTGCCCTATATGCAACTAGGAGTTATTGTGCCCTATGAAGAAAAAAATGATAGGGGTTATTGTGCCCTATATGCAACCAGGGTTATTGTACCCTATAAAGACATAAAAAAATGATAGGGGTTATTGTGCCCTGTGAAGAGAAATGATAGGGGTTATTGTGCCCTATATGCAATCCAGAGGTTATTGTGCCATGTGAAGACATGAAAAATAGGATAGAGTTATTGTGCCCTATATACAACCAGTGGTTATTGTGCCCTGTGAAGACATAAAAATGATAATAGGGGTTATTGTGCCCTATATGCAATCCAGGGGTTATTGTGCCCTCTGAAGACATTAAAAAATAAAATAGGGGTTATTGTGCCTTATATGCAACAAGGGGTTTTTGTGCCCTGTGAAGAAAAAAATATATAGGAGTTATTGTGCCCTATATACAACCAGGGGTTATTGTGCCCTGTGAAGACATAAAAAAAATGATAGGGGTTATTATGCCCTATATGCAATCCAGGGGTTATTGTGCCCTGTGAAGACATGAAAAAAAGGATAGGGGTTATTGTGCCCTATATGCAACCAGAGGTTATTGTATCCGTTGAAGACATAAAAATGATAGGGGTTATTGTGCCCTGTATGCAACCAGGGGTTATTGTATCCTGTGAAGACATAAAAATGATAGGGGTTATTGTGCCCTATATGCAATCCAGGGGTTATTGTGCCCTGTGAAGACATGAAAAATAGGATAGAGTTATTGTGCCCTATATACAACCAGGGGTTATTGTGCCCTGTGAAGACATAAAAATGATAATAGGGGTTATGGTGCCCTATATGCAATTTAGGGGTTATTGTGCCCTCTGAAGACATTAAAAAATAAAATAGGGGTTATTGTGCCCTATATGCAACCAGGGGTTTTTGTGCCCTGTGAAGAAAAAAAAACTATAGGAGTTATTGTGACCTATATGCAACCAGGGGTTATTGTGCCCTGTGAAGGCAAAAAAAAATGATAGGGGTTATTGTGCCCTATATGCAATCCAGGGGTTATTGTGCCCTTTGAAGACATGAAAAATAGGATAGGGGTTATTGTGCTATATGCAAGCAGGGGTTATTGTGCCCTATGAAGACATGAAAAATAGGATAGGGGTTATTGTGCCCTGTGAAGACATAAAAAAAATGATAGGGGTTATTGTGCCCTATATGCAAACCAGGGGTTATTGTGCCCTGTGAAGACATGAAAAAAAATGATAGGGGTTATTGTGCCCTATATGCAATCCAGGGGTTATTGTGCCCTGTGAAGACATGAAAAATAGGATAGGAGTTATTGTGCCATATATGCAACCAGGGATTATTGTTGAGGGAATTGGGGTTGAGAAAAGGATGGATATAAAATGAATAAATAATAATAATAGAAAATTAAAAAAATAATTTTTTTTTGAAATAAACGTCCAAAGAGAGAGAGAAGAAAGATAAAATAAAAATAATAAATAAAAAGTAAATGGGATGAGATTTTTTAGTAAAATAAGTTAAGAAGTTGAGAATAATTAGGATAAGGGGAAGGTAATTTTAATATGTAGGACTCCCCTTTTTTCTTCTTCTACCATTATTTTTAAACTAATTAAAAGTTGAAGATTTAAAACATATATTCATAATTTTTTATTATTAAAGTAATTTACACAATTTATTTATTTTTTATTTATTTTAAATATAACCCTTTTTTAAAAATTGGTATTTGACTCTTTATATTTTGGTAAAAAATTAGGTGTTCACAATTAAGATTCAAAAACAAATGAGACCTAATATAATGTAATGTTATTTTGTTGGTATTTATGATAATATTTTTAAATTATAATTTAATTTAATAATTATAAAAAATATAATTTTTTAAAAAGTGGGTTGGCCCGGCAAGCCTGTAGCCCACGTACTTGTGGGTTGAGCCGACCACTTTCTGACCCACACAAAAAATGGGCTAATCCGGCCTAATCCGTAAAATGTCAAAGTCTGTATGAGTTAGCCCGAATGAGGTAGGCTAACCCATATTGACAGCTCTACGTATCTTTGTAAAGTATGAATGTCAAAACATTTTAGATATAAAAAATCATCTTAACAACTTTATCTAAAATCTGAACAATAATAACAATAGTGTTAGAAAAAATATGAAAATAAGGACTTGATTGGCTTGTCTAACTTGTCTATCAAGCCTCAAATGAACTAAGATAGGTATCATGATAAGATCCACGATTACATGACTATTCTACTAGTAATGACTAATTATCAAATAAATTAAACTAACAAACCTGCAATCCTCTAAAAAAATGAGATCTCACCAAAAGCTGATAGAAAGATATTTTATTCGACAATAGTATGATCATCAACACACTTGTTAAATAAAAAATTTAATAAATCATGAAATTCATATCCACATGATGATCATGCCCTTCGATTTAGGAGGAAACTAAATTAGAGGTTGAAAATATAGATGAAGAATGATTTTATCCCTAGAAAGAAAAATTTATAAACCTTATAGAAGTTGTCTAAAGTTCTTATTTTAACTTTTGACCAAGATTGGGTGAATATTTTAACTTCTGACAAGGTATCGTAGAAAGTTGGAAAATTGAGTTTAGGAAAAAAAAAATTGTGAAGGAAAGTGCAGAAATTTCTTAAGCAACCATTAAGCGAAGCTTCAAGCTTTAATTTTGCATTTCGAGTTAACACAAATACGCTTTTGCCGACTATAACAAAAATCTTCAACATGTGATGGACTAATTCCTCATACTTCTTCTAAATCACCAAATCAAAATACTCTCCTTAGCAAAATCAAATACATATCCGAATTTCCGTAGGGAAATTCAATTCAATTCAAAGTCCGTCTATGATACTTACGTAACAATGAGCATCAAGGAAACACCTAAAAAGCTGAAGCTTTTGCCGACATGAGTTGAGTAAGATGAGTGAGCTAAATTCTGTTTGAGGATGCATTAATTACTATGGATTGGAGTAATGGTTGCGAAGAAACACTATGAATGGAGTCAAGTTATCTTCGATGGTGTTTCAGTGGAGGAAGAACAGTAGAAGATGGGTTTGGGGTTTAATTTGGTTTTAGTGGATCGGATCCGGGTTAAAAGAGAAAATCGGGTCATTTAGAGTGTGTTTGGTATGAAATGTTTTCCAATTTTCTCATGTTTGATTGGGGCAAAAGTTTTGGAAAACATTTTTCAAAGCTCTCCTCCAATTTCCAATTACATTTTTTTTTGGAAAAAACATCAATTTTTTTTTAAAAAATCAATTTCAAAATTTTATTTTTTCACCCGATCCCTGACCACCCTCTTTTGCTTTTTAAAAATATTTTCAACTTAAATTTTTTTTATTTTTAAACTCCTACCCCCCTGGCCAGCCCCCCTATTTTGCTTTTTAAAAATACTATCAACTTCAAATTTTTATTTTTTCATTCCTATCCACTCTCTCTGCCCCCACCCCCACTATCCCCCCACATCCCCACCATCACTACCCAAAAAAAAATTATTTTAAAAAAATATTTTCAGTTTTATAAATTATTTTCTACTCTAGTAAAAATAAAAGATGTTCCTCAAAAACATTTTTCATTCATAAATTAAACACTAAAAATTTATCTCCAGAAAATATTTTCTACGCACCAACCAAACATGAGAAAATAAGTCCAAAATCTACTTGTTTTCCAGGAAAACATTTTCCATGGAAAACATTTTCCTTCATACCAAACACATCCTTAATTGAAGTTGGGTATTTTTAGCCGATTTTGGCTTTTCATCTAATTGAGGGGTATAAATAATGAGATTGATAACGATAGGGATAAAAATAACTTCTTTTTAACGACAATGATATAATTAATCAATAAAACAAAATTAAAGAATATTTTTCATCATTTTCTCTATCTTAAAAGATTCGAAACATCATAAGTAGTTCACATCTAACATTTGAATTGATTTGGTGAAGACTTAAGATGGATTGGGTTGAAAATTAAGATTTGAGTTTGAAAATAATTATTTTTAGGTTTTGATGAAATAAGCTCATTTTGCAACACATTTTTAACTGTAGCCCTTTTTTATAATTAATTTACTACTCTAATTTCAAATAGTCTTTTTGATTTATTGTTGTAAAAATGACAAAAATTCCTACCTTAAGTTCACTTATTACCCTTTTCTCTATTATTTTAAAAATATTTAAAATTTCTCATTTTTAAGTTAAATGAGGCACATACAAAAATATGATAAAAAAATAAGGCGGATATAAAAATGTGACAAAGAATGAGGTGGATACAAAAATGTGACAAAAAATGAGACAAAAATAAAAATGTAAAATTGAGGCGGATACAAAAATGTGACAAAAAATTAGGCGAATACAAAAATGTGATAAGAAATTAGGGAGATACAAAAATGTAAAAATGAGGCGGATACAAAATGTGACAAAAAATGAGACGAATAAAAAAATGTGACAAAAAATATATAATGTATCCACCACCTTATTATTGTATCAGTCCTATTATGTATCTGTATTTTTGTATATTATTTTTTAGAAATTTTGATCATTAGAAATTACGAGGAACAAATGATCATTTAGCCCCAAAAGTATACTATTTATGTCATTTGCTCTTTATTGTTTGAGTTAATTTTTGCATGTGTTTTCCTTTTCCGAGCTGACTGAAGAAATGAAAAAAAAAAGAAGAAGAAGAAAAGAAAACGTAAATAATATATATATATATATATATATATATATATATATATATATATATATATATATATATATATATATATATATATAATACAAATTACAATGAAAAAAAATTATGCTGAAATTACTTTTCTTGCCACTTCAATTCTTAGAGTGATACTTATATTTCTTTTTAAAAATATATAGGAGGGTACCAAAACAGTAATTGAAATGTTTATTATTTTTTAAATTTTTTTTATGTAATAATCAAAACAAAATAGTTATTATATTTCAAAAACGAATAGCTTACAATACCATAGGTAACAAGTATTCAAACAAGCTGTAAAAGCTCGATGGATTTAACAATAACATAATATAAAATATTCAAAAGAACCCCATTTGTTCACTTAATTTTTTTTTCATAATAATCATTTCTGTTTTTGATTTTTACAAACAACAATTGGGGTAAATACTAAAGAGTAAGTAAATTCAAGGGCATTTAGGCCCTCCCTTAGAGTTCTTCTTGTCTCTATAGCAAGGGCACTCATCTTTATGCCCATAAGTTCCAGAAGGAAGGCAATGACACTCCTCACAACATATTCCACAGTACTTTAAGCATCTGTCTTGTCGTCCTGCTTTTGAACACCTTACGTTACACTTTGAATCACAAAAATCTTCTTGCAAAAAAAAACAACACAACTCCATCTCATTAATTATAAGGATATAATAAAATTCAAATAAAAAAATATTATAAGTAAAGAGTAAACATGATTAGTAGATGATCAAGAAATTGTCACACATATTACCTGAACCAGCTATAGTGGCTGGAATGAAGAAAGTAGTAAGAAAAAGTGTCACCAAAAGCAGAGTTGCAAAACTTAGCTTCATTATTTAAACAATAATTATATTTCTAAGTGAATAAATTTCAAGTCTGGATATACTATATATTTATAGGGGGTGGGGAGGTTGGTAATTAGGGGTGTGTTTGATAGGAAGAAAAATTGATTCATTCAATTGTTAGGAATGAATCAATATTGAATAATAATTATTTTTTTCTTAAATTGAACAAATTATATTTTTTCTTAAATTGAACACAGTATATTTTTTTCTTAATATTAAGCACCATTATATTTTTTCTTAAGACTAAAACACTTTATATTTTTTTCTTAAGATTAAACACATTATATTTTGGGTAAAAAAAACAAGTATACAAAATAAGCACCTTAATAAGTAATAACCACTGTATAACAATAGTTTTAATTTTTCACCAATATAACAATAGTTTTCTTTCAAAAATAGAAAAGAATATAATAAATTAAGAAAAAACGGAATAGTTGGAATAAAATAAAAAACCGGAAAAGTAGAAAAAAAAAAAAGGAATAAGAGAGGCGTGAGTACCCACGTTTTTTCTCTCATTTTTTTTTTCAATTTTAGTTTATTTACCTTCCACATTTAATTGAAATTGTTGCACATTCTCTCCTAGGTATCAGCATAACGGACGATGACATGTATGTGTAAATAAAGAATGACGAAATTGATGAATGATTTACATATTGAATTTAAAATATTTAGTGTTCGTATTGTATTTCATGACATATACAATGTAAACATGTTCTCATGGTCTACATCTTATCCTAATTCAATTATTATTGTTATAATTTTTTGTAAGTGTTGGTATATGTATTACTTTTTAGTTTGTTGGTACATAGACTATGATGATGTATGAAGTGTGGTAACTACAATCTACATAAAAACCTGGTTGTTATTTTATACTTTGTTTGGATCATTGTTATTCATTGTTTCATAATATATTGTACTTTATTGTAATGTATTGTAGGGTAGATACAATGTTTGGTAAAAATATATTGTTTGTTATTGTTTAATAATATTTTAATTGTTTGATTTGATTATATCTATTGTAATTTATAAATTTACTAAAATATCCTTAATTAAATAACAATGGGAACACACCAAAACTGTTGTTCCATAAAGTAAGGTTTTTCATTGTTACATAACAACGAAATTTAACAATATAATATAATATATTTTGAGTAACAATTAAAATAAACATCGTAGCTATAATGACAATACAATACAATATAATAGGTAACAATGGTACAATCATAATGATCGTATACAATATGGTGTTTTAATCAAATGATATAAATTGGGGTCGGAAATTAAATTAGTACAAGATTGGCTAGTTAACTTGATACTCCCATGTCTACTTTTATTTATTTGTCATATTGCGTTTTTCAAAAGTTAATTTGACTAATTTCAAAGTTAAATTAGATTACATTAATTTCATATTTTAAATAAAAAATTTAGATATTAAAAAACTATATGAAAAATACTATAAATTGCAGTTTTTTGCATATCAATATGATGTTAAAAAGTCATCTTAAAATATTGATCAAAGTTCTTATAGTTTGATTCTAAAAATGAAAATCATGACAAATAAAAAGACGGGCGGAGGGAGTATATTGTATGATTTGTTTATATCTAATATTTAACATCGTAATATGCATAATGGTTTTTGTCATTTAAGTTTGTATAAAAGATTGGTTGTTATTTTTTGTGTTCAATATGATTTGTTACTATCAAATGATTAATTGTGTTGACATTACAGAATGAGCTTTAAATTCATGAATATTTAAAAGTTTTGGTTTGTATTTTGGTACTCTCTCCCTTTTAGTATTGTTTGTTATGATTTCTACGTTTAGAGTTAAATTAAAAAAAAATTAACTAACATTTTAAGATGTATTTTTTTCATCATATTAATATGTAAAAAATTACAATTTATAGTACTTTTCATATAGTTTTAGTATATCTAATTTTTTTTATTTAAAATATCGAATTAATGTGATCTAATTTAACTTTAAAAATTAGTCAATTTGACTTTTAAAAAACGCAACATAACAAACAATTCTGCAAAGAGGGAGTATATGTTATTGTTGTGAAATATTTTGGTATTGGGTAAAGTATGTGATTATTTATTGAATTGAGGTATATATATTGAAATTTTAAAATAATAATATTGTTTAAATTGGTGATTAGTTAAATTTGGTGAATTTCATATCAAAATAACAATTAAACTATTATACTATCTTATTCCCTTGGTCCACAATTGTTTGGCACGCATACTAAACATGAATGTTCAAGATTAGCTGTCAATATAAAAAATAGTTGTAACTATTATTCCATCTATCCACAATTGTTTGTCAGGATAAGGTCATGCACTTCCCTCAAATAAAATTTTATACAAGATATAATTTGACTAATACAACCCTACTAAATAAGAATATAAAAAGTTTACATAACTTTTCAATTAAACAAAATGAAGTAATTATTAAGTGCAGAATTGAAAAAAAAAACCTAAATATTTCTTAATTGTTTAAATTGATAATTAATCTTGAATATCATTTTCAGTATATCTGCCAAACAATTGTGGACAGAAGGAGTATGAAGTAGATGTATTAAAAACTTAAAATTTTTAAAAATCTATTATTTTTTAAAATAATTAATTAAAAATATAATAAATCAACAAAATTATCCTTCCATAATTCATCAAAATAAATAAGTAATTAAGGATAAATAAGAAAAAAAGTATAATTAAGGACAAGAAAGTACAAAGTAACAACATTAAATGCTATTTGGTAGAATACAGGGTAGGAAACGGAAAAAAGCTTTTACTTATTTGCAAAATCAATGCTATTGGGAGAATAGTGTTGGTAGGATACGAAAAAAATATACTTACATGTGACAAAAATAATAATGAAAAAAGAAATAGTAGCACTCCATGTGAATAAAATATTTTATATTAATAAAAATAAATTAATTATTAATATTAGTGAATTTTTACTTCATCACTCCCCTCCCCTCCTTCCAACAATATATATTTTTTAATATTGATATTAGTTAATTTTCCTATTTTTATTTCTTTAGAAAAGAATTTCTATCCATCCCACTTCTGATCCCAAACTTATTTTATTTATCTCCTTTGGGGTAAGTTATATGTATGTTTTTTTCAAAAGTACGTTTTAACTTGCCGCAAGATTTTAAATATAAACAAAAAGTTATTTTTTAACTTGCCGCAACATTTTATTTTTTGAAATTAAAATTTGCATTTTTGTTGTATTCCATACGCAAGTATAAAAAATACTTTTAAAAAAATATAGGTATATGTCTAACACAAAATAAGAAAATAAAAAATTATGTGTGTAATATATATAGAGAGAACGGAGAGTTAAATTGGGTGGGGTAGAATTTTTATATTTAAAAAAAATAAAAATAATATAAAAAAATAATTGGAAAGGTGTGGTGGTTTTTTTTTTTGGAGGGAGGGGGGGGGGGGTTGGGGGGAGGGAGTTGAAGTAAGAACTTTTAATATATTACAAAAGAAATTTAAAAAGAAAAATTTGGTGGTGTAAGAAAAATGTTTCAAAATTTATTTATTTTTAAGATCAATTTCATATTCTTTTGAGGTAGTTATATTTTTAATCTTTTAACTTTTCACTTATATAAATACTTTATTTATCCGCATAAAATATCATGTGACAATATTTTTTAAAAAATAAAAAATAAAATATATATTTAGACACAGTACTGAAATGTATTTTTTCAAACTAAATTTCAAAAAAAAAAAAATTTACGTGTATTTTTGATCATTTACTAAATTAATAACCATCCAATGCAATATTAGTGCGCTAAACCACCACCTATTATACTAAATCAATTGTCTAAGCACTAGACTCTCAATTACCCACTAATGCACCCGCATGAGCTGTAGTGCACTGGTGAGTCCTTATTAAAAAGTTTTAAGTTTGATTTTTAGATATGGAGAAAATTTTCTTATTTAATAAGTTTTGCTGAGCATGATTTAAATTTAATTAAAGTTTCAATACAGATATCGAGTAAAAAAAAGAAAGAAAGTACCTGCTAATGCCTTTTGACTAATTTAATGGGGTTTTTTTTTTGAAAAAATAAAAAATAAAAAATTGTGACAGTTTACTGGTAGGATTTTAAGAATTAGACTATTAAATTATGACGGTAGTTCTAACTCCCCAAAATAATCTATTTTGTGGTGGTTTTATGAGGGATGTTTGCAAACTGTGACAAATTTATATAATTTGCAATGGTGACAGACTCCTACAATTTTGAAAATTTTGTTGGTAACTTTAGTTTTTTTTCTTTTACAATTGTGTGTGCATAATTTGGTTTATTTTTGTCACGACCCAAAGCGGGCCGCAAGTGGCACCCACACTTATCCTACTATGTGAGCGAACCAACCAATCTAAACCCCAACATTTCAACCATAAATAACATAATAATAATGCGGAAGACTTAAAACTCATTAACGAAATCAATAATCAACTTCTAAAACTCAAACTTATCATTATCCCCAAAATCTGGAAGTCATCATAACAAGAACATCTATCCTCAAATTACTAAGTCTAAGAGTATCTACGAAACTAAAATAACTAAAACGATAGTCCATGCCAGAACTTCAAGGCATCAAGACATGAAGAAGAAGATCCAGTCCAAGCTAGAAGCGTTAGCTCACACTGAAATCCGGTGTAATGAAGACTGGCTAGAGTTGCGGTTGAGTTGAAGACGACGGTACATTCGCTGTACCCCACAAATAACAAAGAAAGAAACATACAAGTAGGGGTCAGTACAAACACAAGTACTGAGTAGATATCATCGGCCAACTCAAAATAGAAAACAATATATATCAGATAATATCATAAAATCAACTACAATACTCAACATGCGGCATTTACAATTACCATAACCCTTGGTCACAACACCAAGCACATCAATGAGGACTCACGCCTCCCCATCATACTCATTTGGGAATTAGGTTCATTAAATTGAGTATATTAACATCTTTCAAGATTCATTATCTTTATTTCTCTCGTGTCGGTACGTGACACTCCGCTCCATATACTATCCTGGTGCCGGAACGTGACACCCGATCCATATACTATCCTGGTGTCGGAACGTGACACTCCGATCCTCATCATACTATCTTGGTGCCGGAACGTGGCACCCGATCCTCATCATACTATCCTGGTACCGAAATGTGGCACCCGATCCATATACTATCCTGGTGTCGGAACGTGACACTCCGATCCTCATCATACTATCCTGGTGCCGGAACGTGACACTCGATCCTCATCATACTATCCTGGTGCCGGAACGTGGCACCCGATCCTCATCATACTATCCTGGTACCGGAACGTGGCACCCGATCCATATACTATCCTGGTGTCGGAACGTGACACTCCGATCCTCATAATACTATCCTGGTGCCGGAACGTGACACCCGATCCTCATCATACTATCTTGATACCGGAACGTGGCACCCGATCCCCTAATCTCACTACTTTCGTTCATCAAGCCTTCTTTTATACCAAGGCATCATCATTAACAAAGTAGATTAGGGTTTTTCAAGATTTAGGATTCAATAGCTTCATCATGCTTATTTTATCACAATTATATAATCACATTCATGCAAGCATACAATTAAGCATATAGAAGGGTTTACAACACTACCCAATACATATCATTCGCTATTAAGAGTTTACTACGAATAGCATAAAAACCATAACCTACCTCCACCGAAGAATTCGTGATCAAGAATCTACTTTTCAATGCTTTGCTTTCCTCTTCGTTCTCTCCTCTTGATCGATCGTTTCTCTCTCTCTATGTTCTTTCTATTTTTCTTATTCAAACCCTTTTTCTTTTACCCTAATTAGCATATAATTAAGTATAAAAGATGACAAAAGTAACCCACTAATTAATTCAAGGTTATCTCCTTTAACCCCCAAGTAATTGAATTATTAGTATTACCCACTAACTTTATAATTATAAGCAGGAATAGTCCAAAACGCCCCTTAAAACATTTAACAGAAATCCGACCCAGTCAGGGTTACGTAGCCTGTGACGGGCCGTCGTGCCTGCAACGGTCCGTCCTGCTGAGTCGCCACAGAGTTCAGAGACTCACTTTTTATTTAAGACCCTGTGACGGTCCGTCGTGCCTACGACAGTCCATCCTGCCATTTCGTCGCGAAGTTCAGAGAGTCGATCTCAGTATCCAAATTTCAGAATTCTAAGTGTTTTGGAATGAGACACCCTCTACGGTCCGTCGTGCCCATGACGGTCCGTCGTGGGATCCGTCGACTCAGACAGTTATTACCAGAAAATACTCTACTGGTCAAAACGACTAAACAGGTCGTTACAATAGATATTAATTTACCCATCGTTCGTCTCCGAACGATCACAAGAAGAAAAACAAGGGCGAAAAGGAGTACCTGAATCTGTAAACAGATGTGGGTATCTTTCTTGCATATCAGCCTCTTTCTCCCAAGTGGATTCTTCAACCGGCCGATTCTTCCATTGAACCTTGATGGATGCAATCTCTCTTGACCTCAACTTGTGGACTTCTCTATCTAAAATAGCAACATGCTCCTCCTCATAAGACAAATTCTCATCAAGCAGGACTGAATCCCAATGAATGATGTAGTTTTCATCCCCATGGTATCTTTTCAACATAGACACATGAAATACCGGATGCACTCCTGACAGTCCTGGGGGTAAGGCCAATTCATAAGCTACCTCCTCCACGCGCTTCAGAACTTCGAATGGACCAATATACCTCGGACTAAGCTTACCTCGCTTACCAAACCGCATCACCCCTTTCATGGGCGAAACCTTCAACAAGACTTGCTCTCCCTCCACAAACTCCAAGTCTCTAACTTTTCGATCTGCATATTCCTTTTGCCTACTTTGAGCCGCTAAAAGCTTTTCTTGAATGCATTTCACTTTATCTAACGATTTCCTCAGATGGTTAGTACCCCAAGGTCTAACCTCAAATGCATCAAACCACCCAATGGGAGATCTACACCTTCTCCCATACAGTGCCTCAAATGGGGACATATCAATACTTGAGTGATACCTATTATTGTATGAAAACTCTGCTAAGGGTAAGAAGTTGTCCCAATGGCCACCAAATTCTATCACACATGCACGAAGCATATCCTCTAACACTTGAATCGTTCGCTCCGACTGACCATCGGTCTGAGGGTGAAATGCAGTACTAAGGTCCAACCTAGTACCTAATTCAGCATGCAGTGTTCTCCAAAACTTAGAAGTAAACTGCTTACCTCTATCTGATATGATGGAAAGTGGAACTCCATGCAATCGAACAATTTCTTAGATGTAGAGTCTGGCTAACTTCTCTGCATTGTAAGTCACCTTGACCAGAATGAAGTGAGCAGACTTAGTCACCTTGACCAGAATGAAGTGAGCAGACTTAGTCAACCTATCCACAATTACCCAAATGGAGTCAAACTTCCCCAATGTCTTTGGAAGACCAACCACGAAGTCCATTGCAATTCTCTCCCACTTCCATTCAGTAATGGGCATTCTCTGAAGTGTTCCTCCGTGCCTCTGGTGTTCATACTTTACTTGCTGACAATTTGGACATTTGGCAACAAAATCACCAATGTCGCGCTTCATTCTACTCCACCAAAAGTGTTGCTTTAGGTCACGGTACATCTTGGTTGCACCAGGATGTATAGAATATCCGGAACTATGAGCCTAATAGTGTGGATCAAATCATCAACACGGGGCACACATACCCTTCCCTTAATTCTCAAAACACCTTCCTCATCCATTATTGCTTCTTTAGCCTCTCCTCGCAACACCATATCCCGAATTCGGCTTAGTTTCCCATCATCAAACTGTTTTCCCTTGATCTTGTCAAGAAAAGAAGATCTCGTCTCCACACTGGCCAAAAATCCTCCATTCTCATTTACTTCTAACCTTATAAAGTCGTTAGCCAGAGTCTGAACCTCTCTAGCCAATGGGCGTCTAGAAACTTGTAAGTGGGCTAAGCTACCCATGCTCCCTGCTTTTCTACTTAAGGCGTCTGCCACAACATTAGCCTTTCCTGGGTGATACAAGATGGTAACATCATAATCCTTCAGTAGTTCCATCCACCTCCTCTGTCTCAGATTCAAATCTCTCTGAGTAAAGACATACTGTAGGCTACGATGATCCGTATAGACTTCACACTTGACCCCATATAGATAATGTCTCCATTGTTTTAATGCAAACACAACTGCGGCCAATTCCAAATCGTGGGTCGGATAGTTACGTTCATGCACCTTTAATTGCCTCGAAGCATAAGAAATTACATTCTTCTCTTGCATTAGCACTGCACCCAAACCAGAATAGGATGCATCACAATAAACAATGAAGTTCTTACCCTCTACCGGCAAGGTAAGGATAGGTGCAGTAGTCAACAAAGTTTTGAGTTTCTGAAAGCTTTCTTCACATTCATCCGACAATACAAATGGAACATCCTGCTTAGTCAAGTTTGTCAATTGGGAAGCAATAGAAGAAAATCCCTTGACAAATCGACGGTAGTAGATGGCTAAACCAACAAAGCTCCTTATTTCTGACACATTAGTAGGTCTTACCCAATTTCTCACTGTTTCAATCTTAGAAGGATCCACCATCACCCCATCCTTAGAAACCACGTGCCCAAAAAAGGACACTGAATCTAGCCAAAACTCACACTTGGAGAATTTGGCATAAAGCCTTTTCTCCCTTAACACTTCCAACACAATTCTCAAATGCTCCTCATGTTCCTTCTTACTCTTGGAGTATATCAGTATATCATCAATAAATACGATCACAAAGAGATCCAGATATGGCTTAAAAATCCCGTTCATCAAGCTCATAAAAGCAGCCGGGGCATTCGTAAGACCAAAAGATATTACTACAAATTCGTAATGCCCATACCTGGTTCGAAAAGAAGTCTTTGGCACATCCGTTGCCCGTATTTTCAATTGATGATAACCGGATCTCAAGTCAATCTTAGAGAAGACATAAGCACCTTGTAACTGATCGAACAAGTCATCAATGCGAGGAATGGGATACTTGTTCTTAATAGTTACCTTGTTCAACTGCCGGTAGTCTATGCACATCCGAAAGCTCCCATCCTTCTTCTTCACAAATAACACCGGAGCACCCCAAGAGGATGCACTTGGTCTAATGAAACCTTTACTTATCAACTCTTGAAGTTGGGCCTTTAACTCCCTTAACTCCGCTGGAGCCATTCTATAAGGAGGTATGGAAATGGGGCGAGTACCCGGCTCCAGATTAATGCAAAAGTCAATATCTCTATCCGGTGGCATACCAGGAAGGTCTGCAGGAAACACATCCAGAAACTCACGGACTACCGGAACCGACTCAATGGAGGGTACTTGGGTAGTATCATCCCTGAGGTGTGCCAAGAAAGTTAAACAACCCTTTCTAACCATTTTCTTAGCACGAAGAAAGGAGATGATACGAACCGGATTGAAAGTGTAGTCACCCTCCCACACTAACGGATCTGTTCCAGCCTTGACTAACGTCACAGTTTTAGCATTACAATCTAGGATTGCAAAGTTTGGAGAAAGCCAAGTCATACCCAGAATTACATCGAAATCAATCATTTCTAAGATAACCAAGTCTACATGAGTATTGCTCCCCACAAACGTTACAAGACAAGACCTATACACCTTTTCAACTATCACAGACTCACCCACCGGAGTAGAAACATGAATAGGCATGTCAAGCAATTCACAATGTAAATTAAGACCAGTAGCAAATGAAGAAGATACATATGAAAATGTGGATCCAGGATCAAATAATACGGAAGCCATGCAATCACAAACCAAAAGATTACCTGTGATAACAACATCTGATGCCTCCGCTTTCGACCGCCCAGGGAAAGCGTAACAATGGGCCCTATCACCTGTCTGCCCGTTGCCTCTACTAGGTTGCGCTGCAGTAGTTCCTATTTGTCCGTCACCCCGACAGTTTTGGTGACCACCATTACCTCGGCCACCACGCCCTCCAGAATGACGGCCTCTTCCATGACCACCTCTACCTCTGACTAGTTGAGGTTTGTAACTCTGTTTTGGACAATAACTCTTAATGTGTCCAGTCTCCCCACATCCATAACACTCTCTGGATTCAAGCATAGATCTCTGTGAGAATGACGAAGTCTGGGGATAACCTTCAAACTCATAGAAGTGTTGACCGGTCTGCGGTGGACCCCCAACTACAGTCTGTAGTGAAGACTGAATAGGTCGGGCTGGATAACCTCGTGAACCCTGCCCTCTGGAGTAAGAACCATTAAACTCACCTCCCTTACGAAACCTTTTAGATGTCGATGCCATGGTGAAGTCATCTGGCTTCACTCCCTCCACCTCTATCACGAAGTCTACCACTTCCTGAAAGGATTTTGCTGTAGCCGCTACCTGTAAGGTTGAAATCCGCAAATCTGACCTCAACCCCTTCAAAAAACGGCGAATCCGCTCTTGTGGACTGAAGCAAAGCTGGGTGGCATACCTGGATAATGCACGGAACTTAGCCTCATACGCAGTCACCGACATCTTGCCTTGCTCTAGGCTCAAGAACTCATCTCTCCTCCTATCCCTCAAGGTCCAGGGGATATACTTCTCCATAAATAAGTTAGAGAACGATGCCCGTCATAGGTGGTGCCTGTGCGGGTTGACACTCAACATGTGACCGCCACCACATTTTGGCATTTCCCTGAAACTGATAGGTTACAAACTCAACGCCAAATCGTTCCACTATGCCCATTTTATGTAGTAACTCATGACAATCAACCAGAAAATCGTAGGCATCCTCATATTCGGCACCCTTGAAGACTGGAGGTTTCAATTTCAAGAACTTACTGAAAAGTTCATGCTGATCGCTTGTCATTATAGGCCCTGTAGTCAAACGAGGAAACGTGCCTATTTCCAATGAGGCATTCATGCGGGGAGCCACAGTAGCTGCAGGTTGTACCTCTGGAACCTGGGGTGCTGGTGCAGAAAACACTGGAGGTGTCTGGCCTTGATCAGATAATCCGCTAAGATAGGCAAGAACCTAATTGATCATCTTTGTGGTAGGTTGGGGTGGTAATTCCTCATTCTGTACTTGCTCATTTTCCCCTTCCTCACCCTCTCTTACTACTTCCTCAGTCGGTGGAGGAGTCACCGCCCTAGTAGTAGATGGGACAGGTGTTTGTCCTCTTCCTCTAGAGGACGTCCTCCCACGACCTCTACCACGGCCTCTTGCCACTGTTCCTCTTCGGGCTACAGCCCCAGTGGCTGGCTCAGACGCATCTTGACTTGCCGGGGTTGATGTTAGCACAGTTGTGGCTCTAGTTCTAACCATCTGCGAAATAGAGTGAAGATGGTCAGATACCAATTTGTATCACCTAGATACCAATTGGATCTAAGTAATAGCACGAAAGAAAGAAATAATGGAATTTTCCTAAAGTCTTATAGCCCCTCAAAGAAAAGTAAAGACGTCCCCTACCGTTCCTTAAGACTCTACTAGACTCGTTCTTGTGTGATGAGACCAACGAACCTAATGCTCTGATACCAAGTTTGTCACGACCCAAAGCAGTCCGCGAGTGGCACCCACACTTATCCTACTATGTGAGCGAACCAACCAATCTAAACCCCAACATTTCAACCATAAATAACATAATAATAATGCGGAAGACTTAAAACTCATTAACGAAATCAATAATCAACTTCTAAAACTCAAACTTATCATTATCCCCAAAATCTGGAAGTCATCATAACAAGAACATCTATCCTCAAATTACTAAGTCTAAAAGTATCTACGAAACTAAAATAACTAAAATGATAGTCCATGCCAGAACTTCAAGGCATCAAGACATGAAGAAGAAGATCCAGTCCAAGCTAGAAGCGTTAGCTCCCACTGAAATCCGGTGTAATGAAGACTGGCTAGAGTTGCGGTTGAGTTGAAGACGACGGTACGTTCGCTGTACCCCACAAATAACAAAGAAAGAAACATACAAGTAGGGGTCAGTACAAACACAAGTACTGAGTAGATATCATCGGCCAACTCAAAATAGAAAACAATATATATCAGATAATATCATAAAATCAACTACAATACTCAACATGCGGCATTTACAATTACCATAACCCTTGGTCACAACACCAAGCACATCAATGAGGACTCACGCCTCCCCATCATACTCATTTGGGAATTAGGTTCATTAAATTGAGTATATTAACATCTTTCAAGATTCATTATCTTTATTTCTCTCGTGTCGGTACGTGACACTCCGCTCCATATACTATCCTGGTGCCGAAACGTGACACCCGATCCATATACTATCCTGGTGTCGGAACGTGACACTCCGATCCTCATCATACTATCTTGGTGCCGGAACGTGGCACCCGATCCTCATCATACTATCCTGGTACCGAAATGTGGCACCCGATCCATATACTATCCTGGTGTCGGAACGTGACACTCCGATCCTCATCATACTATCCTGGTGCCGGAACGTGACACTCGATCCTCATCATACTATCCTGGTGCCGGAACGTGGCACCCGATCCTCATCATACTATCCTGGTACCGGAACGTGGCACCCGATCCATATACTATCCTGGTGTCGGAACGTGACACTCCGATCCTCATAATACTATCCTGGTGCCGGAACGTGACACCCGATCCTCATCATACTATCTTGATACCGGAACGTGGCACCCGATCCCCTAATCTCACTACTTTCGTTCATCAAGCCTTCTTTTATACCAAGGCATCATCATTAACAAAGTAGATTAGGGTTTTTCAAGATTTAGGATTCAATAGCTTCATCATGCTTATTTTATCACAATTATATAATCACATTCATGCAAGCATACAATTAAGCATATAGAAGGGTTTACAACACTACCCAATACATATCATTCGCTATTAAGAGTTTACTACGAATAGCATAAAAACCATAACCTACCTCCACCGAAGAATTCGTGATCAAGAATCTACTTTTCAATGCTTTGCTTTCCTCTTCGTTCTCTCCTCTTGATCGATCGTTTCTCTCTCTCTATGTTCTTTCTATTTTTCTTATTCAAACCCTTTTTCTTTTACCCTAATTAGCATATAATTAAGTATAAAAGATGACAAAAGTAACCCACTAATTAATTCAAGGTTATCTCCTTTAACCCCCAAGTAATTGAATTATTAGTATTACCCACTAACTTTATAATTATAAGCAGGAATAGTCCAAAACGCCCCTTAAAACATTTAACAGAAATCCGACCCAGTCAGGGTTACGTAGCCTGTGACGGGCCGTCGTGCCTGCAACGGTCCGTCCTGCTGAGTCGCCACAGAGTTCAGAGACTCACTTTTTATTTAAGACCTTGTGACGGTCCGTCCTGCCATTTCGTCGCGAAGTTCAGAGAGTCGATCTCAGTACCCAAATTTCAGAATTCTAAGTGTTTTGGAACGAGACACCCTCGACGGTCCGTCGTGCCCATGACGGTCCGTCGTGGGATCCGTCGACTCAGACAGTTATTACCAGAAAATACTCAACTGCTCAAAACGACTAAACAGGTCGTTACAATTTTTTTATGTATAAAGTTGTTTTTATAGAGAAGACAAATTTAAAATTTGAAGGGTTTGAATGCACAAAATATATTTAAGCATTAGCAAAGAAAAATTTTCAATTATGATTAGTGGATAATGCCTATTCGATTAGTCTTTAATAACTATTGAATGGTTACGAATTTGTATTCCCCTATTTAGAAATTTTGATGTTATAAATAAACCTCGTAATAAAAAGGGTTTATAAAAATGAGTAGTTAGCCAAGATTGAACAGGTCCACACGAGAAATCTCCCCATTTCTACCGAAAACCAAAAGAAATTCTATGGTATTTAAGAGTGTGTTTGGTACGAAGAAAAATATTTTCTCGAAAATGTTTTATAATTTTTCCATGTTTGGTTGGTACAAAAATTTTACTCTGAATCAACTCATTTTTCCTCAAAATTAAGGAAAATGACTTCCCTTAAAAAATTAAGGAAAACATTTTCCATAACTCTCCTCCAATTTCAAATTACTTTTTTTTTTGGGAAAAACATCAATTTAAATAAATATTTTCAATTTTAAAGTTTTATTTTTTCACCTGATCCTTGATCCTACCCCCACCGGCCAGCCCCCCCCCCAACCCCTCCCCAAAAAATTAATTTTGCTTTTCAAAAATATTTTCAATTTCAAATTTTTATTTTTAAACTCCTACCCCTCCCCCCCTCCCGGCCAGCCCCCCTACCAGCCCCCACCCACCCCAATCCCCAAAAAAATTAATTTTGTTTTTTAAAAAATACTATCAACTTCAAATTTTTATTTTTTCACTCCTATCCCCTCCCCTCCCCCCGCCCCCCTCCCTCTCCCCCTCCCCCACCCCACCCACCACCACCACCATCCAAAAAAATAATATATTTGATTTTGAAAAATATTTTCAATGTCATAAATTATTTTTTACTCTAGTAAAAATAAAAGATGTCTCTCAAAAATATTTTTCATTCATAAATCAAACACAAAATCATTTCAAGAAAATATTTTCTACTCACCAAACAAACATGAGAAAATAAGTCCAAAATCTACTTGTTTTCTAGGAAAACATTTTCCATGGAAAACATTTTTTTCCATACCAAACACACCCTAAAAGTGCATTTTTTTATTTCTCCTCTGTTTCACAAAGAATAATCTGGTTTGACTTGACACGGAATTTAATACAATAAAAAGACTTTTAAATCTTGTGGTCCTAAATTAAAATTAGGTCAAATGTACAAATTTGTCCTTTGATCTTATAGTCTTAAACATGTCACGTGGAAAACTGAAATTAAAATATTATATAAAAAAAGAGGTTTTTCTTTTTCAAACAAACTAAAGAGGAAAGAATGTTATTTCTTTTAGAAACAGAGGAAGTATATTCTTTTTTCAATTAGTTTCTCAAGATATATATTTTTGTAAAGTTAAAGAGTGTACATGCAGCGATACCTATACATGTGAGTCCACCTATGTTTATAGGTACTTTAATACAAAACTTAGATATTGAACAAGTTACACTTATTCTGAAAACAAAAAGCTAAAATTATCTTTGAAATAATCAAAATAAGTATGAGCAGATACAATTCGATAAAAGAATTTTTTTTTTGATTGGGATAAAGCTAGGTGGCTTATAATTAGTCACCCTTGATCAATCATCCCTTCATGTAAATGAACCATCCAGGGGAGGGGAATTGGGTTTGATCATGATTATACCCAACATGTTATTGTACAAAAAATATAACCACCTCATTCAATTTATAAAAAATAAAGCAATGTATATTTCAAACAGTGTTAGAGTTTAAAATTTGAATGATTAGATCCTAGTATTACATCCCAAAAAAATTCTAAGCTAAGACCTAAATCATTCTTTATTTACATGTAAGCTTGTATTAGGTGATTTTTAAATTGCTCATATGTGTAAAGGGCAATTCTTTAGTGTGAGAATGAATTTGGATATAAATTAAAGCTACTATATTTCCATAGCACAAAGATGAGTTGAAAACTTGTATATCAATTAAGTTTTGATGATGTTAGATTCTGCTTAAATTAACTTCAAATGATCATATCTCTCAGAATATAAAGAGTTAGGTGACCCATAACCTATTAAAGATATTTGAATCTTCTTTCAATGCCACCAATTTTGCGTCAATCCGAATTTTGAGTAAAAAATTATTATCATTTTAATAATAGATACAGTTACGAATTAGTCAACGAAAAATTATTAAAAAGGATCGTTTTTGACAAACAAAAATTGGAGCAAGTAAAGTCAAGAGCATTTAGGCCCTCCTTTAGAGTCCTTCTTGTCCCTATAGCAAGGGCACTCATCTTTGTGCCCATAAGTTCTAGAAGGAACGCGATAACACTCCTCACACAGTATTTTAAGTATCTGTTTTATCGTTCTACTTTTGGAACGCCTAATGTTACTTTGAATCGCATAATTTTTTTTGCGAAAAACACAATCTCATCTCATTAATTTAAAGTGTAAAATAAAATTTAAATAAAAAAATATTATTAGTAATAGATAAACATGATTAGTAGATGATCAAGAAATTGTCACATATATTACCTGAACCAGCTATAGTGGGTGGAATGAAGAAAGAAGTAAGAACAAGTGTCACCAAAAGCAGGGTTGCAAAACTTAGCTTCAACATTCAAAAGTAGAATTGCATTATTAGTAAATAAACTTCAAGGCTGAATATAATACATATTTATAGGGGGGAGGAAAATTGGTAATTGTTTAACACCTTGGATCAAAATTAAACACATTATATTTTTTTCTTAAATTGAACACATTATATTTTTTTCTTAAATTAAACATCTTACATATTTTTTTCCTTAAATTGACCACATTTTTTCCTGAAATTTAACATATTGTATTTTAATAAAAACTGAGCAAATTTTCAACACATTATACTTTTTTTTTCTCAGACTTCAACACATTGTATTTCTTCTTAAATTGAACACATTATATTTTTCTTAAAATTAAACACATTATAGTTTTTCTTAAATTGAACATATCATATATTTTCTTCAAATCAAAGACATTATAGTTTTTCTTAAAACTGAATAAATTATATGTTTGCCTAAATTGAACACTTCATATTTTTTCTTGGACCTGGCTGAACACTTTATATATTTTTCTTAATATGGAACACATTGTTTTTCTTCTTCTTAGAATATATATATATATATATATATTGTTCTGAAATCATTATTTGATTTCTTCTTTTGTTTTTTGGGTATAAAGTTTTATTTCTCTCTCTTTGTATTTGTATGTACTTAAAAACAAAATGCAGTTGTCAAAGAGTCACATTTATTCTAAAAAAAATTTCAAAATTATCTTTGAACCATCCAAAATTGGTACTAGTACAATTTGATTAAAAAAGAAGAGAAGCTTTTGTAGGTGGCTTATAATTAATTGCCCTCGGCCATAATTGTAGCAACACATTATTGTTCAAAATAGTTATTTCTAACACTATATATAAATGAACAACTTTACTCCTCATAATGTTTAAAACAATACATTCCCTTCCACCAAAAGATCAAACTCTCTCCACTCCTACAATCACCAAGGGTGTCACAATGAACAACATTCCACAGATTCCGAGCTACATGGCTCAACATCCTCTGATCTTTGCGACCGAACCTGTTCACCCCTTGCATCAGTCCCGATCATGGTTGGAAACTGCACTGCAAAATCATGCAGCCATATTCTCAATGGATATCAATGGGAATCATACTCCAAAACCACAACTTTCTAGCACAACTAATAACAGAGGGAATGAAAATAGCAACGCAACATCTTGTCAACCACATGTGGATGACAAATATGCTAGACCCCCTTGCTCCCCACCTTGCTCAAGGCTTCGTGCAAACAATACAAACACTATGGAATCTACCTCACCACCTATCCCCATACCCAAACATGCACAACCTAGTGCAAACTCCATTCTTCACCCCTCCGGAAATGATCAATGCGAACCCTCTTCTCTGCCCTTGGCAGCCCATGCCAGTCCAACAAGGGCGTCTAGTGTTTGTTCCTATGACGACACAAGGAATGTTACCTATGAACTCTACTCCTCCCCCAGCTATGGTCCCTCAAGAACCTAATGAATTTCTAAGGAGGAGAACCTCGTTCACAGAAATATCAAGTCTCAGAAACTCATCCCTTATGGTGTTTCCAGAGAACGAGGACAAAAAATATATTCACAATTTTCCACTAGCTTTGAAAGCCTGCTCCTTCGACCTAAGGCCTGCACTGAATAAGGACCTAGCGAAGCATGTGGTAATCATGGCCCCAACTGTGAGGACATCCCAAATTCCATCTGAGGAAGACGGGGAAATCCTGAACCCACAGATAACCCACAATCCAATGACTCAACAAACTAGCTTTATGGTGTGGAACACTGTGGGAGTAAATAATGATAACTTTAAAAGAAATTTTAAGGAACTCATCCATAATCATAACCCTTGCTTTGTGGCTCTTTTAGAAACTAAGATGGATGATCACTTTAACCTAAAAAATGAATTTAACTTTGATGACTACCTTGAGGTCCCTGCACAAGGAAGAGCTGGAGGTATGGTTTTGATGTGGCTCACTAACATGGTTAATGTTGCTCTGAAAAGAATGGATGATCAGGAACTCCATGCCACGATCCAGGTATTTCCGCATCATTTTTCTTGGTGTTTTTCAGCGATCTATGCAAGTATTGATAGTTATAAAAGGAATGTTTTATCGAATAATTTAGAAAACCTTAGCTCTTGCTTCCCTGGCCCTTGGTTAGTTGTGGACGATTTTAACGAAATTCTTGGATAACAGGATAAATGAGGGGAAGAAAAATTAATTCGAGTCGTAGCTCAAAATTTTGGAGTTGTCGATATAATTGTAAGATCATTGATCTTGAATTTAAGGGGTTCAAATATACTTGGTCGAATCACAGGCGTGGAAGAACAGATCTCATTCTCGAGAGACTACATCGTGTCTTTGCTAATAATGACTGTCTAGTTAAGTATCCGAATGCTCAAGTAACGTATCTTCCTTAGACACATTCGGACCACAACCATTTACTCATTTCTCTTTTCAAACCTAATTTTGGAAACTTGCCTAAGCCTTTTAGACTTGAAAAATTGTGGCTAGAGAATCTAGATTTTAAGAACTTGGTAGAAAGGTGATGGATTAATAATGATCTTAACACTGATATTTCTTTATTTAGGAATGAGACCCATATTTGGAGTAAAGAAACCTTTGGCAATAACTTTTAAAAGAAGAGAAGTATCCTTGCTAGATCCTATATTTTCTTTCATACCCGACGAGTCATTTTCTTTAAAACCTCAAAGTATTCTCCTTAAAGAGTACAACGATACCCTTAAACTAGAAGAAGACTGTTGGAAGTTCCGTTCTAGAATAAATTGGATTAGAGACGGTGATGCCAGTACTAGGTTTTACCATCTTTCTATCAGTAATCGGAGAAGACGGAATAATATGTCTTTCTTCAAAGATGAGAATGATAATTGGATTCGTAGAGCATGCACTTTCCTACTACGAATCGTGTTTCACTACTGACCATTTTGCTACGTACTGAAAGGACATTCACAATTCCACTCCTAGCTTTCACAAATTGGATATCTCCCCAATAGACAGACCCCTAGTTGATTTTGACATTGTCTAGGCTCTTTTCTCCTTCAAAACCCTTAAAGCTCCGAACAAAGATAGTTTTCATCCTTAATTCTTTCAAAAACACTGGCATACTTTTAAAATTTCTGTCCTTTAAGTGTTGCCATGAAATTTTCAGTACCCAAAAAATCCCTACTGACCTAATCAGACATTTCTCTGCCTTATCCCTAAGTTTAAAAATGCTAACCACCTTAAGAATTTCGGACAAATAGGGTTATGCAACATGTACAAAGTACTTACTAAATTATCGTCAATCGTATCAAACCTTTTCTAAATGAGCTGATTAGTCTCCATCAAACCATCTTTCTAAAAGGTTCTAGAGCCTGCGATAATGCTATCTTAGTTCAAGAACTTTTGACCCATATCAATAGAACTAAAAGCAAAAAAGCTTTCAATAGGCTCGAATGGTCCTTTGTGCAACAAGCCCTCCATCACTTTAAATTTCCTCCTAACATCTCTAGGCATATTATGAATTACATATCCAGCCTTAACATTGTAGTCTTGATTAATGACACTCGTACAAACTTTTTCTCCCCTTCTAGAGAACAAGGTGATACAATGTCCTCATATATTTTTATCCTTTGAATGGAACTCCTATCCTCGTACATTATCTATGAAGTTGATATCTTATTGTGGAAACCTATTACAGTTAGCAAGAATGAACCTCTTTTATCACATCTTTTCTTTGCAGACAATCTCATGCTCATTGCTCGAGCAGACAATAACTCCATCTACACTATGGCTAAATGTATGAATATTTTCTCTCGCATGTCAGGACAAAGAATAAACTCTATTAAATCCAAAGTTATCTTTTCTAAATTTGTTAGCAGCAATGCCAAGCTATTAATTAAGCAAACATTTCAATATTTCCCCGGCTATTCACTTTGGCGAGTACCTTGGGTTCCGCATTCTAAATAACCAACCTAGGCCTTCTGATTTTCAACATATTATAGATAATATGAAGAAAAAGTTTTCCTCTTGGAAGATTAATTTCCTCACTCCAGCTGGCCGACTAGTCCTTGCTCACGCTATCCCGACCCATTCTATGCGATACTTGTACCTCCCTAAAAGAATCTATAACTCTATTGACAAAACTCAAAGAGATTTATCTAGGGATCCACCATGCATAAAAGGAAAATCCACTACATAGCTTGGGATAACGTCACCTCTCCAAAGGAGCATGGTGGTCTTGGCCTCCAATCAGCCCACACAAAAAACAAAATCCTTCTCACTAGTCTCGCGTGAAGACTCTTTATGAAACCCACCAATCTTTGGGCTCCAACTTTAATCATTAAATACAATTAAAAAACTATTCCTAACCAATCCTTTATTTGGAAAAATATTCTCACCAGGAAATCTTTGTACCAACAACCCTGCTTGTTCCCCAAACAATGAAAAATCTATAAGCCTTTGGTACCATATATGGATTCCGAATACCTCTCCCCCCTTAAGATAACTAGTCCAAGGCCCCATTACTACGTAAGATGGAGAATCTACTATTTCCACCCTATGGATTAATTCTAACTGGAACTGGGACAAACTTAACCTTCACATTCCGTCAGATATTATGGGTAAAGCAAACCTCATTACCCTAAACTCCAACACTTCGATAAATGACCAACCTTACGGGATGGGTTTATTCACTACCAAATTTGTTCTTCACATTCCAAAGCAGCCTACTCTCAACAACTTCCAGCATAATTGTATTTGGAATATAAGAACTCCGAATAACATCAAATTCATCCTTTGGTTGTGTGCTCTCAATAGACTGCCTATCAATTACTACTTGCACAACATCGGTGTGGTCTCTGAATCTATATTCAAAATTTGTAAACAAGGAGATGAATCTGATATGCACATATTCCTTCACTATTATAGCAAAAAATTCTGGCTTGACTTGGTATTTCCATACCACAAATTTCCCCCCAAACACATTGGCTCAAAGTTTTAAAGAATATCTCTTTGCCTCAGGGCATCAACCTCTCTAGTTGGCTAAACATCTTCCCTTTCGACCTTTGGAATTTGTGGACAAATAGAAATAATAACACCTACAACAACAAAAGCTCCTCACTGCTACCCTCTGTAGTGAGGAACAAAACCTTGGAATATAGACGTTACTCAAATTGTGAACATAACTCGCAAGCCTCCGACCTTATGAGTGTTAAGTGGTTTTCCCCTCGTACAGGAACTTTTAAACTTAATACTGATGACTCTTTTTTCCAAGGATCACAGAAAAGAAGGAACTGGAGGTGTTATTAGAGACCATAAGGGCCACTCGGTAATGGGATTCTATCATAGCATCAATGCTCAAAATCATACCAGGGCTAAATTAGAAGCTCTTCTCGACAACTTGAAAATAGCTGCAGAATAGTCCATTGCTCCAATTGAAATCGAACTTGACTCCATTGAGGAAATTGAAGCATTAGAAGATACTCAGCCTATTTAGGAAACTACAATTAATTGTTACAGGTTGCTTATGAAGAGGTTGGGGAATCCACCGGTCAGCCATAACTTTCGACAAGCAAACAAGGTAGCAAACATTTTTTCAAGACTAGGTACCAAGCTAACACCGTTCGTATCCACTGCTCCAAATTGTACTTTGTCTCTTATCAAGGATGATCGACAAGGAGCAATATATACTAAAGATTATTAAGGACATCTTGTAATAAGTTAGCATGTTTTGGTAATGTAGTTGTATTAGCCAACTATGGCAACAATTTAGAGACCAATAGGCCTCCCAACTCTGCAATTCCCAAAAAACATAGTTTCAAAAAGTAGAGTAGAGTATATCTCAAACAATGTTTAAAGTTTCAATTTTAATGGATTAGATCCTATCAAGAGTACATGATCTTCACGTCATTAATACTAAGATGTGTGTCACGCTACTAATAACTTAATTATATATATTAATACATTCCCTCTGATTGTAGTCAATTTAATTTTTCTTCTAACTATGTAATTACTATCTTCAGTGTGCTTGACGAAAGGCTTGTATTCAAACATTGTGATAAGTTGACTTTTTAAAATACTTTTTCTACTTTAAATGATAAGTTTATCCCTCATTGTGTGATTAATGGTCCGACAATGATTTACATGGTATAATTTCATATTTGGAGCCTTTGGAAAGCTTAAGGATCAATTGAGAATAGTTTTAAAATACTTGAGAAAATTAGAAGAATTTTTAATGGACCAAGTGGATCAACAACACCAATCACCCACTAGCTCACCCACACAACTTAGCTATAAGTAATTGAGCGTAAGGATGTTTCTGTCATGCTTTTTGAATGACTATAAAAATAGAAATAAAAAATTGTCCTAAGTCACCTTTGTACCTTTTGAGCTAAGAAGAGCAACCATATCTGAATTTGGAAGGATTTGAAGTTTTTTGCCATGACTCTGAGCCTATATTTTGGATGTAATCGACACTCGAGAACCATTGTTGATTTTTTAGTGGACTATCATTCTGGATGAATACAAGCGGAAGATTAATACAAGAATACACAAGTATCAAACTAAAATAAACGTTTACTAACAATTTACTGAATCTCAATACTCTTTAAATATACTGAGTATGAAAAATAAATTTTAAATAAAACCCCTGAAACTGAAAGACTCTACAAAATTGTCTAATCTATGAAGCCTCTACTGTAAAAACACAAGTGTCGAGAGAAGACCCATGACACCTCAAAATGCTACTACAAAGAACTCATAAAAATTGGAGTCCTCCGAAAGTAAGGAGGCCTCACTAAAAAACTGACGAATGGGGTAGTCATCTCGATCGAACTCATGTTGAGGATCCTAAGTACCTGAATCTACATCAACAAAAGATGCAGGTCGAATGACATCAATACATTGAACGTACGAGTATGTAATATAGTTAAATAACGCATAATTGAGCTCAAAATCTGAAAGTAATTTGAAATTATGAAGGTAATTTAACTTAAAGCATAAGTCATGATGAAAAACATTTAATCTCTTACGGTAAGGATGTAATAATAAAAATACTTAAATGAAGTATGTACTTTACTTTACTGCATTGGTAGTTTCTCTAATGGATAACCATCACTGTGAGCCTCATGATGATATAATGTCTCGCCCATGCTGCCAGAAATGCCCTATACTTTTTGGGGTATAGTACAAACTCGATTCATGGATCTACTAAAAGCTCTGCTCAAAGACAACATTGAGGAGTCATCTGAAAGTTGGAGTGATCCTATTTTATGCTAGCTATGTGGTCTATGGAAAATGTGAGTTGTCTGAACTCATATAAAACTCAATGCTCAAGTAAAACTATCCTCTGATTGAGATGAGATCTCAAAAGAACCTCTTTAAGAGGTAACTATTATGTACTCAATATTTTTGAAAATGCTGAAAAACTCGGTATACCTTCCAGAAAATAGTGCTTTCTTTTCAATGTGAAAATAATGCCCACTTCAAGGATAATAAAACTTTTGTTTATCCGATTAAAATGCTTCTAATTTTTTTGTACTTTTCTTGAAATAATACTTTCTTTCTCAATGTAAAAATAATAAATTTGGGGTCATTAACGTTCCCCTTAAACTCTTCTCAAAATAATGCTTTAAACTATGATTGGACTTACTTTGAAATTCCAAAAATAATGTAAGAAAAATAATTGCACAAAGGCTTTCAACAAAATATCATCACTTAGGGTTCATGTGAAATAAAAGTATGAATAACAACCTCAAAATCTCAATGCATAAAATATTAAAATCTCATAAATAAAAACTTCGAATACGGAATAAGGAACTCAATTCTTATCTAGAATTTCATGTGAGCAGTGGGTAAACCAATAAACTGAACTCTTACTTACTGAATTGAGATGTAGCGAGAGAGAACAAACTAGTCCGACACTATAATTAGCCTTACATACCTAATTATAAAACTTTTAGACTAAAAACTTTGGTGGAGACATGACTTATCTTGAGCTTGAGGAAGAACATTAGCTTTCTTGGAGGAATCCTTCACTACTAAAAAAAAGGCAAAAAGAGACCTAGAAAAGGAGACCTCAAAAATAGGTTTATAATAAAAGACCTCATGAGGTCGCTATTTGTATTAATAATTTTTTATTTTTTTTAAAGTAGGAGAGACCTCGTGAGGTCAATTTCATGAATTTATTTTTTCCTATAAGTGACTTATTTCAATTTTTTAAAATTTTAATCTGATTCCATAAAATTAGAGACCTCACGAGGTCTGTACTTGTTAAATTAAAAATAATAATTTTATTTAATTAAAGAGTTAAAATAGGAGAGACCTCGTGAGGTCTCTTAAACAAAAATATGAAAACCCTAGTCAAATTTATTTCTCTCTTACTTCTCTCTCTCTCTCTCTCTCTCATCGTCCTCTCTCCTTTAACCAGATGTGAAGTCATCCTCTCTCCGCCTTCATCGTCCTCTCTCCACCTTCATCTTCTCCATCTTCAGACGCGAAGTCGGACCTTAGCCTCCATCTCTGCCTAACGAGAAAGTCGACAGCCTCCATCTTCGCGCGCCATCTGCAGATCAGCAGCTGGAGGTCGCGTCGCCTCCATCTCTGCCGGGTCTTGCAACAGCATCAGTGGGTAGGCTTCTCATCCCTTTGACTCCAGGTGAACTTTTTGAACAAACTAGTTGGTTTTCGTAATTCTAAGTGCTTAAAATAATTAAAAAGTAGTTAGTAGATACCCTGTTGTATTAGTAATTCGATCATTCCCAATGTGATTATCTTTGAAACTTTTAAAAGAATTTGTGTCAAATAGATATTGAAAAAGTTTCCCAATCAATATAATTAGTAATTACCTCTTCGATTTTGATTCCACTGCCAATAAACATAAACTATTATTAGGGCACATGATTTTCATTGAAAATAAGTTAGTACATGGGATCAAATACTTAATTTTCACAATTGGAGTTCAAACTCTATTTTTCTAGTGTTAACTTTTTTTCCTCTATTCTTGCTAGGCCACTAAGGAAGCTCAACATCTAAAAAAGTTGATACAAGATTATACTTCTTCTTTAATCAAAGTAGGAGATAAGGTATGGTAATTCTAAATTTAATAAAGTTGAAGTAAAATTATTTTCTATAATATGTTTTGTACCCATCTAGTATTGATACTTAGCTTTAAATATGTGTTGACACTTAGCTTTAAATTTAGAAACAATTATTTGTTAAGCTTAAGTACCAACACTAGTTGACACTTACCTTTAAATTTAGAAATAATATATTTGTTAAGCATAATTACCAACACTAGTTGATCCTTTGAAAATCAATTTGTGTCCATCTAGTGTTGACACTTAGCTTTAAATTTTAAAAATAATTATTTGTTAAGCATAAGTACCAACACTAGTTGATCCTAGTGATGACAAAATTCATTTTCTTTGAAAATCAGTTTGTGTCCATCTAGTGTTGATACTTAGCGTTAAATTTAGATTTAATATAATTGTTAAGCATACATACCAACACTAGTTGATACTATTGATGAAAAATTGTCACTATCGTGTTAGTATTAAGGTAAAACTAAACTAATTGAACTTAGAAATTTGTTAAGTTGTTTGGTAAGTTAAACTTGTTACTATAGTATAAGAAATTAAGTTAAAAATAAACTAGTTAGACTTAGAAAGTTGTTAAGTTGGTTAATAAGTTACATTGGTGACTATAGTGTTGGAATTAAGTCAAAACTAAACTAAATTAGACTTAGAAATTTGTTAAGTTGTTTGGTAAGTTAAACTTGTTACTATAGTATAAAGTTGTTAAATTGGTTAATAAGTTACATTGGTGACTATAGTGTTGGAATTAAGTCAAAACTAAACTAATTAGACTTGGAAATTTGTTAAGTTGGTTAATAAGTTAAATTTGTGACTATAGTGTTAGAATTAAGTTAAAATAAACTAATTAGATTTAGAAATTTATTAAGTTGGTCAATAAGTTAAACTAGTTACTATAGTATTAGAATTTAGTTAAAACTAGACTAATTAGACTTAGAAATTTGTTAATTTGGTTAATAAGTTAAATTTGTGACTATAGTGTTAGAATTAAGTTAAAACTAAACTAATTAGACTTAGAAATTTGTTAAGTTGGTCAATAAGTTAAACTTGTTACTATAGTGTTAGAATTAAGTTAAAGCTAAACTAATTATACTTAGAAATTTGTTAAGTTGGTCAATAAGTTAAACTTGTTAATATAGTATTAGAATTTAGTTAAAACTAGACTAATTAGACTTAGAAATTTGTTATGTTGGTTGATAAGTTAAATTTGTGACTATAGTGTTAGAATTAAGTTAAAACTAAACTAACTACACTTAGAAATATGTTAAGTTGCTCAATAAGTTAAACTTATTACTATAGAATTAAGTTAAAACTAGACTAATTAGACTTAGGAATTTGTTAAGTTGGTCAATAAGTTAAACTTGTGACTATAGTGTTAGAATTAAGTTAAAACTAAACTAATTAGACTTAGAAATTTGTTGAGTTGGTCAATAAGTTAAACTTGTTACAATAGTATTAGAGTTTAGTTAAAACTAGACTAATTAGACTTAGAAATTTATTAAGTTGGTTAATAAGTTAGATTTGTGACTATAGTGTTAGAATTAAGTTAAAACTAAACTAGTTAGACTTAGAAATTTGTTAAGTTGATCAATAAGTTAAACTTGTTACTATTGTATTAGAATTTAGTTAAAACTAGACTAATTACACTTAGAAATTTGTTAAGTTGGGTAATAAGTTAAATTTGTGAGTATAGTGTTAGAATTAAAACTAAACTAATTAGACTTAGAAATTTGTTAAGTTTGTTAATAATTTAAACTTGTTACTATAATTAGAATTAAGTTAAAACTAGACTAATTAGACTTAGAAATTTGTTAAGTTGGTTAATAAGTTAAATTTGTGACTATTGTGTTAGAACTAAGTTAAACTAAATAAATTAAACTTAGAAATTTGTTAACTGTATTTGTTTATATATTTTATATTAATATTTAATTACTCTAGATTATAAATTTATTATTTTTATATGTAGAAAAAGGAACTAGGAAGACCGGTAACTCATGTTGAGGCATCTAAGGCACACACATTAGAAAGAAGAAAAATCCTAAAGATCCAGATGTGTGGGTTGAACCGCGAGCTGAAGTGACCTATGTAAGCCTCTAATTTTAAAAAATAATTACTTATTTTCTAAATTTATATTATCATGTAATAACATTCAATTTAGAATCGATATCTTCAAGCTTTGGAGGATTTACAACAAACTCTATTGGAAGAAAATCGAGTTATGTTACTTACTCAAGAATAGGTTGAGAGAGTTTGGTTAGACTTGACTTGTGGGCCGAGTAGATATGAGTATGCATATGGAATGTCGCATCAAACCTTTCGTGAATTTTCTTCTGAGTTTGAAGGCCTAAATAGTTCATATGATGATGAATCGATGAAAAAAAATTTGGCTATGCGCAAAAGATTGTTGAGCTACCTAGCCAAGCTGACGAATCACGGGCTAGGGAAAGGCGGTTAGAATTACAGTTTGCGGGTCTTAAGGCTCCATTCGATGTATTACTTGCTTCATGTGGAATTCCCCCTTGTTCCGGTGGTGTCACTTTCCCTCCTCGGCCTCCTCAATCTCAACCTACTCAACATCCAATGTATGGTCAAGAAAGAAATATGACACATGAGTCTAGTAGTGATGAAGAAAGTGATGATTATGCGGCAAACACACTACCATATTAGTGAAGTTTTGACTTGTGATAGATAATCTAAGTTAACTTATGGATAATTTTGTTAACTTTATAATTTTGTGAGGGAATTATTTGTTTTGTGAATTTATAATAACATTGCAATATATTATATAACTTATGGATTTCATGGTTTTTGTTTAATATATAATTATGTTGAAGGTGAGTTGCGATTGAGTTGATAAGTAAATATTTAGTAAATGTATTGCTTCAATTGCTTTTTAGAAGCTCTTTGAGCTTGATTTGGGTATTGAATTAAAATGACACGTGATGAGAAGCCACAGAAATAATAATTAGCTGCCAATTTTTTCCAGAAAAAGAGACCTCACGAGGTTTGTTTTTTGCATTAATTTTTCCAGATATTTCTTTATAGAGACCTCATAAAGTCTCTATTTAACATTTTATATTTTATAAATGCAGAAAAGAGACCTCATGAGGTCTTTTTTTTGCATTATATTTTCCGTAAATTTCATTATAGATACCTCATGAGGTTGCTATAAAATAAATGTAGAAAAGAGACCTTATGAGGTCTCTCCTTTAAAATATAAAATTAAATTAAATAATATAGTAGTGACCTCATGAGGTCTCTTTCTTAAAATATGAAAAATGTTAAATAATATAATAGTGACCTCATGGGGTCTCTTTTTTAAAATATTAAATTAAATTAAATAATATCTTAGCGACCTCATGAGGTCTCTTTATTAAAATATAAAATAAAATAAAATAATAAAATAGTGACCTCATGAGGTCTCTTTATAAAAAATATAAAATTAAATCAAATAATAAAATAGTGACCTCATGAGGTCTCTTTTTAAAAAAATCTAACAATTTATTGGTGACCTCGTGAGGTCTCTGTTCGGCAACCTCGTGAGGTGTCTACAAAAAAGTGACCTGCATTTTAGTGACCGACCATTGAGGTTTCTTTTCTCCCTCTTTTGCCCCTTTTTTTAGTAGTGCTTGAGTTTGGATAGAAAGTTTCTCTTCCTATCTTTGTATCTTGAATTTTTGACATGGATGTTTTAGAGTTCTTGATGGAGAAGAGGAACTCTAGGTAAGTTATGAGAGAATCTAAGGATACTTAAATGATTGGATTGATGTTTTAGAGGCAAATGAGTTATTTGAATGATATACTCAGGTAAAACACTAAAAATGACTTAGAATATGATTGAAAAGATCAAAATAACCCTAAAAACGTGTAGGAAGTTGCTAGAAAAATATTGTAGCAAGCCTTCACGAAAGCTCTACGGTTCGTGGAATATTCCAGCTTCCGTAGTTGTCATCCATAGTGCTTCAATTGCTTGACAAGGATTTACTAAAAAGTAATAACATTTTAATCCAAATTTGTAGTGAGGCAAACTTAGTGGCCTTTGAAAGAGGAATCATGTATATTTAATTTGATAGGTCATGGATCACCTTATGCATTATATTCTGATATAATTTAATCAGTGAGGAATCTTCAAACTCAACTATGTGCTAAAGATTTCTTACAACCTTAATTAGGTGTAAAAATGCTAACGTATAGGGTTAGAAAGGGTGGAAAAAATCCAAACTTAACCCCTCTTAAAAACTGACGGAAGTCATCTAAGAAGGGCATCTATGGTTTGTACAAAAGTTAACGGACCATAGGCCTTTTTGTAGAAACCATCTTGGGTTCTAGATTTCTGAATTTGAGGTCTACGGATCCTTTCTTTAGGCCGTAGGAATTTTGACGAGCAATTTTGCTTACTGAGTGTTTCATGACTTGAAGTTAAGAAGGCCCTTCTACGGACCCTGAAAGGTTCTACGAGCCATAGTTCAGTCCTTGAAATTTGGACATAAGAACAATTTTTTAGATTTTGGTTCCATGAACCCACCTAAGGTTGGTAGATACTGTTAGGATCGGAAATAAGCAGGTGTAAACGCAGAAGCTAGCAAACCAAACATCGAAAGACCACGAGTAAGAAGACAATGAGAAATATACCAAAAGACACAAAGATTTAACGTGGTTCGGTCAATCAACCTAAGTCCACAAAGGAGATGAGCAATCCACTATAAATATGAGAGTACAAAATACACAGAGAAACAACCTCAACCAATTCACTCGGAATACATGGGAGGTTCACACAAGCTTTAACGTATCAAGCTTGTGACCCATAAATTCTCCCCCTAATCAAAACTCTCAAAGCCCTTAAGACTACATTGTGAATGCTGATTAAGTTAGAAGGAACATTCCTCTATTTATAGAGTCCTAAACCTTTTCCTACCAGAAAAAGGATTAGTCAATCCAAAACCTTTTCCTAAAAGGAAAACCTATTTATGATAAGAAATCAGGGCAAAGGGGGAAATTTGTTGGGTTTTATTTGCCCTGATTTCTTACCATAAATAGGTTTTCCTTTTAAGAAAAAGTTTAGGACTCTATAAATAGAGGAATGTTCCTTCTAACTTAATCAACATTCACAATGTAGTCTTAAGGGCTTTGAGAGTTTTGGTTAGGGGGAGAATTTGTGGGTCACAAGTTTGATACGTTATCCCTTGTGTGAACCTCGCATGTATTCCGAGTGAATTTGGTTAAGGTTGTTTCCCTCTGTATTTTGTACTCTCATATTTATAGTGGATTGCTCATCTCCTTTGTGGACGTAGGTCGATTGACCGAACCACGTTAAATCTTTGTGTCTTTTGGTATATTTCTCGTTGTCTTCTTACTCGTGGTCTTTCGATGTTTGCATTGCTAGCTTCCGCGTTTACACCTGCTTATTTCCGATCCTAATAGATACTTCTATAGGTCATAGATGCTTCTATGCTTCCGCGGCACCAGTCTAAAAGAATTGTTTCAAGATCTGATTTGAGTTGAAATTTTTATGGTATTACAGTTTCAGTCTTACAATTCTTATTTTGTTAGTTCCTATGTCTTTATGATGTTTTTCATTTCCTTTTTTATCTTTATTTTCATATTTAGTATGTGATAAGATTCCAATTGGGGATAAATCCAATCGAGATGGAATGCAGAATTCATATAATAGAAAAGTAACATAAATGAGAAATAGGGAATGAGAAGTGAAAAAAGAAGGGTTTAATTGATTTCAATTAAATCAAGGAAGAAGAGAAACTTGAATACTAAAAGGAATACCTCAATTGAATCCACAAATGAGCAATCTCACTTAATTCAAGTTAAGATGTTACAAATCAACAATGGAAACCTACCCATCACTAATTTAGGTATAGATCTAGCATGGATTGTGCTAACTGTGCTCGTATCCGTATGAATATCTAAATTCTATAGTTGGGATATTGTAAACTCTTATGGTGTTAATATGATTGAATATTAATTTGTCTTGCTTATTATTATTTAGATTATGATTATGTACTTGTTTATATTCTTATTTATCAAATTGATGATTGCAAACACTAGATTAAACCATTTTCATATATTTTTCCATTCTCACTTGAAAAAATATAAATTAAATTGAGTATTTAACAAGTAATATGAAATTGAGCATATTAAAAAATTAATTTTTAATACTACTTGATTAATGAAATCTAATTAGAAATAGGAAAATTACTAGCTAAGATGCTTTTAGAGTTATGAGCTAGCTGTTTCATATTGATGTTACGGTCTAGAATTCTTCTCTTAATAATTAAACTGAAAAGGGAAAAGGTCTAAAATATATTCAAACTTTTGATCGAAATTATTGTTAAAATATTAAACTTTGAAAATGATATTTTACCCCTATATTATGTAATGGTTTATTTTAAAGGTATATATGTACTCACGTGACCATAAAAAATATTGCATAATTATAAATAGTAATGTGTCCACGTTGGTATATATAGATTTTAAAATACAATATTAAATATTTCAGGGGTAAGAGGTCCTTCATAAAGTTTGGTATCGTAACATCAGTTTCAGCCAAAGTTGGAGTATTTTTCAGACCTTTTTTCCAATTAAAAACAAGTCATTTTTGTTGCACTCTAAGTATTTTTTTTTAACAACTTTCACATATAGCAAACACAAAATTCATATTTGTATGATATAACTATAGTTTGCATAATTACGTTTCATAGCAAACATAAATATGTATATTTCGCTATACATATACAAAAGAAAGTAGTTATATAATTTGTGTCTATTTCGGTATACACATACAAAAAATCAATTGTATAATCTGTGTTTGTATAAAGCGAAAAGAAGAGAAAGACAAAAGAAAACTGTGCAGGGAATATTTGTATTGTATAATTATAAGTGTATAGGACGAAAATATATGTATTTGCATGTGTATATACAATTTTCATGCTTTATAGAAACAGAAACACAATTTATACATTTTTGTTTGTATAAGCAAGAGAGGCGAGGGAGAGAAAGGCGAGCGAGACCTGAGAGAGTAGCGAGCGAGATCTAGGAGAAGAGAGAGAGGGGGACGAAAATATATGTTTATATACAATCTTTTCTTGCTTTATACAAACACAAAGATTTTATACATTTGCGTTTGTATAAAAGCTAGAGAGGCGAGGGAGAGAACGAGATTCACCAGGAGAGAGGCGAAATAACAACAATTTGGTATGGGGAACAATTAAATCAAATTATGTTTATCACATTTAATTTGAATTAATAGTTTGCTATTATATATAATTTTCCTTTTTTTTTAAAGTCCTAGCTTAGTATTAATTTTAGAAGTAATTGCGCTATGACTCTTGGTGTTAATTAAATGTCCATGTGTTATAGTAGCGGGACACTATAAATTTGACATTAAGATGGTTTACTAATGTTGATTAGATGTCCACACAAATTATGAAAAGGACATTTGAAACATTTAAAGTGTGGGGTGATTTGGATTATGTCAATAATAATTAAAGAAGTTTAAGACATGAATTATTTTTTCAAGACCCACAAGATATATCTTTAATGTACTTGACATGGTAGTTTGTATTTATAAATTGACAATCGTAGCGATGATTAGTTGCTTCAACTGCTAATGTGATGGTTATGCTATAAGCCTTCATAAAAAAAAATATTATGTAATTTTATGAAGTAGCGTTATTTGAAATGTTGTGACTTTCCATGAAAAACTATATGTCGTAAGATAACTTTTGTATAGACATGACCATTCATACATAGATGAATTAGTATGTTGGTCTATAAGTGGCTAATCTTGTAATGACAGTGATAACAATCTATATAAGTTGAATTTGTAACATGTGCAGAAGTGCCATAAGTTTTGCATCAAAATAGGTTTTTTTTCATAATGGAATAAGAATATATTTAGCATATAAATGTTTGAAATGAAATTAAATGGTTAGAGATATGATTTTGAGATGTCGTGGTCACTACTGATGCAACCATTCGAAACTATTGTGATAATGATGATATCTCTGATATGCTTATGTTAAAGATTTGTTTATGATTTTTATTAATCTCGTAAATTTTAGCTTCTAAAGATGTAGTATGATAAATGTGTGAATCAATATGACAAAAATCCTTAAACTAAAACACAAGTGATGGGAAACCAACTTTGAGTTAGTATACACTCTAATAATACAAGTTCAACGGGTAATAACAAGTTACTTTGTGTTACTAAATCACAAGTCTTCTCTTTATAGAGCCTTGATTCAAGTGCACTGCATACTGTTACGTGAGAAGCTGATGACTTTGTTAAATGTTTGAAATAATAAGGGCATAGTGACAAACTCCATAGCGCACACTGTTACAGGGAGGTTGAATTAATTTTGATGAAATTAGTAAATATGTACAGTAGCAGGGACTGTTGGATTTTATTTGCCTAAAATTTCTTATCATAAATCGATTTTCCTTTTAGGAAAAGATTTTGGATTGACTAATCCTTTTTCTGGTAGAAAAAGGTTTAGGACTCTATAAATAGAGGTATGTTCCTTCTAACTTAATCAACATTCACAATGTAGTCTTAAAGACTTTGAGAGTTTTGGTTAGGGGGGAAATTTATGGGTCACAAGCTTGATATGTTATCACTTGTGTGAACCACCCATGTATTCCGAGTGAATTGGTTGATGTTGTTTCTCTCTGTATTTTGTACTCTCATATTTATAGTGGATTGCTCATTTCCTTCGTGAATATAGGTCGATTGACTGAACCACGTAAATTTTTGTGTCTTTTGGTATATTTCTCGTTGTCTTCTTACTCGTGATCTTTTGAGGTTTGCTTTGTTAGTTTCCGCGTTTACACCTGCTTATCGATCCTAACAGGGACATCGTAACTAATTTCACCTATATGCATATTGAAATGATGCCGCTTCAACAAAGATCTAAAGGGTTGATCTTGTAAATATTCATGAAATTAGGATGATCACATGACCATGAATGTGCTAAAGCAAATACCTGGGTTCCTAAGTTATAAATAATATTATGTGTGTGATATTTTCGATTTTGATACATAGACTTGTGGTTCAAATCTTTTAAGATATTAATTACTTTGTCAGAACTTTAAAGAATTTGCACTAACGAAAATTTCAAATCTATTATAAGCTACCCACTGGTATGCATAATATTATGAGAAATATTTCCAACTAGTGGAAATATCACGTCTTCATAAAAGAACACGACTCTTATAAAGAATCATCTCTTAAGTTTTATAAATATAAAAACTCTCTAGAAGTAGCCAAAAAAAAATCTACATGTTTAAACAAAGGGCTTTGTTGTATCCAAGAGAATTGTTTATATTTAAAGAAAGTAGCTACACGCCTCAAAGCTATCTTCCTCAATTATATTTCCTATTATTTTCTCTAACAAAAATAAATTTAACATTTTCTTATTTTCAACAAAACATACCTGATTATATTAGCTTAGGGAGTTATATTTTGTTTTTTCCCAAAGTTAAATGGCTATATTCATCATGCATTTCTTTACGTTTGGAACTCTTATTCTTATTCATTTTCTGCAGGATTCACTTTAAGCAAGATGTAACTTTATCCTAACGAGTACTCCAATCACCTCTCATAAGTTTTTTTTTTGTTTTATGTAACTTATATCTTACCTTTGCTGTAAAGTGTAGCATTTTTTGCTTCAAGTTTTCAAATATTCCAAATAGCAAATTAAACACAAAGAACATGGTTTATTTAAGTTCATATAAATCTCTCACTTCTAGTCTTCTATAAATAATTAAGTTTAACTTGTAGTTAACTAGCTAATCTTAATAATTTGCTTAGAAAAGAAGTGCGATACATTGATTGTTTAGCTTGGAGATATAAGAGTTTGGTTTTTCAGGTTATTATCTCATAATATTAACTTTTTTCTTGATTCAAAAGTTTTATCAGCAAAAAGAATTGTCTTTCTAAAATAATTATTGAGTGACTATATAAGAAATAAATTAAGAAATATAATCCAATTAACAAGTTGTGTGGTGAAAGAGCCAAGGGCAAAACATGACCGTCGTTTTATTCTGTTGAGTGACTATTCGAGAAATCAACTAAGAAATAATTTAGTTAACGAGTCGGTGAAAGAGCCAATAGAAAAATATGATTATGGTTTCATTTAACTACCAGTATATTTTTAGTTCAAGGAAACACTATCATTTTCATATTTATATTGAAACTAATTTTTCACATATGTTATAAGTGTATATCAAGTCACATACGCAGTATACACTATTATAAGATAACACTTAATATTATAAAAAGAAAATCGTTAAATAAATAAGGTGATGTGGATGAACAATATAAATTATTATATATCCACTTATCATCAAAAAATCAAAAGATCATATACCATATTTTCAACCGATAAACTATCTTAATGATTTTGGATAACAAATTAAAGTATTAAGATTTGTCTGAATCAATAAAGATAAACAATATTAATGATTTTGGACAACAAATTAAAATTGTAAGACTTGTCTAATAGTATTTGCATTTGACGTGCTTATGTCAAATTTTATTTATCATTGTTTACGAAGAAATGAAGTTGTTGTATGTTTTCAAAATGATTGGCTTATTCTAGGAGTAAAATATTTATTTTGATTTTGCCTTGAGAAAGCAAATAAGGATTGAGTTAGTTACTTAATTAGCATGATTTGAAGCATTAAATCTCATCTAAAAGATTTAACTTAAGAAGAACTATTGTGTGGTGTAACATAATTAGATTTTCATTAGGTATATTATGCTACTCTTGATAACTTGTTCATTATTTTTTTATGATTTTGCAAGCTCAAACAATTTTTTAATATTAGTTCACTAAAAAAATATTGCATTACAAAATAATTCAAGAGAAATGCAAAAGAAAACTCTTATATTGCTCAACGCTTAAAAATTTTGATTGATGCATTTATTAACGAATGCATGTCCCGCCATTTTTACTATTCACCCTACGATTAATTTGTAAATAAAAATTGTGTACAAGACTCTATTTTAATATTCTATACATCACTAGAATGTTTCAAAGACCTTCCACACAAATTCATAAAATTTTAAAATCTTTCAAGAGAAAATCTCTATATGTTTCTAGAATATTCTACTAGGAACTGATCTTCTTTCTATGTGAGCTTATATGGATAATTTTGTGTCACATGATGCGTAATGATGATATGGCCAGTCATCATAATAGCCTAAAATCATAATGTAATTAGTGTTTCTTAGTTTGATTCGAAAAAACTAACTAAAACAAATTCACTAAAATCTAAATTAGTTGAGAGACATTAGTGGAAATTGAAATTAAAAACAATTTATTTAGTATAATTAGTGGTGGTTTAACGTGCTAGCATTGCATTGGATCATTATGAGTTCAAATTTTTATCTTATTAGTTTTTAAATAAAGTCAATTGTTTAAAAGTTATTTGGTGACAATTCCATAACTAGTTTAATTGTCTTATCATATTGTTTCCTGTAAAATTTGACACTAATTATATTGTAACATCGGTGTACACTCTCTTTAAATAGTGAATTTGAACGTCATCAGATTATAAATGATTTTCACCATTTGTATGTTTATAATGTCAAATAACTTTATTGAGAATTACAACTAATTATCTATGTTAACAGTAGCTTAATAGTGTATTAACAAATTCTGTTAGTTAGTTACACTAGTTAGTTATTTAGTTAGTTACATTTTTTATTCCTTTCTAGATGATTCTCAATCACATGTATATAGTGTATTGTTAATGTATGGAAGGGTAGTTTTTGGCCTGGCAGAATTCATAAACATTCCCTTCTTCTCTTCTTCTCTTCTTCTCTTCTTCTCATTCTTCATTAATCACCATTAATGGCTAGCTGTCCATAGGAAGCTGCATTGCACACTTTTACTCACTGATGCAGTGAGTCTTGATATGGTATCAGAGCGAGGTTAATTTCTCTCGTTTCTTCATCATCAAGGTCTATTTTCGATCTATTTTTGTTGTTTGTCAATTCGTTGATCCATCATGACTGAAGCCACTACTCAAGGAACTGCTACTAGAATTGATACAAGCAGTGTTTTCTATGTCCACCCTTCAGATAATCCAGGAATATCACTTGTTCCAACTCAATTTGATGGAGTTGGATACAGATCTTGGGGAAGAGGCATACTGCGAGCTCTATTTGTGAAGAACAAGCTAGTCTTCATTGATGGAAGCTGTGTGAAGCCAGTTGATCCCTCTCAATCTCGTCAATGGCAGAGATGTGATGATATGGTTACTTCGTGGATTTTGAACTCTCTTACAAAAGAGATTGCAGACAGTGTTGAATATGTCAACAATTCCTCTGAACTTTGGAAGGAACTAGAAGACAGGTATGACCAAACAAATGGTGCGAAGTTGTATCAAATTCAGAAAGAAATTGATGATCTGACTCAAGGAACTTTAGACATTACTGTCTATTACACAAGGCTGAAGAAGCTCTGGGAAGAGTTGAACACCTTGAATGCAAAGAGCATATGCACTTGTACATGTACTTGTGGTGCCAAGGATAGTGTACACAAATCTGAACAGGACAGACGCCTAATACAATTCCTCATGGGATTAAATGAGGTTTACACTGTGATTAGAGGGAATATACTCATGATGAACCCTCTTCCTTCCACTGCACAAGCTTTCTCTTTGTTGATACAAGAGGAAAAACAAAGAGAATACAGACCTGCTAGTCGTACACCTATGGAATCGATTTCATTGAATGTGAATGCTGGTAGAGGATCACAAGGTGGTAGAGGTTATAGAACAAATTTTTCAAGCAATAATGATTCCAACATCAACAGCAACAGGAGCACCATGATCTGTGATTTTTGTAAGAAACAAGGTCACATTAAGAAGAAGTGTTACAAGCTGCATGGATATCCTCTAAGGAATAATGCTTTTAACAATAGAACAAACAATGCACAACAACAACACAGGCAAAATGACAATCAGAACTTCAAAGGAAGAAGGATTGTAGCCAATGCACATGGGGAAGAGTGCTCACAAGAAAACAGTAATTCAAATGCTGTCATTACACAAGAACAGTATAGTCATATCATGAGTTTGTTGCAGCAGTTCCAAACTGATAGCTCAGGACAGGATTCTAAAGGTAATACTGAGCCTAGCAAGTTTGCAGGTACAATACTGTGCACTTCCTCTATTGACTTTGGTATTACTTCATGCAAATGTTCTAGATCAAGTATTGATTTATGGATCATTGACTCAGGAGCTTCAAACCATATGACATATAACAAATCTTCACTAACAAACATCCAAACATTACCCTATCTTATACTTGTTTCACTCCCTAATGGTTACAAAGTTAAAGTGACAGAGTATGGTGATGTACATATTTCATCTAAAATGGTTTTAAACAAAGTTTTACATGTTCCTTCTTTCAAATATAATCTCATTTCAGTCCAGTCTCTAGTCTCTTCAATGAAATGCATACTTTCATTTACTAATACAACTTGTCTATTACAGGCCCCTTCAATGAAGAGGCCTCAGGAAATTGGTAGTAGCAAGGATGGCATTTACTACATGTGTGGGGAGATGCTTGAATGACACTACTCATACATCTGATTCTGTTTGTAATTGCATATCCCATAGTTGTAGGTGTTCTTCATTTCCAGCTTCATCTTGTAACAAATCATCTGTTAAACAATCTAGAAAGGTTCCTGTAATCTTTGATAATCCTTCTACTAATAATACAGATGTATTGAACAATTGTACATCTCCTGAATCTCTGAAAGATGGTGTGGATTTACTATGGCATAATAGACTTGGCCATGTACCTTTTGTGAAAATGAGAAATATACCTACTATTCCTATTAAGTTTTCTGCTAAACATCCTTTCACATGCACCATATGTCCAATGGCAAAACAAGTCAGGTTACCATTCACCCCAAGCACAACACATTCTAAGAACCCTTTTGAACTACTTCATATTGACTTATGGGGTCCCTATCATGTCCCTACATATGACAATTACAAATATTTCATTACCTTGGTGGATGACTACAGTAGAGCTACATGGACATATTTGTTAAGCACCAAAAGCAATGCTATACAAGTCCTTCAAACCTTTGTTAACATGATAGAGAACCAGTTCCAAACAACTATAAAGTGCATCAGGTCAGATAATGGTTTAGAATTCAACAATAATGAAACAATCAAATTCTTCCAAACTAAAGGTATCACACATCAGAGAAGCTGTCCCTATACACCACAACAAAACAACATAGTAGAGAGAAAGCACAGATACCTACTTGAAACAGCTAGAGCTCTCCTCTTTCAGTCTAAATTACCTACCAAATACTGGGGTGATTGTATTCTTACATCCACCTACATTATTAATAGGCTTCCTTCCACATTCCTTCAAAAATGGTGTCCCTATGAGATGTCTATAAAGAAAAACCAAAGTATAGTCAATTAAGGTCATTTGGATGTCTATGTTATCCCACACTACCTAAAGTTCATAGAGACAAATTAGAACCAAGAACCACCCCTCATATCTTTTTAGGATATTCCTCTGGAATCAAAGGGTACAAGGTAATGAGTCTTGCCACAAGGAAGATACAAATCTCAAGAGATGTGATTTTTCATGAGAAAATTTTTCCATTTGTTTTGTCTTCAGAAAACAGCATTTTTCCCTCTACTTCAAAATCTTGTTCTACTGATTTTTGTGAACCTTGTGATACACTGTTGAACAACCATTTGGATGTAATTGATGATCATACAACTCTGTCTCTTAATCCTACATCACCATACTCCTCACCAACTACACAAACTGAGTTATCAAATCCATCTATACCACAAAGGAAATCCAACAGAGTAGTTAAGACACCTCATCATTTAAAAGACTACATTCTGTCACTTCCTAAGCTAAAAACCAACTCAAATTCTCTTTCCAACATCAACACCATTTCCAAGAGTAACCTGGCCTCTAATACATTCCTTAACAACCACCATTACATAAGCCCTGAAGTCATTGCTTCTAAAAGTCAAGTATTGGTTGAAAGCATTTGTTGTGACAGTGAACCATGTTCCTAGGAAGAAGCTGCAAACAATCCTGCATGGCAAAAGGCAATGGAACAGGAATTTGATGCTCTACATGCAAATGAAACTTGGGATCTAGTTAAACTACCTATAGGTAAACAAGCTATTGGATGCAAATGGGTTTATAAGGTGAAACATAAAGCTGATGGTAGCATAGAAAGGTTCAAGGCCAGATTGGTGGTTAAGGGATACACTCAAAAGGCTGGGATAGATTACACTGAGACATATTCACCTGTTGTCAAAATGACTACTGTGAGAACATTGATAGCATGTGCTGTGAAAAAGGGCTGGGAGTTGTTTCAACTTGATATCAACAATGCTTTTCTACATGGTGATTTGCATGAAGAAGTATATATGTCAGTGCCTCAAGGTCTTGATGTAGGTGAGCCAGGTCTAGTTTGCAAACTTAACAAGTCCTTATATGGCCTTAAACAAGCCAGCAGACAGTGGTATGCTAAATTGACTGAGGCATTGTCTTTTAGAGGCTATACACACTCACATTATGATCATTCTTTGTTCCACAAGAAATCTAATTCACTGGTGGTGTTTGTGGCAGTTTATGTTGATGACATAGTTTTGACAGGAACAGACACAATCGAGATCAATCAACTGAAAATGTACTTGGATAAGACATTCAAAATCAAGGACCTTGGTAGACTTCACTATTTCTTGGGCATGGAAATACTTGATACTGCAGGAGGGGTCCTTATTTCACAAAGGAAATTTGTATTGGACTTACTGAAGGAGTATGAGTGTTCCAAACTACACATCTTTATCATCCCTTCTTGATCCAAATGTTAAACTCAGGGCTAAGGAAGGAGCTCCTCTCCCTGATCCTACTTATTACAGGAAACTTGTGGGGAAGTTGAATTTCCTCACCAACACAAGAATGGATATAGCCTTCAGTGTCCAACAGCTGAACCAGTTCATGCAGGATCCTAGACTTCCTCACTTACATGCAACTTTTCACTTACTAAGATATATAAAACAGGATCCTACATTGGGAGTTTATTTGTCAAGAAATTCTGATTGTAACATGAGAGCATATTGTGATTCAGATTGGGCTACATGTCCAGATTCCAGAAGGTCTGTAAGTGGTTACTTAGTATTACTTGGAGACAGCCCTATTAGTTGGAAGTCTAAGAAGCAAGAAACAATTTCATTATCATCTGCAGAAGCTGAATACAGATCACTTAGGAAAGTGGTAGGTGAATTGGTTTGGTTACAAAGACTGATCATTGAGTTAACTATTCCTCATACTTCTCCTATTGCTGTGTATTGTGATAGCCAAGCTGTCATTCACATAGCACATAATCCTGTCTTCCATGAAAGAACCAAACACATTGAAGTGGATTGCCATTTTGTACGAGACAAGCTGCAGGAGGGGCTGATCTCGATCCAACATGTGCCTTCAAATGAACAATTGGCAGATATCTTTACTAAGTCTCTCAATGGTGTCAAGCATGCTGCAATCTTGAACAAGTTGGCTGTAAGATCATTACCACCAACTTGAGGAGGGGTATTGAGAATTACAACTAATTATCTATGTTAACACTAGCTTAATAGTGTATTAACAAATTCTGTTAGTTAGTTACACCAGTTAGTTATTTAGTTAGTTACATTTTTGATTCCTTTCTAGATGATTCTCAATCACATGTATATAGTGTATTGTTGATGTATGGAAGGGTAGTTTTTGGCCTGGCAGAATTCACAAACATTCCCTTCTTCTCTTCTTCTCTTCTTCTCATTCTTCGTTAATCACCATTAATGGCTAGCTGTCCATAGGAAGCTACATTGCACACTTTTACTTACTGATGCAGTGAGTCTTGATAAACTTCTTACACCTTTAAATTACTAGAAATTAGTTATAAGTAATCTAGAAAAGATTATAACATTGATTGGTAAAAACTAGTACCATTAGGGGTGTTCACGGTTTGGTTTGGGTCGGTTAGATCAAAATCAAAATCAAATCAATTTAATCGATTTTAAAATTATTAAAATTAAACCAAATCAAATATAATATAATATACATTTATCAGTTTGGTTATTTTCGGTTTTGATTTGGTTTGGTTCGGTTATTTGGTTATTAATCTTACATAAAAATAAAAATAACAATTCATTCAAAACGTGAAAAAAGTGACAAAAATCCATTCAAACAAAAAAAAATTGTTAGAATGAATTCAATTACAGAACTTTCGATCATTAAATTTACCAAATAAAACTTTAAAATTCACTATTTTGGCATTAGAAGGAAGAGACAATGACATTTTTACTCCCACAAAGAATTTCGATAAACACTCATATATATGAAACCAATAAGTAAAATGTTCTCACCTAAGACATTTTTTTTCATAAGTAAATTATGTACAAGTTTTGATGAAATATATATAAAATCTTTAAAATTGTTTATGAATATAAATATTATGTATGTATAATAATAAAATTTATGTGTATAACTTGTTGGTTCGGTTATTTCTTCGATTTTTTTCCAAACAAAATCATAATCAAATCTAACACTATCAGTTCTCAACAATCTAAAACCAAATCAAATCAAAATCCAAATTAAATCTATTTATTTTATCAGTTTGATTTAATTTTTTGATTTGAACGATTTTTATCCATGGACACCCATAAGTAACATATAAATGTATATAATCTGAATTTATTGTTTTTATATTATAGGAAATGCATTTATTTACTTTAATTTATCTGGTATTCAATTTTTTCAAAACAATGATTGAGAAGTAATGAAATAACTATATATAGAAATGTCCCTTCCTTATAAATGTCTTACTCTTTTAAGAAATGGTTGCATAATTCAATTCAATAGTTCTGAATTTGGATCTTAATAATTATTACTTTTTTTTTCAAGAAACAATATAACGTGTTCAATTTAAGAAAAATACTTGAACCCACCCATGATTGGAAGTAATTAAATAAATGAAAACATTTGCTCTTCAATTAACTTACTAAAGATTTTAGGTGAAGTGAAAGTTGTTATTCATATTTGGATAAGTGAAGAAATAACTTTAGATATGAAGTTTTAAAAGAAATATTATGTAATATATAATTGATATTATAATTATTTGCAACTTGTTATTTAAGTTATTCTCATTTTTTTAAAGAAAAAACTATCAAGTAACATTCATTTATTAAAAAATTATGAGGGTTAATGATGTTAACTTAAAAAATTTAACACAATTTGAGTAAGATTTGTTAGGCGAACTCCAAACGTTGGACATTGAATGTGCTTAGGACGTAAGTTTCATAGAATTAATTCAAGGCGTTTTGCTAGAGCCCGCCCCAAAGTGAGTCCCAACTCTGCCTTTTAAAATAGAGTTGTTGGCCAAAATCATCTTTAAACTATACCCCAAACTTAAGCTACATACTTGAAGTATCATTTTTAGTGGAAAACATCCTTCAAGTATTTTAAAGTGAACAATTTTCATCCTTAAAAAACTAAAAAATCCCACAAAAATCAAGTCATTCTTTCCTAATTATTATTCTTAGATATGCCAAAAATATTATCGTGAGTTTTTTTGGTAATTGAGTTTAACATTATGCAAAATCTTTTAATTTGACAATTTTTTATGAATTTGATATTAAAAATACTATTAGTTGAAATATGTTTTTTCTCAATTGAATATGCTAGAAGCGGCGTTAGTTGGAGACTTTTACTTCTAATAATGTAGAAAGAAACTCAAATGCGAGAAATAATCAATAATTTGATCATTTCAATATCAGATTGACCCAAAAATTGTATTGATCTAAATACAGGTTGGCTATGAAAAAGGTAAAAATAATCAAGCTCCAACTTCTCTCAGTTCCTAAATGAGAAAATAGCAATGTGTCCTCACACCTTGCAAACATTTTTTAATTTCCGTAAGCAATAATGTCTAAGATTTTAAATATTTTTTTTCCAGAAACTTCATATATAGAAAGTAATGAAATTATGCAGAAAAAAACTTTTGTTAATATTCACGTGACTGTTCATATTTTTGTAGGATTCCTTTTCTGACGATATCTAACATAATAATGGAAATTGCTCACTTTTAAATATTTGAAGGATGTTTCCTGCTGAGAATAATACTTTAATGATGTAACTTAAATTTGAAATATAGTTAAATGATGTTTTTAGCCAATATTTTTTTTAAATAGTACTATTTAAATTATTACCTTATTTAAGAAAAAGATTTAACCCCAAACATGATGGTAAGTAATTACATAAATGAAGCATCTACTTTTCAATAAACTTTATCTAAACATTTTAGGGATGTGGTGAAATGAAAGCTGTCACATTTGGATATGAGGTCAATTAACACTACGTCTACGCAAAAAACACCAGATTTACAGCCTGGACTCTATATATGGTTAGACATCACTTTCCTCCCAAGAGTGAGTTTGGTATATGGAGAAAAATATTTTTCGATTTTCGATTATTTGATTGGTTAGATATTTTAAAAATCAAATTCCTTATAAATGAAGAAAATGACTTTTCTAATAAAAGCTGGTAAAACAAATTTTGTGAGTGAAATTCTGTGAAATTAGGTCTTAGGCCTAACTCACACCCCAAAAGCTAGCTCAAAGGGAGGAGGATTGCCTAAGCCTTATAAAGAGTCCACTCATCTCATTAATCACCGATGTGGGACTTTTGTCATTCCTTAACACCCCACCTCACGCTCAGTGCTTAGCATATGGTGCGTGGGCAATTTTAATTTTGGGGACCCCAACATCGGGTGAGACGGGCCCTGCTCTGATACCATGTGAAATTAGGTCTTAGGCCTAACTCACACCCCAAAAACTAGCTCAAAGGGAGGAGGATTGTCCAAGCCTTATAAAGAGTCTACCCATCTCATTAATCACCGATGTGAGACTTTTGTCATTCCTTAACACATTCTATGTTTTTAACATCACTGTCTCCTCTCCACCGCGTCAACATCTCCGATTCCACCCTTGAACATCCGCTTCGTACTCTCATACCATCCACATAGTATTTTGCTAGATTACATATAAACGGTCTTGATTAAATTTTTTTTACTTGATGAAGAAACACTAAAAAATAAGTGAAAGACCCATTAATTTTTCAACAAAACATTGTCCTTCTTACCAAACACACATTTAGTTACCAACCTTTCTCCCCTATAAATAAGTACCATATCTAGACTTGAAGTTTATTCACTTAAAAAATAAAATCCTTCATTGAATGATGAAGCTAAAGTTTTCAACTTTGCTTTTGGTGGCACTTGTTCTTACTTCTTTCCTCATTCCAGCCACTATTGCTGGTTCAGGTAATTTATATATATTCAATAAAACTCTTGATATAAATACCTTATTTCAGTAAAAAATTATTGATTTTGATCGAACTCATAATTTTGAATTCAGTTATAATCACTTATAATTGTTACTTTTCAATTTGAAATCCATAAAATTAAATTTGTAGCTCCGCCTTTACATTTACAAACCATCTTATCTTTTACTAATATTTTTGATCTATAGCCAAAATATTCTTTATTTTTGAAATTCAAGAATGCACACATTAATTTTTAGAAAAATTATTGTACACTCACTCTTCCAAGATAGCATATAATTATCAATTACATATTTAAGGAAGAGACTACATTAGATTACCCCTTATTTTCAATATTTTCTTGGACATATAAGGAGGACCATACACTATGTATGTTTAGTTTTTCGTGTTCTTATCTTAATAAGAAGTGGTTATGTTTTTGCTCGTAGAGTTTTGTGATTCAAAGTGCAACTTTAGGTGTTCAAAGGCAGGACGACAGGACAGATGCTTAAAGTATTGTGGAATATGTTGTGCAGAGTGTCATTGTGTTCCTTCTGGAACAAGTGGAAACAAAGATGAGTGTCCTTGCTATAGGGACAAGAAAAACTCTAAGGGAGGGCCTAAATGTCCTTAAATTTACTCAATCTTTTCCCCTAATTGTTGTTTGTCAAACACAAATATAGAGGCACAAATCCTTGATATGCCATGTTTGTCATGAAATAAGGCTGATTACAATAATAATAATAATAATAATAATAATAATAATAATAATAATAAAAACCAATAAGTGAACAAATGGGGGGTTCTTTTGAATATTTTATTTTATGTTGTTCAATCTGTTGAGCTTTTATAACTTGTTTGAATATTTATTAACAATGGTATTTCATAGTTTATTTTATTTGTTATTTAAATTTTAAGAAAAAGACATGTATCTCATTCTGTAACTCAAGTTTCAGGGACAAATGTTTTCTATTAATATTTAAGGGTCTTAGTAACCTCATAAAAATATCAAAATTAAATATATGGATAAACTCGTTTAATGAAACACTAGAGCGAATATAAGGGCGTGGTGCGTATCAAATTATTCGATCAATCACATCTAATCAAAACTAAATTTGGGACTTTGATAATGAATTATACCAGATATACTGTATGTGGGCTTTTATTTCTTGAATTGTGAAATTGACGGTAAATAATTAAAGAGCAAATTACAGAAATTATATATTTTTAAGGCAAATTATAATCTATTTTTTAAAAGTTTATAATTATAAAAATTATTTAAAATTGATACAATAATATAAACGTTGATACATTAATCTAACACGTGAGATACACTAATCTGATGCGCGAGATACATTTTGTACATGATACACTAATCTGATGCGCTAGATATACTAATTTGATGCACGAGATATACTAATATGATGCGTAAGATACACTAATGTGATGCGCGAGATACATTAATATGATGGGAAAAAATGAGAAATTTTGGAAATTTGTAAAACTTATAAGGGATAATGATAGTAAGTTAACTAAAAGATGGGATTTTCGGGGCAAAATTTACTAAATATCTAGGTTATGCTATTTATAATTATTTCTTCTTTGTTATAAAAATCAGTTACAATTTTTAAATTAATTAATAATCGAGAAATAAAACACTTAATTTATACTCCTTAATTTTAATTAAATTCATAATTAGTAACTAATAGTGTGCTATTAACATACTTGAATAATTAAATTAAGTTATTTGGCCGGCTACACCACGCACCATCATGAAATATTGCATCAAAGGTATAATTAATTTTTTCACGTATTATTACTGTGATAATGGATAGGTTTATCCTCGAATTTTAATAAACGGTACGTCTATATCCTCCGTTATACTTTGCGTCCACATAAGTCCCTGTTATCCAATAATAGGTGCACATATACCCCTCACTAACGGACCCTTCATTTTTTACACGTGTCTTAATCCTATTGAACTACCCGTTTGACTCCTTTTTTAACCCATAAACCAACCATCCGCCCCACAATCCACTAACCCAACCAATTTCCTCTAAAAGGAATTAATTAGACCCAAACTAATCCATGAATCCTAATTAATTTGGGTGCTACTGTGTGTAATTTGAATCTTGGTGCATTTGATCCAGATGTTCAAACAAAAATATTACCAGGGGCAACCATCTCTCAAGGATGAGGTGATGAAAATCATGCCGGTTCAAAAGCACACCCGTGCCGAACAGAGAACCAGATTCAAGGCGTTTGTTGTTGTAGGTGACGATAATGGTCACGTTGGTTTGCAGTGGCGTAGCCACAATTGTATCAGGGTGTTCAATTAGACACCATTCATCGAAATATTATACCAAATATACGAGTAAAATATTAAATTAAGTGGCTAAATAATATATTTTAGACACATTTGATACAATACTATGATGTACTCTAGTGGTTTCAGGCGTCTTAAAAGAGTAAAGATACACAAATTTAAAGTGTTTGTGTGTTCGACTTTCACTAGTAGCAATTTTTTCCCACTTTTTAAGAAGAACAGATTCACTTTAACACTTGGACATTGTTTATGAAAATCCTAGCTCCGCCATTATTGATTTGGGTGTTAAGTGCTAGAAGGAAGTCGCTACTGCCATTCGTGGAGGAATTATATTGGCTAAGCTATAATTAATTTGGGTTTTTATTTAGCGCGGATGGTTGGTTTATGAGTTAAAAAAAGGAATCAAACGGATAGTTCAGTAGGATTAAGACACGTGTAAAAATGAGAGGTATATGTGTACGTATAATTGAATGACAGGGACTTATGTGGATGCAAAGTATAAGAGAGGGTATAGACGCAAAGTATATAAGAGGGTATAGATGCATCATTTATTAGAGTACAGGGGTATATCTGTTCCTTTTCCCTTTATTATTTGAAGGCGGAATGGTCTGGTGAACAGTTGTACTTGTATGAGTTTATATTGTGAATCCTTTTACTTAATAGTTTATCAACTAAATCCTTAAACTCAATAAAATACAATATATCGAACCCCTCTGACCACCACTAATCAGACTTATATAGCATTTAAATGGTTGAGTTGACATAAGAGAGTGGCTACACGCATGAGAAGGCGGGTGAACTGCATTTTAAATTTTAAAAATATTTTAAAGTATAATATTCAAATGAAAAAAATTAAAAACTAAAATAATAAATCAAAAAAAAGAAAAAATGAATTTTAGAAAAGGTCATCCTCTTCCTTTAACTCCAGCCGCCATCTTCGTTCTTGCCCTATTCATTTTTCCTTCTTCTATACATTTCTTATCAACTTTAGCAGTATATTGACATCTCATTGTCGTCACATACAAGTTGTTATTACTGAAGGGAGAAAGCGACGTTGATTTTATGGGGATGCTCTTCGCCTCATCAGAGTCTACTAATTCAAAGTGGAGTAAGAGAAAGGCGACACTGATCCTTTTTCACTAGATCGGGAGGCGGCGAGGGGATTTATTGGTTACAACGGAGAGGACGAAGAAGAGAGACGGTCCATGGTGGGTCGCAGGAGTCGCCAGTGATGTTTTGTCTTAGGATTACTAATTTTGTGGAGATTGGAGAAAGAGAAAAGGAAACTAGTGAAGTTAGCAACGGAGATGGAGACCTGCAGGTCTTGCCGGCAAGAAAAACAGTGGCGGCAATGACTTTGCCGGTGAATTTAGATTTACACTGTTGAATAGGTGTGGAGTCCCAAAATTTAATAAATTTAAAATCTATTATTTTATGTTTTATTTAATAAAACTTTTTTTGATAATTTTAAAAATAAATAATAAAGATATTTATGACATGTAATTAATTTATGTAACATGAATATGACATGTTATTGATTCAAGGCTAGTGAATTACACACATAACGAGAATGCTTTGAAAATATTCGTTTGATTGAGTTTAAGGGTTTACTTGGTAAATAGTTAAGTAGAAGGGTTTATAATACAAACGCATACAAGTACAGGGGTCTACCAGACCATTTTGCCTTATTTGAATATAAAATAGTTTTGAGTTCAATTTCAATTAAATATGTCACACATCTTTTATTTTTTTTTACAATTATTGAGGATATGACGGGTTTTAAAAAATATTTTTTTTGGTAGAGTCGCCACTTGAAATTGAGGTTTTTAGGTGTTCTAAGTCACCAGATAGTTCTTAGTTTAAAATAAAATAAAAACTCTTTTTTTTGTTTTGGTCTACGAAAAACAGAGATTGGGTAAGGAATTCTATTGACCGGAGGAAAGGTATGAGGCACCCCCGAGTCCCGTGCTTCTAGCACGCTCGCTTTATTAACTTATATTTGGCTAAGATAATTTATTTATTTATTTTAGATAAAAGTGGAAAATTGTATTAATTACTATTTAAATTATTTTTTGTTGGCCTAAGAGCGTAACCGCACACAAGACTCTTCTTTTTAGAAAAGAATACACACCAAGGATGTAACTGAACACATGATGGTATTTGAAATTTTATTTTATTTTTTTAAAAAAAAACACAATAATTAATTACTCTTTTTTTTATAAAAAAAAATAATGATAAAAATGCATGAAAGAAAATGGTGCAACATATAGATCAAGAAATAATTAGTATTTATTTATTTATTATTATTAAAAAATTTCTAGCATTTATATTTATTGTTTTACCAAAAGAAAAAAAAAATAAGTTTTACTACTAGACAATGACAACAAAAGAAGAAAAAAAAAAGAAAAAACTTTTACAAAATTACAATTAAACACTCTTTTAAACCAAATATATACTAGTTCTAATTTTTTTTATATTGATGAAAATTTAAGAAATGATCAATTTGGTAATTTTTTTTTATATATAAAATGACTATCTTGACTTATTTGATAGAAGATTGCAAAATAACAAATTTTCTACTTGTTACATTATCAAGTCAAATTAGTCGAATTTGTATTTTTACTTTGATAGTCAAATCAAATATTTATATAAGAGATTTTTTTTTTAAAAAAAGATCATATATATATATATATATATATATATATATATATATATATATATATATTTGCAAAAATAGCTAGATTTGCATTTTTCTTTTGTTACAAAAATGACCAAATTAAACCCTTTTGCAAAAATGACTAGTTTTACATTTTTTTTTCTTTTTTTTTCTTAAGTTCGTTTTTCAAAAAGAAAGTTACCAAAAACTAAAAAATTGCGATTGTTATATTTTATTTTATTTTATTTTTACCTTTTTTTTTACTTACTAAAGCTAACATTTAAACTAAATATGATTAATAATATGTATGTACATCATAACAAACACAATCATATGAGAAACACAATAAAATAAATTAATAAAAATATACAAACTAAATAACATAAAGATAAACATAATTCTACGAGAATCATAATAAACTTAGCAAAAAAATCAACATTTTTTCTAAAAAAAAAACATAAAAAGAACATAAACATTAATTCAAGATTACATTGAAATGTAAGAAGAAATACCTAGAGTTGATGACAAACAAATAATAGAAGCAAATTCAATTGAATTTCCAAGACAACCCAAGAGAAATATCTTCCTTTTTTTTTTTAAGAAGAAGAAATTCTTTTTAAAGTTTTTTTCCTTGCAATTTTCTTTCTATCTTTTTCTCTTTTCCTTCTCCTCCTCCTATCTTTTGGAAAAAGAAGGGAGTTTAAATAGGTGTTCAACATTAAACCTTCTACTTTTCTTGAAAATTTAAGAGCCAATGCATGCATTGAACTCTTTGTTTTCTCAAGGTGCCACTCAAGATGACCAATGAATTTTTTATTTTTTTTTAATTTTTGTTTTAAGAAAAATCAGATTAATTGAATGATTCATTTGCCCTTTTGAGATTACCCTTTTACTTTTTTCATTAATTGAATATAGTTATATGGGTCATCAGAAAACAATAGGCCCAAATATCATTTAGATGACCCATTACTTTTAGGGCAACTTTCACATATAGCAAACAAAAAATTCATATTTGTATGCTATAACAAACTTTGCATAATTGCGCTCTATAGCAAACATAAAAACTGTATAATTCGCTATACATATACAAGTGTATAATTCGCTGGCCTAAAATTGTATAATTCGCTGGCCTATGTCGCTGCAATTGTATAATTAGCTTTGCATACAGTTGAATCGAATTAAAATGTATGTATATTGCATAATTATAAGTGTATAGCAAGAAGATATATGTTTTTCTCGCTTTATACAAAAACAGAAACACAATATATACACTTCTGTTGTATAAAGCTAGAAAAAATTGTACTTCACTGCAGTTGTATGATTCTTTGGCCTTTTTCTCTGCAATATTTGAAGTAAAATGTTTGTAAATTATATAATTAAGTGTATAACACGAAGATATACATTTTTGCATGTGTATATACAATTTTCTCTCGCTTTATACAAAACAGAAATTATACACTTCTGTGTATAAAGCGAGAGAGTCGAGAATTGGAGAGTGGCGAGCAAGACTTTTGGAAGAGAGACGCCTGACAAATTTTTGTCAACGTTTGCTATGGAGCACAATTAAATCAAACCCTAGCTATTCCATTTAATTTTATTAGTTTGCTATTATATACAATTTTCCTTACTTTTATTCATTGTTTGAATAATAGTTAATGGGTCATCTGAAAATAAAAGGCCCAAATGTCATGTAGATGACCCATTTCTTTTATTCATTGTTTGAATAATAGCTGATGGGTCATCTGAAAAAATCTAAAATAGGCCCAAATGTTGACCCATTTCATGAAGACCCAAACAAATTGATCCACTAACACAAAATCTAAATATCTAAACAATTTTAAAGATCAAACATAACAAAATAATGCAGAAAAAATAAATAAAAAATAATAAACATAAAATGAATAAAATAATAAAAAAAATAATAATAATAATACTTCAAGCAAATTATCAACATGATAAACTTAAAGAACATTAATAATACAAATTCGACATCAAACGACTTATATGGTCAAACGAAAAAAGATAATGATGAATTTGGATAAAGATTGAGAGGAGGGGGGGGGGGGGGGAGGAAAGATTGACATAATTTCTGGGTAAATAAAGGTCGTCGGAAAACTTTGCCCGAAAATTATTTGACGGATTTTGAACTTAAAATTTATATCAAATGATAGCCCTTGAAGAGCTCTACACATTTATGTAAAGGGTTTGGGATGAGAATGACCGGAACTTTATAAATCAAAGGAAAAAAGTAAAAATTAATGTTTGGTTTTCCTTGGATCTACGGAGTTTGGCTATAGATATGGATGAAAGGTTTGTAGATTTAGGTAGAGGAGGGTGAAAGGAAAAGATGTAAAATTTTAAAGATTTTTTCGGCCAAAAAGGTGGTGGCCACCGTGCTGTGATGGTGACAGCGGTGGTTGGCCGGTAGCATGGTAGTAAGGGGAAGAAGAAAAATATAAAAAAAATAAAAAAATGCTATTTTTTTGGAGTTTTGTATTTGTGTTTGGGTCCAATAATAGGCCTTGGATCAAAATATCATGAATGGTTGAGATTCAATCTTGACCATTTCTATTGATCGGGTCAAAATCAATTGGGCCATCAAAATTGATCTAAATCAATCCAATTTAAACAAAATTGGTCATTTTAGCCAATAAAATAATAAAAACAAACACCCAAAATACAAATAAAAATAAAATTCCTTACTAAAATATTATAGGAGTAAAATAAACACGTCAAAAGTTAGGTGTTCACAGCATGCCCCTCTTTGCTTGGAAACATGAAGAGTTTTCGAGCAAAGAAAGTGAACGAAGTGGCTAATTTTTGACTGTTTCAAACTCCGATGAAGCCATTTTGAAAAAGATGACCGAACCTTCTTCAGAGATTGCCTACATATCCTTAATTAAAAGGAAATCAGATCAGTGTAGTTCTAGAAACTTTGATAGCCGAAACTATCAGAAACAATAGCCAAAAGATTGCTTCATATTGCTTGTCATCATCTACTACCTATAGTTACAAAGAAAAAAAGTTAGAGAACTATGTCTCTCTACATTATAAATGTTACAAGATCCCTAATTGATGTATCTTCTTAGGATCTTGTCTAGATCTTTCACTTTCTCTCTGCATTATCTTTAAGATCGATCTTCATGTTGTCTTGGCGGCTGGTGAATCATTCTTAAGTTCATGTTTTAACTTGAGTTGGTTGTTGAAACTCAAAACTCAAGATCACAAAATGAAGAACCCATGAAGAATATGTTTCCTTTAGAATAAATGAAACATATGAGAATCTTGAACTAGGAAGTATAATCCTAGAATGAATAGGTTAAGTGAGGCGTGTTGCCCTGAGAGTTCCAAATAAGACGCATTGTCCTAAGATTGGATAAAGCCCCAAAATGTGAATAGGGTGAGTATAACCTATGAATGTTGGTGCGTATTGCTCCAGATATGCATCTGGTGCGTATTGCCCATGAATAGAGAATTGATATGTATTGCATGTGAATAAGGACTGGTGCGCACTACACATAAATTCAGTCTGGTGCGTATTGAACATGAACACAGGATGGTGCGTATTGCCCATGAATAAATGATGTGTGCTTGTTGCACGAAATTGAGATTGGTGCGTATTGCACGAAATTTAGACAGGTGTGTATTGCACATGAACAAAAGATGGTGTGTATTTCCCATGAATAAAGGATGTGTGTGTTTTGCACGAAATTCATATTGATGCGTATTGCACATGAATTCCAATTGGTGCGTATTGCCCATAATTAAAGGATGTGTGCTTGTTGCACGGAATTCAGATTGGTGCGTATTGCACGAAATTCAGACAAGTGCGTATTGCATATGAACAAAGAATGGTGCGTATTGCCCATGAATGAAGGACATGTGCATATTTCACGGAATTCAGATTGGAGCGTAATTCCCGAAACTCTCGCATTAATAGGCAAAAATGCGAGTAGAATGAAATGAAACACAAAAAATTTGAAGACTTTGGAGATCTTCCTTTTCGTGATGTTTAAAGTGGTGGTTGGTTGTGTCCTTGGTTCTCCAACGACTTGACCATACTCACGACCAATTTCTCCAACTCTACTACAACTCCTTGGTTAAGCACCTTTGAAGCTCCCTCTTTATTAACCAAAGGCCTTGATCTTTTGGTACTACCAAATATCATGGTGCGAGTGATGTCCAAAGAATGATGACCTTTATGAATTTTTAGTGAAGTTCTGAGGTGTTTTTCGTCCTTGCTCAATGGCTTGACAACTCAGATACTCAGCTTTACTTTTGGAAACCCGTAGTAAGCTAGTGTTTGGCCATAGATATTCAAATATTTTTGGCAAATATTATTTGGATGAAAATTTGGGTGAAATTTTACCATGGGTTTGGCCATAGAATTTGAGAAACATATTTCATTTTTTTAAGAAATATGATTTATACCCATAAGTTTTTAAAACTATCAAACTAACCATAAATTTGTATTACATAGCATAATAGAAGTCTCATGTAACAATATTTATGACTTCCGCAACAAATTAACAAGAATCATTACAGTAAATATTCGTATAGTGAAAAGGTCTTGGTACTAATCATGATAATGAAAATACAACTAATATAAATTCGGGAAAAAAAAGAGAAGAAAACAAAAGGAAATAAATATTGCAATCACTGAAGAACCTATACTTTCTCTCTGAAAGAGTTCAACCTATTCTTTAATATAATCTTCCCACATTTTATGAACAATCTCTTCTCGATGAGCTTGCATTTCCGAATCAGATGATCGAGAAGATGAAGCGATGTTGTTTCCCTGAGCCAATAGTTCGTCACTTTCATCAACAACCATATCATCATTTTCATATTCATTGAATATTCCATCACTACTTTGGTGTTCATGTAAAAAATTATGCAATACAGCGCAAACAATTACTATTTTCACTTGCATGTCACATTCATAATTGTTCATGCCTTGTCTTAGTATTCTGAATCTACTTTTCCACGCACCAAAAGTTCTTTCAATTACATTGCGCAGAGAAGCATGTCTATAGTTAAATAGCTCTTTTCCATTCTTAGGCTCTCTTTCACTTTCTCGGTAGTCCTGCAAATGATAGTGCATTCCTTTGAATGGAGCTAAAAATCCTCTTGTGTTCCATAGACCAGCATCAACAACGTAATATTTATCTACCAAAATAAAATATTGAGTAAATTTTCTTATATTGAGTAAAAATAGAGCTACTAATTTATATACCATGTGATGGAAATGGAAAGTTGGCCGATGAGTCAAGAATTGCATTCTCAAGCACTTTACTATCATGGGCAGTACCCTCCCAGCCTGCTGCGATAAAGGTGAACCTCATGTCAAAATCGCATGCACATAAAACATTTTGTGAAGTATTTCCTTTACGATTACGATATGCTTGTTGCTTATTTCTTGGGACTTCCCCTTGAATATATGTTCCATCAATTGCACCAATACAATCCTATCAAAAGGCAAACATAAATATTATCAACTGTAGCAACAACACCATTAGAGAATACACTCCTAATTTTATATTTTTAGTTGAAAAGAATGTTCGAAAAGTCAGTTTACCTTGAACCAAGGCCAAAAGCGATTGTTGTGGCGAATTTTTGCATGTACACCGATCATATTTTTTAGATATACATATGTTGGCGCCAACTGACAAAGTGCTTCAGCAACTCTTCTAACATGGCGGTTAATTGTCTCGAGTAAATGTTGAAAACATTCACTTACTGATCGTTGACTATCATTACGTGCAACAACAGTTAGGAAAATAGCTACAGACTCCATTAATAGAACATGTGTGGTTCTACCATCAGATGATAACAAATTATTTTGTCTTATTACTTTGATAAGATGCTCAAATGTTTCAGGATAAAAACGCATAGATTCATACATACGCATACGATGTCCCCGAAGTAGATCAACAACCCATGCCATACCAGGTCTAGATGTATGCTGCGGTTGGCGAGATAATAGCCTACTTTCTCGTACAACCTGTTCAGTATGATCAACTATAGCACAAAACATAATGTAATCGTCACTGTCACTGTCTGAACTAGTGGTATCACTACTGGAAATGCTCATAATTTTTCAACTTAATATTACACTTGAAAGGATGGGTCACTAACACTTGAAAATCAAATATGAATCATGAGTATCCCTTAATATGTCGTAACTCTTCAAAAGGTTGATCTACTGATCAACACTTAAACCTGAGAAAACCACAAAAACATATGTGAGAAGATGTATAAAAGACAAAGATACACTGAAAAAAAGATGTTCTAGAATTAAGAAGATTTTAATAAATGAAACTAAACATACATAGAAGATAACATATGTACATCTCATAAATTTTTTTGAAAACTCATTCATTAAAAAGAAAGTTAATAACACATAAGAAGTCATTACACAAATATTCATGTCTACATCACAACGAAGTGCAACAGAAATAATTAACTTTGATGTTTTAATTTACGCATTAGACTATAATATAACACCATGAAAATAACGCAAGGCTTAATCTTTTTGCAAGTCTTTAAACCATTCAACTTGATTTTTTTCAGTCATGTGAACAAATATCTTGCGAAAGCTGGGGTTAAGCAAGTAAGTCACAGCTGGTGAAAAACTTTTGTTAACTAAATCATGTTTTTCCAAAATAAATTGTAAGTGAACGGTGACAGCTGCCTCAGAGTAGACATCAATTTCATTTTCTTTTGCTGCTCGTTCTTGTTCCTCTTCCTGCTTTCTTCTTTCTTTTGCTTCTGCTTTGTTTCTTTTCCACTCCAAGTGTTCTCTAAAGTAATCATGGGATTGGTTAAAATTTGTAGCACGACCTTTTTTTACGACGCGTAGATGTTCCACCCTCAGAAGGTTCTAAAGTTCTCTTTACACTACCAGAACCACTACCAGTATTTCGAGACATAGGTTGACATGTGTTTACAGTAGCAACATGCTCATCATCACCATCAAAAGGTTCATACTCCTCAACAATAACTTCATTTGACTTTGGTGGAAGATTAGGATTTGTACTATACATGACATGGTCCCCGGTAGCAAATGAGTTTCCAAAAATTTCATCCAGTGTGTCATAATCTTTAAGACCATGGTATCTGTACTTGGAAATATATATTTTCTTCTTTTTCTTTTGCTGAGAAAAAAATGAACATAATGTTAGCTCGATATGTGTAAAGGTAGAATATAAGTACTTTTGTTATCTCCCAAACTTACCGCTACATGCTCCGACCAAATATGAGATGGACATGTAATTGTGTTAGTTGTAGGGTTCCATCCATATCCAGAGCAAGAACTAAGGAGATCCTTGAAGGTTTTTGTGTCTTCCCTTAATCGTTGAATCTTTTACTTAATTCTCTCATCATCAAACTTATCTCGATTTCCAATTTTCTCAAAAAACTCTTTCCTAACTTCTATTAATCGTGGACCACTGATGGCATAACCTTTAAATCTGGACTTCCTCGCGTCATCATACAAGACACTTATAAGGATAGATGTTTCTTCATCAGTCCATTTATCAGCCGCTGAACCACGTGATTTATTCATTTTTTTACGTTTCTACAATACAACATCAACATGACAACACATCATATGCATAACTTAATTTTTTTTAGAGTGCACAAAATTTGAAAGCATGTCTTTACTAAAAATGAAAGACCTACGAACACGATTGAAAGTATATTACCCTATTAACCGGAAAAGGTGAAGTCATAGAGTTCTCGTCAGAAATCTCAAAACTAGCTTCAGGAATAATGGACATTACAAAACTTAACAAACAAGCCCGAAAAATTAGTTGCGCCAGTCGAATGAAAAAATAAAACACAAGGAGAAAATATTTTTATCGTTCGTAACTCTTAAACCTAGACAAGAGAAGATATTCATAAAAATCAATTCAAGCAAGTTCAATCTAAACAAAATTCACTATAAGAAAAAATATGTAGATTTTTACAAATTACCTTCAATTTGTTTCTCCAGTGAGTACTGCCACAAAGCTTTTGGTTGTTCAACTAATTTTTTGGATAAATATAGACCATGTATGTATATGCAGATGGGAGATAATTTAATTGAGGTAGTTGGCAAATGGGAGATAATTTAATTGAGGTAGTTTGCAGATGGGAGATAATTGAATTGGTTGGTATTAATAAATATATTATTTTTGTAAAATAAAAAGTTAAGGGTAAAAATTAAATTTTTAAAACTTTCCAAATAATGAAATTTGGCCCAAATACTAGTTTTTTCTAGTATTTGGAAATTTGGAAAATTTGCCAAATAATAAAAAAGTGTATGGACAAACAAAATTTGCCAAGTTTTTCCCAAAGTTTTACTTGCAACATTTATGGACAAACGGGCCCTAAGTTTTGCACTCTTTACTTTGTTTTGTCAAGAGATTATATCAAAAAGAGAAAAAAAATATCAAACTTAAGAGTATGAAAGATTGGATCAAAAAGACTTTAAACTTAATGAAGGATATTCCTTTAAAAATGAGAAAGAGAACTTATCTGGAGGAATATGTCGACTTTGATTGAACCATGACATGCACTTGGACTTTCCCCCTGATCCATTTGAGTTTTTTAGTTCTCAAAATCTGAGTCATCATCAATTGATTTATGTGCCCTTTATGCAGAGGTGTCGAGAAATGATCATCTTTGTAGATTTCATTCATGGTGTTCTCTCCCTTTATCTTAAGGTGCCCGTAGGATTTTCACCTATAAGATTTTATTATTATTTTTTCCGTCTTATGATGCCTATGAAGGTTTTCACCGATAAGACTCTCTCTCTCTTTTTTACTTACTTATGGTACCCCCAAGGGTTTTCACTCATAAGTTTTTTTTCTTTTTTTTTTCCGATGTTGCCTTTGATGATTAATATCATTTTCAGATTTGATCAAAAAGTCGGTTGCCAAAATAAACAGAATTACAATCTGACATTATTCTATATATATATATATATAAACAATGCCCCAATTTTTTGTAAATACTGGAAAACTGATTTTTTTATATGACCGAACCCGTAAAGGTTTTCCTACGTATCCTTTTGGAGTCAGGTCAAACGTAGTTCAAAATTTTTCAAAGAGAGATTTTTTTAAGAGTTGCCTTTGTTCTTTCAACCCCAAACTTGTCGCATAACCTTAGAATGCATTAGATGTAGTATCTTTTGACTGAATCTGCATTAACAACTATGCCCGCGATTTTTCCTTCCACATCAGTAAGGTGCAGGGCTCCTTTTGACAATACTTCCTTGATAAGATATGGACCTTGCAAATTTGGGGTAAACTTTCCCTTGGCTTCTTGTTGTTGCGGGAGAATGCGCTTTAAGACCATTTGACCTACTTCAAAGTGTCTTGGGTGCACCTTTTTGTTGTATGCACGAGCCATCCTTTGCTGATAAAGCTGACCTAAACAGACAGATGTCAATCGTTTCTCATCTATTAATGCGAGTTGCTCTAGTCGGGTTTTGACCCATTCAGTATCTTCAATTTCAGCCTCGATAATAATTCGAAGAGATGGAATTTTGACTTCCGCTGGAATCACAACCTCAGTTCCATACACCAGTAAATAAGGAGTTGCACCAATCAAGTTGCGCACTGTTGTGCGATATCCTAAAAGTGCAAAAGGCAGCTTCTCATGCCATTGTTTAGTGCCTTGAACCATCCTTCTGAGAATCTTTTTGATATTCTTGTTGGCTGCCTCCACAACTTCTTTGGCTTTTGGTTGGTATGGAGTAGAATTGTGGTGCACAATTTTGAACTGCTCGCATATCTCCTTCATCAGATTACTATTGATGTTTGCAGCATTAGCTGTGATGATAGCTCTTGGGATACCAAATCGACAAATAATGTTTGAATGAACAAAATCCAAGACCGCTTTCTTAGTGACTGCTTTGAAAGTTATCGCCTCCACCCATTTGGTGAAGTAATCAATTGCAACCAAAATGAATCGATGTCCATTAGAGTATTTTGGATCAATTGGTCCAATTACATCCATTCCCCATGCAACAAAGGGCCAAGGAGCAGCCATAGGGTGCAACTCTGAATGAGGTGAATGAATGAGATCTCCATGGATTTGACATTGATGACATTTTTTCACAAAGTGAAAGCAATCCCTTTCCATGGTAAGCCAATAATACCCCGCCCAGATTATCTTTTTTGCAAGGACATATCCGTTCATGTGTGGTCCACGTACCCCAGCGTGCACTTCATTCATAATTTTCTCGGCTTCTTCAACATCCAAACATCTCAATAAATTCAGATCTGGAGTTCGTTTATACAAAACATCCCCGCTTAAAAAGAAACCATTAGCCAAACGTCTAATAGTTCTTTTTGGATTCTGTTGGCATGTTCGGGCAATATCCATGTATTCAAAAAATTCTTGATGTCTGATTATCATGGCTCACCATCAGGTTCTTCTTCCACTGTATTACAATAGCCATGTTGGTCCCGAACTTGAATCTCTAATGGGGTGATGTAAGTGTTTCCAGGATAGGGAAGCATTGAGGCTCAAGTAGCCAAGGCATCGGCCAAATCATTATGAAACCTGGGGATGCATCTAAACTCGATGTACATGAACCTTTTGCTAAGATCTTCCACACATTGTCTACATGGAAGGATCTTGAGGTCTCGAGTTTTCCATTCGCCTTGAGCTTGTCGGATAAGCAAATCAGAATATCCTAACACAATTAATTCTTGCACACCCAAATCTATTGCCATATTGACAATTAATTCATACTCAGTCGTGTTATTTGTACAAAAGAAGCGAAGTTGAGCTGTTGCAGGGTAATGTTGCCCTGTGGGGGATATTAAAATTGCCCCAATCCCTGTGCCTTTTGTGTTGGTTGCTCCATAAAAGTACAATTGCCAGGCTTGATTTCCATTTGAACCTACTTCCTCAATTGAGTTAATCTCTTCATCTGGAAAATATGTAACCAATGGTTCGTAATCACTATTGACTGGGTTCTCTGCCAAGTGGTCTGCCAAAGCTTGGGCTTTCATTGCAGTGCGAATGACATATATAATGTCAAATTCAGTGAGCAAAATTTGCCATTTCGCGAGTCTGCCAGTTGACATTGGCTTCTGAAAGATGTACTTTAAAGTATACATCCTTGATATGAGGTTACGTTGTGTAGGACAATAAGTAACCTTAACTTTTGAGCTACCCAAGTTAGGGCACAACACGTCCTTTCCAAAAGCCTAATCCTTCCTTCCTGTAGCATTATGTTGCCCGAGAATACACCCAAAGGAATTATCTGTTACTGAAAGATATAGAAAGAGAGGCCTGTCAGGTTCAGGCGGTACCAACACGGAGGTGGGGGGGATGGACAAATACTCCTTGATTTTTTCAAAAGCTCTTTGACAATTTTATGTCCATCTGGCAGCAGCATCCTTCTTCAAAAGTTTGAAAATGGGCTCACATGTGGTTGCGAGTTGAGCAATAAACCTGTTGATGTAGTTCAACCTCTCAAGTAGACTCATGACTTCGGTCTTATTTTTTGGGGATGGAAAGTCTCGAATGACTTTTATTTTGGAGGGATCCAATTCGATTCCCCTTCTACTGACAATAAAACCCAGAAGTTTTCCAAATGGAACTCCAAATGCACATTTTGCTGGATTAATCTTGAGGTAATATCTTTGCACTCTTTCCAAGAATTTTCTCAGATCTTGCACATGATCAACTTGTGTTTTTGATTTGATGATTACGTCATCAACGTATACTTCAATTTATTTATGCATCATATCATGGAATAAGTTCCCCATGGAGTGGCGAAAGCAATTTTCTCAGTGTCCTCTTCGTCCATCAAGATTTAATGATAGCCCGCATAACAGTCCACAAAAGATTTCATCTCCTGTTTTGCACAATTATCAACTAGGATGTGGATATTTGGCAAGGAAAGTTGTCTTTTGGACTAGCCTTGTTCAAATCCCGATAGTTAACACAACCTCTTGTCTTTCCATCATTTTTCGGCACAGGAACAACATTTTCCAACCAAGTAGTGTAACGAATAACTTGTATCACCTTTGCATTCAGTTGTTTCATTATTTCTTCCATGATTTTTTCACTCACATCCCATTAAAAATTTCTTCTTTTCTGTTGGACAGGTGGAAAATCAGGATAAACAGGCAACTTATGAACCACTAAATCAACACTCAAACCTGGCATGTCATCATAAGACCAAGCAAATACATCTTTATATTCAAAGAAAAGTTGTATTATTGCCTCTCTAATTTCCTGATCGATATGTAAACTTATTTTTATCAGAACTTCCCAAATTGATTGTCTTAGTTTCACTAAGATTAGGCTTTGGTTTGTGCTCAAACTGTTCCAGTTCCCTATTAATTTCCCTAAAAGCCTCTTCTTCATCATATTCCACCCCTTGACTTGGTGATTCAAGAATAAATAACTCTTTGAAATCAGGGAGTGAATTTCGCATGCATGTCATGTTATCAAAGCCATCATTTATAGAACTGAAAACTAGAGAATAAGAATTAAGGGAGGAAAAAATACATAATTTACTATGAAACTGAAATTTCATTTCATTGACATCAAACAAGGACAATAGGGTTGACAATAACAAAATATGTTGAACTATTCGGGCCACAACCCTGAAATAATAAAATACAAAAGAGTAGCAAAACAAGCTACCACGACTCCTTTCTTATAGGGAAAGGAGTGGCTTCCCAATTGCTTAACCCAACACCTGAGCCCACGAGCTGCATACTGGTATGACTTATACCTTCACCAACTTGGAACATATTTACTTCACAAAACAACTGACTGAGATCCTCAATAACTCCTTCAGTGTCTTCAATAGTGATTAAATCTTTCAATTCTTGACCCTGAGGTTTGATAAAAGAATGATAAATATAGAGAATCATTTGTGGAAACGACCAATCAATCCTTTTATGGTTCATCTTCATTTCTCTTGCTTTGTTTGTATCCAAGGCTAGAGGTGCCTTGGTTTCCTAAGAGAGTAATGGGATCCACGATTCCTTGCAAATATACTCCCAAACCTTTACCGGGTTGATAACCATATTTGAGCATCGTCATTGCTACCATTGAAGCAGAAGAAGAGATACATGATTGGATGATAGATTCTCCTTCTTTAAAGTGATCGACTGATACAATCTCCAAAGACTAGTAAACAATAGAATCACATCCTTCCTTCGCCTCAATGTATGGGACGGATGAATATCTGTAAATAGGTGAATCATCTTCCCCATGAACAGTGATTTCCTGATTGTTGTATTCAAACTTGACAACTTGCTGTGGAGTTGATGGGACAGCTCGAGCCATGTGGATCCATGGCCTCCCTAGTAGAAAATTATAAGATGTTTCCATATCCATTACTTGGAACACAATCATAAAGTCTACTGTCCCAATTGTCATGCTTAACTTGATTTCACCAATGGTATCCCTCCTTGAGCCGTCATAAGCTCGCACAAATACATTACTGGGGCAAATTCTGTCAGTGTTAACTTTCAAGCTTTGAAGCGTAGAAAGAGGAAATATGTCTACTCCTGACCCTCCATCTATCATGACCCTCTTTACATAGTAACCTTCACATGTCACTATAAGATGCAAAGCTTTGTTGTGTCCAGCTCCCTCCTTGGGCAACTCTCATTAGTGAAAGTTTCTCCAACTGATTTACTATGGTCTCTTTTGGCACATGTGCTTCATTCAAAACCTTATTCAACACAAGACAATGTTCTTCTGAGTGCAAAAGTAGAGACAACAGTGAAATATGTGCAGGCGTCTTCTTCAATTGATCCACGACAGAGTAATCTGGAACCTTAAGTTTTTTAAGAAATCCTACATTTTCTTCTTCAGTAACTGCTTTCTTTAGTGGTACTTGAATATTTTCAGTCATCTTCCCTTTTCTTAATTCTTCTAGAGAATAACATCTTCCTGAGCGTGTCAAACCCCCCGCTTCATCAACTTCTTCGACAATCTCATTTCCTCGATAAACCACTGCGGTTTTGTTATAGTTCCAAGGGACAACCTTTGAATCAATTACTGGAAGCTGTTGGACGGGCTTAACAAAAATAGGCTCTTTCAACTTGGTCAAGCCACTTTGGTCATGTTGTGTTAATGAAAAGCCTTTTGATACATACAACTTTGGCATATCTTCTCGAACTTCAATCCCCTTTGAAACCCCCGGGATGCACAAGACTTTGGTGTCAAGATTGACACCTTCCACACTCAGAGATGGAACTGGTTTTAAACTCTTCATTGACTTGTCTTCTTCTCCAATCTTCCTAAACAACTTACCTATTTTGCTGAAGAGTTTGTACTCTTGATCATCACAAACCATACCCACTAAGTTGTTTTCAGCTGGAAGTGGGTTATTGGTCACATTGGGAGTGTTTTGATCATCTGTCACAACAACAACTCCATGCTCGATCAGCTTCTCTATTGCTCCCTTCAAGGTCCAACAATTATCAGTGTTGTTTCCTGGCGCTCCTGAATGGTATTCATATCTTTCATTAGCTTGGAAACCTGGAGCATTTGGATTCAGACGATGTGGTGGGATACACTCAATCGCTCCTATATTTCTTAACTTTTGAAACAAGCTGGAGTACGACTCTTCCACTGGAGTGAATTTCTTTTTTTGTGCTTGATCTTGAGCATAATTCGGCATAAGAGGAGAGTTGTAAGGGACCTTATAGGGTGGCCGTTGTGGGAGAAAGTTTCCTTGAGATGGGCCCCGAAAATGTGGGCGATTGGGAGGATGCACATATGACTGAGAATTTAAGACCGTTTACGGAGATGGAGATACTGGATATTAAGAGGCATAAGGGTAGTAATGCTGAGGATAGCTAAGTTGTCTTTGAACTGATGTGTAAGGACAATTAGACTTTCTCTGAGATCCACTTGACCTTGATGCCAGTGAAATAACTTCTTCTTTCCTTTTACGATTTCCAAAACTTGTTGAACCACCTTGAATGTCCTGTGTGGTAGCTTTGATTGTTGCCTCGATCACGATCCTTCCTTCTTTGAGACCACTTTTGACCATTTCCCCAATTTTGATTGTTGTGTGAAACGGTCTTCCCATTGCGACTGTGAGGTGGTGGAAGTAGTCAGGATTTTGAGCCTCTTTGAAGATATCAACCAATTCTTGCTCATTTAATGGGGGATTGACTCGGGCTGCATGTTCCCTTTATTTGATAGCATATTCTCTGAAGTTTTCACTTGTTTTTTTCTTGTATTGGAGAGTGTATTACGATCTGGCATAATATCAACATTGTACTGAAATTGTCTAACAAAATCTTGAGTCATATCATCCCATATGTGCCAGTGGAAAATCTCTTGGACGATAAACCATTCTAAGGCAACACCAGTCAGGCTCTCACCAAAATAAGTCATGAGCAATTCTTCTTTACCCCCTGCACGCCGAAGGTGATTACAATATCTCTTAAGGTGGGTTATGGGATCACCGTGTCCATCATACTTATCAAACTTAGGGGTTTTGAACCCAGGTGGAAGGTAGACATTTGGGAACATACACAAGTCTTTGGATGCGGCACTTTTGTGCCTTCCTAACCCTTGCATGCTCTTCATGTGTTGCTCGATGCTTTTCATTTTTTTCAACATTTCTTCTTGCTCTGAGCCTGGAGTGGGCCTCTCAACATCAATGTGGGAGCCAAATTGAACAGAGTTAGGGCCCCCAAATACTATTCCAAAAGTATAGTACTCCGGATGAGTGGTGAACTTAGTACTACTCCGGATGAGTGGTGAACTTTCCCTCTTGAGCTGCTCTTTGCGTCACAGTCGGTTGTGGGAGTGTATAAACCGGTGCAGCTTTTGTGACAATGGGAGTATTCAAGAATGGCATGCCTTGAGGACGTGTTGTTATGGCCCAGCCCCACAATTATACAAAGGACCATACGCTGGAGGGAAGAAAGGTTCTGATATTGGAACCTAACAAGATGAAGATCGGATACTAGTGATCTCAGGAAAACAAGGAATAGACGTTGGTGGTTCTTGTCCATTGGACCAGGCTTGCCACAATTATGGCATAATATGTCTCAACATCCGATTATGTTCAACAGTGACTGTCTCACTTGTTGTTGAATCAATTGGAGTATCCGTTGGATTCACCATAGTTTCAGTATTGATTGTCATTGACGCTCTTACCTTAGACCTGGTAAAGAACGGGTGCTCTACCAGTTTACCACAAACCAATTACCGAGAGCTAACTAGAGTTAATGTGAAATGAACAAACTTATTAGGGGTTAGACAATTTTATAAATCAATCACACACTTATTAATAACATAGTAACATGGGTTCAGAAGGCCATTGTTTCATCCCATCTTTGCTTTGCTTATTGTCCTTTTTTTTGGAAAAAGAAAAAGTTTTGAAAAAGAAATTCTGATCGGACCCTTAAGAGGTTGGCTGTTACTGCATGAATCAGATCATTATGTAGTTCAAAGATTTAAACAACTCCAAAAGATTAATTTGGAATTCATTCGCCAAAACATCAAGAAAGCAACAAAATCAAAAGGTTTAAACACAACCTGAATCAACATAATTTCCTTAAACACCAAATCTTAAACTGAAAACCAAGTCTTTCAACAAACAAAATGAAACGAACAACAAAAAAACAAATAAAACTTCTCTTCAATCTTCATCACTTTCTTGGGGTTTTTCTTTTTTTCCTCCCAAGGTCTCGTACAAATTCGGCAACACCTTTGGCAGATGGAGAACAATGGTTCGTGCTTGCTCAGCCACTTCTTGATCATTCATACGACGCTGATTTTTAATAACATAGGAGGTTTGCTCTGCTAATTGATGAACTGGATGTCTAGTCGTTCCCATGTTTTGATGACAGTAGTTTAACAAAGCTTGATCATCACCCAAATTATTTCTCAAGAGGGCCTCTCGCGCTTCTATTGCTTCAAGTTGATGGCGAAGTATTGCTCTCTCGATGATCAGTTGTCTTTCCAACACGATCTTTCTTTCTCAAATTTTTCCTTATGGCTAAGTTCTCCCTTTTGATAGTGCACGACCTCTTCGGATGCCACTAAGTCCCTCTTCAATCGAGAGATCTCAAAACTCTGCTCCTTTTTTATCTGTCGTGCCAAATGGATTCTACTATGCATTTCTTCCTCCAAACGGGCTAATCTTACCTCTGCATGCTTCAATTCTCCTTCCATATCTTGCAACTCTAACTTGTGATTTTTTCCTATTTGGACCTGTACTTCTTTCCCTCTAATGGTTGATTTGGCATTCTACGACTCTTTTTTCAAATGTCTTATAATATGTTGATCTCTTCTTTTTCTGCTAAATCCTTCGGGAGTGTCACCAAATGTCATTGGATCACGAAACCACGATAGGTACCCAGGAACCACCTTTCCTTTATTTTTCTCCACAACCATTTCACTTAGCTTAGAAATAATACTCCCATACCAAATCTTCATAATCTTTTCGCTATTAAAAGCAAAACCTGATGGAGTGTCATATGCAAACCTTCTCATATCATCATTGGGTGAGATTTCTTGAACTCTGGCTAGTTGGCGCATAACCCGAAGTGGGGCATATGGTTGAACACCTCTAAGACCAATCAATACAAGAAATGAGATACCACTAGTCATGCAAATGATATCCTTAGCTGGGAACCAGTAATAGTTCCACACTATTTCATCAGATGTGAACGTTGTAAGTTTTTTTTCACACGCTATGATTCCTTTTGGATAATCAATTTTGGCTTCCCTTTCCTTATGAGAGGAAACATAGTTGCACCAATCTGGAGTAAACCTAGGCTCACGATCATGGTGATAAAGGTATTCCAAAAACCATATTTGGAGGAAAATATTACAGCCTTCAAAGTACATTTACCCACTTAAATATTTAGTCAATGTATGAAATATATCTGCCAGGATCATAGGAATAATAGTTGGACTTTCCATTGTGGTCAACGCCTTCACAAAACCAGCCAGACGAATATCAAAATGTTTGTCCCTTTTGGGGAAAATAATGAGCCCAAAAATGCGATCATAAAAGCAAAACATTTATTTGTCTTCCAAGCCTCTTTATCCCCTTGACTACTTAACTAGTTTCGATTGTTCTTGAATCCATCCCTTTGACCGTATCTCTGGTATAGAAAGTCCAATGAGACCCACTCATTTTTCAAACTCTCTTTTTCTATTTGATTAATTTTGAGCAGTTCTAGGAATTTTTTGGCATCAACAGGTTTCGGAATTATGGGTCTTTTATTGCGTAGATCAGCACCTCGAACAGTAGACCCCTTCTCCATGAAACCGGCAATTACTTTCAAAGTTGGTGTCATCTCACAGTCGGAAAAACAAAATACATTATTTTTGGGATCCCAAAAAGGAATCAATGTCTCGACCACATCCCTTCTAGGGTCAATCTCCATAAGATGCATTAAATGCCCCAAGTGTTCCTTTACTCTTTTTTTCTCATGACTTCTCAGGTCTGACAACCATTGCCATAAATCTTTTGGTATAGTATCTACGATCATGAACATTGGGATTCCTTCACTTCTAGGCCTTTTTGAACCTTGTCCTTTGTTCGATGGTGCCATTTTTACCTTTAAATAGAATCTAATAAAGGTTTTTATGACAAATTCTAATAGAGTGATGAAAGAAAAGTACAAAAAAAAGTTTTTTTAAAAAAAATAAAATAAAATAAAACACTAATTTTTACAAACACCGAACTCGAGAAGGGATGCCTACGTATCTGTTTTTAGTGAGAATCAGGTGTGCGTAGTTCATAAAAGAAAAACTTTTCTTGGAAAGACTATCCCTTTTATTTGACCTTTTTTTAAAGAAAAAAAATTAAACTCACAAAGTTATTTTGAAGATGGTCAACAATGTCAAGACCTTCTGAATCAACTATTTTTACATAGCATATAAAATGAACATTTTGGTCTAGCGTGGATACATATCTTAAATTTCGCTAGGTCAAATGTACATGATCAAAAAAAAAAAAAAGCATACCAGAGGCATTTTATCTAGGTTTAACATTTATGAAGGTGTCTAGACTGGCTTACTCGAGCGGACAACTCGAGTCGGGGAGGGTCAACGTATCGGTAGTAGAGCTATTCTAGCTTAACTGGTTGTCCAACCCCGCCTAACATGTGTGACAACGTAGAATCAGGAGCATAACCTCACACTAACTCATCCTAGACAGAATTCCTATGGAGCGTAACCGCACACAAAGTGTATAACAAAATTACAGAGACTCAAAGGGTGTGTGAGAGAAATACTTTATATACAATATAATATCAAAACAATGAATTGCTGAAATAACACAATTAGCATCCAAACATAAAACTTATCCAAATAAACAAAATAGCAAAAAAAAGAAGCAATTTTCCAGTATTTTCAGAAAACTGGGGCATTGTTTTAGTTTTATATATTTATATATATATATATATATATATATATATATATATATATATATATATATATATATATATATATAGAATAATGTCAAATTGTAATTCTGTTTATTCAGACAACCGACTTGGGGGTACCATAACTAAGTAAAAAAAAAAAGAGTCTTACCGGTGAAATCCTTCATAGGCATCATAAGACAAAAAAAAAATCTTATAGGTGAAAATCCTACGGGCACCTTAAGATAAAGGGAGAGAACACCATGAATGAAATCTGCAAAGATGATCATTTCTCGACACCTCTGCATAAAGGGCACATAAATCAATTGACGATGACTCAGATTTTGAAAACTAAAAAACTCAAACGGATCAGGGGGCAAGTCCAAGTACATGTCATGGTTCAATCAAAGTCGACATATGCCTCCAGATAAGTTTTCTCTCTCATTTGTAAAGGAATATCCTTCATTAATTTAAAGTCTTCTTGATCCAATCTTTCATACTCTTAAATTTGATATATTTTTTTTCTCTTTTTGATATCATCTCTTGACAAAATAAAGTAAAGAGTGCAAAACTTACTATGAGTTTCCAAAAGTAAAGTTGAGTATCTGAGTTGACAAGTCATTGAGCAAGGACTAAAAACACCTTAGATCTTCACTAAAAATTCATAAAGGTCATCATTCTTTGACATCACTCGCACCATGATATTTGGTAGTAACAAAAGATCAAGGCCCCTGGTTAACAAAGAGGGAGCTTCAAAGGTTACTTAACCAAGGAGTTGTAGTAGAGTTGGAGAAAATAGTCGTGAGTATGGTCAAGTCATTGGAGAACCAAGGCCACAAAGCAACCACTACTTTTAAACTAACAATTTTCTCTTTCATTTGCTCAACACAGAAAGAAAAAAGAAATGCAGGGCTACAAGTCAAAAGGAAACATCACAAAAAGGAAGATCTCAAAAGTCTTCAAATGTTTTGTGTTTCATTTCATTCTACTCACATTTTAGCCTATCAATGCGAGAGTTTCAGGAATTACGCTCCAATCTGAATTCTGTGCAATACACACACGTCCTTTATTTATGGCAATACACACTATCCTTTATTCATGTGCAATACAGACCTATCTGAATTTCGTGCAATACGCACCAATCTGAATTCCGTGCAACAAGCACACATCATTTATTCATGGGCAATACACACCAATTGGAATTCATGTGCAATACGAATCAATATGAATTCCGTGCAAAACGCACACATCCTTTATTCATGGGAAATACACACTATCGTTTGTTCATGTGCAATATGCACCTGTCTGAATTTCGTGCAATACGCACCAATCTCAATTTTGTGCAACAAGAGCACATCATTTATTCATGGGCAATACGCACCATCCTGTGTTCATGTGCAATACGCACCAGTCTGAATTTTGTACAATACACATCAATCTGAATTTATGTGTAGTGTGCACCAGTCCTTATTCACATGCAATACAGATCAATTCTCTATTCATGGGCAATATGCACCATATGCATATCGGGAGCAATACGCACCAACATTCATAGGTTATACACACCCTATTCACATTTTGGGGATACATCCAATCTTAGGACAATGCGTCTTATTTGGAACTCTCAAGGCAACACGCCTTACTTAACCTATTCATTCTAGGGTTATACTTCCTAGTTCAAGATTCTCATATGTTTCTTCTTTTCTAAAGGAAACATATTCTTCACCCGCCGCCAAGACAGCATGAAGATCGATCTCAAAGATAATGCAGAGAGCAAGTGAAAGATCTTGACAAGATCCTAAGTAGATACATCAATTAGGGATCTTGTAACATTTATAATGTAGAGAGACATAGTTCTCTAACTTTTTTTCTTTGTAACTATAGGCAGTAGATGATGACAAGCAATATGAAGCAATCTTTTGGCCATCGTTTCTGATAGTTTCGACTATCAAAGTTTCTAGAACTACACTGATCTAATTTCCTTTTAATTAAGGATATGTAGGCAACCTCTGAAGCAAGGTTCAGTCATATTTTCCAAAATGGCTTCATCGGAGTTTGAAACAGTCAAAAATTAGCCATTTTCTTCACTTTCTTTGCTTGAAAACTCTTCATGTTTCCAAGCAAAGAGGGGCATGCTGTGAACACCTAATTTTTGACGTGTTTATTTTACTCCTATAATATTTTAGTAAGGAATTTTATTTTTATTTGTATTTTGGGTGTTTGTTTTATTATTTTATTAGCCAAAATGACCCAATTTTGTTTAAATTGGGCTGATTTAGATCAATTCTGATGGCTCAATTGATTTTGACCCGATCAATAGAAATGGTCAAGATTGAGATTCATTTGAGCCAATAAAATAATAAATATAATTGGGTCATTTGAGCCAATAAAATAATAAAAACAAACACACAAAATACAAATAAAAATAAAATTCCTTACTAAAATATTATAGGAGTAAAATAAACACGTAAAAAATTAGGTGTTCACAAAATAGATCAAATTTCAAAATTAAATCCATCTTATTATTCACACTAAACCAATTTCTGACAAATAAATTATGTTATTTAATGAAGGAAAAATACTTTTCATTTTCCGTTACATATAAATTGATCAATATCATATATTCAAAGTGAAAATAGTAACCTTTATATGCCGGGAATTATAACGTGTATAGATTTTAAAAGTAGAATTTAGAAAACAAAATGAATAACAAAGCTAATCATTTTGTGTATTTTACACAGTACATTACACAAATTATATATTTTGATTTTATTTTTTCTTCACGTATAAGTCAAAATATACTTAATAACATAACATTTATAACAAAAAAATAATAAGAAAAAGAACCAAATACAACTGGTAATAATATAATCGTTGAAATAGATTGTAAGATGTATAGAACTAATTTGATAAAACACTTAAATTGTAATGTCTAAAACGATAAGCATACGTAAATTATGTAAAACTTAAATTGTTAAGTACAATCGGATGTAACAATCGGGTTCGGTCGTTATAAAAGAGTCAATGAAAAAAAAATTGGGCTGAAATTTTTTCGGTAGTAACTTGAAATATTTCAACCTAGTTCAGATTTGGATGAAATCGAAGTCATTAAGGTGTAGGAAAATTTGGTAACAATCAGGTGATTTAATTATGAATTTGATAGATAAGGCGTTAAAGAACTCGTACGACTTCACGAAAGTGAATTTGAATGAATAGAATTCCAAAAATTGATCTTAGCGTGAACAGTATAATCTGGATGTCATTGGTTGAAGTTGTGTTGTTAAATGAGCATTTTAAAATTATTAAAGTAGCCACTGTTTCGTGCGAGCCGCTGACCATTTGATTCTTTCTTCCTATCAATGCAAGCTTTGAATTATAACAATAATTATGTCTCGATTTAAATGATACATTTTTCATTTTAGTTCTTCAATTTTCAAAAGGAATATTATATTTTTATAATTTAAAATTAATTTATATACCATCTCTTCATAATTTGAAATAATTTATTTTAAAATGTGCTCTTTATCGATAAGAAAATTATTTATAGCTATACAAATATTCAAACAAATTCTAAATCATAAGATATCGCGAACCAACCCATCTGACCATAAGAGCACCTACTCTAACACCTAGATAGGAGAACCTTTCCCACTCAAACCAGCTAAAACATTGGAAAATAAATACATCGTTTACCACCCTATATTATAAATAGGAATATCTTTAATTGTTTTAAAACCTCCGAATTATTTTACAAGGAAACATTCTAACACACAGTTTCCACCATAAAAAAAAAAGGAGCAGAAGTTATCGTAGATCATCTTCATCTTCACTTGTGAAACATCATTAAATTTCTGCAATCAGACTATGTCAAGTGACATATTAAAAATAATATCAATAAAAATAACATATACCGATAGATATCATCAATCAATCTAAATCTACCCCATAATATAAAGTAAACATTCAGAAAAAAATATGCAATATGAAGTTACACCACCCTACTTCTTTATTTACATACTCTTATCATGTTCAGATAATTACCATGATTATGCACCTTAATTCTCATGCCCCTATATTAAGTCACCTTAAGGCTTCCCAAAGCTTATGATGCCCACCTCAAATCACATCATAGTATAATTTTGCTATCACATTAATACCAATGAATACAAATATACTCTTAATTCGATTAACCAACTTATTATCTTGTCCCTTTCATAATAGCACCTGAAATTGGTGCCATAGGTCAACTCCATCATCTTAACTCAATTTTCCTTATCAGATATGTTTTAAACACCAAATAACTATAACAAGTCATAAAACTTAAACTATGTATTAGTCTCTTCCGTCATCGGTCTAATTTAACAACTACTCTTTTGATAAATTAATTACAATCATGATAAATAGAAACATAATTTAGAAATAACTAAAACATCGATTCCCCACAAATTTAACCCAATGATTAAAATAGTTATGCTAAATAATCCATAAAGATTCAATAAACACTTAATACATCTCAACTATCACAAGTAACACATTATCCCGGCTCTACATCCCGACCTTGAATTTATATACACAACCCACAACACTATAATCAAATGTAACAACAATCACAAATACATAGACTCAAAGTCACAATATCATGGAACAACAACACTAGAGTCAAATGATGAACAAAATATATATGCCACATGATCACAAGCAAATATCAAATCCTCTCATGGAATCATAATTATTCGATCAAAATTGTCACTTAACCCAATTCAAAATTGTTACCGTCATACCAAAGGTGTGGTATTCGAGTCAAAATCATACAAGGTATGATTATCCGATCCAATTATATATCATGTACCAACATAATATTCGATCCAATAAACAATCACAAACAATCAAATAGCAAAATAGCAAGACCACAAGTCACAATCACAAGTTCATTACATGTGATTACTTACATGATATCATTTCTGATGCCTCTCTACCATGCTTTGCAGAAATGATACTACAAAGCAATAGACATACATACATACACAAAATAACACATGCAATTGTCACCTACATATATACGCCTATATATGATCTATAGCCCAAAATATTGGACCCCATTATGAGCAGATATTCATTGTACAAGAGATACTTAGAGGATATAATATAAATAAAACTGAGACATGACTCCCACCAAGAGGAAAGAAGGAGTAGAAGTTGTTGGAGATCATCATCGTCTTTACCTAAGAAACATCAATGATCCTCTAATCAGACTATGCCTAGTGGCATAGCTAGAGTAGTATCAGTACAAACAACACGTACATATATACATCATCGATCGATCCAAATCCACCATCTAATATAAGGTAAGCATTCACAAGAAAACATGCAATGAATATTACACCACGCAAGTCTTTTTCTGTAAGCTATTACTGATTATATGGGCAGCATGGATGACACTAACATAAGTGGCATGTACCCCTCAAGACCATTCACACAGAGTCAAGCAAATGATCTCCAAGGCTTACAAGCAATGTTCATGAAAAGGGAAGCATTAAAGGAGCTTGAAGGTCACCAAATAAGGGCATACAATGTGTGTAATGTACATCAAAATGAGAAGGAAGAAGGAAGGAGATCATGTGTGCAAATTGTCATTTCTTGAATTCAAGAATTCACAGGAGAAGGCAACCAAACAAGACCCCTATCTCATTAAGAATAAAATTGTCAAAGAAGTGTCTTCTTTATTTCGTTTGTATAAATACTAATCTTTCATCATTGGCCAGACTTGACTATATTGAATATTGACTCTCAAATTATAGTATCTTCTCATTGAGTAATTAGTGAGTAATTCGGGATAAGTCTTGGGATTTTTAGTTAACTTCTTGAGTTTGATTAATCAAAGTGTTGCCCCTTTGTGATTTTTTGTTTCATTTGATTATTCTTCCTTGGATTGAATTTAGGTTGTTGAAGTCAATTGGGAGGTGAGTATTTTATTCACTTGTTGCTCATAATTTCAGTAGCTTGAGTATTAATCCACATCTCCTTTATTTCTTTGTTTCTTTCCTTGTTTATTCCTTATCAATTACACCTTGATCCCAACTTACTAACTCATTCTACTACCAACTCTTCCATTAAACACTTGGCCCTCTCGCCACTGGAAGGCTTCCCAAGGCTAACTTGGTCAGATATACCCTAAAACACTTAACAAACACACTCAATCTAAATAGATCAACCAATAAAAAGACTCTCGACCGTCAATCGAACCTAAGCAAACACATAAAATATGTCACATATGATCATATACAAGTCCATTCCTGAGTCCAACTCGCCCTTCGAGTAACACCCAAAGATCATCTAAGGCATAGTGTACAATGTTTACCATAATCTCTCGACCTACGCCCGAACTATTCCAACGTTTAAACACACAACCCAGCCACTCAGGTATCTATATGTGATAAATACAACATACTAAATAAATCTGGCCCACTCATGGAATCAACATTTACCAATCACAGTACAAAAAGTAAATCTGGTTCTCTCATAGAACTAACAAACAAACTATTAGTGTACCTACGTGGTACTCAAGCCGACCATTAGTATTTTAAACCATTGGTGGTATTTGAGCCAACCTTTAGTATCCACATCTATATTATACTTGAGCAAACCAACAACCACAAATGACATGCACAATAACAATGAACAACAACCATGAATAAATAAACATGCTTATTACATGAGATTATTAACATGACATCATTTCACATTAGCATTTTAGTTTTCTTCACATGCATTGCGCAAGTAGCATTATAAAATAATTAACATGCACAAATCACATAACTTGGAAAACAAACAATCACCACTTACTCTAAGGATTCTTAAACTCCTAAGCATAATAGAAATCACCACGATTTCCTTCCCGAAGACAAGACCCATCTATTTCATACAGTCAACCATAAATAGTCAGTCCATTGTTGGCCTAAACCATAACTCAAGCAATAATTAAACCATCTAGACTCTGTGCCTGTAAGCCTATGGATGGAATCTCCTGTCAGTTTACAAAAATATTATGAAATAGAAAGTAAGTGTAGCTATTTAAGTTAAGAAAATCTAGCATACCTAGACGCGAAGCACTTGAAGAATGTTGAATACATGATTCCGGCTCAGTTGAGGTGAATCCCAATGAATGTAGAAAAAAAATCACTGGATTTTAATCTTCCTTTCACTGAAACCCCTCTCTTTCATTGTTCCCAAGCTACGGGTGGATTAAGAGAGTTTTTGGACAATCCTCGCCTAATTTTCAGATTCCCAAAGTTGTATAAAAATAAAAGACATTATTTTATCTAGGGTCTGATTTGGACAGTAAACTTAGCGGTTATACATGCAGTATAGCAGCGTCGCCTCCCATCATGGCAAGCTGACATTTGCCCGGCTCAATTCAAATTTTAGAACTTTTGTTGTGTGCCTTAAATTATAAATTTGACACCGAATTTTTGAGATTCCGCACGAGGTGCCTCTGAACAATGATAGATCAGGTCGTTACAGAAATTTCTTGGAGGACATTCCATTCTAGCCTAAATCAATGACTCCTATATGCGTACATTATAATAGTCACACAACAATAGGATGGGCAGGGAGCATTATGCATAACAAAATATCTCTTCACATTTGACCAAGGCATGATATCGTTAGACAACTAGTGAAATTATCACAATTTACTATGTAAAAGTCAAGAGATTATGTGTTGAATTCTCTTACAAAAGGCTTAACTAGAGAGGTAGTTCAAACATCATCGAAGGGAATAAGACTAAGATTCGGGAAAAATCATCGTGGCGTAACTCTACCTAGAATACTAGAGATCTCAAGATCTAATTTCAATTAGACCAAACAAAGTCATTGATGATAGTTCAACATTGTCAAAATAAATTTTATGGTCCATTTTTCGTGATATGGTATCGTTAGTAAACTACTCTCAGTAGAACTATCAGAATTTATTATGTATAGTCAAGAAATAATGTGTTGAATCCATTTACAAAAAGCTTAACTAGAGAGGTAGTTCAAAGATCATCGAAGGAAATAAGAAAACCTCAGAAAAATCATCATGCCTAGAAGTTTGGAGATCTCAATATCTAGGTTTAAGAATATCAAATAAAGTCATTGATGACGGTTCAACATTATCAAAATAAATTTTATGGTTCATTCTCGTGATAAGACGATAATGTTCCGTAACAAGGTTAAGACATTAACACCTTTTAATGATTTGTAAGTTTGATACCAGGCTGGGGCGAACCCACATGTAGAGTTTTCTGTACTCGAGCACACATCGATCCCGGCGGAATTTACTTTATATATGTATATAGAAAATACTGAGAGATTTATATGAAATTTGCTTGAGCACCCATTAAACAAAATGTTGCATGGGCGTTGTGGTTCTGAAGTTGAATTCTTGGAGCGTTGGTGCCCATCATCGAGGGTTTGAGCCCTTGTGACAATAGCTATCTTTTTGTTGAAATAAGGCCAACATAAACTTCTTTTTCAAAATTTTGCTTTTATTTCTTTTTGTTATCCACTTTCTTGTTTTTGTATTTCATTTATTAATAAAATTATAAAAATATAGTAGTAAACTTCTAGAAATTGTTACTTTTTGCTAGTAAATGTAAAAAGAATTTAGCACCTATGATCATCGAATTCTTGATCCGCCATTATATATCAAATAATATACGTATGGATAACATATTCATGAATCACCTATGTACGTATAAAGTATAAGCCGCTTCAAAGAAAATCTTGTAAGACATGATTTCTACGCATTTAGAAACCATAAAGTGTTCATGGTTGAAATGGGCAAACAATGAGAACCAAAAATAATTTGAGGATTAACTGTATGACTTATATTGTTGGGAAAAGGGTCTGATATACCTCTCAATTTTGTCATTTAGAGCTGATATACCCCTCGTTATAAAAGTAGCTCATATATGCCCTTACCGTTATACAAACAGCTCACATATATCCTTGCCGTTACAAAATGGCTCACATATACCCTTCATTTAACGCAAGTTAAAAAATTAGTTTTAAATTTATATTTGTTACTTCTAATTTTTTTAAAAAAATTATTTAGGGGTATATATGATTCTTCTATCAAAGTACAAGGTATATTTTATTTTTTTTATGCAAAAATTATTTTTTGACTTCTTTTATTATAATTATTTGAGTTTCTTATTCTTATTTTGTTTTTTTCTTTCATTCCTTAGTTTAAAGAAAAAAAAATTAAACTATTTTTTTTGTGTGTATTGTAATTTAATTTCGCATTCGAAGAAAAAACTTGGTCATCTACAATAAGTTTTACAAGAATATTAGTGAAACATAAATAAATTTGATTATCAAAATAATAATTATAAATTAGTCATTGAAACAAAAAAAAGTCAAAAAAAATATGTTTGACGAGGATTAAATTTATTCATATGGGATTATATATTTTTTAAAAAAATAAGAAAAATTTAGATTAAAATAATTATTTTTTTCATTTTCGTTAGAGGAAAAGGGTATATGTGAGCCATTTGTTTACAATCAGGGGTATATATGAGCCACTTTTATAACGAGGGGTATATCATCTCTAAATGACAAAGTTGAGGGGTATATCAGACACTTTTCCCTATATTGTTTACGTATACCATAAAGGAGTAACAGTTGAAGTTAATGTTTAATTCCAAAGAAAAAAAATATTTGGTTTTTTAATAACTAAGGAGATCATTAGTGTGTATTAGATTATTATTGAATTATTGCTTCGAAGTAGAGTTGTCAATATGGGCTAGCCCACCCCATCCGGGCTAATCCATACAAGCTTTGACATTTTACGTGCCAGATTGGGCTAGCCCATTTTTGGTGTGGGCCAGAAAATGGTCGGCCCAGCCCATAAGTACGTGGACTAGAGGCTTGCTGGGTCAGCCCACTTTTTTAAAAAATTATATTTTTTATAATTATTAAATTAAATTATAAATTATAATTTAAAAATATTATCATAAATATCGACAAACAATATTACATTATGTTAGGCCTCATTTGTTTGCACTTAATGGGTTTGAATCTTAATCATTCAGATTCGCCTCATTAAGTGTGTTTGTTTTTAAGAACTAGATCTTAATTATTCAGATTCAGTTGATTAAGTTCGTTTGTTTTATTTTCTTATAAGTCTCTTAATGGGTCTGAATATATCTGAATGAATCAGATCTGTAACACACCTTTAACACTATTAAGACTAAAAAATAAGACTTCTATCATAATTTAACTAAATCACAACAACTCATAAAAGTTGTTTGTTATTTAATTAATATTAATTACATGCTTGCCATTATAATTTCCTTTATTCATATTAACTTAATATACATCTTTTACTTTCATAAATTAATCAATACATTTGAACTTATAAGCACTCTCATGATATAATATTTAGCACGATTTTAAAAAATAAGAAAGTAATAGTTATTTGATCGATAACAATAATAAATTTCTATAATAAAATAAATTAAAATATTTTCCTAAACTATATATTTACTACTCTATATAAACTATTTTAAATTGCATTATATTAGATTCTCAAAGTATTTGAGTGCAAAAAATAGTCATATTAATGATGTAACTTGATGTTGAGTTCTTAAAAGATAAATCATATTACCTTGTTAGAATAAAAATGTTCAAAATATTATTTTATATGAAAAAAATTATTTTACTAACAAGGTTTTATAATTTTTATTGATATAACGTTTAATTTCATATGTCCATTCAGATATTGAAAACAAAATGTCTCAATAATTTAGTGTTCAGATACAGAGATAATATTTTAATATTCAGATGTTTATTCAGGTATACACATCTAGATCTTAATGCACATCTTAATATGTAAATGTGTATTCAAATTAAGACATCTTAATCTTAATAGAAACAAATTAGACCTTAATGTCACTATTTGTTAATCAAATTCACAAATAAAATTATCTTTATAATATTTAGGGAAAATGCACAAGTACCCACTAGACTGTGATCGAAATCCCAAAGACACACCTTACTAAGGTCGTATTACCCCCCTGAACTTTTTTTTTTGTAATTTTGTGTACCTCTTTGACTTACGTGGCATCCAAATATCTCCGACGCGCCTCAATTGCGTGGAGTCACATAGAGTTCCACATAAGACAAATGGTGTATACAATTACACACACAAAAAAAGTTCAAGAGGTAATAGGACCTTAGTTTCGTTAAGGTGTTTCTCTGTGATTTTGGTCATAGTCTAGGGGTACTTGTGCATTTTCTTTAATATTTATTAAGTTCTTTTTTCAACTAAAAGTATAAATATCTAAATAGAAATATTAACCTAATTGTTTTGATTTTGGACTCTCTTTATTTTTAAATTTAATATTATATTATATTTTATAATTAATTTTTACTGGCCCACAGACCAATCCTATCGATATTTCTCAAGCCTCCAAATGAGCAGGCTTATTCAGACTGGGCTAAAAAACTCTTTTTTTTAAACGGGTTTCAAAAATCTTAGTTCAGTGCTATTAAATTTCGGGTTAAGCCAAACCGATCCAACGAACCTAAACCGTATTAACGGCTCTCCTTTGAAGTTATTATTGTTATACTCAATTGTTGACTGAAAGGTTTTGGTTTGGCTGCATTAATATTTCTTCATCTAAGATGGCTAATGAAAGTCTTTACTCTTGGACTTGTTTATTCTGTCAATTTCATTACTTTTTATTTTTTCTATTAATACTTATACAAGATGAAGTGTGATTTTAAGTCAAACGCATGCTTAGAAGATTTTGACTGCTAACTTATATATGCTTAGAAGAAAATTTGACTGCAACTTATATCTCTGTGATCAGTCATATTCTCTACATTAAATATTTTTTCTCTCACATCAAAATTTGAAAGGGAATCCAAATAAAAACAATGACATAATATATAATTGTATTTTTTATTTTAGCTTTAATTAATATTTATATTCATTAATTTTGAGTGTGCATAAATAATCACCTAAAATTATATAAAATTAGATAAGTAGACATATACGTCCTATATGATACATCTAGAAAATCACGTAGAACGTGAATTATCATGTAAAATGTGTATGTCTATATTGATTTAACTCTATACCAATTCAAGTGTCTACTTGTATACACTTAAAATTAAACTATATAGATATTAATTAAAGTCGAGTTAAAAAGATATTTTTATATATTATACACCATAGTTTATATATGGGAGAAATGATGGGTTTCCAAAATTCATGAACTTTTGTCCAAATGTTTCATAATTGATACACTGCCAATTTTTCATTAAAAAAATTGCATACCAAATTGTTCTATAACAGGAAAGGCCAACTTTGCCACAAATCATCAATTCATTTCGCACATATTTTTCTTATAAATAATAAGACAGATTTATCATTTACTTCTTTTTTTATTAGTAAGTTTACACAAATTTATGCATATATTATACATTGGCCGACTATTTTCAGTTCGCTTCTATTTTGTTGAATTGTCACCCTTGAATTTGGTCCTAGGCATAAAAAATACCTTTTCCCTTAGCAGACTAATTTGAATAAAACTCACCAGAATTTGAAACACTATCACATTTAATTTTGCTTACCTACTACATAAACATATTATCTTCCCCAAAATGCCCTCAACAAAACATTACTATAAAAAAGTGTCCCCTTTTTTTAATTTCTCTCCAGGGAAGTAGAAGTGATGTCTTTGATATGGGAGGTTGTAGTTGTAGTTAGTATTGTGTATGTGTTGTATGAGTTGCTAAATATACATAAGAGAAAAAAGTTACCTCCTGGTCCAAGAGGGCTTCCAATTGTTGGACATCTTCATTTGTTAGGGAAAAACCCTCACCATGATTTTCAAAACTTAGCCAAGAAATATGGTCCAATTATGTATATGAGACTAGGGCTTGTACCTACAATCGTTGTATCGTCTAGTGATGTAGCCGAGAAGTTCCTCAAGACGTATGATCATATCTTTGCTAATAAGCCTCATAACGAGGCAGCTCATTACTTGGCGTATGGGCAGAAGAATATTATTTTTGCAAAGTATGGACCATACTGGAGAAATATGCGTAAATTGTGTACTCAGCATCTATTGACTAATCAAAAGATCAATTCATTTCAATCCTTGAGAAGTCAACAAGTTGAGCTTATGATCGAATCACTACAAAATGAAAGTCGTGGTGAACGTGTTGTTGTTGATCTTAGTGAAAGAGTCGCGTCTTTGAATGCTAACATGACTTGTTTGATGGTGTTTGGTAAGAAGTATATGGATGAAGATTTCGATAAAAGGGGATTTAAAGCTGTACTTCAAGAGGTTGTGCATTTAGCTGCAATAACTAATCTTGGAGATTTTTTCCCTTTTCTTGGTGTAATTGATCTTCAAGGACTCACACGCCGTCTCAAAGATCTTTCAAAGGTGTTTGATGAGTTTCTTGAGAAGATAATCGATGAGCATGTCGAGTCTCATGATGAGAATCAAACCAAAGACTTTGTACACACCATGTTGGAGTTTATGCAATCAGGAAAAGCGGAATTTCAGTTTGATCGTATCCATATTAAAGCGGTCCTCTTCGTATGTTATTTCATCCTTCTAATTATATTGTACCCACGAACTCGTACTAATTTCCCCTGTTTCCACAATTCAATTTATTCCTACTAATTTCCCCTGTTTCCTTTTTTTCTATAACAGGACATGATTGTTGCAGCGATTGACACGTCAGCAACAACGATCGATTGGATACTAACAGAGCTTCTTAGACACCCTCATGTGATGAAGAAACTACAAATCGAGATAAAACAAGTTGTAGGGCTTGAAAGAATGGTTAAAGAATCCGACTTGGAGAATTTGAAGTACTTAGACATGGTTGTCAAAGAGGGAATGAGGCTACATTCTGTAGTGCCAGTAACGCAACGTGAAGCCATGGAAGATTGTGTAATTGATGGCTTCAACATACGAAAGGGATCACGAATCATGATAAATCATTATGCAATTCAGAGGGATCCAAATCTTTGGTCCGAGCCTGAGAAGTTTTTACCAGAGAGGTTTATTGGGAGCAATATAGATGTTCGTGGACGTGACTTTCAACTTTTACCATTTAACTCTGGTAGAAGAAGTTGCCCTGCAATACAATTGGGGATTATCGTTGTCCGCCTTGTCGTTGCGCAATTGGTCCATTGCTTTGATTGGGAACTTCCAAATGGTATGCAGCCTTGTGATTTGGACCTTGAGGAGCACTTTGGGATAGTAACATCCAAAGAAAAACATTTAATGGCTATTCCTACTTGTAGACTAAATGAACAATGAAAATACAAATTTTCATTTAGATATCAGGATTGTACCTTTGAAAGTGTCTATCCGGTTGGTACTTTTATTATTTTTGTATGCTTCACCTGTAGTGATAGGATCTTTCGAAAATAATCTCTCTACCTTCACGTGTTACTAATAAAGTCTGTGTACACTCTATCCTCTTCAGACCCTACTTTATGAGATTTCACTGATATGTTGTTGTTCTTCACCTGTAGTAATAATACCTATTAGATTTTATGGTTAGTCCTCTAATGTCCAAAAGGATATGTTCCTGCAATCTAAGCTTATATTATCTTCATTATACTTATTCAGACTGACATAATTTGGACTAGTTTTATTTTATCTGAACCGCGTATAAAGATATAATATATAAATACGTCATTTAATTCGATCTCATTTCATATTAATGTGTTTCAATTTTTGGTGTGCATAAATAGATATTTAAATTTGTATATAATTAAACAAATAGACACACATGTACAATATAACATCCTACATGATAATTTGCATTCTAAATGACGTCCTTGTATTATATTGAGCTATTTTATAATCTAGTTGATATTAAAATTGGGTACTCAGTTTACATATATACAGTAATTAATACTATCTTTCCTTATTAAAATTATGTTGATTCCAAAATGGATAGATCCATCTTTGAGTTCATTAGTCAATAATAACGGAGTAGGTAGGACAGGGTATGAGGACAAAATATATATAGTAATTGGTCAAGAAGCCCTACAACTTGTTCTATCTTGTAAATATTTAAAAATTATAAAAAAACAAGTGATATAAATTGCAATTATGATGAAAAAATATATTTAAAAATTTATTCAAAGATTTATATTATTGACTTTCAAAAAGAAATATTCTATATATAACTTTTCTTACAATTTAGTATTCAGTAATCAGTACCAAATCAAACAAAAATATTTTATATATTAGAGCTGATCTTTCTTGACTACCTTAATAAACAACTAAAAGTTGCAATATATAATAAGAAAGCTAGATATTTTATTATTACTTCTATAATATTAAATCCAGTGCAAGGAGGAATGTCTTCAATTTGAGCAATTTCTTCATTACTTAATTCTTAGGTTCTCTTTCATCCTCTCCTTGCTCATATACCCATCTTAATGCCACCTATATATATCAATACTTATTACAAATATCTTTTATCTCAATTTATCTGTGTTAATTTCATATGATATAAGGTTTAAAAAGATAGATAATTTTTGAAATTTTTAATTTAAAATTAATCATAAATATTTATGTAACTATAAGTAATTTTATTAAGTGTAAAATTGATATTTTAAAATTAAATTATGGAGCAACGAAATATAAAAATGTGTCATTCTTTGAGGAGTGACCGAAAGAAAGAGTGAGTTATATAAATTGGAATATAAAGAGTAATAATTTTGCAAGTAAAGTAAATTATATTATTTTTTCAAAAAAAAGGACTATTTGATTGGTAGATGGATGACAATTTAAAGGCTAGAGCACGTTTGACATTGTTGTTGGAAAGTCAAAATCATTTATTTAACAAAAAAATATTTTTCAAATATTTAATAAAACACAAATTGATTTTTATTAAAAAAACACTTTTCTAAAATCTATTTTTTTGAAAATGCTTCTAATGATTTTTACCTGCAATGTTAGAAAGACACTTAGGTCTGTTTGATACGAAGGGAAATATTTTTCTCGAAAGAGGATATTTTTTAATGTTTGCTTGGTGGATGAAAAACATTTTCGAGAAAATATTTTTTATTTCTGACTTGAAACTAGAAAATAATCTTTAGGAAATAATTTTTGATCCAAAAAATCAACCCTAATGATCGATCTAAGACTCGACCCTGAGACCCAAACTAGGATACGACCGTGAGATCTGACATTGGACCTAACCCAGACTTTGATCCTAAAATATTTCTCAAAAAAAAAATATGGGACGTGCAAAGGGGTGGGGGTAGGGAGTGGTGTAAAAAATAAAATAAAAATTTAAATTGAAATAGTTTTCAAAAAAATATTTTTTTTACAAAAGAAAAATTATGACGGGGGTGGTCCTGGCGTATAAAATGAAAATTTTAAAATTTGAAATGTTTTTCTGAAATATATTTTCTTTTAAAAACAAATTATTAACGGGATAGCGAGGGGATGAGAAGGGAGTGGGAGTGCGTAAAAGATGAAAATTTTAAACCTTGGGGTAATGTAAAAAATGATTTTTTAGAGATTTGAAATATTTTTAATATTTTAAAAAAATTAAATTAATGGGGCCTGACGTGGTGGAGGGGGAGAGGGGGTACTGGGGGTTTGGGGGTAGAGGGCTCATTTAGAGATAGGTTAAAGAAAATATTTGAATTTTAAAAATAAGAAGAAAGAAAATTTATGTGGAGGGCTGGGTAAAAGGGTACGAGGTAGGGTAAAAATATATATTGTAACTTAGGGATGAAATAGAGTTTTGGAAAATATTTTTTTTAATTTTGGAAGGAAAGTCATTTTTCTTAAATTGAAGAAAATGAGTTGATTTGAAAAGCACTTAAGTCAATCAAACATGGAAAAATTGCAAAATATTTTCTTTCATACCAAATATGCCCTTAATAAGTAAGGTGTAGGTGAGTGTGACCAAATTAAAAATTGTGTAAAAAAAGACCCTTGTACTTGGTTTCGTTTGTCACCTTGATCCTTCTATTCACGACCTTGTCAACTGAACAGTCAAAGTTATTAAAATATATTATTTCAAACCCTTTCGACCGTTGACTAAGCTTATGTGATGTTTTTTTTTTGCTGAATCAAATCGAGAGAGTGATTACACATGTTTAAAAGCAAATGAAGACAATTATTTATTTATTTTTTCCAAAACAAAATTAAAGAAAAATACAACAATTAAAAAAATAAAAAAAAAATCCATTCCCCAATATGTTGTATTTCTTCTTTGTAACGACCCGCTAGGTTATTTTGAGAACTATAACTATTTTGAATCTTTCCAAAAAAAAATTAAAAGGATATTTAAAATTATTCTGTAACTACAAGTATCTAATTGATGAATTTTTGTTAAATGAATATTATAGTTAAATAGTAGTGGGTCATATCCTTAACTAATAATTATCGGTGCAGAGCGGTCGTTGCTGTGGAACCGACTGATTCACGTCCAGGTAAGAGGTCTTCCGCTATTTTCATAATTTATAGGGAGAAATTTATACCTAGAATGCATATTATAAGAGTAGTTGTATATATAAATTAGATATATAAATTAAACTTTAAGTGCTAGTGTCTTCCTTGAGGTTGAAGAACAAGGTTTTAACTTTTTCATTATTAACCAATGACAATAATCGATTGGGGTATTAATTAATGATTAATGGTTATTAAATTATTGGGTGGTAATTACATAATACCTATAATATAGCATTAATTGGTCTTTAGGACAAGCACTGTAGTATTTAACCTTTGAAAACTATAGGATTTCTATGGTTCATTACGTGATGGTGGACAAATGATTGTTAATTTGAGAAATGTTTATTTACGAAAAAAATATATATATGATAATTTGGGGCATGTACAGTAGTTAAGGTTACTGGTTGTCCCTTTAAATTTAACACCATATTATGATTGAAGTTATGATATGCTGAGATAAGTAATTAATTGTTGTGAGTATATTATATGTTTAACATTAAATTTAGATATTTGAAGTGATTGAGACTTCATTCTAGGCTTAAGATTTAGGAATATGAAAGTTGGCCTATTAGTACATGTAATTAGGTATATTATAATATATGAGCACAACTAGAGATAAGTTATTTGAAGATAATTAGGACTCAATTATAGACTTGAAACTTAGGGATTTGAGAATGGATTTATGCTCTATGATTTTGAGTGACTTTAGAATCACGGTTAAAATGTGATGAAGACACTTGATTTAATATAAAAGTTACTTCATACTTACTTAATTTCTACAAAAACAATTAAAATAATGTAGTTGAAAGGTTTTATGAGTAGTGAAAAGTTCTTGGAACAATAAGATATGCACAAATAGTATAATTAGAGAAGGATTCTTAAGTATGTAAGATTAGAAGGAAACTAAAAATATCATTATGTTATCGAATTCAAATTTTATTAAGTTTTTCTTGAATACACGCTCACACTAAAAATCTAAATTTAAGCTTGTAAGTCTTTGATATGGGATAGAGAATAATATTAAACACTCGAGGTGTTATAAGACATACTTGCTTACGAATATTACATATTTGATAGATTGGGGAACATTTTGAAGCTTTACAAAAGAGAAAGACAAAATCATGAGGATCCGTGACACACGATCGACATTCAAATGTATGTTAAAACTTTCAGACTTGTTGAAGGATGTTTTCCTAATTAAAGATTAAAAATGGATTAGATAACGCGTAAGGGTGGAAGATGGGGTATCGTATCAATGGTGTGACGGGCATTGGTACGAGTACCAATATTATAAAAGGAAAAATTTATTACTATAATATGGTATATTGTAATTTGAGAATGAAAAAACATATGGGCATTAACTGAAGTATTTAATGACTTGATTTCTTGTGTGTGGCCGTGTCTTTTACTGAATCCGTATAATTGTGATGATTGAAGTGATTATATGTCATAGCGATATTTTGTTTATTGAGATATTGTATTATCCCCTTTGATTGATATCATATTGTGCATATGCATTGACATGAGATTGAGCATGAGTAAAGGTCTAACACATGGAGATCGTCCGTGTTGAGATCGAGTTATGATTATAATTTGGGCACGCGGAGATCGTATGTGCTAGTGATTGGTTATGATAATAAGTTGGGCACGTGGAGATCGCCCATGCTGGGGATTATTTGATTTTATGATAGTGCATTGAGATCATCCGCACAGACACGTGGAGATCGTCCGTGTCGGTATATGGACCTCACGAGTCCCACATGGGTCATGAACTCTCGATATATTTCCGAGGAGTATCATGTATATACGGTTGAGAAAGTACTGGGTATTCTGAGACACATCATTTCATAGTATCATATTGCATTGCATCTCATGACATTCTTCATTCTTGATGATTATGTGTTTTATTTGGTGATTGAAAGTTAATTAATGTTTGATTACCTCTATTTGATGAAACTTGACTGGCAAGTATAATATAGACTTCTATAATTAAAGAATTGATTTTTCGTATATAAACTCCCGTCACTACTTCTTCGTGATGAGATATACTGGGTAGATGTGGTTTCATACTCATACTACACTTGCTGCACTCTTTTGTGGTGCAGATTAGCTTTCAATTTCGGGCACGTTCTTGGAGATTGGATATGAGTTTGAATTATCTTGGAGTTGTGGTGCCCTGCTTGGGATATTTTGTAGCCCACACCTTCAATCTACCTCTATTTATTAGGTTATTTTGCTATTCTGATAGGATATTTCTTATGTTTAGATTTTTATATTAGTTTGGAATTGTATCCCATTGTAGAAGATCTTGTACTTGTTGACACTCAATTTTGACCCTCCTCAATAGTAATTAACTAACGAGTTTCTCGAGTTTAAACAATTTAAAATAACTTTTTTAAAAAAAATAATATATATATATATATAACATATATGTGTATGTTAAATAAAGTTTGACGCTTTTATATTACTTTAGCTAGCTTGTTTGTCTTACATAATTTTTCATATAATTATTTAAATTTTATCAATATTCAAAATCGAAAAAATATAATGATAGTAATATTTTGTCTCACATGAATATCTTGTTATTTATTTTAGCTTATATTTTGAATCTTTAGTTTATACTCGAGTTTATTATTTAATTTTTGTTAATCCTAAGAAGCTTGTTAATTAATACTAATTTGTCTTATTTTTAAAATCTAATCAAATTGGTCAATTTTTAGCTAATATGACTGAATTGGTAATGTTGTTAACTAAAATACCAAATTTGGGCCTCCCTTTTATTTTCCGCAACCCAAATGCCCACTGCAAAATCCGAGTCAACTAATTTCCAGCCTAAAATACCTGACCCACACACATTGTGTTGTCCTCTTCCTCGCGTGGCTACAGAAAAGCCAACAATCTCAGCGCGTCAATTACAACGAGGCAGACGCGTGAACTATGCACGTGTCTCGTCTCCTTTTTGCTCAACAGTACAATTTTAGCAGCACAGCAGGTCACGCAATTCCTTCTTCGTTGACGTAGGATCATTCCATGCTGATGCCAAGGACAGCGGGATCAGTCCCAACCCTTGATTCGCCCTTTCCTCTTTCGTAATGGGTTGAAACTTCAGAAAAGGTTTTGCCTGAAACTCGGAGCTTGCCCTTTTCACTCCCAATTTTTTGGAAGATCTTTCTTTAGAAAACTCTGATAAAGAGATATTGGTTAGAAATTTTCAAAGAAAAATAGTGAGGAATTATAATATTAAGCATTTCTCTAGAGAAGTAGAAGGAGAATCCATCCATCGTTCCCACCCGGACTGTCGGGGAAACATTCGTGTTCGTGTTTTCCGGTGTTGAGTTCGTTGTCTCTGCTTGAGCTCTTTCGTCCTGTTAGGTAACACTCTTTTCTCGGTAGCATACTCTTCTTTTCTCCTTCGTTTCTCACGTTGTTGCTGGAAATTTGCTGCTGTTTGTTCATCTATTTAATGTTAATTCAATGGAGATATAGGGTCTTGAATATAATATACCCATTTGTTCGAACATTTATGTTAAATCTCATGATATACTCTTGTTGCCTTATTCCTTGCCTGAAGTTTGGAGAAAAATGCCAAGAAATAAATAACAAGAAGGGACAGTGGCATGCTTGTGCCTTTATGTTTATTGCCATATACATATGCTTAACTAATAACATTGATATCTTCTTTGAACATGTATGCGGTTTTTTTGTTCTTGTTTCTATTTAAAGCTCAATACTCGCGTTTCAGTTTGCTTTCAAGTTGGTCTTTTCGTGGTCGTTATTTAAACTTTTGATTTTCGGATGAAGTTTTCTCATGGCGTGCTCTTTCCTTTTAGTTGTATGTGAATGGCATATCCGATTTTGAACAAAGATTTGTTTACAAGTTGTCCTCTATTCAAACTTGTGCTCCATATAACATGTAAGAATTTGATGATTTTTACTCTTAACTGGTAGTGTCCGCTAGGTGTTCTTGGAGCCCATGTGTTGTTGTGCTTCTTTTAGTATTATATCCGATTTTGAACAAAGTTTTATTTATAAGTTGGCCTCATGAAAGAATATTGATCATTTTTACTCTTAACTGGTAGTGTCCTCTAGGTGTTCTTGGAGGCCATGTGTTGTTGTGTTTCTTTTAGTATTAAAGCAGTAGCTAAACACTCGCTATTCTATCATTGGCATAGCTTAGATTTTAGTATTTTGGAGCTTATATGGCGGCAATATTCTAGTTTAATCAAATTTTTTGCCATATAATAGTCTTTGAGTTGCCTCATTTTTTTTTTTAAAAAAAGTGTCATTATCTTATTATGTTTGGGCGCTAATTCGTTATCTCTTTTTATTTGGCCTCATGTGACAACATTCGAGTCCTTTGGACTCCATCCTTGCATCGAGACGATTTTTTTAGCCTCATCTCATCCAAATGAAAATGGAAAGAAATTTTGAGGGGTGTGGATTGACAGGCAGATGTTTGAATAGTCTACAGGGGCTGTATACATGCTGATATACATTCTGTATACACTGGTATACAACCAAAAATGATTTACAGGTCGAAAAAAAAATAAAAGAATACAAGAGGATAAATTACAGGTCGCAGGCTGATGTCTCAAGAAAATTCTGAAATACGGATTAAAACACAATCTGTATACAGTGGTATACGCAAAACGTATACACAATTTCTTTAAAGAAGAAAATGGGGCTAAAGCCCAAGGGACAATTCAGCAGGCCCCACTGGTTCCCAAATGGACAAGACCATTTTTGGGCCATTTTAGATTTAGGACAGGTGGTTAATACTTGGGCCAAAGGCTCAAATTTGATACTCTCTTCCTTTCTTACTCATATTATATTATTATGACTAACTTTATTTATCATATAATTTTAATTTAATTAAATTCACGAGGTTGTCATTTCTCTTGTATTCATGTGTGTGTGTATATATATATACACACACATGAATACAAGAGAAATGACAACCTCGGGAATTTAATTAAATTAAAATTATATGATAAATAAAGTTAGTCACTTAGCTTTTATTCTATTTTTAGTCGTATTAACCCCTTTATGTCACTTCCCTTACAAATGATTTCACCATTTCCCTAAAAGAAAAAAAAAGAAAGAAAGAATTTAATTCAATTAAAAAAATAGATAATAAATGAAGTCTCCTTACTTGGTAAAGAAAAAAAAATATTAAATAGAAGGTCATTTTTAGTCAGATCGCCGGTCAACCGCGAGTTAGCGGGCATTCCAAGGGCCTAAAACCTTCTCGGAATGTACATTTGAACTTCCAACCCTTTTTATCTGATTTTTGTCTGTTTTAAACCTTTTGAAAAATAATTTTAAATTCTTTTCTTGATTTTACTAAAAAATCAAGTGACGACTCTGTAATTTGAAAAATCGATTTCTCTTAAACCATAAGATTAATTGATTTTTTGAAACTTAGTCATTTTTTACTATTATATATATTATATATTTTTAAGTAAAACAATACTTATGATACTAAATCTTGGGGTAGTTTTTTTTCTATTTTTCGCATTTATTTTGAATACTTAGTATGTTAGATATTAGTTTGATACTTACCTTTTCACGTTTAAGTTGAATTGGTGATATTTGTTGAATTGGCTTACCTATCGATTGAAAACATAGGTGCCATCACGACTAGTGATTTTGGATTGTGACATTCTTCTTCCTCATAATTTCACCCAACTCCTACCATTACCACACACATCTTCTTCAATCCCTTCCAATACTCTTACACACAATTCTTTCTCTCTCTTCTCATATGCTACCTATCATTTGAGAGTTCTATAATGATTGGAAAAAAGATATTTATTTAGATTCAGATAAAAGATAGGAGGACAAAGAGGTTCTAAATTATGAAATAGATGCGGATTTTAGATGAGTTTTTGAAAAACATATGTTTGTTTTTTTCAAAATGTAAGACAATTTTATTGAAAGCATTTTTGAAGAGCTTTCTATAATGACCCTTTTTGGTCTCCTTCTCTTCTTTCTCTCATCCTCCATTTTAGTTACTTTATTTCTCACCACCATTAAAAAAATAAAATTTATAATAAAAAACATAACATAGCTTTGCTTGTCTCTAATTTCTCTTCAACCTATAAATTTAACTAGGAAAGAAAAAAAAGAATGATTAATAGCAAAATAGATGGAAAATATGGGAAGAGAATAAATCAAGAAAGAAAGGATTTTGGAGATTAGTTTGAGATTTCATTTTAAAAATATATTATTTGTAATTAAAAATAATGACGGGACAATATATTTTTTATGTGGATAGTGAGTTGTTACTTACACAGCGTAATTGAGAGACACACATGATTAGAGGAGGTTAAAATACAACGTTTTAATAACTTAAATGTTCAATTGGAAAAATCGTGAATAAAAGGATCCAGGTGACAAACGGAGCTAAGTACAAGAGTTCTTTCTAGTAGAAGACTTGATTTGTCTAACAAAAAGAGTTCCTTCCTTATTTACTTTTCAACTTTCTTGCCACGAACAAAGGTAGGGTGGAACTGAAGTTCCCCACTCTTCTCATATCAGAACAACAACAATATCCACAATATAGTCGTATCGAGAATTTTATTGATGTGAATAATGTTTAGAATTTTTAAATTGCTTAATTAAATTATATTAATAAGATACTTTTAGTATATTTTTATTTGTCATCTAATTTATTATCAACATATTCGTCATACCATAATTCTTTCAAATGGAACAATGATAAGTGTCATGGTTAAACCTAAAAGAATCACGGTAGATAACCTCCACTATACGTACGTTAATCACTATATGTCACTTCAACAAGAGATTAGATTAGTTTGGCATATGTCCACAACAACTATCTACTCAAGTCAATATTACACCTTCGTCCACATTATTTGTCCTGTTGTCTGTTGACTTGTATCCTTTAAAGACAATTATATTAGTACTATTATTTTTATTGTTATAAATTATTTAAATATTAAAAAAAGTTTAATATAATATTAAATCAAAAAATAGTAATTAGTAAATTATAGAGAAAAAGATTTGAAAAATATTTTAACTTTGACTGAAATTGTTGTTACGATATCAAACTTTAGAGATGACTTTTTACCCCTGCACTATTTATATAATTATTTTGAAGGTATATATGTGACTACGTGGACACATTACTATATAATTACGCAATATTTTTTATGTCCACGCCGACACATATATACCTTTAAATACACTATTAAATAGTGCAGGGGGTAAAAGGTCCTTTCCAAAATTTGGTATCGTTACAACAATTTCGATTAAAGTTTTCCCTTTAATTTAAGTCCCAAAAAATTAAAAAAATTCTTTTATTTTTTAAACTTTGTACTTAATCAAATTAAGACACATAAATTGATAATGGAGAAAGTAAATTAATGCTCATATCAGTGTTAAGAAGATTATAGTGTTATCTATTATCATCTATTGTTGTTATTAGGGGAGTTCATGATTCAATTTGAATAAGTTATTAGTTAAAATCAAAACCTAACCAATTTAGTTGATTTTTAAATTTCTAATGTTAGTGAAAATGCACTAATTCCTAGCGCATTCTTTTTTGGCCAAATAATTTGATGGACTTGTCTACTTGTATGAGTTCATATTATGGACCCTTATACTTAACCTTTTATCAACAGAACTCTTAAATTCATTAAAACACAATATATCAAACCTATCAGACTAATGATAATATTTAGGCAAAATGATCTGAACTCCAATACTTGTATGAATTTGTATTATGAACCCTTCTACTTAACATTTTATCAACTAAATCTTAAAATTCATTAAAACATAATATATCAAATACCTTATACCATTGACCATACTTATGTGACATTTAGATGGATGAGTAGACAAAAAAATATACCTGACACACATGTAAAGACAAATAAATAACATATTTAGATTTAAAATATAAAATGATATTTTTTTTTATATAAATCATCTTCTTCCCCTCACCTCTCCTTCTTCACTCATCCCCCCCCCCCCCCCCCCCCCCCCAAACCCACGCATCACCGTAATCCCTCTAACCCACCCACCCACCCACCCTCTTTTCAACCATCCCCAACCCCATATTCACCCCAACCCCTATTTTCAGGTTGTAGTTGCACCTCACCCATTTTTGCCTCAACTTTCATTTTCAGTCACCCCCACTCTATCAGTAGACTCATTTCTTTTTTTCATTTTTTTTTGTTTCCATTTTAGTTTCATCAAATACCACGATTAAATCAAGGCTTACAAAGGAAGGAAGAGAAAAGAAAACAAAGAAAAATTAATTTAGATTTAATTTTATATTTTATATTTTCTTTTTAAGACTTCCATTTTTAATAACTTTTTTCGTATGAAGACAAACTTAAATGAAAGAAAAATACATTAAGAGGGTGGAGGGGATGGTGGTTGTTGGTTGGATAAGATGGATGAAAGTTGGAGGAAGGTGAGAGAAATAAGAATTATATTTGAAAGAATTATTTATGTTTTTTGTGATATATTGATTAATAATTTTTAAAGTAGTTAATAAAGATAATTATGACGTGTTATTAATTCATGTGACATGGATTTGATATGTCATCTATTTGAGGGAGTGTCGACTACACATATAACAGGGAAGGGTTTAAAAATCATCGTTTAATTAAGTAATTTAAGGGTTAAATTGATAAAGTATTAAATAAAAGGATCCCCGATACAAATGCATAAGGGTCCATTAGATCATTTCTCCTTAATATAATTATTTTGTTTACCAAAAAAAATGTATATTATGACTTCTATATCTCACCATCCCAGAATTGATTGGCAGATTTGTATGGTCCATTTGGATGAACTAAAACCATGTCAACGTTAAATCCAGTGCAAGGAGGAATCTCTTGAATTTGAGCTATTTCTTCATTACTTAATTCCCAATCCAAAATTTGTAGGTTCTCTTTCATCCTTTCCTTGTTGAAACTCTTCACTATTACACTAGCTCCTTGCTCATATACCCATCTTAATGCCACCTATAAATATTTGTAACATAGACAAATTAGAAAAAGTCAATATATTGTGTAAAGATTTTATTGGAATAATCTCAATGTCTGAGCATATATGACGAAATAATAAAGAGAGAAGTAGTGAACATGCTTCTAAATTTCGTACAAATTATTAGTTTTATTTCAGAATTATTGATAGCCTTAAAAATATTCATTTACTTGACTAACTAAATACATCTCATATCTGTCACATGACATAACAAGTATTCTCAAACTCCTCTAGTAACACGAGACTCTTAACAACATATCAAGAGAAGTGTCGATAACACCTCGAAACTTTGCGAGAATTTAGGGATGTATTTCACTCATGTTATAAAATCAGAGATGTATTAAAATATAGCTAATCAAATAAAAAAATATTTTTAAAGCTATAAATAATATAATTTAAAAATAAAACTAATAATTTATGTCAAATTTAGAAATATTCGCAATGCATTTTCACCTGAGCAACGCTCTTGCGTTTGTGAATGGCAATATCTTTAAGGACAGGGCTCTCCATAACAGAATGGATGCCCCAAGGAGTTAACCCATTAGCTCCAAGTGGAGACCATGCACTCACATGTATTCCTTTTTCCTTGCAAAACTCTAACATCTTCTCCTGCCTCCATGCAACATGCATTTCCACCTGTAAAATATTAGGAGTATTTTTTCAATTTATTTGACCTGTTTCTTGTTATTCTGTTTCAAAAAGATGGATTCTAGCCATTATTTAATTTTAATTTTTTACTTAATATGTTTAACATTGTAGATTAAACAAATTAAATTGGATAAAGTACTACTTACTAATTAGTGATATGTAACTAAGGGCGTGTTTGCTAGGGCAGATTTACATAAAGTATGTCGGGTGCTCGAGCACCTATTAATCTCGTCTCAAAATATATATATCTATGTAGAAATTAAGAGGTGTCTATAAAATTAACATAGAGCATCTAATGAATAAATGATCTAACTAGTCCATTGACTTTTGGGTGGTGCTTAAGGCTTTTGTAGTGTCATTGAGCCCAGATTCGAATCTCATTGTCAACATTTCTTTTTTATATTTTCGATTCTGTCACTTTTAGAGCACCCACAACCTTAAAATCATACCGTTATTTAGTTAAAATTTTGAAACAATGACTTTCCTACTAAATCAACTTATAAATTAATGCATATTTTAAGATAATATTTTCGACTTATTTACCAAACACAAAAAAAAAAATTAAGTAGAAGAATCAACTTATTACTTGGTTTACTGCAGGAAGAATGGTAGCATAGTGTAGGATTTGAGAGATCTTAGTGCATGTAAAGTTGGAGACACCAATAGATTTGGCTAGACCTAATCTACAACATTCTTCCATGGCTTCCCATGTCCCTCTCATGTCAAATGGAATTATATCCTCTTTGTCAACCCTCATTTCATCATCCTTACTATTAACCTTCTTCTTCATTGTCACTGGCAAATGTATTAGGTATAAATCCAAGTAATCCATCTTGAGCCTCCTACAAATTACAATTTGTAATATTAAAATTCATTGACTTCATAATTAATCATATCATCTACTTATCTGTCGAGTTTCATCAAAAACAACAATTATGTTTCAACTTCAAACAATTAGGTTTGATGTAATATATGAATTATCACTATCCATATCCGTCTATATAGTATTAGGAGCCAGCAACAAAATATGAAATGAGGTTATCCGGGATAAAAGGTGAGAATTGCATCTATGATGGATTAAACAATTAAGGGAAGTAAAACTGAGCTAGTTCTGAAATATGAAAAGGAGCATGGTCCAATGAGGAGATACAAGAGGTTGGTTGTATGGGGTATAAAGAAGGATAGAGGTAGGCCAAAAAAATATTGGGAGGTTTTTATATATGGAATGTCGCAACTTTATATTTGTTAGGTCTTAGATTTAACTAACACTCCAAATGCTATTTCAAAGGGAGGAAGATTGTCCAAACCTTATATTATAAAGACTCCACTCATTTCACTAATTATTAATGTGAGCCATTTGACATTTTTTAACACCCCACCTCATGCTCAGTGTGTGGACAATTTTTTTTTTGGTCCAACATTGATGAGATAGGCCCTACTCTGATACCATGTTAAATTAGTTTGATGCAATTGAGCCAAAAATCTTTCAAAAATAGTCTTTATATCTCAACAAGATATAATAAATCTACATACAGTTTACCCTTTGAAGATCCTGCTTAATGATTTTCACTAGATATGATGTTGTAGTATTTCAGCCCAATATTATTAAAAAATAATAATAGTAATAATACAATAGAAAATAATATAATAATGATAACACTATAATCTTCTGAACTGTGGTATGAGCATTTAATTTACTCCGTCTCAATTTAAATATCTTAATTTGACTAGACACGAAATTTTAAAAATAAAGATAGATTTTTAAATTTTGTTTGTTTTAAACTAAAGATGCATATACTCCTTTAAATATCATGATCTTTGAACTTATCAGGTAGAATATGAAAACTTGCTAAACATTAAAAAAAAAAACATTTTTAGAAGGCATAATACATAAATGCACCCTTTAGCTTGGCTTCAAATCACATTTATGCCCTTCAACTTTGGATATGCACAAATAGACACTTAAACTTGTATAAAGTTGAACAAATGACACACATCTTCTACATGTCATTTTTTGTTCTACGTAGTGACTTTCATGTATTGTGTCATGTAGGACTTATATTTTTATTTATTTAAAAGTAGGATAGTTAAAGTGTCTGTTTGTGCATTATGAAAGTTGAAGATCAAAATTAAAATTTGAAGCCAAATGTAGAATTCAAAATATGTATTATGCCTTTTTAGAACAAGGGGAGTATATCAGAAATAGACCATTGATTTTGAACCAACAAGAAGAAAAAAAACAAAAGTATTTACGTACCCAAGAGTTCTTTTTAAGGCAGGAAGAACAAGGTGGCGATGAGTTTCCGTGCACCATAATTTAGACGTAATAAAGACTTGTTCACGACTCTTAATTAGTCCGCGTTGTATGGCTTCCACCACTGCTTGACCAAGTGCTTCCTCAGAGCCATAGACCGCGGCTGTGTCAAAGTGACGATAACCAATTTCAATGGCATCTATCAGTGTTGACACTAATTGATCATGTTCTGGTAAGGAAGGTGCTGTTCCCATCCCTATAAGAGGCATTTTATGACCAGAATTCAAATTCACATTTGGCACTAACATTTGCTTGATTAAGTTCATAGTCATGACCTAAAAATGAATAATTGGTAAAGGTATATATATAACGTTCCACTTGGTGTGATAACCTAATTTAGAGACTTGTAATATACTTGGAACTAAATTATGTAAAATAAACATCTACTTCTATTTATGCAATTTAAAAATCAAAAGATGATTTATCTTTTGTTTATTTTATTTTTATCAAATTATTGACTTGTGTAGATAGTTGATGTGCACATAAACCAAACTTATCTTATCTGTTGTTTGATTTGTGGTGGAGGTTGTCCAAAATCATCCTTTCAAGTTCAATTACTTATTCAACATATTAATACTACATTATTAGTGGTAGTTGTTTGGTGCATTTTCATTTTCATGCTAGATAATATTAATCAGTGTCGTCTCTTGCCTTTAAATTTTTAGGCCAATGCTCAAATTTCTATGTATAAAAAATCATGTTTAATATTTTTATGAAAAAATAATTATTATTTATACTCTCTCTCTCTATATATATATAAATATAATATACATATATATATATATATATTACTTTCTTTGCTAACACTGACATTATTTATTCTTTTTAACTATTTATGTACTTTATTTCATCAAATTTTTGATAATTAGAATAATATTTTGTCAAAAATATGAATAAATAGCCGAAAAGTGTTACAACAATGTAAATTACAAATATTCTATTATTTCTTTGTAACTTTTCATATTAAAGTAGGATGCAAGTTATCAACTTTTTGAATCGGATTCTATGATATTAACTCTTATCTTTATTTAAAACTTATCAACTTATTACTTATAGTATAGATTATCGATTTATATAATAATTGTCTTACTAAAATGATGTTTTCAATGTGAAAATTATCAAATCTTGCTTCAAAATAATAATTAAAAAAGGATTTGAAAAAAATATTGATAAAAAAGATATTAAATAATAATTTACATCTAAAAATTTCAGAAAAATAAATAAATACAAATAAAATTTATTTAAATTTTAGGCCTTTAACTAAAATTTCGCTTTAGGCCTCAAATTATGTTGAGCCGTCCATGTTATTAATCCTCACATTTGTTATACAGTCTATTGTGTATTAGGGAGTGTATTATTAATACCGTGGATTTCTAGGTATTAGTGATGCAAAAAAGATTTAATGCATGCATTAGCATTTTAAAGACACACTTACCCACCAAAACCCTTTCTATATCTTTTTTCACTATCATTGTGGAGTATAGTTTTGTAAATAAAAATATTTTTGTATAATACATATTATATTTAATACACTAAACCAAACAATGCATAAATAATCTATGTGTAATTAATATGAGCATTACTAATGCAAGTATTGCTAATACACTCTATTTAGCATTATTCTTACACTCCGTCAAACGAAAAAGTCTACAACCATATTGCTGGTAGTTTTTGATATTTTGAATTATTGACATTTTATAAATATCGTGCAATATTATTATATAGATTTATTTTGATAATTTTGATCAACAAAAAGTTCAGTCCATATTCTATTTATTAGTTGGATCAGCCAAAGAGTTTATAATTGAGTTTTAGTACTTCTGTGGGTCCTTGTATTTGTTTTGATTTTTCTTGAATAACAAAAACTAAAAAAATATAGCAATTATGTATGATCTATCTGATTTTGTTTTTTGTTTTCTGTTTTTTATTTTTTATTCTCCCAAATAAAATGATAAGAATCTACAGTGGATAGTTGATCGTCTAATATGTCTGTTTACAGCTCTTAGGTTATTTTTAGTACTAAAATATTAGTGGCACTTTAAAGATATTGTACAATATTGCTTTATAAATTACTTTGACAATTTTGGACAAAAAAGTTCGGCCCGTATTCTATTTAATTAGTTGGATTAACCAAACAAATGTGGCTTAAATTTTTGTACATCTATCCAGAGTCTCAAGGTAAAATCGAAAGTTGACTTGTTTTTTTTAAAGAACAATAATTGTAGTAATGCAAAATGAATTTGTTTGCAAATCTTTGCTATGTTAGAGTTTCCCATTTATAGTTTCGACAAAATCAAATGGCTTATAATTTTATGTTTATATAATGAGATATGAATTATACATTATAGAAGTGTATAGAAAATGAAAGAGCAGTGAAGGCAAAAATATGAGAATTTTCTGAGTGAATTTTATTGAACAAGAAGCAGCTATTTATCCTAATACAAAATAGCAAAGATGTAAAATAATCTAAGAGGCTAACAAACTTTGTACACCTATACAATTTCTAGAAGAAACATCTAATAAAGGAATCTTGTGCTATGTACAAAATGTGATGGATTTATTGATTGAGAATGTTGATATGAGTGTTGGATCGATCTTGACTTTAGACTTTAGGAACAAGTTATGCTACGTGTTCCTTTGTATTTCTGACTGTGATATGAGGCTGGTTCATATTATCATTCTCAACACCCCCCCCCCCTCAAGTTGGAGGGAGGAGAAACGAGACCCAACTTACGTAGAAGCGTATGGTGTGAGGGGCCAGATAAAGGCTTGGTGAGAAAATCGGCAAAGCTGTGAGGAAGCAGGAACATAAAAAAGAGAGATTAAACCAGCAAAAAATTGTTGTCTAATGAAATGACAGTCAAGTTCTACGTGTTTCGTTCGATCATGGAAAATCGGGTTCTTGGCTGTGTATGGCTGCTTGGCTATCAGAATGAACAGGAATGAGGAGTTTGGAGAAACTCCTAAATCATGAAGAAGACGATTAAGCCATGTTAGTTCAGCCACCACGCGTCTCATGGAACGATATTCAACTTTTGCAGATTATAAGAAAACATAGTGTTGTTTCTTGGATTTCCAAGAGATAGGTGAACCACCAAGAATAATATAAAACCCACTAACGGATCGTCATGAATCAACACAAGATCCCCAATCCGCATCACAATAGGCAAGAAGAGAAATAGAAGGTTCTGCAGTAAAGAATAGACCTTGACCAGGATTCACTCTAAGGTAACGACCACACGTAGAGCAACAGTGAAGTGGGGAAGACGAGGCTCTTGCATGAACTGAGATAAGTGTTGGAACACATATGAAAGATCAGGCATAGCATGAGTAAGGTAATTAATCTAACCAATTAGGCAACGATATGCAGTAGGATCTGTAAGGAGTTCACCGCAATGAGCAAAAAGCTTAATAGAAGGATCCAATGGTGAAGAGACAAGGGGTAAATGTTCACAATTGAATTCAGATAGTAGTCCAAGAGTGAAATTTCGTTGAGTGACAATCAAGCCTTGAGCTTCCTTGAATATTTAAGACTTAAGAAGTAGTTCAAAAATCCCAAATCTTTGACCTTAAAGTCATCATCAAGGAACAACTTCAGCTGAGTGATGGTGCCAGCATCATCACCTGTGATAATGATATCCTCCACATAAATGGCTATGACAGTGAGAAGACCATCTGAATGCTTGAAAAATAGAGAACAATCATTGAGTGAAGGAATAAATACTTTGAATTGTAAAGCAGTTGACAATCTCGCAAACCATTGTCGAGAAGCTTGACGCAAACCATAGAGAGATTTTTTAAGTCGAAACACATAAGAAGGACCAAGTACATCCAGACCTGCAGGAAATTTCATGTATACTTCTTTATTGATGTCTCCATGAAGAAACACATTGTTGACATCTAGTTGATAAAGAGGTCAATCCTTTTTAGCAGCAATGGCTAAAATACAACGAATTGTTGTCATTTTCACAACAGGTGAATAAGTTTCAGTATAGTCTATCCCAGCTCTTCGAATGTCATTACGGACCACAAGTCGAGCTTTAAGTCTTTCAATGCTTCCATCAGACTTATGTTTCACCTTATAGACCCATTTACGTGGTAGAGCCCTCTTACCTTTAGGTAACTCAACGACATCCCAAGTTTTGTTGGCAATCAAAGCCTTGATTTCATCATCCATAGCCACCTGCCAACCTGGGTGCAAAGCAGCCTGTGCATATCCAGTAGGTTCAACAATGAGGGGGGGGGGGGGGAAGAAGTGATCACTAGTTGTTTAGCAGAAGATAAGGCTGCAAAAAAAATTTGTGGATGGATAGGAGGAGAGAAACAAGAAAAAGCAAGATCTATGAGGTAAACATTTTTACAGTAATAATCATGCAAACAAACAGGGTGTTTGTGAGTTCTAGAAGATCTTCAAGGTGAATCTATGGTAATAGGAGGAGGAACGGGTTGAATGGAACTGGTTGGTGAACCAGGTTCATGAGAGGAAGAACAGGGAGAATCAATATGATCAGGCTGATTTGGAGAAGTGATGGTAATGGACTCCTGAGGTGGAGTAGGATGAGTACAAAGAGGTTCATATATTGGAAGAGAGGGAGAAGAGGAAAATATAGGGGGCAAGAGGAATTGGATTTGAAAGGAAAAATAGATTCATGAAAATGGACATCTCTTGACACAAACATCTTTTTAGTATTCAAAGATAAAAGTGTGTATCCCTTTTGTCCAGAAGGATACCCCAAGATAATACAAGGAACTGCTCTAGGTGGGAACTTTGATCTATTTTGAGTTAAAGTGGAAGCATAACAAAGACACCCAAAAGCGTTAAGGAACTGGTACTTAGGAGGAGAACCAAACAAAACCTCATGAGATGTTTTACCATTGAGAACTCTAGAGAGAAACCTTTTAATTAAGAAAGTGGCAGTTAGTAAACATTCACCCCAATAGCAAATAAGAACATTGGATTGAAACAATAATGCTCTGGAGGTTTCTAAAAGATGTCTATATTTTCTTTCCACAACTCCATTTTGTTGTGGAGTGGAAATGCAAGATGTTTGATGTAAAATGCCTTGAGATAGAAGAAATTCAGATGAAATGGTTTCCTTCCCTAATTCTAGAGCATTGTCAGATCTGATGGACTTAACTTTGTTGTTAATTGTCTTTGAACCATGAAAATAAACTATTTTAACATTGGAAAGGCATTAGATTTGGTACTCAAAAGGTAGGTCCAAGTAACTCTACTATAGTCATCTACTATGGTGAGAAAAAATACTTGAAACCATTGTAAGTTGCATTTTTATATGGTCCCCATGTGTCAATGTGAATCAACTGAATATTGTTTTGGTTTTGACAACACTTGTAATAAAAGGCAATTTAGTTTGCCTAGTGAGAGGGCAAACATCACAAGCATAATTAGGATCATGTTTAAAGGAACTAGACAATTTGTTCATTGATGAAACAGGGAGATACTCCAACCTTACATGCCATTAGTGAAAAACAGAACCATCCTTACTAGATAATGAATTACAAGAGGAAAAACTATGACTAGAAAAAGAAACTTCAGCTTTGTTGGAGTGACTTGGAGACTTGATGCTGGAAGGGAATAATAATAAAGACAATTTTTAGCTTCACTTAGAACCAGAGGCCTCTTCATTGAAAGGGCCTGCAAAACAGATTTAGTTGATGAGAAATTGATGAAACAATTTAAATGTATACACATCTTATGCATAGATAGAATAATTAAATTAAATGAGGGAATATAAAGAACATCATGAATAAAGTGATCAGGAAACAGACCGACAGTTCCTGAATGAGCGACTCTCACAGTAGAGGATTTAGGTAAAGTAACATTGATGGATTGAGAAAGAGATTTAAGAGTATGAAACATATTTAAATCAGAACACATGTGTTGAGAAGCACCCGAATCTAAAATCCAGGGTTCAGAGTTGAATGAAAGTAAGCGTTTCACAGAATAGTTACCAGCATAAGCAGCCATTGCATTTTGGTTAACAGGGTTAGCATCTGGTTGAGTGATTTTAGCCTGATTCAACAAATGAACCAGCTGATAAACATGTTCCTGAGTCAACTGATTTCCAGTAATTCCTACAAAATTAGGATGAGAGCTGAGAAAGCAAGGTAAATCGGATGGCAGCACAATATTGCTCCTGATTGTATTTGGATCCCTCTTGCTCTTTGTGAAATTAAAATCACTGGGAAAACCAATGATTCTATAGTACTTGTCAACAACATGTCCCACTTTCCTGCAATGGGAACAAATCAAAGGTGAATTACCCTTTTACTTTTATATTCATGTGTCCGAGACATGTTCCCATGTCCAGGATATTGAGGTGGTGCATTCCCATCAGCCACTAAATAAGATGAACTGTTTCTTGCAGGATAAGAAGAAACAAATATCTCTCTTTGTTTCTCATCTCGAAGGAGAAGAGAGTAGGCAAGAACAGAGGGTAAGAGAGAAATCATCAGGGGATGTTGCTTCTTACGGCAGCATAAGCCTCACTCACCCATAAGAAACTGAATGAGCCTTTCATGTTGTTGTGCCTTCAACATTTTCTCCTTTCCACCACAATCACAAGCACATGAACAAATGCCCTTTGTGTTCAAGGTATCATGTTCATCCCATAACCCCTTGACTTTGGTATAGTAAACTACAATATTGAGTGATCCTTGAGAGAAATCACTCATCTCTTTTTGCAGGTGAAAGAGCTGAGCTCCATTTGATTGCCCAAACCTAATTTCGACATCATTCCAGAGTTCCTCAGCTGTTTTGAAGTAGAGTACACTATAAGCAATGTATCCAGAGAGTGAATTCAACAACCAGCTGGTGACCATGTCGTTGCACCTGTTCCATGACTGCAGATTTGGACTGCTGTGAGCGGAACTCTTGCAACTTCCATTAGCGAATTTGAGCTTGTTCTTAACTGAGAGAGCAATGAGCATGAACCTTCTCCCTCCATACCCTTTTCCTTCAAAAGGTGGAGTTCACCAAGGACATTTTTGGTGAGTTAGATGGATGAAGAAATAAGGACTGCTTTGATCCATAATTTTGGATACAACAGGGGGAGAACTTGACTCAGTTGCAGAAGAATTCGTCATTGAAGATATGGATAGTGAGGGATCTTCAATGGTGCTCTGATACCATATAGAAAATGAAAGATCAGTGAAGGCAAAAATATGAAAATTTTCTAGTGAATTTTAGTGAATAGAAAATAACTATTTATCCTAATACAAAATAGCGAAGATTTAAAATAATCTAAGAGGCGAACAAACTTTGTACACCTATACAATTTCTAGAAGAAGCATCTAATAAGAATCTAATAAAGGAATCTTGTGTTATGTACAAAATGTGATGGATTTATTGATTGAGAATGTTGATATGAGTGTTGGATAGATCTTGACTTTAGACTTTAGGAACAACTTCTTTAGCAATAAGTTTTGCAACGTTTTCCTTTGTATTTCTGACTGTGATATGAGGCTGGTTCATATTATCATTCTCAACAATGTGCAAATCTAAGTGATAACAAACAACAAATTACTTGATGAATTTTAAACCAGGTAAACATTTTTTGTAGCATTCAAATTTTTTGACGAAGCATTTGTATATGGGAGATGCTTGTATAGAGGAATTTATCATCAATTCTCATTTCTAGTATAAGAAAAGTTTAGTAAAATTGAAAGAAGGAAATGTAATATTTCATTTCTTGTGAATTTGCTTTTAATGGTGAAATGATCATTTTGTCCTTCTTCTCAATGTTTTCAGGCTTAATTTGTATTTCGAAAATGATTATTGTGATCTCCGATGCGATTGGTGTGTTTTTGGTGATTTAACCATTTTAAAATATTGAAATTCTTGGTATGACTGACTTTGATTAACATTTCGAGTTCCGAGCATCAGATGAGAATTTCGTCAGTTTCATCGCGTCTAGAATGTCGATGAGTTAGTTCGACGGTCTATAAGGTTTCTGAGGCCTTATGATGAGTTTTGAGTGTTTGGGCTAGAAGTAGAATCTGAAGTCTGAAGAGAGGTCTGGAAGGATATTTTGTCATTTAATCTCTTTTTAGAAATCTAGCGATGTCATTGAGTCTGGAATGTCAGTTATGGGTAGCATGTTAAGCTTATTTTTATCGGACTTCGAACGATTTTTGAGTGTTCAATAGGAGACTTGGACTTATGGATTTTTTTTTTTGCTTATGTTTGGTGCAAGGGGACCGCGTCACAGGAGGATCTTAGCGCGATCATGGGTGAACAGTATTTCGCGAAGCGACACTATTCTTGTGTTTTTGAGCTTGAGCGATTCAGTGGGTGGCATTCGCATTTACTGTCCGCATTTACGGACCCCTTTTTCTTTTTTGCCTGGAAGAACCTAATTCAGAATTTTTCTCATTTCCATCATTTACCTTTTGGAGCTTGGGGGAAGACGATTCTTGGAAGCATTTTTGTAAATCTGTGTGGGTAAGCTACCAATGTTGCTTCAAGTTTTATTTCCCGAAAACTATTTTGAATCATGATTTCAAATTGGATTTTGAATTATTTTTTCTACCAAAGTTGGAAAATTAGTAAATCCTTGATAAGATTAGATTTTGGGATATTTCTCCAAACCAAATCTCCAATAATAGCGATAAAATCTCAATAAATACGTTGTAATAATCTCATATTGTATTGAAATGGATAATTCAAATTACACATGTAATTATAAGAGTTCATCATCCTAATTGCTCCAAACTAGTAACAAATCCTTCCAAGGAAGAAGTAGAATAAAAAGGGAGAATGGAGGGAGGTTCCAGATTAATCTCAATAACATAGTAATTTTTTCAAAAGTTTTTAGCAAAAAAAGCAAAAACAATTCTCAACGCCCTTACGAGGTAGTGATGAGTTAAACTACTCGTATTGGCATGGAAGTCAGCCAGGTAAACTGATTTCATTCTGCTACTAGGGTTCCAAACCTTCCCCTGAGCTCTAGAATCTAGAAATACCTTTTCAACTCAAGAAATGCTAAAGCTATTTAGAGTTGGTATTTCTAACTAAGTCGGAAGGAGGGCTTTGGGCAAAGAGCAACTCTCAAGTACTTTACTTCAGTCCCAGTACTGAAAGACATGACTCCTTATTCCGAGGCCCCAAATATAATCTGACATTTCTCACGTAGGTTCTCCATCTTGGCTATATTTATGACATACATATTCAAAATTAGATTACCTAAATCAATGAGATTCTGATGTAAATCCTCTGTATTAATTTTTTCATTTTGAAAAAAATATAAGTGAAAGAATCTGAAAGGAGAGAAGGAAGAGTAAAAATGAAAATAAGCGGAAATGGATATTTTTTAAACAAGGAAAACTGAGGTTGGTGGAGTAATATTTTTAAAGTCTAACTGTTTTCAATAAATAAATTGATAATTTTACTTAGTTCCATAATTTTCTCTAATTTTAATTATAAATTTTATATAAAATAGTGAACTATTAATTCAAATTAAATGCTATAACTACAGTTTGAATTAGTTGTAACTCGTAGCAAACTGTTGTCATTTCGGCTCTCTCTATGAATTTCTCGCTCGTCACTCTCATTTCTCATTGGGTAGTGTCTCTTCACCTCTCTCACTTTATACCAACACAAAAGTATAAAATCCGTTTGTGTTTCAAAGTGAGAGAAAATTGTATATACATATCTTTTCGTTCCCCTCTCCCAGATCTCGCTCACCATCCTCTCAGAGCTCGCTCGCCATTCTCAATCGTCTATCTCACTTTATACAAACACAAATGTATAAATTGCATTTTTTTTTGTATAAAGCGAGAAAAAATCGTATAGACAAATACAAATGTATATATTTTCGTTGTACTCACTTGTAATTATACAAATACAAATCTTCCGCTGCTCAATTTTCTTTTGTCTTTCTCGCTTATACAAACATATATTATACAATTGATTCTTTGTATATCTATATTGAAACAGATTATACAATTGTTTTTTGTATATGTATAGCGAAATACACATATTAATAGTCATAACAAACATAATGTTTGTTATGGAGCGCAATTTATATAAGCTATAATTATAATATATCAATATAATTTTAATATTTAGCATATAATTTTTATATTTGCTAAATATAAAAATTGAGCAAAATTTAAATAATTTGATGACTGACTAACTTTTTTTATATAAAGACATGTAATATAAGACATAATTGTCCCAAAAGACCAAGATGTTAATTAGGAAGCTCAGCAGCCAGTCTTGCCCTTAAATCTTTTCGAAGTATTTTGCCTGATGGAGATTTAGGAATCACATCCACAAAAAATATCCTCTTTATTCTCTTATAAAATATCACCTAAAAATAAATAAATAAAAAGGTTAGCATAATAAAAATCACAGTCTAATGAATATTGCTTTTTAAATACTTTATATATATATAAATAATTTACATTTTTTAAAATTTAGTATAGAAAGTATTATCTATGTTTAAAAGGGAACGGTTGATTTTGAAATACTATGAAAAACTATTGAATATTTGCAAAGGTAAATTAGACATCTATCTTCTAATAATTTTGAGATAAAAAGTTATTGTATATTTTTAAAATATTAAGAAGTACTTGAAAACAATTAAAATAGAAAAAAATATTTTAAAATTTCCTAATCAAAGCAAAGTTATTTACTCGAAAAAAGTAATTATATCTTTTAAAAATATTAAGAAGTACTTAAAAAAAATTAAAATGGAAAAACATATTTTAAAATTTCCTAATCAAAGCAAAGTTATTTAACTTCTGATCCAAAAACTTTTTCATTTTGACAAACTGAACTTGTTTCCGAAATATTTGACACTTTTGAAGAATAAGTGTTTTACATAGATTTATTCTTATTGTACTAATTAGTGGCTTAATTAATAATTGAGTTGTTTAAAGAGACATATATAAAAGGTAATTTTGATGCTTTTCTGATTATCATTATTTTGACTTTGTTGGGAGGTCAAAAATCTTTACTATGAGTAAAAAATATATTTTTTGAAAAATTAAAGTGTTTGATTAATCTGTTAAATTGATTTTAAATAAAAGTAGAAGTAATTTTCTATTGTTAGAAAGTAGTTAAATTTTCTTCTTCTTAAAAAAAAAAGCAAACATAGAAGTAAAAAATTATTTATTTTAAGACCAAATTATACATGTCATTTATACATATTTATTAATATATTTCGTATATTTTTTTTTGTATATTTTTGTGGTGGGATATAATTTGGCGAAATAATTATAAATTTATTTTGCTTAACATTTTTAATTATATTTAAATCATCATATTAATATTACAACAATATCTAATTTGTTTTTTTATCCATCTAGAGATAATATTGATTGAAAATTTGATTATGTACATTTTAGTTTAATAATAATTTAACTAATAGATTTATAATAAATATTTAAGATATTTTTTTATAACTAATCTTAATATTAAAAGTGCATTGATATTTGTTTTTTTTTTCATAATTTGACTTTCAAAAATACTTTTAAACAAAAAAAATTACTCAAACACAATTTGATTATTTAAAAACATTTTTCAAATGAATAAACCAAACATAAATTACTTTTTTCAAAAACACTTTTCATATGAATAAACTAAACACAATTTACTTTTTTCAAAAAATATTTTTTATCAAAAGCTATTTTGAAAAATACTTTTAAAAATAAACAGTCGTAGCAGCAATACCAAACAAGCTCTATAAGGGAATGGAAATGGAGAAGAACCAAGAATTTAATTTTTAAAAATGAATAATACTCACCTGCTTAGAGATGAAATCCTTGATTTCATCCTCAGTAATGATGGATCCATTTGATCTAACAACAAAAGCCACTGGAACTTCTCCTGTTTGCTCATCTTTCATGCTGTCAAAATAAATAATCATGAATTTTTTTTGGCTTTTTCACCGTTCAAAATAATTAAATAATTTAATTTTCATATTTGTTCGATATCTTTTAGAAGCTAAAATGCATTACTTGCAAAGTTATATTTATAATTTCATAAAAAGACAATACTGAGAAGTATGATTAAAATTATGTCCTAAATATTTTTCTTAATAAGTATTCACAGTGCAATATGTTTCATAAATTCAGTTAGTATAAAACTGGAAGAGTCGAATTTAGTGAGACTTATGATACAACAGCAACATCTGAAATACTAAAAAGATTAAGATTTAGTGAGACTTACGATACAACAGCAGCATCTGAAATATTAGAAAGATTAAGAAGAAGTGCTTCAAGCTCAGCAGGTGCTACTTGAAATCCTTTATATTTTATCAATTCCTTTAATCGATCCACAATAAAAAGCTCATCATCATCGTCAATATAGCCTATATCACCACTATGTAACCATCCTTCTTTATCTATTGTTCTTTTAGTTGCCTCAGGATCATTTAAATAACCTACATTAATTAAGAAGAAAAAGTTACACATTTAGGATAAAAAGTTAAATGAAATTTGAATGGCGTTTAATCATATACTTAAAAAAAAAACTCAAAAATTCTCATATATTTTAAAAGAACTCAAAAATTCTTACTCCACTTAACTTTTTGCCCACTCATGATGTTTTGCTTGTGTCACCACTTCTTCTATATCACTATTAATTAATGGACAACCCACTCAATTCTTTCATTCCTCTAGTGGTATTCGAAAGGTGATCCCTTATTCATCATTTGTATGAAAGTTTTATCGCATTTTATTTATATCTAATTTAATTTATTCATCGATATATCAAATTATCTTGAATAGGATCGTGGCTTTCTCATATGTCTATTTCGTTCTTCTAGGACAAGTGAATACAATCACCTCTTCTATAATTATTTCCATTTTTGACACTTTCAAGCATCGCTTTGGACAAAAAAAAATTAATTTATCAAATCCAAACTTCTTTTTCTCCATAAATTTCACATTACATTACATAGAGGAATATAATGTACAAAGAAAGGTCTATTATTTGAGCTAAATTAGAACGTCTTTTACCACTTAATTGAAAAGACAAGTCTACTTTCCTTAAATTGAACATCTAATTATTTTCTATTCATAATTAATTGTCATTGAATATTGAAAAAGTTTATTTTTAGTCACGTTATATGAGTTATGCTCATAACGTGTGGTATTAAGAATTAATCACTCACCTCTCAAGACATGGCTTGCACATTATTTAACTTGTTTTCTAACTTTTTGAGAGAAATATATGTTGATGAAAATGGATATTAAATTACAAATATGTTGACTTTAGATGATAAATATGGGTTAAGACTATTTTACCTAATTCAACTCATATTCACATGATAAATTATAATTTTATTTTTTTAGCTGATTTAATTCTTTTTTAATCCACTCAAATTCAATTTAATTCGTTTACTTGTCAATCACTAGTTTAAAAAAAAAAAGTGCCTACACAAATTGTATGTCTATTTGAGGACAATTATGGAGTTATGGAGGACAACTAGGTAGGCATTTATTTTATAATTATTTACTCACACAAGCTTGCTGTTGCTAATTTTGTATTTGAAGAAGTTCTATTACATGCATTTTTGTCATATAATATTAATTTGACCAACTAAATGCTTGGATAGAAATTAAATGTACTTTATCATATGTCAATATAATATGATTTTAGTAGGATTAGCTAAATCCACAACAATAGTATACTTCTGATTTGTTTTATAATATAACACTATAAAGTCATTAGAAGTGCAAATAATTGATTGATTATATATCAACTTTGATTAGGCAACTTGGATATGATATAACAGATGTTTTCTTATAGTTATGTTTATATAAAAATTCTTTATATTGTCATGTATCAATCAACCTATATAATTATATTTAATTTAAATCATAAGTTAGTTAAAACAATGATCACAATTATTATATGATACATTATTCTACGTGCATGCCACAATTGTTGCATTTATGTAAAGAAAATTGAGGTTAAAAGTGTGCAATTAATAATTAATATAAAACTAACCTTTCATAATTTGGTCACCTCTAATGCAAATTTCTCCGGGTTTATTTCGAGGAAGAGAAATACCAGTATCTGGATCCACAATTTTCATCTCAGCATTCCTTATTACTGTGCCACATGCCCCTGATTTTATCTCAAAAGGTTCTTTTGCAAATGCTAAGCACATTGTTATAGGTGCACCGGCCTCCGTCATTCCATAACCCTATTCAATTAAGAGTTTAAATTTTATACACACGGATATTTACCATTCACATAGCTTTGAATATACTTGTGAATCTACTTTGATAAAGTAATAAAATTTTAACTTAGCTATTTTGTTAATATATATAATCAAGTTATTAAATTGTATGAAAACGATAGTTGTTCATTTTACTTTTTTTTAGTATAGCCCTTATCTAGTTTGGGAGAAAAAAAAGAAGAGGATAACCATTTTCTTAGGGGAGGAAAAAAGGAAAGAATGATAACCCCTTTCCACCAACATTTTCAAGAATAGACGTTTACCTAATATCATATATATATCTAATAAGTATCCAAAGATAATAAAAAATATTTAGGTAAGAAGTCCCTCCATTTTAATCGACCCTATCTATTAGTTTCACAAAAAGCAACGAAGAAAAAATCGTGTATAATTGGTTTGACATCAATTTTCCTTTTTTTTAAAAAAATTGATCTAGTCCATCAATTTGAGAACCCCAAACATTTGGACAACACATATTCAACTTGTGGATTTTTAATCTTAAAAGAACGATAACACAAACACCTGATAAATAATAGATATTGAATTCGGAAAATGATGATAGTTTAAGAGTTATTTAAACTAATAATGAAAGTAACTTTTTCCTTTTTACCTTATAAAATAAGGATGTAATGATAATCTTACCTGACCAAGTTTAGCATTAGGAAATTTAATTCCAACTACCTCTTCAAGCTTCTTTCCTAATGGTGCTGCCCCAGAAATGACTATCCTTACTGATGAAAGGTCATAATTATCAACTACTTGACTTTTAGCAATAGCCAAAATTATAGGTGGTACAAAAGGTCCAATTGTGACTTTGTACTTTTGTACCAATTCCAAGCATGTAACAACATCAAATTTCTTCATAAGCAAGATTGTTGCTCCAACTCTTAATCCACAAAGTAGGACAGAATCCAAGGCATAAATGTGAAATAAAGGTGAGATACAAAGTATCACATCTTCACTATGAAAAAACAAAGTTGGATTTTCACCATCAACTTGTTGTGCCACACTAGTGACTAGTCCCTTGTGTGTCAACATGACCCCTTTTGGTAACCCCGTGGTCCCCGATGAGTATGGTAATGCCACCACATCATCCGGATGGATTTCCATCTCAGGCAGGTGGTCATGTTTAGAGGTGAATCCAGAATTTGAAATCAGGTCTGAGAAATGTAAGTAGCCCTCAGACGATGAGTGGCCATCAATGCAAATGACCTTCACATCATTCTCAAATGCATAGTGCTTCACTTTGTTGAAATTACATTCTTGTGTGATAATGAGCTTGGCATTTGAGGCTTTGGCTTGTTTCATCACCTCTACTTGTGTAAACAAAGGGTTTGCCATTGTGGAAATAGCTCCAATATATGATGCACCTATGAAGGAATTAGAATCATTTCATTTCTTTAGAATCGCATTAAAATAACTAGCAACATCCCTGTTTATAATATTATGAAATCTATTTTGATACGAATCAATACTAACCTAAGAAGGTGAATACAAATTCAGGTGAATTAGGCAAGAGGATCATTATTGTATCCTTTTGTTGAACCCCTAACTTGTTAAGACCAATTGCAACTTTTCTTGAAGTGAGCTCAACATCAGCATATGTGTAAATTTGATCATTGGATCCATTGATCAAACATGGACGATTATTGAATTGTGAAATGTTTTGGAAGCAATAAGTATGTAAAGGAAGATGATTTGGGATAATAATATCAGGGAGTTTTGATTTAAAAATTATGTCTCCTACTTGATTTGGATCCATCTTCACTTTCAACTTGAAAAAATTGAAGAAATAGACTTTGAGATAAAAGGGTATAAGGATTTGTTGAAAGATGAAATGTTCATATTTATAGGGATGTGTAATGGAAACACCTTATTTAACTTTATTTGGAGTAGCCACTAAATCATATTAAAATATATTTTATTAAATTAAATACTAATTGTATGGAGATCAACTATCTCTCTTTGTAACTGCCTATGTTGAACATAAAACAAGCATGAATTGAAGACTCAAAAATACTGACTCTCCCTGTTTCTTTTTAGTTGTTATATTGCGTTTTTTCAAAAATAAATCTGGCTAAATTATAAAGATAAATTTAATTACATTAATTAATCAATTTGATCTAATTTTCAATGCAAATCAGTTTCATAAATTCAATTTTTTAAAATAAAATTTTAGATATTCAATAACTATATGAAAAGTAATATAATTGTAATCTTTTCCATATCAATATGAGAAAAAAATGCATCTTAAAATATTAGTCAAAATTTAAGTTTTTGACTCTCACTAGTCAAAATTTAAATCTTTAACTCTCGAAAAGGAAAATATGACAACTAAACAGAAATGAAAGGAGTAATAAGTAATCTATTTGTCCTAAATACGGAGTATAATTAAAAGTAACTTTTCTATTTGAAATTTGTGGATTAAAATAAATTATAGATATTTGTATAATTATAAAGAGATAATGGTCAAAAACATACGTGGCATATTACTTTTTTATGAATTTCACATCTCAACTATTTGTTATTCTTTTTATCTATCTTAATTATCACTATCTATGTATTAAAACATAGATAATTTTTTGGAGTACTAGTTAAATATATAGATAGTGATAGTTTAGGTAAGGGAACAATGAATAGTTGAAGTATTTATAGTTCGGGTATTATTTTTTCTTAGGTCATTAACGAAAATATATATTATCTCATTAAGATAATATGAGAAGTTTCAAGTTAAATAATTATTACATATAAAAAAAAATCATTCTTTTTTAGATCGATAGAACAAAGAAGTGTCAATTAAGTAACCAATTACATTTCTCCTCTCTCTGACATTTTATGTATTTTAATTTGACTGAATGCGAACGCTACTTTAACTAAGAATATGTATAATAACATCAAATGCCCTTTTGACTAAGCATGTGATTTAAAGGGTATTATGATTATTATCATAACTGCACTAATTTAAAAACTATTTAGCATCGAGTGTGTACATAAATTTGTACATTTAGACTTATTAACAAGGGATTTTCAAATTTCACCAACCACTTTGACTTGCCGGAATTGGATTGACGTTGACCGGTTGTCGATGGGCAACTATTTCACCTACACTTTCTCTTTCATATATTAATTGTCATATTTCTTTTTCAAGATTAATTTTTAAAGTTAACGCGAGTTAAATTAATCATTCAACATTTTAAACATACAATTTTGATATTAAAAAGTTATATAAAAAATAATATGATATTCATATATATTGAACAAATATATCTTAAAATATTGCATCAAAGTTAATTTAATTTGACATTAGGTAAACTTAATGATTCTTTTGTAATAAATAATTTTTTAATATATTGGTGTAATCAAATAGAAGTTGAGATTGACCATCCGTTTAATTACCCCAATTTTCAACTATTTGAATGGTTCCTTTTAAATTAGACGTTTAATGCCGCAAATTATCTTTCACTTCAAAATTCTTTATTCCAAGTCTATGTCACCTCCTTCCACTAACATTTGAACTACTACTTTTTATTTAATTTTTGTTGTTCATGATTAGCATTATGTCCATGCTCCACCTCCAATATTCCACTACCATCAATATAATAGGTTGTCAACTTCATTTTCAATCCAAAAGTTCTATTTTGGGATAATCTTAATTAGAAATTTATTACGAACTATATTATATGGATATCCACACACACACACACATATATATATATATATATATACTAGATATCATGTGTTCGCGCCAGCGCAGGCCTAACGTATGTTAGTTTTTTTTCTTTCAATTTATGTGACACAAATGAAATTTGAAAAGTGAACTAAATTATTTATGTGTTTATAAAAAAATATTTTAAATTGTTAATCGATGTACCTTTTATGTTATTTTCGAATAATATATGTTAATCCATCTGTTTTTATTTTATTTGATACAAGTGATTTTAGGAAAGTAAACGAAATTTTTATATGATTCTTACATATTTTTTGTTGTCATTTTACTGTGATCCATAATACTTTTTAGTTCTTACGTTATTTTCAAACAATATATACAACTTTTTTTTGTTTCGATAAAATAAGGGAGTCAACCAAGTTTCATTATGTTTTCCTAAAAATATCTTCAATTGTTACATTGCGTTTTTAACCTTCTTTTTTTAATGTAATTTTTAAATATGTAACAAATTAGTAAGTAGAACAAAGAATTAAAGTTTTCAAATCATTATCTATATTAAAATGTTCAAATCTTTTATACTCCACATATATGCACAAATTAATATAAGGAAGTCAAATAATTTTAAAAAATAATAATAATATATGAAAGCTCATCTCAATAATAACACATAAAAAATGAAAAAATAACAAAAATGAGGTAATGCTAGTAATAATAACTAAAGATGTTCCTAGAACTATTTAAGTTTCTTGTTATCATTCTTGGTAGATTTTTGCTTGCATGAAGTTACATTTTTTCCTTTGATCATCATTCACTTCATATATAGAAAGATGTTTCTAGAATTATTTATGGGCAAAGGACAAAAATTACATACTTTTAAGGCAAAATTACCATTTGTCCCTTATAAGTTTATAATTACTAAAATTCCTCAAATAATACAATAATATAAGTGCTGATACATTAATTTGATACGCGAGTTACATTAATCGTTAAGTAAGATACATTACATTTTATATATGATACACTAATCTGATGTACATTTTATACATGATATATTAATTTGATGCGCGAGATATATTAATCTAATGCACCAGATACATTATTTGATGCGCGAGATACATTAATTTGATGCGATGTACATTAATAAATGAGGGATTTTGGGGATTTGTAAAACTAATAGGGGATAATGGTTATAAGAGAACATATGAGATTTTTGTCATTTATCCATTATATTCTTGATAGATTTTTTTTAGAATGAAATTACATTTTTATTCTTGGTCATCTTTAATACAAATATATCATCCTATTCATTTTTATTTGTAAAATTACTTTTTAACATCTTTTTCTTTAATTTCAATCTAATATATATATATATATATTAATTTTACCACACTAATTTATTTTCAAATATATTATTAGAGGCAAAATAAAGATTGAAATAATTAATTCATGATATTATTGTATAAAAAGTAGGCTTTTTTTTATAAGCATAATGAATATCATAATAAATCACAAAAGAAAAGAAAAATAAAGTGAAGCAATAACAAAATAAGTTAGTGGTAATAACAATAACTTAAGATGTTTCTAGAACTATTTAATATTTTTGTTATCATTCTTGGTAAATTTTTGTTAGTGTGAAATTACATTTTTGCCCTTGATCATTATTCACTTCATAATAGAAAGATAGTTTTAGAATTATTTATTATCTTTTTTCATAGATTTTATCGTGAAATTACATTTTTGCCCTTGGTCATCATTCCACTTCACTCTTCTATATAATAGAAATATATATATACACACACATCATTGTGTATATCAATATTCACATCTTCACTATTTCTTCATTGATTTTCAACTCCATAATCTTTTCTATATTACAGGGGTTTATGATCTCTTTTGATTAGGGTTGTCTTAAAAAAATCGAGGTCAAAAGTCAAGTTTCGTAAAAAGATATTAATTTTTTTAAAATCTAGTTGACATATATAAATTGAATGACTATAACATATCAAATGTAATTCAAAAAATGAGATTTGTGGAGGGTAGGATATACACAAACCTTATGAAGTAAGAATGGAGACATGCAAATTTCAATTAACGATATCGATATAGCATTGTTTTGTTTTATTATAATGATAACTTATTTCAATGTTAGAAATTTTAAGAAAACATCAAAAAAGGATTTACTCTTTTTGTAACAGACAACGATAGATTTTGTGAAATGCAGAATATTTGACAGTTTAAGAGACTTCTGAATTTTTAATGATAAGATAATCGATTGAATAGTAAGCATCTATTACTTCCAATCATGAGATTGTGAGTTTGAACCACCAAAAAATAAAAAAGGTGGAAACTTCTAGGGAGAGATGTAAAAGAAAGAGATAAGTGTCAAAAACTCACATGAACTATTCACTTTTTTTTTTCATACCTTAACTATGAGAATGTGAGTTTGATACATAAACTATCACTTTTTAGTTTGAGAAGCATACTTTAGTAGTGTGTGTAATGCACTCTTTCTCTCTTTTATTTGAAAAAATCTTGACACATGACATTCCTCATAGATAAAATACTTCACCATCACAAAATTAAATAATAAACTATTAATATTAATTAAAAATTAAAGATTAAAGTATTACTATTCATATAAAAAAATTAAATGATTTTTCTTACCTCACTCTACCACCTCCTCCACGTGCCTCCCCCATTCCCCCCGATAACCCCCTCCTTTTTTAAAAAATCATACTTCATCTTCCCCCCTTCCCGAAAAAAATTGATACTGTTTTATTTTTACAGAAATAAAAGTTCTACCATCCTTTTTAATATTCCGCTTCTAATTTTTATTTTATTACGTTTTTTCTCGTTTTCGTGTTTTAAATATTGTAACGACCTATTTAGTCGTTTTGAGCAGCAGATTTTATTTTTGGAAAAACTGGCTGAGACGACGGAACCCACGACGGACCGTCATGGGCACGACGGACCGTCGAGGGGGTCTCGTTCCAAAACACTTAGAATTCTGAAATTTGGGTACTGAAATCGACTCTCTGAACTTCGTGACGAAGTGGCAGGACGGACCGTCACAGGCATGACGGACCGTCACAGGCCCTTCAGTAAATTTCAGTCTCTGAACTTTACGACGACCCAGCAGGACGGACCGTCGCAGGCACGACGGCCCGTCACAGGCACGATGACCCGTCATAGGCTGCGGAATCCCAGGCTGGGTCGGATTTCTTTAAATGTTTTAAGGGACGTTTTGGACTATTCCTGCTATAATTATAAATTTAGTGGGTTAATGTTAATAATTTAACTACTTGAGGGTTAAAAGAGATAACCTTGAATTAATTAATGGGTTAATTCACCATCTTTTATACTTAATTATATGCTAATTAGGGTAAAAGAAAGAGGGTTGGAATAAGAATAAGAAAAGAATAGAAAGAGAGGGAGAGAACGATCGAAAGAAGAGGAAAACGAAGAGGAAACAAAGCTTTGGGAAATTGCTTGACAGATCACGAATCGTCGGTGGAGGTAGGTTATGGTTTTTATGTTATTCGTAGTAGACTCTTAATAGCGAATCATATGTGTTGGGTAGTATTATGAAACCTTCTATATGCTTAATTGTGTGCTTACATGATGTGATTATATAATTGTGATGAATAAGCATGATGAGTCTATTGAATCTCTAATCCTAAATTTACTTTGTTAATGATGATGTCTTGGTATAAGAGAAGTATTGATGAACTAAACTAATGAGATTGATGATGCCTTGGCATAAGAGAAGACTTGATGAACTAAAGTAATGAGATTGATGATGCCTTGGTATAAAAGAAGGCTTGATGAATGAATAGAATGAGATAAGTGGAGCGGGTGTCACGAACCGACACGTAGAATTAGGGGATCGGGTGTCACGAACCGACATGTAGAATTAGGGGATCGGGTGTCACGTACCGACACGTAGAATTAGGGGATCGGATGTCACGAACTGACACATAGAATTAGGGGATCGGGTGTCACGAACCGACACGTAGAATTAGGGGATCGGAGTGTCACGCACCGACACAAGAGGAATAAAGATAATGAATCTTGAAAGATGTTAATATACTCAATTTAATGAACCTAATTCCCAAATGAGTATGGTGGGGAGGCGTGAGTCCTCATTAATGTGCTTGGTGTTGTGACCAAGGGTTATGGTAATTGTAAATGCCGCATGTTGAGTATTGGAGTTGATTTTATGATATTATCTGATATCTACTGTTTTCTATTTTGAGTTGGCCGATGATATCTACTCAATACTTGTGTTTGTACTGACCCCTACTTGTATGTTTCTTTCTTTGTTATTTGTGGAGTACAGCGAACGTACCGTCGTCCTCAATTCAACCGCAACTCTAGCCAGTCTTCATTACACCGGATTTCAGGGTGAGCTAATGCTTCTATGCTTGGACTGGATCTTCCTCTTCATGTCTTGATGCCTCGAACTTCCGACATGAACTAGCTTTTTACTTATTTTAGCTTCTTAGATACTCTTAGATTAGAAATTTGAGGATAGATGTTCTTGTGATGATGACTTCCAGATTTTGGGGATAATAATAAGTATTGAGTTTTAGAAGTTATTTATTGATTTTGTTAACGAGTTTTAAGTCTTCCGCATTGTTTTCTATTTATTATGTTTGAACGTTGAGGTTTAGATTGGTTGGTTCGCTCACATAGGAGGATAAATGTGGGTGCCACTCACGACACGTTTTGGATCGTGACAAACTTGGTATCAGAGCATTAGGTTCGTTGGTCTCATCACACAAGAACGAGTCTAGTAGAGTCTTAAGGAACGGTAGGGGGACGCCTTTACTTTTCTTTGAGAGGCTATAAGACTTTAGGAAAATTCCATTCTTTCTTTCTTTCGTGCTATTACTTGAATCCAATTGGTATCTAGGTGATACAAATTGGTATCTGACTATCTTCACTCTATTTCGCAGATGGTTAGAACTACAGCACACACCGCGCCAACACCAACACCGGCAAGACAAGAAGCATCTGAGCCAGCCACTGGGGCTGTAGCTCGAAGAGGAGTAGTGACAAGAGGCCGTGGAAGAGGTCGTGGGAGGACGCCCTCTAGAGGAAGAGGACGAGCACCTAGACCATCTGGTACTAGGGCGGTGACTCCTCCACTAACTGAGGAACTGGTAAGAGAGGGTGAGGATGGGGAGAATGAACAAGTGCAGAATGAGGAATTGCCACCCCAACCTACCCCAGAGATGATCAATTAGGTTCTTGCTTATCTTAGCGGGTTATCTGATTAGGGCCAGACACCTCCAGTGTTTTCTGCACCAACACCTCCGATTCCGGAGGTACAACATGCAGCTACTGTGGCTCCCCGCATGGATGCCTCAGTGGAAATAGGCACGTTTCCTCGTCTCACTACAGGGCCTACAATGACAAATGATCAGCATGAACTTTTCAGTAAGTTCTTGAAATTGAAACCTCCAGTCTTTAAGGGTGCTGAATCTGAGGATGCCTACGATTTTCTAGTTTACTGTCATGAGCTACTACATAAGATGGGTATAGTAGAACGGTTTGGTGTTGAGTTTGTGACTTATCAATTTCAAGGAAACGCCAAAATGTGGTGGCGGTCACATATTGAGTGTCAACCGACAGAGGCACCACCTATGACTTGGGCATCATTCTCTGGCTTGTTTATGGAGAAGTATATTCCCCGGACTTTGAGGGATAGGAAAAGAGATGAGTTCTTGAGCCTAGAGCAAGGTAGGATGTCGGTTACTGCATATGAGGCTAAGTTTCGTGCGTTATCCAGGTATGCCACCTAACTTTGTTTCAGTCCACAAGAGCGGATTCGCCGTTTTGTGAAGGGGTTGAGGTCAGAATTGCGGATTTCAGCCTTAGAGGTAGTGGCTACGGCAAAATCCTTTCAAGAAGTGGTAGACTTCGTGATAGAGGTGGAAGGAGTGAAGCAAGATGACTTCACCATGGCATCGACATCAAAAAGGTTTCAAAAGGGAGGTGAGTTTAATTGTTCTTACTCTAGAGGACAGGGTTCAGGAGGTTACTCAGTCCGACAAATTCAGTCTTCACTACAGACTGTAGTTGGGGGTCCACCTCAGACCGGTCAACACTTCTCTGAGAGACTTATGCTTGACTCCAGAGAGTGTTATGGATGTGGGGAGACTGGACATATTAGGAGGAATTTTCCAAAACAGAGTTATAGACCCCCAATATCTAGAGGTAGAGGTGGCCATGGTAGAGGCCGTTATTCTGGAGGACGTGGTGGCCGAGGTAATGGTGGTCACCAAAACGGCTGGGGTGACGGACAAATGGGAACTACTGCAGCGCAACATGGTAGGGGCAACGGGCAAACAGGTGATAGGGCCAATTGTTACGCTTTTCCTGGGTGGTCAGAAGCGGAGACATTAGATGCTGTTATCACAGGTAATCTTTTGGTCTGTGATTGTATGGCTTCTGTATTATTTGATCCCGGCTCCACATTTTCATATGTATCTTCCTCATTTGCTACTGGTCTTAATTTACATTATGAATTGCTTGACATACCTATTCGTGTGTCTACTCCGGTGGGTGAGTCTGTGATAGTTGAAAAAGTATATAGGTCTTGTTTGGTGACTTTTGTGGGGAGCAATACTTATGTAGACTTGGTTATCTTAGAAATGGTTGATTTTGATGTAATTCTGGATATGACTTGGCTTTCTCCGAATTTTGCGATTTTAGATTGTAATGCTAAAATTGTAACGTTAGCCAAGCCTGGGACAGATCCGTTATTGTGGGAGGGTGACTACACTTCCAATCCGGTTCGTATCGTCTCCTTTCTTCGTGCTAAGAGAATGGTTAGTAAGGGTTGTTTAGCTTTCTTGGCACACCTCAGGGATGATACTACCCAAGTACCTTCAATCGAGTCGGTTGCGATAGTCCGTTAGTTTTTAGATGTTTTTCCTGCAGACCTTCCTGGTATGCCACCGGATAGAGATATTGACTTCTGCATCGATCTTGAACCGGGTACTCGCCCCATTTATATACCCCCTTATAGAAGGGCTCCCGCTGAGTTAAGAGAGTTAAAGGCCCAACTTCAAGAGTTGTTGAGCAAAGGCTTCATTAGACCAAGTGCATCTCCTTGGGGTGCTCCGGTGTTATTTGTGAAGAAGAAGGATGGGAGTTTTCGGATGTGCATAGACTACCGGCAGTTGAACAAGGTAACTATTAAGAACAAGTATCCCATTCCTCGCATTGATGACTTATTCGATCAGTTACAAGGTGCTTGTGTCTTCTCTAAGATTGACTTGAGATCCGGTTATCATCAGTTGAAAATACGGGCAACGGATGTGCCAAAGACTGCTTTTCGGACCAGGTATGGGCATTACGAATTTGTAGTGATGTCTTTTGGTCTTACGAATGCCCCTGCTGCTTTCATGAGCTTGATGAACGGGATTTTTAAGCCATATCTGGATCTCTTTGTGATCGTATTTATTGATGATATATTGGTATACTCAAAGAGGAAGAAGGAACATGAGGAGCACTTGAGAATTGTATTGGAAATGTTGAGGGAGAAAAAGCTTTATGCCAAATTCTCCAAGTGTGAGTTTTGGCTAGATGCAGTGTCCTTCTTGGGGCATGTGGTTTTTAAGGATGGGTGGTGGTGGATCCTTCTAAGATTGAGACAGTGAAGAATTGGGTAAGACCTACTAATGTGTCAGAAATAAGGAGATTTATTGGTCTAGCTAGCTATTACCGTCGATTTGTCAAGGGATTCTCTTCCATTGCTTCCCAATTGATGAACTTGACTAAGCAGAATGTTCCATTTGTATGGTAGGACGAATGTGAGGAAAGCTTTCAGAAACTCAAGACCTTGTTGACTACTGCACCAATCCTTACCCTGCCAGTGGAAGGTAAAAATTTCATTGTCTATTGTGATGCATCCTATTCGGGTTTGGGTGCAGTGCTAATGCAAGAGAAGAACGTAATTGCTTACGCTTCAAGGCAATTAAAGGTGCATCAACGTAATTATCCGACCCATGATTTGGAATTGGCTGTGGTAGTATTTGCATTAAAGCAATGGAGACATTATCTATATGGGGTTAAGTGTGAAGTATACACGGATCATCGTAGCCTACAGTATATCTTTACTCAAAAAGATTTGAATTTGAGACAGAGGAGATGGATGGAACTATTGAAGGACTACGATATCACTATCTTGTATCATCTGGGAAAGGCTAATGTTGTGGCAGACGCCTTAAGTAGAAAGGCAGGGAGCATGAGAAGTCTAGCTCACTTGCAAGTTTCTAGACGCCCATTGGCTAGAGAAGTTCAGACTCTGGCTAATAACTTTATGAGGCTAGAAGTAAATGAGAAGGGAGGATTTTTGGCCAGTGTGGAGGCAAGATCTTCTTTTCTTGACAAGATCAAGGGAAAACAGTTTGATGATGAGAAACTAGGCCAAATTCGGGATATGGTGTTGCGAGGAGAGGCTAAAGAAGCAATAATGGATGAGGAAGGTGTTTTGAGAATTAAGGGAAGGGTATGTGTGCCCCGTGTTGATGATTTGATCCACACTATTCTTACAGAGGCTTATAGTTTCAGATATTCTATACATCCTGGTGCAACCAAGATGTACCGTGACCTAAAGCAACACTTTTGGTGGAGTAGAATGAAGCGCGACATTGTTGATTTTGTTGCCAAATGTCCAAATTGTCAGCAAGTAAAGTATGAACACTAGAGGTCCGGAGGAACACTTCAGAGAATGCCCATCCCTGAATGGAAATGGGAGAGAATTGCAATGGACTTCGTGGTTGATCTTCCAAAGACAATGAGTAAGTATGACTCCATTTGGGTAATCGTTGATAGGTTAACTAAGTCTGCTCACTTCATTCCGGTCAAGGTGACCTACAATGTAGAGAAGTTAGCCAAAATTTGTATCTTAGAAATCGTTCGATTGCATGGAGTTCCACTCTCCATCATATCAGATAGAGGTACACAGTTTACTTCTAAGTTTTGGAGAATATTGCATGCTGAATTAGGTACTAGGTTGGACCTTAGTACTGCATTTCACCCTCAGACCGATGGTCAGTCTGAGCGAACGATTCAAGTGTTGGAGGATATGCTTCGTGCATGTGTGATAGAATTTGGTGGTCATTGGGATAACTTCTTACCCTTAGCGGAGTTTTCATACAATAATAGCTATCACTCAAGTATTGATATGTCTCCATTCGAAGCATTGTATGGGAGGAGATGTAGGTCTCCCATTGGTTGGTTTGATGCATTTGAGGTTAGACCTTGGGGTACTGACCTTTTGAGGGATTCATTGGAGAAAGTGAAATCTATTCAAGAAAAGCTTTTAGCGGCGCAAAGTAGGCAAAAGGAATATGCAGATCGAAAGGTTAGAGACTTGGAGTTTATGGAAGGTGAGCAAGTTTTGCTGAAGGTTTCGCCCATGAAAGGGGTGATGCGGTTTGGTAAAAGAGGTAAGCTAAGCCCAAGGTATATTGGACCATTTGAAGTACATAACCAAGTAGGGGAGGTGGCTTATGAATTAGCCTTGCCTCCAAGACTGTCCGGAGTGCATCCGGTGTTTCATGTGTCTATGTTGAAAAGATGTCATGGGGATGGAAACTACATTATCTTTTGGGATTCAGTTTTGCTTGATGAGAATTTGTCTTATGAGGAGGAACCTGTTGCTATTCTAGATAGAGAAGTTCACAAGTTAAGGTAAAGAGAGATTGCATCAATCAAAGTTCAATGGAATAATCGACCAGTTGAAGAAGCCACTTGGGAGAAGGAGGCAGATTTGCAAGAAAGATACCCACACCTGTTTACAGATTCAGGTACTCCTTTTCGCCCTTGTTTTTCTTCTTATGATCATTCGAGGACGAACGATGGGTAAATTGGTATCTATTGTAACGACCTGTTTAGTCATTTTGAGCAGCAGATTTTATTTCTGGAAAAACAGGCTGAGACGACGGAACCCTCGACGGACCGTCATGGGCACGACGGACCGTCGAGGGGGTCTCATTCCAAAACACTTAGAATTCTGAAATTTGGGTACTGAAATCGACTCTCAAAACTTCGTGACGAAGTGGCAGGACGGATCGTCACAGGCATGACAGACCGTCATAGGCCCTTCAGTAAATTTCAGTCTCTGAACTTTACGACGACCCAGCAAGATGGACCGTCGCAGGCACGACGGCCCATCACAGGCTGCGTAATCCCAGGCTGGGTCGGATTTCTTTAAATGTTTTAAGGGACGTTTTGAACTATTCCTGCTATAATTATAAATTTAGTGGGTTAATGTTAATAATTTAACTACTTGAGGGTTAAAAGAGATAACCTTGAATTAATTAATGGGTTAATTCACCATCTTTTATACTTAATTATATGCTAATTAGGGTAAAAGAAAGAGGGTTGGAATAAGAAAAAGAAAAGAATAGAAAGAGAGGGAGAGAACGATAGAAAGAAGAGGGAAACGAAGAGGAAACAAAGCTTTGGGAAATTGCTTGACAGATCACGAATCTTCGGTGGAGGTAGGTTATGGTTTTTATGCTATTCGTAGTAGACTCTTAATAGCGAATGATATGTGTTTGGTAGTATTATGAAACCTTCTATATGCTTAATTGTGTTCTTACATGATGTGATTATATAATTGTGATGAATAAGCATGATGAGTCTATTGAATCTCTAATCCTAAATTTACTTTGTTCTTGATGATGCCTTGGTATAAGAGAAGGCTTGATGAACTAAACTAATGAGATTGATGATGCCTTGGTATAAGAGAAGGCTTGATGAACTAAAGTAATGAGATTGATGATGCCTTGGTATAAAAGAAGGCTTGATGAATGAATAGAATGAGATAAGTGAAGCGGGTGTCACGAACCGACACGTAGAATTAGGAGATCGGGTGTCACGAACCGACACGTAGAATTAGGAGATCGGGTGTCACGTACCGATATGTAGAATTAAGGGATCGGGTGTCACGTACCGACACATAGAATTAGGGGATCGGATGTCACGAACCGACACGTAGAATTAGGGGATCGGGTGTCACGAACCGACACGTAGAATTAGGGTATCGGAGTGTCACGTACCGACACAAGAGGAATAAAGATAATGAATCTTGAAAGATGTTAATATACTCAATTTAATAAACCTAATTCCCAAATGAGTATGATGGGGAGGCGTGAGTCCTCATTAATGTGCTTGGTGTTGTGACCAAGGGTTATGGTAATTGTAAATGCCGCATGTTGAGTATTGTAGTTGATTTTATGATATTATCTGATATCTACTGTTTTCTATTTTGAGTTGGCCGATGATATCTACTCAGTACTTGTGTTTGTACTAACCCCTACTTGTATGTTTCTTTCTTTGTTATTTGTGGAGTACAGCGAACGTACCATCATCGTCCTCAATTCAACCGCAACTCTAGCCAGTCTTCATTACACCGCATTTCAGGGTGAGCTAATGTTTCTATGCTTGGACTGGATCTTCCTCTTCATGTCTTGATGCCTTGAACTTCCGGCAAGGACTAGCTTTTTACTTGTTTTAGCTTCTTAGATACTCTTAGATTAGTAATTTGAGGATAGATGTTCTTGTGATGATGACTTCCAGATTTTGGGGATGATAATAAGTATTGAGTTTTAGAAGTTATTTATTGATTTTGTTAACGAGTTTTAAGTCTTCCGCATTGTTTTCTATTTATTATGTTTGAACGTTGAGGTTTAGATTGGTTGGTTCGCTCACATAGGAGGATAAATGTGGGTGCCACTCACGACACGTTTTGGGTCGTGACAAATATGCACGTATATACATTTTTACAAAAAAAATTCTGCTAGTGTACTGAATATAACAGACTTAACAAAAAAAATTAAAAAAATCTTTTGCCGGCAAGAAAAAAATATTTTCATATATATATATATATATGTCTAAACAGTGAGAAAAAGTTCAGAAGCGTAGGGCTAGGTTGGGTGGGTAGAATTATTTTTTTAAGAAAATAAAATCATATCTAAATTAGTATTTGAAGAGGGGGAGGAGATGAAGTAAAAAAAATTAAATACTTTCATAAAAAAAAATTAAAGAAAAAAAAACTTTAAAAAATGGTGGGGGTGGGATGGGGGTGGAGGGGGTGAGAGAAAGTGCGGCGTGAGTAAAGAAAAGTATCTAACATTTGATTTTAAAGAAAATATTATTTTTTATAATAGTTTTTAAATTTTTTATTTTGGCTAATACTAATAATTATTTAATTTTTGTCAAAGTTGAATGTTTTGTCCCTGTGGAGTGTGATGTGAAAATTATTTAAAATAAAAGAGAGTGCATTACATACACCAAGATGAGAGTGGTATAAAGCAGAAAGGTGTGTTTCTCAAACTAAAAAAAATATGATAGTTTAGATATGATACTCATACTCTCAATACTTTAGATATGAAACTCAAAAAAGGATATAGTTTAAGTTAGAAAAATGAAAAAAGAAAGAAGAAAGAAAGAGAAGAATGAGAAAAAGAAATATATGAATACTAATGTGGGAATTATCTAAAAAGAATAAAATAATGTGGGCTCATGTTACTCGTCACTATATAAAAGAGGAAACAAAATAGGTAGTCATGTAAGAAAAGATATCAGGGCATCTCCAACTCTATCCTCTATTTTACTTTCTAAATATAGAATTTTCTATTTTTTCAGATAATCAACTCCAACCCAATCTTTTATTTTATTCTCTAAAAAAGAATCTTTTCTTTCTCTCCTCAATATTATACTATTATTTCTATTTTATATTATAAATCATTTCTTCTTCTAGAAAATAATTACTCTATAATCTTTATGTAATACAAAATTTTATTTTTTTTCAAATTCTTCATTTAATAGAAAATTATATTTTATTCTAAATAACATAAATTGTGATAAATATTATATATAATACATATTAACGAACAATTCAAATAAAAGTGAAATCATTGATGAAATATAATTGCATCAGAAATATTGTAGTATCATAAAATTTATTTTAAAGCTTACATAAATATTCCACTTCCAAGACTATTATGTTACTCCCATGAATGTTTTATTAATGCATTACAGAGTTCAAAATGAGCAAGTTTAACCCTTATTATTTATGTGTAGCTAAAATAGTATAAATTAACAATTTTAACTTGTATCCAATTATTTCGTGTACTAATTTACTTCCCATATTTCATTTTGAACTATTAAATCAAATAGTTTCATGCTATTTAAAAGTGTAGTTTAATAATTTATCACTACAACATTAAAAGTAGATTTTTTGAATTATCATGTAAATTTTGTGCATACTTCATAATGAAAAATAATTATAATCTAAATTACATATTTAAAATGACCAATTAAAAATCAATAATATGTTTTAGATGTTATATGAGTTAGAAAATAATTACAAATATTAGAGACTTAATTAATAAATAATATTAAAATAACTTTAAGTTACATATTTAAAGTGATAATTTTTTTAAAAAAATAAAATAAAAAAATGATAATTTGACGAAAGTAGTAACTTGTTAAATGTTATATTGCATTAAAAAATGATTATATATGATAAAGATTTGTAACGACCTGTTTAGTCGTTTTGAGCTGTAGAGTTTATTTCTGATAATAACTGTCTAAGTCGACGGATCCCACGACGGACCGTCATGGGCACGACGGACCGTCGAGTGTGTCTCGTTCCAAAACACTTAGAATTCTGAAAAATTGGGTAGTGAGAACAACTCTCTGAACTTCGCGACGGAAGAGCAGGACAGACCGTCGTGGGCACGACAGACCGTCAGAGGCCCTTTAGTGAAAAATTGTCTCTGAACTCTGTGACGACTCAGCAGGACGGACCGTCGCAGGCACGACGGCCCGCCACAGTCTGCGTGACCCTGACTGGGTTGGATTTCTGTTAAATATTTTAAGGGGCGTTTTGGACTATTCCTGCTTATAATCATAAAGTTAGTGGTTGAACGTTAATAATTTAATTACTTGGGGGTTAAAGGAGATAACCTTGAATTAATTAGTGGGTTACTTTTAGCATCTTTTATACTTAATTATATGCCAATTAGGGTAAAAGAAAGAGGGTTTGAATAAGAAAAAGAGAAAGAACAGAGAGAGGGAGAACGAACAAAGGAGAGAGGGAGAAACGAAGAAGAAAACAAAGCATTGGAAAAGTAGATTTCTTGACTTCAATTCTTCGGTGGAGGTAGGTTATGGTTTTTATACTATTCCATAGTAAACTCTTAATAGCGAATGATATGTGTTGGGTAGTATTGTAAAGTCTTCTATATGCTTAATTGTGTGCTTGCACGATGTGATTTCATAATTATGATAAAATAAGCATGATGAGGCTGTTGAATCTTAAATCTTGAAACCTCTTTGTTAATGATGATGCCTTGGTATAAAAGCAGGCTTGATGAACTAAAAGAATGAGATTAGTGGATCGGGTGTCACGTTCTGACACCAGGATAGTAATAAAGGATCGGGTGTCACGCTCCGATACCAAGATAGTAATAGAGAATCGGGTGTCACGTTCCGACACCAGGATAGTATTAATGGATGGGGTGTCACGTTGTGACACCAAGATAGTAATAATGGTTCAGGTGTCACGTTCCGACACCAGGATAGTATGATGAGGATCGGAGTGTCACGTTCCGACACCAGGATAGTAAAGAGAATGAATCTTGAAATATGTTAATATACTCAATTTAATGAACCTATTTCCCAAATTAGTATGGTATGGAAGCTTGAGTCCTCATGGGTGTACTTGGCGTTATTTATAAATGATTCTCGTACTTGTGTTGCTACCTGTTGAGTATTGTAGTTGATTTTATGATATTATCTGAGATATACTGTTTTCTATTTTGAGTTGGCCGATGATACCTACTCAGTACCTGTGTTTTGTACTGACCCCTACTTGTATGTTTTCTTTTTATTATTTGTGGAGTGCAGCAAACGTACCGTCGTCTTCAACTCAACCGCAACTCTAGCCAGTCTTCGTCACACCAGATTTCAGGGTGAGCTAAAGCTTCTAGCTTATACTGGATTTTCTTCTTCATGTCTGGATGCCTTGAAGTTCTGGCATAGACTAGCTGTTATTTATGTTTAGTTTCTTAGATACTCTTAGCTTTAGGAATTTGAGAATAGATGTTCTTGCGATGATGACTTCCAGATTTTGGGGATAATGATAAGTTTGAGTTTAGAAGTTGATTATTGATTTCGTTAATGAGTTTTAAGTCTTCCGCATTATTTTTATGTTTATTATGTTTGAAATGTTGGGGTTTAGATTGGTTGGTTCGCTCACATAGCAGGATAAGTGTGGGTGCCACTCGCGGCTCGTTTTGGGTCGTGACAAACTTTGTATCAGAGCATTAGGTTCATTGGTCTCATCACACAAGAACGAGTCTAGTAGAGTCTTGAGGAACGGTAGGGGGACACCTTTACTTTTCTTTGAGAGGCTATAAGACTTTAGGAAAATTCCATTCTTTCTTTCTTTCGTGCTATTACTTGGATCCAATTGGTATCTAGGTGATACAAATTGGTATCTGACCATCTTCACTCTATTTTGCAGATGGTTAGAACTAGAGCAACAACCGCGCCAACACCAACACCAGCAAGACAAGATGCGTCTGAGCCAGCCACTGGGGCTGTAGCTCGAAGAGGGGCAGTGGCAAGAGGCCGTGGTAGAGGTCGCGGGAGGACGTCCTCTAGAGGAAGAGGACAAACACCTGGCCCGTCTAGTACTAGGGCGGTGACTCCTCCACCGACTGAGGAAGTAGTAAGAGAGGGGGAGGAAGGGGAGAATGAGCAAGTGCAGAATGAGGAATTACCACCCCAACCTACCCCAGAGATGATTAATCAGGTTCTTGCTTATCTTAGCGGGTTATCTGATCAGGGCCAGACACCTCCAGTGTTTTCTGCACCAGCACCTCAGGTTCTGGTAATACAACTTGCAATTGCTGGGGCTCTCCGCATGGATGCCTCACTTGAAATAGGCACATTTCCTCGTTTGATTACAGGGCCTATAATGACAAGTGATCAGCATGAACTTTTCCGTAAGTTCTTGAAATTGAAACCTCCGGTCTTCAAGGGTGCTGAATCTGAGGATGCCTACGATTTTCTGGTTGACTGTCATGAGTTACTATACAAGATGGGTATAGTAGAACGATTTGGCGTCGAGTTTGTGATCTATCAATTTCAAGGGAACACCAAAATGTGGTGGCGGTCACATGTGGAGTGTCAACCAACAGAGGCACCACCTATGACTTAGTCATCATTCTCTAGTTTATTTATGGAGAAGTATATACCCCGTACTTTGAGGGATAGGAGGAGAGATGAGTTTCTAAGCCTAGAGCAAGGCAGGATGTTGGTTACTGCTTATGAGGCTAAGTTTTGTGCACTCTCCAGATATGCTACCCAGCTTTGCTTCAGTCCACAAGAGCGGATTCGTCGTTTTGTGAAGGGGTTGAGGTCAGAGTTGCGGATTTCAGCCTTACAGGTAGCGGCTACAGCAAAATCCTTTCAGGAAGTGGTAGACTTCGTGATAGAGGTGGAGAGAGTGAAGCCAGATGACTTCACCATGGCATCGACATCAAAAAGGTTTCGTAAGAGAGGTGAGTTTAATGGTTCTTACTCCAGAGGACAGGGTTCAGGAGGTTACCCAGTCCGACCAATTCAGTCCCCACTACAGGCCGTAGCTGGGGGTCCACCGCAGACCGGTCAACATTTTTCTGAGTTTGGAGGTTATCCCCACACTCCGTCGTTCTCACAGAGACCTATGCTTGAACCCAGAGAGTGTTATGGATGTGGGGAAATTGGACATATTAAGAGATATTGTCCAAAATAGAGTTACAGACCCCCAATAGTCAAAGGTGGAGGTGGTCATGGAAGAGGCCGCTATTCTGGAGAACGTGGTGGCCGAGGTAATGGTGGTCACCAAATCAATCGGGGTGGCGGGCAAACTGGAGCCACTACAGCACAACATGGTAGGGGCAATGGGCAGACAGGCGATAGGGCCCATTGTTGCGCTTTCCCTGGGCGGTCGGAAGCGGAGACATCCGATGCTGTTATCACAGGTAATCTTTTGGTTTGTGATTGCATGGCTTCCGTATTATTTGATCCTGGATCCACATTTTCATATGTATCTTCTTCATTTGCTACTGGTCTTAATTTACATTGTGAATTGCTTGACATGCCTATTCGTGTTTCTACTCCGGTGGGTGAGTCTGTAATAGTTGAAAAGGTGTATAGGTCTTGTCTTGTAACGTTTGTGGGGAGAAATACTCATGAAGACCTGGTTATCTTAGAAATGGTTGATTTTGATGTAATTCTGGGTATGACTTGGCTTTCTCCAAACTTTGCAATCTTAGATTGTAATGCTTAAACTGTGACGTTAGCCAAGCCTGGGACAGATCCGTTAGTGTGGGAGGGTGACTACACTTCCAATCCGGTTCGTATCATCTCCTTTCTTCGTGCTAAGAAAATGGTTAGTAAGGGTTGTTTGGTGTTCTTGGCACATCTCAGGGATGATACTACCCAAGTACCTTCAATTGAGTCGGTTTCGATAGTCCGTGAGTTTCTGGATGTGTTTCCTGCAGACCTTCCTGGTATGCCACCGTATAGGGATATTGACTTTTGTATTGATCTGGAGTCGGGTACTCGCCCCATTTTCATACCCCCTTATAGGATGGCTCCCGCTGACTTAAGAGAGTTAAAGGCCCAACTTCAAGAGTTTTTAAGCAAAGGCTTTATTAGACCAAGTGCATTTCCTTGGGGTGCTCCTGTTCTGTTTGTAAAGAAGAAGGATGGAAGTTTTCGGATGTGCATTTACTACAGACAACTGAATAAGATAATTGTTAAGAACAAGTATCCTCTTCCTCGCATCGATGATTTGTTCGATCATTTACAAGGTGCTTGTACCTTCTCAAAAATCGATTTGAGATCTGGTTATCATCAATTGAAAATACGGGCAACGGATGTACCAAAGACTGCTTTTCGGACAAGGTATGAACATTATGAGTTCTTAGTAATGTCTTTTGGACTTACCAATGCCCCTGCTGCCTTCATGAGTTTGATGAACAAGAATTTTAAGCCTGTAATGACCCCAGAGGTCATTTTTGATAATTTTGAACTATTCATTGACTTTAGTTAATTATTTGTGGACAATTGACTTAATTGATAGTTAATGGACTAAAGTATCTTTTATTTAAGATCTTATACCATTTGTTCCATATAATAAAATTAAGTTAGTAAAATTTACCACTTAAATACCTAATTACTTTAATTAAAAATAAGAAGGAGATAAGAGAAAAAGGGAAAGAAATTAACCTGTGAGTGGCGGCGGCACCACTTCAACTTGTCCAGGTAAAGAGCAATGCTATCGACATATATATATATATATATATTAGTTTATTATTATTGTAATGTTTTGAAATACAAAGGAGTTAATTTTTAATTGAATATAAATATGCAAATTAGTATATATGTAGTACCGATTTTCTTTGTATTTAAAAAAAAAATTGGATGGCCAATGTGGTCATTGGAAAATGACCCTTGTTAATCCTCGGGAATGATGATTTGAATTTAGGAAAAAGATTCACAATTCAATTGAAAAAAAAAAATAATAAAAAAAAAAGAAATCTGCAGACCTATGTTGTTCAATATTTGTCCTATTCCTATGTTACTTTGATTTTTGGAGATAGTTTTTATATGTTGGCATATTATAGCAATTAATTAAATATTAGGTAGGGGATATTATGTGAATATTATTAGATTTATAATATTGGATGAATTAGAATTAAATTCTAGACTTGAAGTTTGATGAAAAATATGATAGTTGAAATGTTAATTGACATCAAGAATTACAAACTTGATTATAAATTTTGGATGAATTTCTAGGTTAAGATTAAACACATAAAAGTGTGAGTGTTGTTAATTCCGAAACCTTATTGTAAATATATACTTGAATAGATTCCATTGGTTCGGAAGCTCAACGGAAAGGGAAGGCTCAAGTCCAAGAGTAATTATTCGATTGGCTAAGGCAAGTGGATTTCTAAACTCTTGTTAAGCGTATGAAATTCGTGTATCTTCTTGTGTGGTGTTGAGAACGATTTGGAGACTTGTTGCTTATTTGTTAGTGTTGTATTCCTTGCTGTAAATTGTGTTTTGTTATCAAAATGATTATCTCCTCATTTTTATTTGAGCATGTCAATTGCATTATATCTGAGACATGATTGTGGTATAAGTATGTATCATTTCGAGGGTCGTATTGTGCGCCGCGATGGATATTATATTTCGAGGGACGTATCGCGCGCCGGCGAAGGTTACTATTATCGAGGGTCGTGTTGTGCGCCGCAACAGATGCATGGACAGATATGTCCCCCATGGGTCCCGGACTGAGAGACAGCGGGTGTGTATCGTTAGGAAAGACATGCATCACGATATTTGACATTGCATCTCATGGCATTGCACATTTTATTATTGATGAACTTGAACATGTGTTTTGCTGATCTTGTGATTGTTTCTCTGTGAAGTCTGTGATTGTTGAATATTGAGTTGTTATTGAGAATGTGTAAACTGATAGAGTGTGGTTATTGAGTGGTGTATTTGGTAAACTGTTAGGCTGTAGCGTGGAGGTTTAGATAGGGTGTAAGGAGTACCCGTATTTTGTTCACTTAACTTGTGTTTAGAGGTTTGCTTGTTGGGTACCGCGTGGTTTGGTACTCACCCCTTGCTTCTACAAATTTTTGTAGGTTACGAGCCTGGATCTTTGTGATACCTTCTATTCTCTTTGTTTCCGAGGAATCTTGTGGAGGATTGTGAGGTAGTTGTTTGTCATCTCAGCGAACTTTCCTACTCTAGTTTATGATTTTGTTTTTACTTGAAAGACAACTTCATTTTAGACTTCTATTTTGTTTCAATTCTAATGTTTACATTAGAGGCTTGTGCACGTGACAACCTGGTTTTGGGGATTGATTTAATATGACTTGGTTTCATACTAGAAATTGTTGTTGGATTATCATTTACTTCCGCACTTTGTTAGATATTTGGTTTTAGGCTGACTTGTCTTGGTGGGATAAGACGAGTGCCATCACGCCTAATTATAGAGTTATAAGAATTGGGTGATTAGTGAGGAAAATAATTAATTTTAATAACAGATTGCTTAATTAGTATGTTGTTTTATTTTACTTTTGGAATAAAAAAAAAGTTAAATAAAAGTACTAGTCATATATATGATTGACTCATATCTTGAAAAGTGTGCTAGAGGGCTTTTCTCAGGGTGGTGGAGCGACTACCACACCACATGACTCTCGTACTAGAGAGGGGGCTCAGACCCAAGAGCAGCAACAAGCTCCAGTTGTTCAGGATGCGGTGGGGCAACTACCAGTAGATCCCGCGGTTTAGAATGATGTTGCACCAGCAGTTGGGGGTCAAGTTGCATCGATGGTTGTTTTGACATAGGATGAGCAGCGTAGGTATGAGAGATTTCGAAAGATGGACCCACCTCAATTTTAGGGTGGGAAGAGCGAGGACGCTCATGAGTTTCTAACTACCTGCCGAGAGTTACTAGAGGTGGTTGGATTGGCTGAGTCACATGGGGTTCGATATGCTACACTCCAGCTTCGTGGACCAGCGAGAGACTGGTGGAGGACTTATTCGGGATGTTTGCCAGTTGGATCTCCTCCAGTGACTTGGGAGCAGTTTGCTAGCGCATTCCAAGATCGTTTTATCCCATGAAGCGTGAGAGAGGAGAGTCGCTTGAGGTTTGAGAGTCTGAGACAGGATGGTTTATCGGTTACAGAGTATGAGGCGCGTTTTTGCCAGTTGTCTAGGCATGCGTTGGCCATTATTCCAAATGAGACAGAGAGGATCCGCAGATTTGTGAGGGGATTGACTTTCTCTATCAGGTCAGCTGTGTTTCGGGCATCTAGGGAGGGGGCTTCTTTCCAGTCTATTGTGAGCGCCGCAAAAGAGGCAGAATTGATGGAGAGAGAGGAGTTTGGGGACCCTAAAAGAGCTCGTATATCAGGCCAGTTTCAGGGTGCCTCATCTGGAGGTAGGGGATCACAGAGAGTGAGTGGTTCTTTTCAGCAGCGGGGACCTATTCATGCATCTATGCCGACATTTGAGGGTGGCCAGACATCTAGGGGTTCTTATGGCCCAGGTCAGGGCTCGTACGGTTCACAACAGCGACCTACAGGGCGAGGAAATTATAGTGGGTTTTCAGGGTCCACACAACAGTTCCCAGGTCAGAGATTTTGTTTTACTTGTGGAGATCCCGATCATCTAATGCGGTAGTGTACTTCTCAAAGGGGTCGTGGTGGGCCTCGACCAAATTCTTCATTCCAGACTAGACCACCAGCACCACAGGGTAGAGGTCGTGGCAGAGTTCAGTCAGGTAGAGGTGATAGAGTTTCTAGTAGTGGTGTTGCAGCTCAGCAGAGTAGGGGTAGAGGTACCACCCAGGATGGAGGTGGACGAGGAGGCCACTGCTATGCTTTCCCCGGGAGACCTGAGGCGGAGACCTCAGATGCGGTTATTACATGTATCATCCCAGTATGCCATCGACCTGCGTCTGTGTTGTTTGATCCAGGTTCTACATTCTCTTATGTGTCTACGTATTTTGCTGCTAAATTTGATATGATATGTGATAGCATGACTGTACCTATTCGTGTTTCTACACCCGTGGGTAAGCCCTTAGTGGTGGATCGAGTGTATCGATCTTGTCTTGTTTCTTTGGCTGGGTATGACACTTGGGTAGACTTAATCATTCTGGGGATGGTGGACTTTGATGTTATCTTGGGTATGGATTGGCTTTCTCCTTATCATGTTGTCCTTGATTGTAATGCTAAGACTGTGACTTTAGCAATGCCTGGTATTCCGAGGGTTGAGTGGAAGAGTGCTAGTGGTTCTTATCCTAGCAAGGTCATCTCTTTTATCCGTGCTCAGAAATTGGTGGAGAGGGGGTGTTTGTCTTACTTAGCGTTTATTCGGGATACTAGTGTTGAACCACCTTCCATGGACTCTGTTCCCGTGGTTCAAGAGTTTCTCGATGTATTTCCTTCTGATCTTCCAGGTGTTCCTCCCGATAGGGATATCGATTTTGCTATTGATTTGGAGCCGGGCACTAAGCCTATTTCTATACCTCCATATCGTATGGCCCCAGCAGAGTTGAAAGAATTGAAGGATCAGTTGCAAGATTTATTGAGTAAGGGTTTTATTCGCCCTAGTGTATCACCTTGAGGTGCCCCTGTATTGTTTGTGAAGAAGAAGGATGGGACTATGAGAATGTGTATTGATTTCAGACAGTTGAACAAAGTAACAGTTAAGAATAAGTATCCTCTTCCGCGTATTGATGACTTGTTTGATCAGTTACAGGGAGCATCATTGTTCTCTAAGATTGATTTGAGGTCTGGGTATCATTAGTTGAAGATTAGGGCATCAGATATCCCTAAGACAGCTTTTCGGACTCGGTATGGGCATTATGAGTTCCTAGTGATGTTCTTCGGATTGACTAATGCCCCTGCAGCATTCATGGAGTTGATGAATGGGGTTTTTCGACCATACCTTGATTCTTTTGTGATTGTTTTCATCGATGACATCTTGGTTTACTCTAAGACTGAGGAGGACAATGTCCGACACCTGAGGATTGTACTTCAGAGGTTGAGAGAAGAGAAGTTTTATGCCAAGTTCTCAAAGTGTGAGTTCTGGCTTACTTCTGTGACATTCTTAGGACACGTGGTGTCCAAGGAGGGTATTAGAGTAGATCCGGCCAAGATTGAGGCAATTAGAGGCTGGACGCGACCTACTTCACCTACTGAGATTAGGAGTTTTGTGGGATTGGCAGGCTATTATCGACGATTTGTTCAGAGTTTCTCTACTATTGCAGCTTCATTGACTAGATTGACTCGACAGGATGTGAGTTTTCAGTGGTCTGATGAGTGTGAGGAGAGCTTTCAAAAGCTCAAGACATTGTTGACTTCTGCTCCTGTGTTGACTCTACCTGAGGAGGGTGTAGACTTTACTGTGTATTGTGATGCTTCAGGAGTTGGTTTGGGTGGTGTGTTGATGCAGAAGGGGAAACTGATTGCTTATGCTTCTAGGCAATTGAAATCCCATGAGAAGAACTACCCTACTCATGATTTAGAATTGGCGGCTATGGTATTTGTACTTAAGTTATGGCATCATTATTTGTATGGAGTGCATTGTGAGATCTTCACTGATCATCGGAGTCTCCAGTATATCTTTAGTCAGAGAGATTTGAACTTGAGGCAGCGAAGATGGCTTGAGTTGTTGAAGGACTATGATGTGACCATTCTGTATCATCCGGGGAAGGCCAATGTTGTGGCCGATGCTTTGAGTAGGAAGACTCATAGCATGGGGAGTCTTGCATCTCTTAGTGTTGAGGAGAGACCATTGGCTAGAGATGTTCAATTGTTAGCTAACAGTCTTGTCCGATTACAGATCTCAGAGGAGAGTGATGGGATGATTGCTTTTATTGAGGCTCGATCTTCTTTAGTCGAGCAAATCCGTGCATACCAATTTGATGATGAAAAATTATGTCTCATTCGAGACAAAGTATTGAGAGGGGAAGCTAAGGAGGTTGTCCTTGATTCTGATGGTGTCTTGCGGATCGGAGGCAGAATTTGTGTGCCCAGGACAGGAGATTTGATTAGATTGATTCTTGAGTAGTCCCATTGTACTCGGTACTCTATCCATCCGGGAGCGGCGAAGATGTATCATGATCTGAGTCAGCATTACTGGTGGTGTGGGATGAAGAGAGATATTACAGACTTTGTTTTGAGGTGTTTGACTTGCCAGGAGGTCAAGTGTGAGCACCAGCGGCCTGGGGGTGTATCTCAAAGGATGCCTATTCCTACTTGGAAGTGGGAGCGGATTACTATGGACTTTGTTGTGGGTTTGCCTGCCACAGTGGGTGGTTATGACTCTATTTGGGTTGTTGTTGATAGGCTGACCAAGTCTGCCCACTTCATCCCGGTTCGGGTAAAGTATACAGCAGAAAAGTTAGCCGAACTATATATCAGTCAGATTGTGCGACTACATGGAGTTCCTGTTTCTATCATATCAGATCGAGGTTCACTATTTACTTCTCACTTCTGGAAGGCATTACAGCATGGTCTGGGTACTCAATTAGATATGAGTACAGGCTTTCACCCTCAAACTGATGGTCAGTCTGAGCGGACCATTCATGTATTGGAAGATATGCTTCGAGCTTGTGTGATTGATTTTGGTGCTAGATGGGATCAACATTTACCCTTAGCGGAGTTTGCCTATAATAACAGTTATCACTCTAGTATCCAGATGGCCCCATTTGAGGCGTTGTATGGAAGATGGTGTAGGTCTCCGATTGGTTGGTTTGATTTGGCGGAGATGGACTCTTTGGATACAGATTTTCTTAGAGATGCTATGGAGCAAGTCCGTATGATTCAATATAGATTATTGACAGCTCAGAGTCGACAGAAGAGTTATACAGACCGGAGAGTTAGAGCCTTAGTGTTTATGGAGGGTGATCATGTTTGGCTCCGAGTATCACCCGTGAAGGGTGTGATGAGGTTTGGAAAGAAGGGCAAGCTTAGCCCTAGGTTCATTGGACCTTTTGAGATTTTGAGCAGAGTGGGAGAGGTGGCCTATAAGTTGGCCTTGCCACCTAGTTTGTCGGTAGTTCATCCTGTTTTCCATGTCTCTATGCTTCGGAAGTATATTCTGGATGAATCTCATGTGATTTCACTTGATTCTGTGGAGCTGGGTCCAGACTTGACATTTGAGGAGGAGCCTATAGCTATTTTGGATAGGCAAATTCGAAAGCTTAGGACCAAAGAGATTGCTTCAGTGAAGGTGCAATGGAAGCACCGATCAGTGGGAGAGGCAACTTGGGAGACAGAGTCTGACATGCGTGCCAGATATCCTCAACTTTTTGAAGCTTCAGGTACTTTCTTTCACTTTGTGTTCGAGGACGAACATGATTTTTAGTGGTGGATAATGTAATGACCCCAGAGGTCATTTTTGATAATTTTGAACTATTCATTGACTTTAGTTAATTATTTGTGGACAATTGACTTAATTGATAGTTAATGGACTAAAGTATCTTTTATTTAAGATCTTATACCATTTGTTCCATATAATAAAATTAAGTTAGTAAAATTTACCACTTAAATACCTAATTACTTTAATTAAAAACAAGAAGGAGATAAGAGAAAAAGGGAAAGAAATTAACCTGTGAGTGGCGGCGGCACCACTTCAACTTGTCCAGGTAAAGAGCAATGCTATCGACATATATATATATATATATATATATATATATATATATATATATATATATATATATATATATATATATATATATATTAATTAGTTTATTATTGATCGCCTATCCATCGACCTTGTCATACCCTTTCTTAAAAATCCAATGGTACCCGTTACCAAATTCAAAACTACAAAAGAACTTATCACCACACTCGAGCTAGTCCAGGTAAAGAGCAATGCTATTGACATATATATATATATATATATTAGTTTATTATTATTGTAATGTTTTGAAATACAAAGGAGTTAATTTTTAATTGCATATAAATATGCAAATTAGTATATATGTAGTACCGTTTTTCTTTGTATTTAAAAAAAAAAAATTGGATGGCCAATGTGGTCATTGGAAAATGACCCTTGTTAATCCTTGGGAATGATGATTCGAATTTAGGAAAAAGATTCACAATTCAATTGAAAAAATAATAATAATAAAAAAAAAAAAGAAATCTGCAGACTATGTTGTTCATTATTTGTCCTATTCCTATGTTACTTTGATTTTTGGAGATAGTTTTTATATGTTGGCATATTATAGCAAGTAATTAAATATTAGGTAGGGGATATTATGTGAATATTATTAGATTTATAATATTGGATGAATTAGAATTAAATTCTAGACTTGAAATTTGATGAAAAATATGATAGTTGAAATGTTAATTGACATCAAGAATTACAAACTTGATTATAAATTTTGGATGAATTTCTAGGTTAAGATTAAACACATAAAAGTGTGAGTGTTGTTAATTCCGAAACCTTATTGTAAATATATACTTGAATAGATTCCATTGGTTCGGAAGCTCAACGGAAAGGGAAGGCTCAAGTCCAAGAGTAATTATTCGATTGGCTAAGGCAAGTGGATTTCTAAACTCTTGTTAAGCGTATGAAATTCGTGTATCTTCTTGTGTGATGTTGAGAACGATTTGGAGACTTGTTGCTTATTTGTTAGTGTTGTATTCCTTGCTGTAAATTGTGTTTTGTTATCAAAATGGTTATCTCCTCATTTTCATTTGAGCATGTTAATTGCATTGTATCTGAGACATGATTGTGGTATAAGGATGTATCATTTCGAGGGTCGTATCGCGCGCCGCGATGGATATTATATTTCGAGGGACGTATCGCGCGCCACGAAGGTTACTATTATCGAGGGTCGTGTTGTGCGCCGCAACAGATGCATGGACAGATATGTCCCCCATGGGTCCCGGACTGAGAGACAGCGGGTGTGTATCGTTAGGAAAGACATGCATCACGATATTTGACATTGCATCTCATGACATTGCACATTTTATTATTGATGAACTTGAACATGTGTTTTGCTGATCTTGTGATTGTTTCTCTGTGAAGTCTGTGATTGTTGAATATTGAGTTGTTATTGAGAATGTGTAAACTGATAGAGTGTGGTTATTGAGTGGTGTATTTGGTAAACTGTTAGGCTGTAGCGTGGAGGTTTAGATAGGGTGTAAGGAGTACCCGTATTTTGTTCACTTAACTTGTGTTTAGAGGTTTGCTTGTTGGGTACCGCGTGGTTTGGTACTCACCCCTTGCTTCTACAAATTTTTGTAGGTTACGAGCCTGGATCTTTGTGATACCTTCTATTCTCTTCGTTTCCGAGGCATCTTGTGGAGGATTGTGAGGTAGCTGTTTGTCATCTCAGCGAACTTTCCTACTCCAGTTTATGATTTTATTTTTACTTGAAAGACAACTTCATTTTAGACTTCTATTTTGTTTCAATTCTAATGTTTACATTAGAGGCTTGTGCACGTGACAACCTGGTTTTGGGGATTGATTTAATATGAAACCAATTTCGGATTGTCATTTACTTTCGCACTTTGTTAGATATTTGGTTTTAGGCTGACTTGTCTAGGTGGGATAAGACGAGTGCCATCACGCCCATTTTTGGGTCGTGACAAAGCCATATCTGGATCTATTTGTCATTGTATTCATCGATGATATACTGGTATACTCAAAGAGCAGGAAAGAACATGAGGAGCATTTGAGAATTGTATTGGAAATGTTGAGGGAGAAAAAGCTTTATGCCAAATTCTCTAAGTGTGAGTTTTGGCTAGATTCAGTGTCCTTCTTGAGGCATGTGGTTTCTAAGGATGGAGTGATGGTGGATCCTTCTAAGATCGAAGCAGTGAAGAATTGGGTAAGACCCATTAATGTTACAGAGGTAAGGAGCTTTGTTGGTTTAGCTAGCTACTACCGTCGGTTTGTCAAGAGATTTGCTTCTATTGCTTCCCAATTAACAAACTTGACTAAGCAGAGTGTTCCATTTGTATGGTCGGACGAGTGTGAAGAAAACTTTCAGTAGCTCAAGACTTTGTTGACTACTGCACCAATCCTCACCTTGCCAGTGGAAGTAAGAATTTCACTGTTTATTGTGATGCATCTTATTCTGGTTTAGGTGCAGTGCTAATTCAAGAGAAGAATGTAATTGCTTATGCTTCGAGGCAATTAAAGGTGCATGAACGTAATTATTCGACCCGTGATTTGGAGTTGGCTGCGGTAGTGTTTGCATTAAAGCAATGGAGGCACTATCTATATGGGGTTAAGTGTGAAGTTTATATAGATCACCGTAGTTTACAGTATGTCTTTACTCAGAAAGACTTGAATTTGAGACAGATGAGGTGGATGGAACTACTGAAGGACTATGATATCACTATCTTGTATCATCCGGGAAAAGTTAACGTTGTGGCAGATACGGTAAGTAGAAAAGCAGGGAGCATGAGAAGTCTAGCTCACTTGCAGGTTTCTAGATGCCCATTGGCTAGAGAAGTTCAGACTCTGGCTAATAACTTTATGAGGCTAGAAGTAAATGAGGAGGGAGGATTTTTGGCTTGTGTGGAGGCAAGATCTTCCTTTCTTAAAAAGATTAAGGAAAAGCAATTTAATGATGAGAAACTGATCCGGATCCGAGATAAGGTGTTGCGAGGAGAGGTTAAAGAAGCAAAAATCGATGAGGAAGGTGTTTTGAGGATTAAGGGAAGGGTATGTGTACCCCGCGTCGATGAATTGATTCACACTATTCTTACGGAGGCCCATAGTTCAAGGTATTCTATACATCTTGGTGCAACCAAGATGTATCGTGACCTAAAGCAACATTTTTAATAGAGTAGAATGAAGCGTGACATTGTTGAGTTTGTTGCTCAATGCCCGAATTGTCAGCAAGTAAAGTATGAACACCAAAGGCCTGGAGGGACACTTCAGAGAATGCCCATTCCTGAATGGAAGTGGGAGAGAATTGCAATGGACTTCGTGGTTGGTCATCCAAAGACAATGGGTAAGTATGACTCCATTTGGGTAATTGTCGATAGGTTAACTAAGTCTGCTCATTTCATTCCGGTCAAGGTGACTTATAATGCAGAGAAGTTAGCCAAAATTTACATCACAGAAATTGTTCGATTGCATGGAGTTCCACTCTCCATCATATCAGATAGAGGTACGCAGTTTACCTCTAAGTTTTGGAAAACATTGCATGCTGAATTAGGTACTAGATTGGATCTTAGCACTGCAGTTCACCCTCAGACCGATGGTCAGTCTGAGCGAACGATTCAGGTTTTGGAGGATATGCTTCGTGCATGTGTGATAGAGTTTGGTGGTCATTGGGATAACTCCTTACCCTTAGCAGAGTTCTCATACAACAATAGCTATCACTCAAGTATTGATATGTCCCCATTTGAGGCATTGTATGGGAGAAGATATAGGTCTCCCATTGGGTGGTTCGATGCATTTGAGGTTAGACCTTGGGATACTGACCTTCTGAGGGAATCGTTAGATAAAGTGAAATGCAGTCAAGAAAAGCTTTTAGCGGCTCAAAGTAGACAGAAGGAATATGCAGACCGAAAGGTTAGGGACTTGGAGTTTATGGAGGGCGAGCAAGTCTTACTGAAGGTTTCACCCATGAAAGGGGTGATGCGGTTTGGTAAGCGAGGTAAGCTTAGTTAGAGGTACATTGGTCCCTTTGAAGTACTGAAGCGCGTGGGGGAGGTAGCTTATGAATTATCCTTACCCCCAGGACTGTCAGGAGTGCATCCGGTATTTCATGTGTCTATGTTGAAAAGATACCATGGGATGGAAACTACATCATTCATTGCGATTTAGTCCTTCTTGATGAGAATCTGTCTTATGAGGAGGAGCCTGTTGCTATTTTAGATAGAGAAGTCCCAAGTTGAGGTCAAGGGAGATTGCGTCCATCAAGGTTCAATGGAAGAATCAACCAGTTGAAGAGTCCACTTGGGAGAAGGAGGCCGATATGCAAGAAAAATACCCACACCTGTTTACAGATTTGGGTACTCCTTTTCGTCCTTGTTTTTCTTCTTGTGATCGATAAATTGGTAACGATGGGTAAATTGGTATCTATTGTAACGACCTGTTTAGTCGTTTTGAGCTGTAGAGTTTATTTCTGGTAATAACTGTCTAAGTCGACGGATCCCACGACGGACCGTCATGGGCACGACGGACTGTCGAGGGTGTCTCGTTCCAAAACACTTAGAATTCTGAAAAATTGGGTACTGAGAACAACTCTCTGAACTTCGCGACGGAAGAGCAGGATGGACCGTCGTGGGCACGACGGACCGTCACAGGCCCTTTAGTGAAAAATTGTCTCCGAACTTTGTGACGACTCAGCAGGACGGACCGTCGCAGGCACGACGGCCCGCCACAGTCTGCGTGACCCTGATTGGGTCGGATTTCTGTTAAATATTTTAAGGGGCGTTTTGGACTATTCCTGCTTATAATCATAAAGTTAGTGGTTGAACGTTAATAATTTAATTACTTGGGGGTTAAAGGAGATAACCTTGAATTAATTAGTGGGCTACTTTTAGCATCTTTTATTCTTAATTATATGCCAATTAGGGTAAAAGAAAGAGGGTTTGAATAAGAAAAAGAGAAAGAACAGAGAGAGGGAGAACGAACAAACGAGAGAGGGAGAAATGAAGAAGAAAACAAAGCATTGAAAAAGTAGATTTCTTGACTTCAATTCTTCGGTAGAGGTAGGTTATAGTTTTTATACTATTCCATAGTAAACTCTTAATAGCGAATGATATGTGTTGGGTAGTATTGTAAAGTCTTCTATATGCTTAATTGTGTGCTTGCACGATGTGATTTCATAATTGTGATAAAATAAGCATGATGAGGCTGTTGAATCTTAAATCTTGAAACCTCTTTGTTAATGATGATGTCTTGGTATAAAAGAAGGCTTGATGAACTAAAAGAATGAGGTTAGTGGATCGGGTGTCACGTTCTGACACCAGGATAGTAATAAAGGATCGGGTGTCACGCTCCGACATCAGGATAGTAATAGAGGATCGGGTGTCACGTTCCGACACTAGGATAGTATTAATGGATCGGGTGTCACGTTGTGACACCAGGATAGTAATAATGGATCGGGTGTCACGTTCCGACACCAGGATAGTATGATGAGGATCGGAGTGTCACGTTCCGACACCAGGATAGTAAAGAGAATGAATCTTGAAATATGTTAATATACTCAATTTAATGAACCTATTTCCCAAATGAGTATGGTATGGAGGCTTGAGTCCTCATGGGTGTACTTGGCATTATTTATCAATGATTTTCGTACTTGTGTTGCTACCTGTTGAGTATTGTAGTTGATTTTATGATATTATCTGAGATATACTGTTTTCTATTTTGAGTTGGCCGATGATACCTACTCAGTACCTGTGTTTTGTACTGACCTCTACTTGTATGTTTTCTTTTTATTATTTGTGGAGTTCAACAAACGTACCGTCGTCTTCAACTCAACTGCAACTCTAGCCAGTCTTTGTCACACCAGATTTCAGGGTGAGCTAAAGCTTCTAGCTTGGACTGGATTTTCTTCTTCATGTCTGGATGCCTTGAAGTTCTGGCATAGACTAGCTGTTATTTATGTTTAGTTTCTTAGATACTCTTAGCTTTAGGAATTTGAGAATAGATGTTCCTGTGATGATGACTTCCAGATTTTGGGGATAATGATAAGTTTGAGTTTAGAAGTTTAACTCTCTATTTTTCAATTATAGAGAGGTGTATAGTAGTTTTTCAAATTTGGAAAACTACTATTCATCTGTCTATTTTACTTTTTAATTATTATAATATTATTTTTATTATATTACTAATTCAATCTTGTCACGAACCAAAATGAACCGCGAGTGGCACCCACACTAATCCTACTATGTGAGCGAACCAACCAATCTAAACCCCAACATAATCCACTTTCTAATTCAATCCATTTTAATCTCTTCAATTTCAATTCAACCTGTTTATTTGACAACACTTGCAAGTGTTTTCAAGTCTCAACAACATGATTTTCAACACCTTTATTTGTAGGGATGCATATAGAAACATCAATGCGGGTATCCTTGTAATAATTTAGAAAATAACATAATTTTTGGCAGTTATACGACCATCTCTAATTCATCTCTATTTCACTCTATTCTCTATATTTGAAGAATAATATTGAGAATGAATTCTCCAACCACATGACCAATCAAAATTTATTTTGTGCTAAAATGCACTAAAAGTTGAATTGGTTCATGACAATTCGACCCGCTTATAACATATTACTTTCTATTTTTTGTAACCACAATTTTGAGTTTTGAGTAAAGAAGATGAAAACTTAGTTCTTGATTTTGAGTAGAAAATCACCAAACATTACACCAACCAAATAACATATACTTAAGGTACTCACTTGTATATTCTATTTTTGTTGATTATTTTGGTTCCAAAAAAACAAAATTTTAACATACAAATAGAAAGAGTGGATAGATAATTCTATAAGATACAAAATAAATTATTCATATGTCCTAATGTATGATTTATTTTTCCTTTTGGATAAGGCTCAAAAATATCCTAAACTATATGAAATAGCTCATATATATCATTGAATTATATTTCAGCTCAAAACTACTCTTCCCGTCGTAGTATTGGGTAAAAAATATCCTTCATATTAATAAAAGTTGTTAAATGTCATGTCGATACCACATGACATGTCACGTAAGCACCACAATTTCATTAGTTTCCACATAGACTAATAATAAGATTCTAATTCCTAATCCCCCCCCCCCCTCCCCCAACCCCCTCATTTCTCCATTTCTATTTGAAACCATTTCACCCCACCCCTTTTCCTTAATTTTGCGGCTCCATTTCGAAAAGCTTCTCAAATTTCTTCATTTCGCAGCAGCAGCCAACAACTATGCTTTGCAACAACACTATCAAAGTCTTTATTATCACTGAAAATAAGCTTAAAAAAAACTGGACAAAAAATCTGAAAATAAATGGTTTTAAATAGAGTTGCGACATGAAGAAATTTGTGAAGCTTTTCGAAATGGAACCGCAAAACTAGGGAAAAGGTGGATGAAATGGTTTCGAATGGAAATGGAGAAATGAGGGAAGAAATATAAATTATTATTATTCTATGTGGAAATTAATGAAATTGTGGCACTTATGTGGCAATGCCATGTTCACATGACATTGAATAATTTTCGTTAGTAAGAAGGGTAGTTTTGATCCAATAGTATGACGAGGTGGGTAGTTTTGAGCCAGAATATAGTTTAAGGGTATATATAAGCTATTTCGAATAGTTTAGGAATATTTTTGAGCCTTTACTCTTTCCGTTTTAGTCAATCCCAAAGAATGACATATTTTTTTATTTTGCAAATATTTAATGACATTATCTTATTTTACCTTTCTTGAAGCTCACTATTTCAAATGTTACACTCCTTTATCCATCTATCTATATCTATCTATATATCTATATATACTACCTTAAAAGTATAAACTCACAAACATAAATATTAAATTACTATAATACGTTCAACTTAAAACTGTCGATTTGTTATATTATTTATTTTATATTGTATTATATTTATTTATTTCGTATTATTTTAAAAGTTGACACCTTTTTCACATTGATGGGTAGTGACTTTTTCAAAGGGTCGTATTTTTTATAAAGTTATGACTCTTTCAATGAGTTAAATTTTGGATTCAAACCTGATTTTTGAAATTGAATTTTGAGTTGATTGAATGATTTTTCAAAGTAAATGATGTGGGTATTGTTGCTTTCAGAATATGATGGTGAATACTTGGTTGATATTGATTGTGTTGCTTTTGAAATGATTCGGAAGAAAAAGACTCAACTCTTGGAGTAATTATTGATTAAATTAACCCAAGTGGTCATTAAACCTTGTATTTTAGTATAATTCATGTATTCTCTTCGTTGTTTGGAATAATGAAAATAGGGTGAAGGGTTAATTGTCCACATGATGAATCTTAACGAAAAAGAAGGGGTTGAAATTGAAAAGGTTATGTGATAATCACGAGGATGTGAATTGTCTTGTTGTAACCCTTATTGATTGATTGATGAAATACTTGATAGCATGAATGTGGACTTTAATTGCATGAATTATTGTTTTTTTTCATGTGGTGTGATATTTACTTGTGTGCATTAATTATTGAACACCCTGATGATAAAAGTGTTTATGATGTCGAGGTAATTACCGCGAGTCATATAAAATCGTTGGAAAGTAATTCTTGCTAGTGATATAAAATCTATAAGATCGACTAGTGATTTGATAAAGTCGATGAAAAATAGTTTCGACTAGTGATATTGTGTTCATGAAAAATAATTCCGACGAGAGATTGATAATTTGTGATTTGGTGCATTTTGATGCTTACGTTAGACTTACTTGTTGATTGTAATTTATGTACTTATTGTGTGTGACTGATCTACTTAACATTAAGATTAACTTACTTGATTCGTTATTATTTTTCTCAAAGGGGTCCTTCAAAAGCAAATGTAAAATTTATTATCAATTTGATAAAAAGGTATTGAAAACACAATTGTCGTGCGACCTAATTTGATAAGTTCTATTATCGCCCATTAAAAGAAAAAGAATATAAAATCAATGCGCACTTGATCTCTCAAAATGATATTGAGGTGTATTATATAAATATGATAAATTTTAAAGTGTGATAATTAACTTCTAATTAAAATTCATGAAGTACATAACATATGAATATAGTTCATTTCTTGAAGAAAATCAGTCTTGTAATAAACATCGAAAATGCTCATGTGTTCTTCTAAATATAAATATGTTAAGATGTAAGAAAAGTTACGAATAAGAATATCTTTGTATGTAAGATAAATATCATAACTCGCCTTTATAAGAGGTTTGAGAGAAATAAAGAATTTTTATTTAGCAAAAATGCCATTGGTCATGCACTTTTACTACATCACAAATAATGCAACATGCCTTATCAAGAATCGTCGAAAGGTAAAAGTAAAAACTACTTTTTAATTATAAAAATTCTTAACACTGCCTTAATTCGTCTTTATCTGCTTTTATTTTTCTTCTACTACTACTTGCTATGTTTGAGAAATCGTTTATCTATTGTGCAAATTAGTCATCATTCCAATAATTCAGTAATTTACCTTTTATAGTTGAATTCTATAAGTGCGGCAATCCTAATTGATACACACAAAAAAAAATATTTCTTGTAATTTAGGCTTTTATAATTAGAGTCCTCAAAGGAATCCGAATAAATTTGGTACATCTCTATTCTATTACAATGTTAAACCTGATTCTTGAACATCTTTGATTATCATTGAAATTGGTGTATTCTATATAACGATCACCAAAAATTTCATAATAAATGTCAATCTTTACTCAATAGTATAGACAATCAATAAATTTTAGAATGACATAATTTGTGAATCTTGCCGCTTAACACTCGGCTATAAATAGAACCTTACATTCTTATTAGGTGTCTAGTAATTTCATTTTAAAACAAATGTTATACTAAAAGTTCTCAAAATAGCGATTCTATCTTACATTCTAATTTGAATAGTTCCATTATTCGTTAGTTTTTGCAAGTTAGTTAGTGTAAAAGTATCCATTACCCCCTGAACTTGAAGCTTTTTATTCAGTGTACACCTAAACTTTATTTCGTTTTAATTACCCCTTGAACTTGGTTATTCATTCAACATGTACACCTTTTCTGTCCACCTGACATAGAATCTGAAATCAAACTCTACAAGGCGCGTGAGAGAGCGATTTTTTGCCACATCATAAAGTTACAAAGGCAATTTACGTAAAAAAATTATTTTTTCTTTAATATTTAACTTATTTTAAGGATCTTTCCCTCTCTATTCTCTACCTATTTATTCTTCTTTATCCCTTCTCCCTTTTCAAATTTCAGATTTTTCTCACTTTTTTTTTAATTGTTATTGCTAAATTCATGAACTATAACAGAAGACTTGTTTGTTTATGTGGGGCTCCTCCTATTCTGAAAATTTCATGGACAAATGACAATCCTGGACTTAAATTTTTCGGTTGTAAACACTATGGGGTATGTATTGTTACTCCTTTTTTGCTTTTATTTGACAAATTCGTATTATGTAATTTCATTTTTTTAACTTTGATTTTATGAAATGCACTCGTCATTTCGAAATTCTTGTAAGTTTTTCGATTGGTATGATCCTGAATTTCCGACCCAAGCGAATATTGTAATTTTGGGTTTGTCGAAGAAAACTAACAAACAAGAAGAACAGCTCAAGTGTAAATGAATATTGGAACTGATTTTGGGTATTAGTTTGATATGCAATGTGATATTGTTCTTTTATTTAGTGTGTCGTTGAATTTTTTTTTTTGAATCCAATCAATATATATATATATATATATATATATATATATATATATATATATAAATGAGGACCATAAAGGAAGTGATGTGGCACCTCTATATGGCCTCATTTACATTTAGCTTTTTCCATCTTTTTTTTTAAAAAAAATATCATATATCATAAAAAATTACTTAAATCTATTACAAATAAATATTTTATTAATGGTGGGTCATTTATAACAAAAACTCTTCATATTTTTTATTTATTTATTTCAATTATAATTAAAAGAGAAACATTATTTATTTATTTTTGATTTTTTATTTAAATTAATTATTTTATTGTAAAAATATATTACTTTATTTATACAAATATACAAATAAATACTTTATTAATGTATGAACATTTATAATTAAAAAAAAACTCTCTATATTTTTTTTCCTATTTTTTTATCTCACTTCTAATCATGAAATCATAGTGTTTTTTTTTTTTTCATTTTAAGTATTTTTATTTTTATTTTTGAATTTATTCACTAGGAGTTACTACCCATGACTTGTCCCTCTTTAATTTTACTTTTAATAATATTCATGATTCTCAAAATTTTTATATTCATAACCTCCAATTTAAATTTATAAGTTTATGTGTCGTATGGAATTCCTTTATTTTGTCTATAAATTTATATTAGTTTCATGAAGATTCACATTCAAAATTATTCTTTCTTTTTTCATCATATAAGTTTGATTTGTAACAAAAAAAGAAGTACATGAAGGTAAGAAATACTTCATTGAAATTTTTATTTTTTATTTCTTCTATTTTTGTCTATATAAATTCGTATTTGATTTGTGAAGGAAACTAACATGTAACCAAAAAAAAAGTACATGAAGTTAATAAATATATCATTCTCAAGTCCTTATTTTTTCATTTCCTATATTTTGTCTATAAATATTCATATTTATTTTCATGAAGATTCACATACAAAGTTATAATTTCTCTTCTTCATAATACTTGTTTGTGAATTAGCTAACATGTGACCAAAAAAAAGTATATGAAGGTAAGATATATTTCATTCTTAAGTCTTTCTTTTTATTTTTATGTACTTAGACATGCTTTCTTAATATATATTTTTATGTTTGTATTATAATTTATCAAGTAAGTATGATTAAAAAAATCTCTTTAATTCTTAACAATTTTTTGTCCGTATGCAATTACTCTTTCTAATAGTTAGTTTTCCATATATAATATAGTTTGATTATACTATTTGTTAGATTTCAAGAAATAATTATTATTTAGTATTGTTATTACTATTGAAAAGATAATATATAAATATATTAAATATGGTTTATATTTCAATCTTTCTTTTGACATAATTATTTTAATTCATATACACCTTTTTTTTATTCAGTTGGTTGCATATATGAAGAGTTTGACATATGCATCAAAACATGATGACGGATCTCTTTGCAAAGGAAGATGGTACAAGGAAAAAAATGAAGCATAATTAGAGATTATTTTTTCACTTTGAAATTTATTAGCAACTTAGTTACTTTTGCTAGAGTTTTTAAAATTTTGATTTATGTAAATAATTTAGCTAAATGTATTATATTGTCAATGCTAATCATTTGATCCTTTAGTATTCTATTTTCTCTTTGTTATGAAAAAAGTAAATACAATTATTTCATTTTAACAACAACAAAATTTATGATGATTAGTTTCACTTTTATTATAAATTATAAAAAGTAATTGAAAATATATTATTATTTTCATGATGTCATTTTTTGTGTATGTAACAATCTGTCATCGTTCTTTTTGCTTTAAAATGTATTTATAATTTTTATGTAGTCACCAATTATTATATTTTCTCTGTTTATCTTTTGTATTTTTACACCTTTTTTTTATTTTTTATTTTACAAATAAAATCAATACATAATTAGTAATACATTTAGTGGCTAATAAAATTATACATTTGAATTATTTATAACTCATGTCTCTTCATCTTACTTGTAAAGTTTAATACTAAATATAAATCATGACTTTATATGCTTCATTTTTTGTAAATCTTATAAGTATTTAATTAATGTTTAAAAAATTATAATAAGCAAATGTAATAATAAAAGAAAAGAAAATAATTTTGTTTTGATGAAATCAGAGTTTGGATAAACATCACTACTCCTAGAAAAGATAAAGAAAATTAAAACATCTAAAATATTTTCAACCTAATACAATATATTGTTATTTCAACATATTATCCCTTATTCCATTTACCTCACCACGGTGAATATTTTGTTCTAATATATACATATACAAAATAAATAAATATATTTATATGTTTTTAAAAAGTCTATGATATCACAGACGAGGAGAAATATAAATATTATCTATATATTCGATACTAACCTAAATATTATATATTTCATATAATTATCTTATAAATATTTCATATAATCGCGCGAAGTGCGAATAGTTTCACTAGTTGTTATTAAAGCAAAATCATTTGGTTCTAAGGTACTCATTTTGTGGATTAGTTTGATTTGGTGTTCTTGTAATGTATGTTTTTGCTGATTAAAGATATATATATATATATATATATATATTTATATAAAAGGCAATTGACTTATCCTTTTTCATCAATCCACAATTACATGTAATAGGTAATATGATACCACGAAATAATAACATGAAGGCAACAACCATGACATAACTAGTGCTTTCTTGATCATAAAGAAGAAGCATCATAGTGTTTCACTGTTTCAACCAAAAACCACAATAACTTAAGTTAACCAGCAAAACATAAAATAATCACTACTTTAAGGTTGGTTGAACAACCACACAAGCACCAAAATACTAAACAGTAACTATTTTAAGTTTGGTTGAACAACCACAGAACCATAAAAAAATACTATTTCAAGTTTGGTTGAACAACCACAGAACCATCAAAACATAAAACACTATTTCAAGTTTGGTTGGACAACCACACAGACACCAAAATAAAAACAGTCAGCGACTTAAGTTTGGTTGTTATACACACAAAACCACACAACTAAGAAGTTTTCTTTGAGGTGGTTTTACTTTGGCTTGTGACCTTGTTTGAATGCATCTGCTTTTGATCTGGTTTGAATACGATGCATAAAACTTTCGATTTGAAGTTCTCTTTGAGTCATGACCTGTTTGTCTTTTCACTTCAGTCCCTTGGTAGGTTTAAAACCAATATCACCTGTCACATGCGCAAAACTCACCACACCAGTATTATCCCTCCTCTTGCTAGACAATCATTCTTGCAATATCAACTACATAGTTATTTTGGGACTCATATTTAGAAGACAAATATAATTTTGACAGTTTTATAAGACACTTATATTAATATACGTATATCCAGTATCAGGAACAAATACACCTTGTCTATTAACTTTAGGCCTCTTCTTGTAACCACTTCCTGCACCTCTTCTTGTACCAGTCTTACTGGTGCTTGCTCTTTTAGAGTGACCTTTACCCGTCTTTTTTTTCAGTGGTGGACTAATATGAGTGAAAAAAGAATACAACAAGAGATTAAATTAATAAGTAATCTAACATAATTTATAAAAGCAAATCAATATGAATGTACCTCTTGAGTGGGTGTTGGTGTAGACTTAGGTTTAGAATTTTTTGGACAATTTCTCTTGTTATGATTTGGTCCTTTGCAAATTGAAATGTCATTACTGTTCCCATTCTTGGCAACTTTCCAGCTTTTCTCACTTCACCAATTTCTCTTCTTCTGTTCTTTGGTGGCCTACCAAGCATTTGTCTTGCCTCAGGTGGTTCAACCATTGGTTTTATGCTTTCAGGCTACATTTCCATGTTTGGGACTGGTTGAATGAAATGAGAATATGTCTTCATATATGTGTCTTTTCTATACCATCTAGATATTGCTTGTGATGCATGCATGTTCAAGTGGTTCCTTGCTGTTACACCACGTGCACATGAGATACCTTTTAATTTCCCATGATCTGCAACTACATTTTTGTTGATCCAAGTTCACGATATGCTTGTATACCCCTTCTAACACTTCAAATCCAACATCACCATTCCATTCAATGTTGCACTGCATTGATGTTGTTACATTTGTATTGAATACCATCATTGCCATTGGAGATATTCCATTTGTCCATGTTTCAGCAAATGCTCTTGACTTACTCACTCTTCTCATCATCTTAACTCTAAGTTCTTCTAACATAGTTACAATGGTCTTATTCCTAGGTCCCAAGATCCAAGAATTGAAACTCTCTGTCATGTTGTTATCTATACTATCACATTTTGAAAATGTTTGGATAAAAGCTTTGGACCATGTCTCCTTGTTGTATTTGATAAGGGATTCGACAATACCTATTCCCAGCTTGGACAAGGTATTTATATTGTACTTAAATTGTGCCTCAAATGTTGATCTAGCACAAGCCCAAAATTTCTTCCTTCTCTCTAAGCCTCTGAAGTTTTGTGACCAATTTGCTAATATGTGTCAAGCACACATTCTATGCTCACATTCTGGAAATAGTTCATCTACAACATCTAATAGTCTCTGTAGTTGCAAAGAAAAATAAGAAAGTTAAATTTTGGCTAAAAATTAGCAATTAACATAAACAAAGAAAGATATCCAATTACCTTTTGCATATCACTAATGATAGTTAGCTGGGAATCATTTCCTAGATTAAGATCATCTTTCAGAATGGTCATGAACCATTTTCATGTCAACTTTCTTTCAGTATCAATTATCGCCCATGCTATTGAATATATTTGGTTGTTTGCATCTTTAGCAACAGCTACCAAAAGTTCACCCCTTCAAATTTCCTTTAGAAAACACCCATCTAGCCATATACATCTCCTGCATCCTTGTTGACAATCCTTTTTCATAGCATCAAAATAAATATAAAAAGAGTGAAATTGTTTCATCCCATTTCCTGATTCTAAATCTTTAAGCTTCACAACACAAGTGCTACCAGGATTTGTTTGGAGTAACATATCCTTGTAGTCTAGGATTCTGTTAAATTCTGGCACATGATCCCCCATAATTTCCTTTAAAATAATTTTTCTTGTTTTTAAATAAACTGCCTTGCCTATATGAACATTCAACTCTTTCCTCACCAATTCTTGTATCTACCACCATTTTATACTAGGTTGAAAAATAATCCTATCTTTCAGATACTTGAATAAGAACTTTGAATTACAGAAAATATTAGTGGTGGTCCTGGTACATTTGTGCCTTGGATTGTATGTCTTGATAGTAAAGTTCTCACTCCTTCCTTCCTTGCTTGCATACAACAGCCATGGACAACCACTTTTACACTTCACTCACTCTAATACTCTCATTCACATACTTATCTAACTCAACTCCTTTTTTATAGCATATTTTGTAACTGCCTCTCTAAATTGCTTTACACTTTCAAATACCAAATCACACTGCCATATTAAAATATCACAAGAAGAATCATATACCGCCCTATTACTCTTCTTTCTCCCCCTTAAACTCCCTCCTTCAAGTTCATCATCAGAAACAGGTTCTTCTTCATCACTTTGAAAACTATCACAGTCAAAACTGTCATAGTATGGCTCATCCTCTGTTAGCTTACCCTTGAAATTCTTTTTTCCTTTTTCGATATCCTCATACCCTTCATCAAATCCAACTTCACCTAAAAAACCTTTTGTTTTTTTCTTCTTCTTTCTCCTCCTATTTTCTCTAAGTTTTCTCACATCTTCGTTGACAATTCTCCACTCCTCATTCACATCACTTCTATAGTCAATAGACTGGTCAGAACAGACAGAATCACTATCTATGACTTCCTCTGCATTTCCTTTGGCACTTGGCTCAATTTCTTCTTGAATAGAAGGTTCAGTTCCTTGTTGGACAGTTGGTTCAACTTCTTCTTTAGTATCAGTCCAATCTATTGAAGAATAATCATCATCACTTTCTTGTTCGACCCTTGCAACCCCATCATTTTCAAGTCTTTCCAGTAGATTTAATTTTTTTGGTTGTGCAGTTAAAGATTCCCCATGTGCATTAAAAGACTCAATTACTTGACTTAAAGATTGACTAATTTGACCTTCACTGGGATCCACATCATCCAGAATAGTGTCATCACACACATAAATATCTATTGTGTCTCCATCATGCATAATAATGCATGCTACAAATATCCATGTCATTTTTCAATTCCACCAAATCACCCCCTTAGAGATGGAGCTGCTTATGTTTTTCCTAATTTACTAATCCAGAAAGACTTAGCATAATCTGCAAGTTTAGGAATTGATAAATGATCTTCATCCACATTCTCTACATATTTAGTTCTACCCCCCAACATATACTAGACCTACCTCACTCACCAAGATACCCCCAAATTTGAACCTTAAATTGAGGTACTTATTAGCCATAGTGTCAACCTATAACCACAATAACAATCAGTATATTGTACAATGCAAGCAACAAAATCGAAGCATATACAATAACACCAAAACAGAAGCAACAATTGGTACTTAGTATAGTAGACGTATTACTCATCAACATACAATAGGCATCCCACACAATATACTTAAACAAATTATAAAATACCCCACCATTTAACAATACGAGAAACCTTAATACTTTAGACCTTAATTTTACCAAAAAGCCTTAATTTTTTAAATTGATTATCAGAAACCTTAATGCTCATGCATAAATAAGGTAAAAAAACTTCATAATATTACATTCATTAAGTGAAAATTCTAGTTGAAAACTATTAGACCCCTAATCGAAAACTCAATCGGAAACTATGGCGAAACCTTAAACGAAAAATAGGACAAAATATGAATGAAAAAGCAAAGTAAATAGACAACAATACATCAAGCATTCACGAAATCGAGTGGATAATCACTTACTTGTTAACAATTTCAGACAAGATCCAAAGAAAATCGACCAATCGACACCAATCGATTAAATACTTCACGAAATCTAGCAAGTCTTTACTCCAGAATTGCAACTGGCACAAATCTACTGGTTACTTTGTCAATTACACTTGCCAAATCTACTCGTGAGCGGTTTAGAAAAAAGTAAAGAAGTTTAGAGCAAAACGGAGAAGCTTCTTTGAGAAGTTTTAAGATTTGTGAATTGTGAAGGTTGATCCCGAAGTTTTAATTATCTAGGTGACAAAATATTTATCTAGGTGATAAAATATTTATCTAGGTGTCGTGCACGTGTAGACACGATTGCAATGAGTGGACAGAAAAGATGTACGTGTTGGATGAATAACCAAGTTCAGGGGAATAATTAAAACGAAATAAAATTTAAATGTACACTAAATAAAAAGCTTCAAGTTTAGAAAATAATGAATATTTTTGCCTTAGTTAATCATAATCTTATTCTTTGGTCAATATAACTCTAACTATTCATTCATACTATCATTTTAAAAATATATGCACCTCTAGCAAAATAGTATAGTAATAGTAATTTGAAGTAACAAATATGTTAAATAAAGTGATAATATATTCTAACATCCATATTATGAATTATTAATTTCATTTACAATATATTAACCCGGAGAAAAGTATTAAAATCACTTTTAAGTTTGAGCGAATTATTAATTTCATTTACAATATATTAACCCGGAGAAAAGTATTAAAATCACTTTTAAGTTTGAGCGAATTATTAATTTCATTTACAATATATTAACCGTTTAAAAAAATTAATTAGTTAAATAAAAATGTAATTTTAAAGTTATTATTTGCCTCAAATTTCAAGTGTTTTCGATACTCTCTCTAATAGGAAATGTAGAATAGAAGAGCATTGAAGACGCTTTGGGTCTTTTTGACTTCTCGTATTGGTTATCAGCTTCTCCGATGGAGAATCTGGCTGACTCCGCCGTATCCCAGACCTCCACCGCCGCCGGGCAGCATCCGCAGACGGCTGATACCACCCCTTCACCGGCGTCACCACCGTCAGCCTCGAATCAAACCTCATCCGAAGAAAAAGACTCAAAATCTCCGGATTCACAGCTCGAAACCCTCTGCAAGACGATGTGCGGCAAGGGACTTCGAAGTTACATATTATCGAAACTCCCAGAGAAAAACACACTGCGCGAAGAACTCACCAAGGCATTGAAACTTGCACCCAATGCAGCAAAGCTTGTACTTAGCTGTATGGGAGACTTCTTTGCTAAAAGGGGCAAAGCTTTTGATAAGGATGCTCGGATGATTGCCACAAGGGAAGCATCTGCATTGGTTTTGGAGTGTTTCTTGTTGATAGGTTTCGATGTAATTGATGAAGGGGTAAAGGAAGAAGCTGCACAAGCAGCAGTGATATGGAGAAGAAGGTTTGTTGATGAACGAGGTATACGAAAGGCTAGTACAATGGATGCTCGGGGATTGCTATTGCTTATTGGGTGTTTTGGGATTCCCCAAATTTTTTACAATGAGGACATTAGGGACTTGATTCGAGTGAGTAATATCAGGGAGATATCTACTGCACTCAGGAGATCAAATGTGCTTATGGAAAAGATTCCAGGTCCTTCTTTACTTCATTCTTTTTGCTTCTTTACTTCTTTTTTACTTCATTTGTTTTTAAATAATATATGTGATAATATGATGATTGAAGGTAGTAGAAAGGGGCAAGGTACAGATAATGTGTATAGATAGAAGTTGTCTTGTGATACAGATAACTCGGTGGAGATAAAAACATACCATGATGGAACCAACTTAGTTGGAATTAAGCTGGTTAAATGTGTAGAAATAAATGTATGATCTAGGGAATTCTTGATTTTGCTTAAAGGATATTATTTATGTAAAATTTGAGTTCTGTATGAGGAATTTATGGTGGATTCATCCACCATTGATGAAATCCCTAAGCTATTACAGAGAGATTAGGAAGAGAAGGAAAGGGAAACTGTTTTGTTGAATGAAAAAATCACTTCAAGTACAATTGGTGCTTGGTACATATAGGTCCAACTAATTCTTCTAGATGTTTCTAGCTAACTACATTTATAACTAACTGTAACTAATTCTTTTAACTATCTTATAACGACACTTAAAGTAATTGACAGAATTAAGGAACAGGTTATTTCAATAATTTAATATTGGAATTATACCAGGAAAGAACAAAATGGACATACAAGATTCATATGGCTGACTGGAATTGATTCGGGATGACCTGGAATAGATTGAAGGAACATGATTGGCCTTAGAAATATTTGTGCTTTCAATTAGTGAGTCTGAGCATTGCATACATCAGTTTGATGTAAACAGCAAAATAGAGCATAATGTCCTAGTTGAAATACAGAAAGGCTTGACGTGAAAAAGAACGCATAAAGTAAGAACTGTGCTTTGGTACAATAAGAATGGTGGACTTCTTAGGTGAAAGATTTCGAGATAATCGTGTGTTTGCTGGAAAAAAGAAGTAACTGGTTGGTCATAAGAGTGCTGAGTTTAATCCCTTTAAATTATTGCACAACACTCGTAATAAAGTTTGTGATGGTAAATTTTAGTCTTGGACTTTTTATTTGATAAGGTTAGTCTTGGACTTTACTATTATACCTTGCTGACTATGCTGTTACTAAAGTTCCACTCTGGGGATTACAGAAAGGCTCATAAAATCCAGTCTTTAAAGCAGTCTGAGTAGGGTAATTTCGTATGGATGTTAAAATTTACTGCAAAGTATGTAGTTCTTGATTGCAGCACATGGTGGATGAGTAGTGTGAGAGTTGTTCCTTAAGTACTAATAGTTCCTATAGGTACCGCAGCATAGCCGTCAACTTTGTCCTCTACACCCATTCTCTTTCTTTTGCCTTGAGCTGTAGGGAAGTTTCTCTCTCCTTTCCTAGTGGTAAGATCACTCTGTTTTTATTTCTTATATATCAATAAATGCAAAGTCTCATACTGAAGTTACACTTGCTGCCATTACAAAATATCTACCTTCTATTAGGACCTAAAGATTTTTGTATTGAGTTTTGAGTTTGGTAAGTAAATTTTTTTTATTCATAACCATAAAATGAGTGTATATCTGTGTATTTGAAGTTGTGAGGAACATAAGAAACAGAATATAAACCTGCGCTGCCTGGACTCTCAAAAATGTTGCTACGCCCGTGTCATATCCTCCCAAAATGCACTACTGTTGGAGGATCTGAGACACACCCAGTGGCATTTTTTAAGAGAATGAGCAGCATAGCTATAAATACTAAAAAAGGGTTGATGGACCAGGGGAAACTCCACATTTCCAATAATATAGACTAGTTCCTAGCAAGTCTGCCATTTTTTTTAAACTTAGCTTGCTATCTAGCTTTTCAGGGCATAACTTTAGTTTAATAAATAGCTAATCATAAAGAATAACCTCTTCTATTTGCTTTAACTGGTCTCCAATGGAATTTCTACAAAAGCTTTCAGCCTTTATCCTGGTATATATCATTATATTGGTTCTTGTCTCGATGCCTTCAAAAGCAATTTTTTTTTTATTCATAAGGCCCCCTTAGAGAGACGCTAATAGCTTCTTGCCCTGTTTGTTTTTGTGTTTTCTAGCCTTATCACTCCAGTAAGTGGCATCTAGTCACCAGCCTAGACAACGATCTCCTTTAATTTTCTATAATAGGAGAATTTAGTTCAGCTTACGCACCTTGACTAATTCTCCGAGTACCTGCGACCTCAACACATGTATCTGGTAACTTAAGCTACCTAGGTTTAGACCGATGAAAAGAAATTACCTAGCTGTTTGCCTCTGTCTAGGATTTGATTCCTAGTCTCTTGTGGTTCATTTTACTCTCCTTTATTGTTAGGACATACCCTTGACTGCACTGATGTCGTGAAATCTTCATCTTTCACCAACAAATATTTGAAGCATCAACCTTGTGAAGTGTATCAGCTTCCATGTGCCTTGAAGATCCTACTGACTCCCAAGGAATTTTAAGCAGTGGCATTATTTGTAGAAGAACAATTCCATGATTTTTCAATTAAATATTTCTAGTAGAAGCTTTTGGAAAATGTAAATGTATTAAGAATCTGTGCTCAACTTTTTTCTCTAATGTATATGACAATGTTGCACATGCATATATGTACTATCTTGGGAAGTTATAGTGGACTAGAGATATCATACTTATACTTTTTATTTTGGGCCCTATTATGGCATACACTGTTCTCGTCTTCAGATGTTAGTTGTTGACTAGATATCGGGGTAGGGTTCCTCTGTTCTACCAACAACTGAAGATACTTCTGAAGAATCTTCTGCTGCTTTTGTTTTTATTGCTCTCAGTTGACATACCCACATTAGCAGTTAGAACTCTCTGATCTTTCTATATATCTTTATAAGTTGGGACAGGTGAGTTTGTTGCTTTCCAATGAAGGAGGTGGCATATGTTAGGCTGTGGACTAGATGACTAAATTGACTCTGCGCTTTCTTCATTTTAAAAATTTGTTTTGGTAGGAACGATCAGAAGCCAGTCAATCAAGTATATTTTACGTAGATGATTTCAGTTTAGAGAGGCTTTTATACTGTTTGGGATGACACTATTACATTAGTTGCTAACTGGCCAGTCTATCAAGTAATTTGAAGTAGACAATTTCAGTGGTTTAGAGAGGGTTTTATACTGTTTGGGATGACACTACTATATTAGTTACTAACTCGCCAGTCTTCAAGTAATTTAAAGTAGACGATTTCAGTGGGTTAGAGAGGCTTTTATACTGCTTGGGATGACACTATTCACTATTGCATTATTTGCTAACTATTCCAACTAAGTTCTTATATATGTAGAAGAAGTTTTTTTAGGCGATAATGCTAAAAACACACTAAATGATGTATATTTGGAGGTAAAATTCAGCGACTCTATTCTTGATGTGGTAGGTAAACTGTTCTTAGGGCATCGGAATTATATGTGGTATGGACTCAGTCTTCGAGGGTGGTAAAAGTTTGTATAGACTCTGATAAAGTAATGTGTGTGTAAAATCCAAATAGATTGATACAAGATAAAGATTTTTGTCTCCCTTATATCAATAAGGAGAATCTTGTGTTGTTTCATGTTCGAGTTACTGGTAATGATATTAAAATCATAAAGCAGCTTACTAGTGTTGAATTGGTGAAAACCACTTCGCATATATCTCTTCTGGTATCTTTGTAACTTCCCTTTCATATTCTTTCCATGCCATTGGTGCTTCAGCTTTCTAAATCTTGATATTCCATGCAAAATTGCATATGCTGTCACAGTATGGCCTTCCATTTCCTGCTATTCTACCTGAATTTGGTTCTCTAATTTCCACTCCCCATTTCATTTCTTCCCTTTCTGTGGTATTGCCATTTTCTGTACCTCGATATTCCATGGGAGAGCTCTTCAGTGGTCATAGTGTGATGTTTCATTCCCTGTTGCAATACTTGTATTTTGTTCTTTTGTATTCTGGGTCGGCTTGCTGTTAATACTTTGTTAATTCAGAGGAGTCAGTGAACCTTTAGGTATTTTCGCCATGTTATTTTGGATCTGTGTTCGTACATATATGTGGAGTGCGAAGAGTCAAATAAGGGGAGAAGGGGGGTTATAATGATATAAATAAGGGTAGATGGGTGGGCCCATTATCCACTGAATTTGTAACTGGGCCTCAATGGCCCTTGGAGATTTTTCAGTCATAAAAAGAATGATATTATAATATGTCAATATTTGAAATGTTCCTTGTGTTTTGCTGCCAACTGTAGTGATGATGAATAAAGAAGCGGATTTTAAACTGTGTTAACTCTTGCAAATTCAAAATTAATAGAAGCAATGGTGAATAATTGAGTTCATAAAAAAGAGTTGGTGATAGTTGCAGATCAACAGAAGTAAAGGTTATTTTGGAAAGTCCTGTCGCCATAGTATGATTTTTTTGTGTTGATAAAAGTCATCGGGCAAGAGATGTCTATATCCATTTCCCTTTCAAACATTGCTTTAGGAAATCTGGGGGTGAGATGCAGTAAAATGATCAGGTGAAGTCTAGACTAGATGAATTGCCCAAGTATGTAGTGCTTTAAGGTTCTCAGGGAACAATGGAGAACCATATTTTACGTTGCTCCCTTTCTTGAACTGGTATACTCTTTGTTATGGGGAATCTTCACCTTTAATGCAATAAAATCATATCAATAAAAGAGAAAATATAAATGGGAAATTTGCTGTTTCTTCCTATTTACTTTGAGCTGTTGAGAACAGGACTTTGTAAACTTCTATACTTCATCAATATGGAGGATGTTTCCCTTTTCTCCATCTTTTTAAAAATGAAGGCGGCGTTCGAGCCAGTTATGGGAAACTTCGACTATTCCACCAAGCAGTTGCTACTCCCCACCATCACAAATATGGGATATATTGGGTGGCCTTTTCTTTCATTTCACATTGGGGGATTACTTTTGATTTCGGAAAAACTGCAGTCATGTCCCAGAATGCATAATCCCCCTCATATATCTTTAGAAAACTAGTGACCAACACTTAACATTTTCATTTGCTTCCTTGGATACATGTTCTAGTTTCCCCACTTGATACATGAGACCTTGGTCTGCATGAGTAGAAACACTACTATGTTATCTGCGTGCGTAACTTTGTTTATGTAAATTTGCAACAGATATAATAGCGGGCATGGTGAAGAATAAGATGGAAGTTGATGCTGTAGATGTTGCTTATACTTTTGGAGTTGAGGAAAAATGTAGCCCTTGCGAAATTTTGTCATCATTTTTAGAAGAACTAAGAGAATCGCTGAAGAAAAAGAAATGCCAATCACATGGTTCACATGCTGTTGTGGTAATTCTTGAATTTCATCTCGAGCAGTAATATTCCCTCCCTCCCATATCAATCATCATAACTATTTTTTGTTATGTTATACAGAATGAAGCAAACAAGAGGGAATTGTCTACTATGAAATCTGTCATCGAATGTTTGGAAGCCCACAACATTGATCCCTCAAAGCTTATTCCACGATTCCGTATCAGTGACAGAATTATGAGCTTGGAGGAAAAAATTGCTAGGAATGATCAAAGAAGAGAGAAGATGGTGCAAAATCGGAAATTTGAAGAAACTGGGTTATCTAGAAGGTTCGAAGAGAGACGAGCAAAACGCGCCTGCATACTAGATTCAGAGCATCATAGACCTGTAAATTACATCAGTAGCCAGAGACCCTTGTTAGCAGGTCTGCCTCCTAGCCACATTTATGGTTATTCTGTGTCACCATCAGCATTGCCTATTCATGACATTGTTCCTGGCTCACCAGCAGCAAGTTGGGGAGGTATGGTTATGGGTGGAGTTAGTTCAGGTATCATAAGAAGCAGAAATGACGCTCTACAAGCTGGCGCATATGGTGGATTTCGTGAGAGGATACCAATTGAACATAAAACTGGGCAAATAAGAAGTTACAATAATCAGTTATATGAATGGCAAGAGAATGCATCCATGCATGAAAGGGAGGTCTCTCATAACTACGGTTACGGGTCATCACCATCGTGGCAAGGCTCTATGGAGTTGCCAAACCCTGTTCCTGTTGGTCCTGGTTACCAGACCGCTGCTTCTGATCCTTATCAGTTGGCTAGTACTGTTCAAAGTTCCCCATATCATAACAGAGGCGTTGTTCCCTCTGTTAACCATTATTCATCCTACTTGTACCCAGGGACATATTATCCCCAGGGCATGCAGTAATATGTAGTTTCAGGTTTCTCTTGTAGAAATGCTTCGAAGTTGATAACTTTTGTGGGAAGCATCATGATTCATGGGCAAGTAATCTGATAAACAACCTGGATATGAGTAAATTATGAGTTAATACCTTATATGGTCACTCAATTATACACTTTTCTCTCAGAAAATCACTCAACTTTCAATTTTCATTCAAAAGTCACTTAACTATTCACTTCTTTCTCAGAAAGTCGACTTTGAATTTTAATTCAAAAGTCACTCAACTATTTACTCTTTCCTTAAAAAGTCGCTCAATCTATTAAATTGTTCTTTTAATTAAAATTTATTGATATTAATTATTTATATAACAAATCAAAATTTTTAAAAAATAAAAATATCATTTAAATTATTTAGTGATCCATTCACTTAACTCGACCCATTAAAAAATATGATATGACCCATTTTATTTTGTCTTTAATTCTAATTCAAGGTTTAAAGAGAGAGATTAATTTAGGAATAAAGACAAAATAAAATGGGTTATATCATATTTTTTAATGGGTCAGGTTAGGTGGATGGATCACTAAATGATTTAATTTATTTTTTAAAATTTTTGATTTGTTATATAAATAATTAATATCAAGAATTCTTAATTAAAAAATATTTTAATGGATTGAGTGACTTTTTGAGGAAAGAGTGGATAGTTGAGTGACTTTTGAGTTAAATTTCAAAGTTGAGTGACTTTCTGAGAAAGAAAGCAATAATTGAGTAACTTTTGAGTGAAAATTGAAAGTTGAGTGACTTTTTGAGAGAAGATTGCATAGTTGAGTGACCATCTGAGGTATTAACTCGTAAATTATTGAGTGCAGAAAAATTTAATACTTGTGGTGTATACGAGTTAGATCTGTCAATATTTTGATGACCGTTACAATAATCAGTCCAATCCAGCCATATAAGTTTTAACAGTTATAAATTAGTGCTCTTCCATTAGAAAATGTTCTTTGCCTCCTAATCTACAAAAGAAAAGAGTTCAAAGCTCAGCTGAGTTAATGTAGCAAATATGTAATACAATGACTACAAATCATAAGTTCAGTGCACTACAGAAGAATCTTAAAAGACCCATAGAAGCATTGCATAGGACTCCGAATTGAACAATTCAGGCAAATTATCTGCGGAAAATGTGGCATTGTTGGAATCCAGGCTGAAAAATGGTTCCAACAAGAGTTTGAGTTGTATCAGCTAACACCATTCTGATCAGCTACAACACAGTTATCATCAGACACGGTAAGGTTTTTCTGATCAGCTAAAACACCATTATCAGAGACGGTAAGGTTCTTCTGATCAGCTACAACACCGTTATCAGAAGTGGTAAGATTCTTCTGAATAGCTACAACACCATTATCAGAGTCGGTAAGGTTCTTATGATCAGCTACAACACCATTATCAGCGGTAAGGTTCTTATGATCAGCTTTTGCAGAAACTTCTATTCCGCACTCATTAGGAGCAGTGAGAATTTCAGAAATGAATTTTATCAATGAGCAGAGACCACCCAAGAAGTTATGATCAATGACACCTCGTCCTTCGTAAACATGAGCAAAGTCAATCAGTTTGATTTGTGCACCTGGATTCTTTCCTTTCAATGCCAACTCTTTTTCAAAAATCACCAGAATTGAGCAAGAATACAAATGGAATATAGTTTGATCCTCAAACCAAGCTTTAAGCTCCAGTAACTGAGATAAAATGCCAGTAGATCCACCATAAACAGTTGATGCGAAAGCGCAGTCTGGTCTCGAATCCAAATCATTCAATGTGTTTGAAGAAACAAACCTTCTCAGGACTAACTTGACTTCCTCTCTAGAGAGTTTCTGAGCAGCTTTCTTTCCAGGCTTCCATAATCCTAGTTCTTTGCTTCTATAGATTTGCAACCCCGATATTCTGAATCCTAATGAAAGGCTTGACGATTCTCGATCTTTTTTTAAGCACTTCTGAATATATTTCTCGGATGCTTCGGGTGCCCAGGTTCTTGAACCAATCTTAATGTCCATTATCGATGGATTGACACGACCTAGAGCAAGATCTTCCAAGACCAAGTGAGGTAGCAAGCCAGATCCATCAGATGCTTCTACGAGCTGAGTTCCATAAAAGGTGGGAAAAAATCTTTGAATGTGTTCCGGGATCCCACTGTTAGTAGACAATGAAGTATAGAATGCAACCTCACTGGCCCCTCGTTCATCACCTTGCAGAGGCTTGTAGAAGCGCCCTGATTCATCCACGAGGGGACCAAGCTTCCCGATGCCCGCTTCGTGCCCTGCAACTTGATGCTGAGGGACCTTAAGCATCTTCACAGAAAGTGAAGTACTTCAGAAATTAAACAGAAGTGCAATTTTCTTGTAATTAAAGTCTCCGACACACAAAGTGTTTCCTGTATTGAGACCAAATTACAACTCTTATCAGCCACTTGAGAAAGCACAATGTTCAACCTGAGTTAATGAATGGGAATATCTGAAGTGTAGACAATTTTTTGCTGATTCCCCGTTCAAAACAAGTGGTATTATATTTACCAAAGAATAACAAAAGTTAATAGAAGCATTTAGTCAAAATTGTTTCTGGAACCAAGTTGTTACTTCGACAGAATAATGTTACTTGCAGTCTCCCCATACACATTAATAGGCAGTTTCTGCTACGCCTACTGTTGAAAATAACTCCAACCACTAAGAACAACATGAATGACCAACAAATAACATCATTTCTTGAAAACAGAATTGTGACATTCATCAAGCACATTCACTTCCTTACTATTATTTTCCCCAACCTTGTGCTCCAACTAGCTAAAGAAACTACCTACGGAAACTAACGTGCACAAAATGACACCAAACATGCACAATTTCAAGGACATACTACATAGCAAATATATGATAAGTTTTCTTCTTTAGCTGTTTCCATCTGTAAGCACTCAAACTCTTAAAATAAGACATGGTCTTTAAGGCAATAAACCAAACTTCTTATTAAAACTTAAGTGTCATATTATTCATGAGGCGGACTCTATCCTGACTGGCATACTGAAGCTTATACAGATTATAAATGAAACAACATAAACGTAGTACCACTTGTTGTCAGTTTACAAGTCCCTGAATGGAGCAAGAACCATAAGGTTTGATTGTTGGCAACACAAACTTATCTTCTAGGGTAGGCTTGCTTTCACCTGGTCCCATCACCGACAATGATTTCAATATGGGTTCAACTACAGATGGATAGATGGATTTAAAAACTAGTATCCACAAGGACAACCACATATTTCTCATTTTGGATAATTCATTTCTAGGACAAACACCACGTATTTAACCTATATTATATTTACACACGCAAGAGTGAAAATAATAAAAGGATTATTACAGCATGTAGAAAATAGTTAAATAAGGAAAAAGAACAGGAAACAAGTTAGAAATGCAAGATGCAAGCAAGCTTGAAGACACATTCTTGTGGAATTACACGAGTTATTTGCAGAAATATGTTTAATACATAGCCTCAAATGAATAAGTTGGCATATGTGAATCAAGTAAGCTGAATCCCGAATTAGTTGGAGTACAATATGAATCATTTGTATCCATACAACTCCATGGAATAAGTTAATATATCAATCAGATACGCATCCAAGGGGCAGAGCTACCTTCATACAAGGGGGTTCATCTGAACCCCCTTTGACGGAAAATTATATTATTTATGCATGGTTAAAATAAGTTTATATGTATATATAGTATTCAAACCCACTTCGACTATCTATTTCTACAGATTTTGAACCCCTTATTGAAAATCCTATCTCCGACTCTGTATGCATCAATATAGAATGAGTTAAACACAGTTAAATGAAACATCCGTATCCATTTTGCTCTACAGTAAAAGTAGATTATGATAGAAAAATGTGAAAGAGGTTGTATGAAGAACATACTCTTCATTAACAAATATGAGCACAAGCTCAAAACATAACCATGAAAGCACTAGCCATTTTTGCATTTAAGAGGGTAAAAAGTAGTCATGCAATTTTATTGGGCCGGGAAAAACTTAAACCACTTGTATTCTAGTAAAGTTTGCAGTAATTTTGACATTTTGAATAGATGCAGAGGCAGATCCAACACAACCTCAAACATGGACAATAAGCTACATAGAGAACTTCAAAAAAATTTCAAAAGTAAGTATATATTTAAGGCATAATACATAAATAGACACTCAAATTTGACCACAGCTGGTAAGAAAACATTCCACCTTTGAGAGTGCAAATCTAGACACCTCAACATAATCTCAACTGACAATTAAACGCTTCAAGTCTCCGACTCACCCTCCAACTTTGAGAGTGCAAATCTAGACACCTCCACTTGGTCTCAACTGACAAATTAACACTCCAACTCGTTCTCCAATTTTGATAGTGCACATCTAAACACCCCAACTTGGTCTCAACTAACAACTTAACACTCCAACTCGTTCTCTAACTTTGAAAGTGCACATCTAGACACCTCAACTTGTTCTCAGCTAACAACTTAACACTCTTAACTCATCCCCACTATGTCTCGTGGACACTTATGTTGATGTGACACATAAATTTTAGAGGTACCCAAATAATTATTTTGTAAGTTGGAGTCTTCAACTAGCATGTCAGTGGAGACGAGCTGAGATGTCTAGACGTGCATACCTTTCGTACCTGATTATGCCTAATGTCTATGTTAAATAGTACATCCCCTACTTCTAGATCTTGGATTTGACCTCTAAAGAACTGCATAGCTAGAACACAGGCAAAAGATTGCAGAACACTGAAATTTGTTCAAACAAATAAACAAATTGTAACTTTAACATGAAGCAGATTTATGAATCTCTTTTACCCAAAAAAAAAAAAAAAGATGCAAACAAAAATCCCATTTTCAGCAGTATACTTAGAAATAAAAATCAAATCTACCAAAAAGTAAGAGCAAAAAGTGGAATCTGAGCAAGTACTTTTACTTTACCAAACATACAAGTAAATTACAAAATTTAACCAGCTTAGCCCATGTGCTAGTAACAAAAAGAAAAGGTTATACATAGATTTAAGAATATACAATAAGATCAAAGATTGCAACTTTATGTCAGTATTTGTATTTGTTTCTCCTTTAATAAAAAAGAATCGAACTTTCTTGACCAAAAATCTGAAACACAGGTAAGAATTAAACGTTTCTTTCAAAATAAAAAGACATAAATAATCTTTACCTAACAAATAACATTACAATTCTAAAAGAGAACCAAAAATAAATATATTAAAGATTCAAAATCTAACAACTTTTAAATAATTACCTTTCTTTAAACTCTTTCAAAATGCAGTTTCCACAGACATTTTGTGGAAAGTCCGAACAAGATTTAAATAGAAGTAGGTGATTATAAGGATTCACTTAGAGCGGTGATGTGAAGTTTCTTTTTAGACACGTGTGATTTTTTGTTGGACAATTCTCGTGTTTAAAAGGAGACAGAAAATTTTATTTTATTTAACAGAAGATGAGGTTTAAGTTCGTAGATATTTAATTTATAATATATAATAACAAAATATTATATAAATTCCTAAATAGTTTCTAATAATTACATATAATTAAGAAAATTTGTAGAAAATAAATTTTTTATATAAATATAAATAATGTAATGATATAAAAATTATTCGAGATGCAAATTAACTCTAATATCTTTAATTTTATAATAATAAAAGAATTATTATTTCTAAAAATATATTATTATCATACTATACAATTTACTCAAATATATTATCATACTATACAATTTACTCACATCCCCCTAAAGAAAAAGAAAAATAATCAATAAAATTACTAATATTATAAAAATATCATTCGGTCATGAATAAAAGATATATTTTTAAATAGCTAAATAATAAAATATAATAATTTTGAGACATGACAATAAAATCATAAAATATCACAACGATTTAAATTAAATCGATAAAAAATGTTTATATTATTATATATACACGATATTCATAAAACAGGAATAATAATACGGAAAGATGTGTAACACAAATTTCTACATTTATCACTTTTTTTAAAAGTTAGAATAGTTCAAATTTCTTCTAAACTCACATGCAATTAATAGATTATAGAAACAACACTAATTGTTTATCTTTATCACATCAAATATAAAATTCAGAAGAGAAAATGGAATTCTAATTTGTATTAAAAAGATAAAAGGTGTCACACTTGAAAGACAAAAATACTAGTTTGTGTTGTCTAAGACCGAAAGTAATGCTAAACTTATTTTATAATTTGAAGACCATAAATTCAATAATTTAATACTAATAAATTAATAATATATCTTTTTGTTCAATTTATTGATTAAGGCCCGTTTGGATGGGCTTAATAAAAGTAACTTTAAAAAGTACTTTTGAAAGTGCTGAAATTTATTTTTAAAATAAGCAGTTATGCGTTTGGATAAAAGTGCTGAAGTTAAAAAAAAAAGTTGTTGATGTGTTTGGCAAATAAGTGCTGATAAACAACTTTTTAAATCAAAATATCTGAAATACCCTTAAAAGTTGTTAACATAATAAAAGTTAATTAATTTATATTTTACAGCCATAAATAATTATATTTTGTTATCATTCACATATTTCTTTCTCATCACAAATTATTTATAAGAGGAATATAAACTTATTATAGATTTTAAAGATATATAATTTGAATAGATTAAAGAACGATTTAAGATTTTATTTTAGTTTCATCCATAGGTAATAATAATTGTCTATCATTCACATATTTCTTTATTATCACAAATTATTTATAAGAGGAATATAAATTTTTATTTAAGTTATATGTGCAACTTATTTTACATTTTAATAATATATAATTTGAATAGATCACTTGAAAGATTTAAGATTTATTTTATTTTCATTTATTAGTAATAGTAATTGTCTATCATCCACACGTGAAAAAGGAAAAATAGAAGAAAGAGAAGTTAGGGTTATGTGGGTAATTTGGAGATTGTATAAAAATATTAAGGGCAAAAAGGTAAAAATATGATCAACTTAAAATAGCTTATAAGGTGGAGAAAAAAAAGCACCCCTACCCCAGCTTTTAACTTTTGGCTTAAAATAAGTTTTTTTTTAACTTAAAATAAGTTGTTTTGAGTATTGCCAAACAGCTAAAGAAGTCAAAAACTAGCTTTTAAGTTAGTTTGACCAGCTTTTAAGCTGAGCCAAACAGACTCTAAATTGACTTTTGCACACGTCGTCTAACCTAACATAAAAATTGAAATATAAATAAAAACTCTTTTAAGATTATAGTTTAAAATAAATCTTAGATGCTTATATAATTAGAAATTTTATTTTAAAAATAAAGTAAATTAATTTATTTTTAAATATAAAAAATTATTACTCTCTCTAAAGAACACTAAAAAAATAATGATGACGAGGAAGAAAGTAGCATTATTAGATCCGAACTTCTTAAAGGAAATTCGCTTTTTCTATTACACATGGCAGACATGATGAATGTATTAAATTAATCATCACCTAAACAAGTTGTATTTATTCCTAAAATATAGTAATAATATAATTTTTAACTTTTTGTTTTGTTTTGCAATTGTGAATGAGAAGATGACTCTCAATAAATATTTTTTACTTTGCCTGCTGTTGACATAATCTAAAAGTTTACTTTTTATAAAAATATTAATGTAAAGGTTTAGGGAATCTCCGCAGGCAATTCATAGATTGATATAGAAAGTTAGATTTATGAATGTATATTTTTGAAAAATTGATATAAAAAGAAATAGACGTATATGATGATATATTTGAATTTTTTAGTATGATCTAACGATGTAAATTGATTTAATAATGAAATTAAAATAGCGATTTAATGAAAAACAAACTGATTGAGAAAGTATTAGATCTGGAAAGTGGGTCTTCGTACTGCTTACATGAATAATAGAAAATCAATACCGTTTATGTTAAAACATGAGAAAAGACATAAAGACATCATCGAAGTTGTCCCATATTTGCATAAAGACACCTAAACTTTAAAAGTGTCTTATCACTCCACGAAATAACTATATATCGTTGTAAATTGACCATTTTTACCCATTCCATCGTCAATGTAGTGCACGTGTTGCTCACTCTCTAGATAACCCGACCCCACCCTTTTTTTTTTTGAAGAAAATTCGTGAACTCCTTTTCATTTCAATTCTCAACTTTTCCCTAAAATCAAACGAAATACACAGTGTTGTTGTTGACGACAGTTTTTGTTGACAAACTCGTTGTTGATCATTGTTGATCGTTGTTGATGTGTATTTGTGAAGATTCTTGGAGATGGAAGAAAGTCTAACAAGTTAGGGTTCTAAAATCTTCACTTTTTTTTCCGATTATTCTGATTTTATGGATTAATATAGTGTAAAAGTGTTAGAATCGACCTCCTACAGTTGCCATTGTTAGGATATTTTTGAGTATGTTGGGTAATCGACTTAGTTAGTGTAGGATATTGTGTTATTGACTTAGTGCGAGTGTTAGTGATTAGGGTTTTGTGATTGTGTTTTAGGTTAGGGTTAGATGTTATCCACTTAGTTCAAATCTTATTATTTGTCTCTTATACATTTGTAGACTTCAATTTGTTCATTATCAACTGCTATTGTTAGTGTTTTTGTTCTGTTAGTACTGTTACAACTAATGTTAATGCTTCTTTCTACTTTTGTTAGTTAGTGTTTCTGTTGTTGATGTTTGTTAGTGATTATGTTTGTTGTGTACAACTTGTTAGAGTTAGTTATTGAAATGTGTGTTTGAGTTGTGTTTGTTGTTACATGCTTTTTCACGACGGATTTTAATCTGATAACTTTAAGATGGTATCATGCGGGGGGAGGGGGGAAATAGAATTTGGTCCACCACCTAAATATATTGGGGGGGCATGTGACAGAACTCCTAGATATAGGTAGATATTGATAGGATGTCTTATTTTGAGTTGAGGAACTACATAAGAGAACTAGGATATACAATAGATTGTGATTTTTTCATCAAGTGGGATGGGTGTTGGTCCTTGTTGATAATGATAAGGTTATATTTGACCTTTTCAATATGATAAATGATGGGGATACAGTGGAGGTGTATGTTTTTCATGGGGTTAGTGAAGCTAATCAGGCCCCACTTGAATTGGAGTTTTTCCCCCATGTGACTGAAAATGGGGTAGGTGAGGAATGTTTTAATGAGATTTCTAACCCTAATAATCAACCTCCTACTTCTACTTTTCCTTCCATCCCTACAACTGGTCCTTCTGAAACTTCTAGCACTCTATTTGAAGCTCAGTATTCTACTGTGCCTCCACCATCTCCTTCTATTGTGTCTCCTTCTTCTACTGTGCCTCCATCATATCCTTCTGTTGTGCCTTCTCCTTCATCTGATTATCCTATAATAGATAATGATCCAACTGATGATGAAGTGAAGATGAATCAGGATCTGAAGGGGATACTTGTGAAGATACTGAGGTTGACAGTGATGTTCATCATGAGTATGTAGATATAATGGCAACCAAGAGGCATTTCAAAAGGTCACAAAGGACAAGTAGGGAACTACTTCAGATCAGATTAATGTTAATGACAAAGGTCCAGATATAGGGTTTGATGAGACAAATAATGATATTAGAAAGCTTAGTTGGTAAGCTAGGAGGTGATGAACCTTATTATCTAAGTGATGAAGTTTCTAGCTTTGAAATAGATGGTGAAGAGGTTGATCAAGTAGTGCATAAACATGTTAGGAGGAAGAAAACCCCAAATAGAGTTGTGTTTGATACAACTGCTGAAAAGATTGTTTGGGAATTAGGACTGATTTTTGGAACTGTTGAAGAATTTTGAGTGGCAGTGACAAGATATGCAATCCAAGAACATATTCAAATTGAAAAATATGTAAATGAGCCTGGCAGAGTTAGAGTGAGATGTTGTAAAGAGAGTTGTCCTTGGTTGTTGTGTGCAAGTAGGGATAGAACTAGTGGAGATTTCATTGTTAAAATATACAACCCTATCCATAAATGTTTGACATCAACTCATAACCTCGTGTGCAACTCAAAGTTTTTGGCCACCAAATACAAAGAAAGAATAACTCAACAACAAAACATTAGCATTGTCTTGTTGCAGGACATTATTAGAAAGGAGTTGGATATTAATGTTGGTAGGACAACAACGAGAAGAGCTAGGACTAGAGTGTTACAAGAGATAATGAGTGATCATATTGTGGAGTATGGTTGGATTTTTGATTATAGAGATGAAATATTAAGGAGTAATCCAGGTAGTACTTATGTAGTGAAGGTTGGAAAAGATTCTGAAACTGGGCAGAATTTTTTTTGAAGGATTTTATGTTTGCTTCAATACTTTAAAAAAAGCATTTTTTGGAGGTGCTAGGAGGTTGATTGGTTTTGATGGGTGTTTTCTCAAAGGTGTGTGTAAAGGCCAGTTGTTAGTGGCAGTTTGTAGAGATGGAAACAACCAAGTGATCCCTATCGCTTGGGCAGTTGTTGAGGTTGAGAATCATTATACCTGGACATGGTTTCTTGAACTAGTGAAGAATGATCTTGAACTTGGAGAAGGGCATCAACTATCCATCATTAGTGATATGCAAAAGGTAATTACTGATATCCATCTTACTATTTTATTGTTGTTGAGTTTTGCACTTTAATTTATTTTTTTCTGTTATGTTGGTTTGTTAGGGACTAGAAATTTCTGTCGATACTTTATTGCCACTTGTTGAACATAGAAAATGTGCAAGACATGTTCTTGCAAATTGGTCAAAAAATTGGAAAGGAGTTGAAAGAAGAAGAGTGTTTTGGAGGATTTCTAAATCCACATTTGAAGATGAGATGAAGGACTATATAGAGACAATGAGGAAATTAAGACAAGAAGGTTTGGATAATCTTTTATGGTACAATTTGAATACATGGTGCAAGAAGTATTTTAAAGAATATAGTAAATGTGATGTTGTGGACAACAATATGGCAGAAAGCTTTAATGCTTGGATATTGTCTGCAAGGTATAAAATCATCATTACAATGCTTGAGGAAATAAGGGTGAAGATGATGAAAAGAATTGGTGATTTGAGAGAGTTCTCAAACATTTGGATCAGTGATATATCTCCTATGTCTTTGAAGATTTTGCAAGAAAACATTCAAAAGTCTATGCAATGTAACTTGACTTGGAATGGATAAAGAATTTTTGAGATTAAACACCATGGATTTACACAACTGTGGACATTGTTAATAGGAGGTGTAGTTGCAGATCCTGGCAGCTCAGGGGAATTCCTTTTCCTCATGGTGTTGCTTCCCTTCATTACAAAAACTTGGAACCAATCCATTATGTGGCTAGCTGTTATAGCAAGGAAACCTACCTCAGCATATATGCCCATTTTATTCAGCTAATGAATAACATGAAAATGTGGCCGACCTCAAATAATCCAATTGTAAAGCCACCAAAGATCAAAAAGTTGCCTGGAAGACCAGGTAAGGTTAGAAGAAAGAAAGCAAATGAAAGCACAAAAACTGAAAAGTTGAGCAAAAGAGGTGTTGTAATGACTTGTAGCAAATGTGGCACACAAGGAATCAATAAAAGAGGATGTCCTACAAGAAACCAAGCTGGTCCAAGTCAATCAGCTGAACCATGTTCTCAGGCAAGAAGTACTGGTCCAAGTCAGTCATCTGAACCATCTTCTCAGACACATGTACTTTTATTTGTTACTCTCAAATGTATGTTATATGTAGATGTATATGTATTGATATATTAATATACATGCTACTGAAAGTGATAAGAGGAAAAGACACAGGAAGAGCATTAAGAGTAAGAGCAACAAGAGGAAGAGCAAGTGGTAGAGGTGTTCCAGCTCAATCACATGGAAATGTTACAAACACAGAGGTAATATATCTAATTATTATATCATTGTCAGATAATATATAAATGCTTTAATATTTTGATTTCAAAGTACAGACTGTAAATGGTAGAGGTAGAGGTACAGGTACAGGTAGAGGAGCAGGATCAGGGAGAGAAATGGATCAAGAAAGAAATGTGAATGAAGGACTAAGTAGAGGAAGAGGAATGACTCAACATAGTCAAACTATTCTGAAGCAAACTGCAGTGTAGGAGGCCTAGGAAGAGGGAAGAGACCAGTAGAACATTTAGGACATCAGTGGAGGACAAACAAGACCCTTTTAAAGGCCAAGAATGGTAGGTATTGTCATATACCAAGCTGAAGATGGATTTACAACTCTCAGTGTAAGTTTACAACTATCAATGCAAGTTTACAATTGTCATTGCAAACCTAATTGTCTAATATTTGAGTGTGTAAGTAGAAGAGTCATCAATACTGGTACAAAAGTTACAAAGAGGGATGATGTTGTCACTGGTGATATTGGCTACACACCAGTACGTGGATTCAAATGGAAGGGGAAGAAAACTATTACCAGTAGCAACGTGTAAAGAATGAGGGATGAAAAGGTTATCCAAACTAGGTCTGTAGCTGCTGCTGATAGCCAAGGCCAAACAACTTCAAGTAGGAAGACTTCTGTGACATGGAAGTAGGGCATTTTGATGTTGTCTTGTTCATTTTGACAAAAAAAATTTAACTATGCAAATTTTTGTGTTGTTTTTATTGGAACAAACTCAGTTTTTCGTTGTGAATGGTTGGAATCAAACTTGATTATAAAGTCTTCTTTTTAATCAGTTTTGTTATTGCCTTTTTAATTGTAATTGACATATTTGTGAAGTTTCTCAAATGGTTGCCACGATAATATAGATAAGTGAACCAAATATATTAACTAATTGTTCAAATCATAACAATTTCGACAACAAAGAACAACAATAACTTGAACATTCAACAGATTCTATCCTTCAAGTTACACACACCTAGAACTAGCAAGATCAAGACAATTAGCTTCTAGGTACACACACCTACAATTTCAAACATTTGAAAGTAACTAAACATGTCTATGACAATTTTGGTTGCACACACCTACAACTTCCATCTTTCACATTCTTGGTTAGACTTAAACATAGAAAACACACAATAATGATCAAGACGATTAGCTTCAAGTTACAACATTTGCCCTTCTTTTTCTCCTTCATCATGACTTGGTTACTTTCGACACGACTTTCATAAGATGTCAATACTTCTTCCAACTCCTTTATTCTCTTTGCTAATCTCGGAATGACGTACTTGGATCGTATATCAACTTCTTCTCGATCGCTCCATCTAAAGAAGTTGCACGTATTCTCCTAAAATACGCAAAACACAAATTAAAGAAAAATACATAAACAAAAGATCTCCATAAAAGAATTAGTAAACATACACGATAGCGTGGATAAGACCAAAATCTTCAAGCTGGGTTATGCTCCGACCATGAAGTTTGTATTGATAGTAACTCACCATGTTTGCATCGCAGTTTCACTCGCAACATCGGATCATTCTCATCATTACAAATACGATTCAACATTGCATTTGACATTTTCAATCAAAAACAAATCACAAAATTGAGAAGAAATTCAACCATAAAAAACTTCCAATTAACGTTTCTACTGGAAATTAAATGAGAAAGACGAATTCCTACCTTATTTTCTTGAGGAAGATGATGAAGTCGTCAAAAAGAGAGCACCAATATTGTTCTTGCCATGAAAATTAAAATTTTAGGGCTACCAACGGCTATTTTTGAGTTTAAATTGTGAAAGATACAAAAATTGATTAAATAATTAATATTAAAGAAAGAAAATGACATGTGGCTGTTTTAAACTGGTAAATAAAAATGAAAAATGGTCCATGACGCGCCTAACGTGCGTGTAAACAACCCACATGAGTTAATGGGTAAAAATGGTCAATTTACAACGATATATAGTTGTTTAGTGGGGTGATAGGACACTTTAAAAGTTGTAGGTGTCTTTATGCAAATATGGGACAACTTCGATTGTGTCTTTATGTATTTTCTCTTAAAACATATATCATGCTAGAACACATAAACATATTAAAATTCAATTCAAGAATTACCCCTTGAAGGGTGAACGAATACCTTCAAGCGAATCCTCTGAAGGGTGAGCGAATACCTTCAAGTGAATCCCCAAAATAGACAAGCGAATCTACAAGATATACATCAACTACTATTGTCTCTATAATGATCCCAAGTTCACATCCGAACACTCTTAATATTCGGGTGGGCAGAATAAAAAATTAATTTCTCTAGGTTAGGAGAAGCCCTATTTATTGAAATTTTTTCCTAATCCAAAAAGGACCAAAAAACCTAATTTTTCTAGAAGACTAGAAACTTATATTATTATTCCTCTCCCCCCCCCCCCCCTAGAAATAGGATACTAAGCTCTAATTAAATATGGACACTATAAAAATCACATAACAATTAACAAGGCTTCCTATTATGAAAATAGTTTTAAATAATGAATTTGAATTATTCTTACCATGATAAATTAAAAAATTATTCCACTAGAAATTTTAATTGCACCTCCTCTATTTAAATTCTGTAATTCCCCATTAAACACTTAGGTAATTTCCCATGTTAAGATTTCAGATACTAATCAATAAATTGAATTACTGAAGAATTTAACTTAATGATTAATTTTCTTTAGAGCACTGCATAATTTATTTCATGTGTCGGATTCATAAAACCACTTGCAAGGTTAGACACAATGAATACTTATAAGTTTCTCAAGAGGGTATATCAATCAATATTTACAACGAGACATGAACTTCACGACTAACTTATTATTTCATCAATATATATTATTATCATCCAACTTACCAACCATATTGACCCATATAAGAATCTCACCTTTTAATAAATCAAAATGGTAATTAATATATACAGATCATAATAATTGTAGCAGGATTAAGAATATAAGTACATTAGTAGTTTAGATGATATGTTTTTGTCAGTCAGTCTAAAATAACTATCTCTACTAGATCTCGTTCAATATATACAAAATGTACTAGCACAAAGTTGGAACTATATCGTTTCCATCATCAATATAAATTATATATTATCTTGTGCTACAATAGTACCCGATGACATGTCCAATTTTCATCCTATATTGTGAACAAAAAATTTTATACTTAGAAGAACCGATGATTTAGTCCTTTGTCTATAAGCTAAAACTTTACACACTAAATCATCTACTATATAAGAAAATAGACATCATAAACGAATATATAATCTATTAAAATAGAGCAAACATTTGTTCTCAAATAAATATTATTTCTTAACATATAGTTAATAATATATATCTCAACAATCTCCCACTTAGACTTTTAATCATCACAATTGTTATAATGTACTATATCTAAGTGCATGGTTAATAGTATATACCCTAACAATCTTTCACTTAGATATTTAATCTTGAAAATTCTTAGAATATTATGTCTAAACACATGATTAATAGTATATACCCTAACAATATCCCACTAAGGCCTCATTTGTTTCAATTAAGATTAAAAGGTCTGAATCTGAATAGACATTTGAATATTAAGATTTGGGTGTTTTGATCTGAATACACATATGAATATTAAGATGTGGTCTCTAAATCAGAACACTAAATAATTAATGTTGTTTGTTTTCAATATCTGAATGTGCAAGTGATTATAGAACATTATATTAATAAAATATTATAAAATTTTATTTCAACAAAAAATATCACTTTTGATTAAAGAAAAATTAAAAAGTTTTAATAATCATGATTTGGAATACCATTTTTTTATTCAAAAATCTTGATAAACAACAATACACCAAAAATATTATTGCAACCGGTGTTCTTGACACACGTTAATACAAGAAAATTATTAATATAAAAATTATTTTTCATTCAAAAACATTGATAAACAACAATATACTAAAAATATTATTGCAACCAGTGTTCTTGACAAACGTCAATACAAGAAAATTATTAAAATAAAATTTTTTAAAAGGATTTATGAAAACTTACTAGTTCAAGAGAGAAAAAATGGTGTTTGATTGAGAAAATAGAGAAAAAAACTTTATAGCCCAAAGTAGAGAAGCGACAATTTATTATTTGATAACTTATTAAGTGAGTCTAAATGTTATTAAGAGTCTCCTACATATCTGATTCGTTCATATCTCTTCAGACTCATTAAAAGATTTTTAAAAAATAAAACAAAACCAAACGTATTTAATAAGCTGAATATGAATATTAATATTCAAACCTTTATTAAGTGCAAACAAGTGAGACCTAAGATTCTTAACTACGCATTTACAACTTTCACAAGCATTCCCTTATTTCTTATCAAAAGAAATTTACCAAGTTATTTTCTCATGTAATTTTGTCTAGTAATGCTTCGTCGTAACAAATTGATTTTGTACTAGATCTTGAGAGAGATTCTCGTGAAACCTTCGAAGAGTTTACTTCTTTCCAGGAAATTATCATAAAAGTTCTCTCAAGCATACATAATAAATCAATATTTGCTATGATTCCCCACTACGACTAAGCACTACATAATCACACATTCATGATCTTGAGTCTTAATATTTTTTCCAAAAAATTTCGATATTGAATATTAACAATTTTTCATTTATTTTTCTTTAATTTGCTTAACATCACTTTCACTACTTGAGGTAGTAGTTTTTCTTATGTCTAGTAACGTTTCTCCTACAACTCAAATGCAATGGAATGTTATTTCTGACATATCGATTAGATGTTTTTGAGCATCTGAATTTACAATTAACTTATCTGTTATAATTTGTTCAATTTATGTAAAACTAGTTTACTTCTAGAAACATGGTTTACTAAATGATCCTTTCCTCTAAATTACACAGTTGTGTTAACAATTCCCTTATTTTCTTTAGAACACTATAATAAATCTTCTTTCATTCTTTAAGAAATTCAATTAACACACATATCCGTCGTTAATTTCAATTTTTTATTCTTCCACTCAGCATATGTGCTGGACAATCCTAAATCTGAACATGTCACAGACTAGACTTGCATCAAATCCAACTAGTTCCATAGTTATTCAAGGTACTGATTTGTAAGAAATTGAATTCAGAATGTGATGTAGTTATTAAAACCTATCCCAAAAGAAATAAAATAACGAATAATAAGTCAATAATTAATCTTATCATCTTCGTAGAGTCTACTTATTTTCTCTTCTATACCAATCTATTATGCAGTGTCTGGTGTAGACAAATGAAATGCAATTATTTTATAAGATAAGTCACTCATGAGCTCTGCAGAGAGGTTTACATCACTACAATCAGATTACGATAACTTCATATATATTTTTCATGATGCTATTTTCGTGTGTTAAATATTTTGATCAGTTTATCAAGACATTGAAACTAACAAAACATAAAAAAGTATATATTCACATAATGAGTAACCATTTGTGAAAATCTCAGAATACTCAAAGTCGCCTCTTGCCTAATTGATCGTTCACCTCACAAAATCAAAATAGAATAATTCTAACTTATCACTAACAAGAGGAAAGGTTTCTTAGTTATTTTTCCTTCTGAACAGAGCTCACATGTTGGTAGTGACTTAACTTTCATTGAAGCGTTATGTCTATCTATAAACCAACTTCGATGTTTTATTCAAAATAAATAACTTCGACACTAGTGTATAATAATTTTCATTCAATCTAAAAGATACTTTCTCTTATGAGATAGATTAATAAAATCTAATTTATGCGAGATAATATCAATAACTAATCACGCATCAATATACCACAAGAAACAAAATATTCATCAAACTCTATGATAGAAGAGTTATAAACAAATATATCAAATATTCATTTCTTATCTAGTTAGAAACTGAAAGTAGTTCTTTCTAACATAAGGTATATGTACAATACATTCTTTGAATTAATATCTTATCTCTACCAAAAGAATAGCTTAAGTAGTATTAAGCGGGTGCGTAAAGTCTATTAAGAATATGAGACATAATACGTTAAATATATCATAATATTTCGAATGATTTCAAATAATAAGATTCAGGGCTCATTTATACATATATACCCATGCATCTCGAATAGCTAATCAATGAGATTGGAGAACTACCCATGCAATACACATTTACAATGACCGATTATTCACTCCATAAATTTATACAAACCTAACTTAGTTGGAAAGTCTATTGTTAGTTTAAATCAAGTGAAAATCCTCTAGTTATATTGATCCAGTTTTATATTACTCAATTTAGGAGAGTTAATATAGATTATCAAACTAGACGATTAAACACATAGTGACTTGTATCAATTTCACCCGATAGGGAGGAAAGTCTAAGCTAACACATAAAACTGATACTTCACTACTATTTAATAAAATATGACCAAAAACTCATATAACGATCCAAAAAAATTTAATTCTTACTAGGTCGTTCTTATGCACCAAATTTCATATTAATCAGAGTTCTTTTTTCTTCGAATTTCAAAACTATGATCAATTTAGTTTTAAACTTTGTTTGGCCATAATAGAATTTAATATTTTCCTGCTCAGCAATTCTTATCGTATATCATCATTTTGTGAAATAGATACATGAATTAAGAATAAAGAACAAAATTCTAACATTCTAAAAAAGACAACATGTTTATGTACACATTGAATACTAAAATTCGAAACACGCCTTATAGATATCAAAGCATCTTGAACAATAAATTTTGATGAAAAAAATGACTACTCAAGCAACATACATATGTGGTATCAGATTTTCACTTCAACAAATTTAGAACAAAAGCTAACTCAGATGGAGAGTATATGTTAATTTAATTTAAGTAAATATATTATGCATATATCCGTTGATCCAATCAAATAGTACTCAAATAGGGAGAGAAACAATACAAATAATCAAAACTAGAGATTAAATTTTAATGACTTGTTTTAATTTATCCGATAGGAAGGAAGGTCTATATCAACACATGAACTTAATACTTCATTAAAATTTTGTCATGAAGACCATAGAGAATAATCTCTATCACCACTATATCATAGTCGAGTAATTTTTCATTACAATTAACTTTCAAAATACAAAGAAATATCTAAAATCATTATCTAAAGGACCTCGAATTGCCAAATCACTTCATAACAATAAGTATTTTAAATTTGATCATTTCTGATGAACCTACTAAATTTTAGATCAATCAGAGTTCAAAAATAATATTTATCTCCAAAACTATGATCACATTCAGATTCAATGATTTGAGGAAAAATAATCAGATCTACATCTTGTTAACTTATCACGTGTAATCATGTGCCAATTATAATATAAATAAAACCAACATAAAGAATGTCATTCATACCAAATTACATTTTAATTTCAAAAAATAACTTCAAAATCATTTCAACGACCTCAAAAAACAAAATCATATACCAATGAGTACTTTTTACTAGGCCGTTATCAATGAACTTATCAAAATTGAGATCAATTGGTGTCTATTAAACTATTTCAAATCTATGACCAAATTCAAATTCAAGTGATTTAAGTGTCTTTGGAATTAAAACAGTATGACCTTATATCAATTCATGTTAAATAACCATGTGCAATCATGTCCAAATTTAACATAAATATAATTGAAATAAAGAATGATCTTATCATATATTCAAATTAAATTTTAATCCGACAAACTACCTCAAATCCATCTAAACAATTCTCAATGGAATCATCAAATTTCAAGTCAATCAGAAATCATAAAAATTTATGACCACCTAAACCATGACCAAATTTTAAAAAATAACTGTCTTAGCCATAATTAAGAATTAAAGTAACATCTGAAGTATTAATAATATCAAATAAATAAATCATTTAAATTATAACTATTTATTAATTATAAAATTCTTACAATCCCATAATAAGATTAAAAGGAAACCACTGCACATTAAATTATAAAATAAGAAGAACAAGAACTAATTCTTGGAACAAAGTAATCGCACATGAAGCTAAATTGTATATCAATAATAATTTTGGCCAACCAATTAAATATTCACTTTGCCAAAGATTTTATACAATTAAAGAGAACATATGACACCTACTGCCGCCACATGTTCCTTTTCTTTCCTTAGAAAAATATTTTAAAAAAACAAACTTGAAAAATAAACATTTAGGTTTTTCTCAAAATACCAATCAACAATTAATAAGTATAAAAAAGAATCAAGAAAAAAAAAAGTGTTGAAAATTGGTGTCTTTAATTCTTATGCAAAACTTAATTTGCGGACGTCACAACGTTCAATACTTCAATTTCTTCTCTTCTTTTAATTCTTTTTAACTTAGCAGTAAACTATAACTCAACTTGCAATCATTAAATAAAACTTTAATGTTGGTTGACATATGCAATCACAATGATACACCACAATTATCAACAACTATTAATCAAAACATAACTGAATTCGGCTATACACTGAACTCATGTAAAACTGCATATTGATGTATGTATCTAAACCATATACATAGTGAAAAAAAAATCTAAACCATATACATACATATATATCATGTTATCTAATAAGATATAAGCGTGACTCTTGATGTCAATTGTTGGAAAAATATATGCACAACGAAAGCATATCTGGAGCTCTGTCGCTTACATGAATAATAGATAACTAATACCGTTTATGCTAAAACATATATCATACTAGAACATATAAACATACTGAAATTTAATTCAAGAATTAAATCTTGAAGCGTGAACGAATACCTTCATGTGAATCTACAAGATATATATACATTAGCTACTATGGTCTTATATAATGATCCGAAGTTCACATCTGAACTCTTTCAATACTTGGGTGGGCAAGTATGAAAAAAAAACTAATTCCTCTATTTTCTAGGTGAGGAGAATTCCTATTTATAGAGATTTCTTCTTAATCCAAAAAGGACTAGAAAACCTAGTTTTTCTAGAAGACAAGAAAAATCCATATTATTCTTCTTTTTTTTAAAAAAAATAAAAATTCTGAATTCTAGTTAAATATGGAACTATAGGAACCTATTAAGGATAAACAATTGTAGTCTTATCGCAATAGTTTGAATTATCCTTTAGATGATAGTTAGCTTGTATTTAGGAGTTGTAATCTCATATAAACTCTACCTTATGTATTTCAGATTAAACCTGATGTAATACTTTATATACATGAATAGACGATACTCTCAAAATATAAAGAGTCATCATCAAATTCTCCTTCTTTAACTTGGTATCCGAGCAGCGTACAATTCCTTCTTCCTTTTTTTTCCGTCCCTATGGCTTCATCTTCGGCCAACAATCTCCTGGTGGCACTATCGGGAGGATCCAACAACAAAGTTTCCTTACCTCCTCTCAATTTCACACTTACCCAAGATAATTATCTTCTATGGAAAACCATAATCAGATCTTCTCTTGAGGTATTTAACTGGGAAAAATATCTCGACTCTACCCAAATGCCCACACGCACGGTTGTGTCTCCGTCAACCGATAGCTCCACAAATCAAACTCATGTTCCCAATCCAGAATATGAAACTTGGAAATCCTCCTTTGGATTAAAACAACTATTGATCCATCCATCCTTGGACATATTATTAGTCTCGAACCACAACTGAGGCATGGACTAGCCTTCATCATATTTTTCAAACTCAATCCCTTGCTCGAGTGATGACTTTGCGTCTCCAACTACAAACAATGACCAAGGGTAGTCTCTCCATCATGGAGTACGTCCAGCGCAAACGTACAATTTCCAATAATCTTGATGTGGCCCTTCAACCTGTCACAAATGAATTGGTGACTTATATCCTGTATGTACTTGATCCATCTTATGCCCCTTCCGCACGACCATCAACCTTCGAACTTCTCCTGTCACTTGTGACGAACTTTTTGGTCTTCTTCTACAGGAAGAACAAAAACTTGCTGATGAATCTGCCCATGTCACTCTTTCATCTAATATTGTCAATCGCCAAAGTTTTCAGTCTCGACATTCTTATAACTTCAACCCAATAACGAATCAATTCCAACAACGCAATCCCAAGCGCAATGACAATAAATGGATATCTAATCGTCCGCTTTGCAAATATGTGAAACACTTGACCATGTAGCAAAAAATTGTTATAATCGGTACAATGATCAATACCCGCCAACTAATACACCTCGACATCAAGAAAATCTTGCTACCTCATCCTCAGCGTTCGTGGACCCCTCTTGGTGTCTTGACTCAGATGCCACAAATCATATCACTGCTGATGTTGGTAATCTTTCTATTGCCTCAGACTATTCTGGAAATGACTCACTTGCTGTTGGTAACGGTTCTCAAATCTCAATAACTCACTTTGGTTCTTATTCCATTCCCTCTCCCTCTCGATCTTTCAATTAAAAAATGTCTTAATTGTTCCTCAAATTACAACTAATCTCCTTAGCGTGTCTCAGTTTACTCGTGATAACAGTGTCATAATTGAGTTTTACCCTTCTTGTTGCTTTATAAAGGACCTACAGGGAAAGGTTCTACTTAGAGGAATGATTAAACATGTCCTCTATCGTCTTGCTGCATCTCATCTTCCATCTCGACCAAGAAGTTTTTTGGCTGCCAAAGTTCCTCTCCAAACATGGCATGATCAACTTGGTCATCCTCAAGAATCTGTTCTCCGTGGTTTGGCTTCCAGTGTTAATCTTCCAGGTTCTAGCAATAAACTTCACTCTGTTTGTGGACCCTGTCAACTTGGAAAGAGTCATCGTTTCCATTTAGCTTCGTCTCATATGTCAAGTTATTTTCCTTTTGAATTAGTCTATTCTAATGTATTGGGGCCCTACTTCAATTGATTCTGTTAATGGAAACAAGTATGTTGTACAATTTCTAGATGATTATTCTAAATTTTTATGGATTTTTTTTATGTCTTCTAAATCTCAAGTGTTCACCATCTTTAAGCATTTTATCAAAATGGCGGAAACTCAATTTAGTCGCCAGAATTAAATCTATTAAAATTGATTGGGGAGGTGAATATCGCAATGTCTCTACCTTTTTCCAACAATTAGGTATAATTCATCGCATTACTTGCCCTCATACTCATGAACAAAATGGTGCTCCTGAACGTCGTAACCTCATCATTGTTGAAAAGGGTCTTGCTCTTCTTGCAAACTCATCTCTTCCCTAACATTTCTGGACATGCCTTCTCCTCATCCACTTACCTTCATAATCGGATGAAGTCCATCTCTTAATTTTCAATCTCCATTTTCTCTTCTCTACAATCGTAGTCCCAATTACTCGTTACTGAAAATTTTCGGGTGTTTGTGTTATGCTTTTCTGCGTCCCTACAACAATCATAAACTTTATTATCGATCTTTGCCTTGTGTATTCTTAGGATACAATAGTAAGCATAAAGGATACTTGTGCTTTCATGTTTCATCAAGCCGTCTTTACATTGCCCGTCATGTAATTTTTGATGAGCAAAACTTTCCTTGCTCCATAATGACCAATAACTTCAAACCTGCCTCTCCCGCTTTAAGCTCTCTCAATCTTGATATACTCGCCTTTTTGTTTACCTCATCTGACCCTTTTCCAGTCCCTACTTTGTCCTCGTCGATTTCTTCCAACACCGATAATTCAATCCCTTCATCCAATTTGCCATCATCCTCGTCTCCACTCTTATCTGCCACTTCCGAGCCCTTAGAACCACCAATTCATTCCGCTTCTTCATCTCGTGTTTCCATTTCTCCCCATTCTGTTCCTCTATCTTCTACATTTCCCTATCTTCGTCAATCCTCAACGTCTATTCACCATATGACTACTAGAGCCCAAACTAATTCTTTTAAACCCAAGACATTCCTATTGACTGTTCAGAATACCTCCTCTTCTCATATGGAACCACAAAATTACAAGCAAGCAAGTTCATGTACGGAACGGTGTGAGGCCATGTCACATGAATTTAATTCCTTGATTCGTAATGACACTTGGTCCCTCGAACCATCTCCTCCTCATGCCAACATTGTCGGGTGTAGATGGGTATTCAAAGTTAAACGACATGTCAATAGAAGGCTGAGCGGTATAAAGCTCGTCTTGTGGTTAAAGGTTATCACCAAGAAGAGGGTGTTGATTATTTTGATACCTTTATCCCTGTTGTGAAGCCTACTACAATTCAGGTGGTCTTATCACTTGCTCTTGCTCATGGCTGACCACTTAAACAACTTGATGTTAATAACACTTTCTTAAATGACGATCTTCAAGAGGTTGTGTACATGTCTCAGCCCCCTGTCTTTATCGATATACAATATCCTAATCATGTTTGTCACCTAAGCTCTCTATGGTTTGAAACAAGCCCCTCGAGCTTGGTTTATGAAATTGAAAAATTTTCTGGTGCAACACGGATTTCGGAGTTGTTATACTAACTTCTCCCTTTTTGTTCGCAATCGTGGCTCTACTCTTACCTGCCTTCTCGTCTATGTAGATGATATCATTATTACAGGTAATGATTCTAATTTTATCTCCAACTTCACAGCCACTTTGGTCTCTGTTTTCTCCCTTAAAGACTTGGGCAAATTGAGTTAGTTTCTTGGGATTGAAGTACTGCATCACCATGGTTTTTTGCTACTGTCTCAGTCCTCTTACATCAAGGATATTCTCCACCGTAGCCATCTCCAAGATGCCAAACCATTACGAACCCCTGCAGACTCTACTGCCACACTCACACGTGATGGACATTCGGCTCCAGATGCTACTTTATATCGTAGTATTGTTGGTACTTTGCAATACGCCACAATTACTCTTCCAGACATCTCTTATGCTGTTAATCGGGTTTGCCATTTTATGCACGATCCTCGACTATCTCACTGGTCTGCAGTCAAATGCGTTTTGCGCTACCTTAAGGGCACAATGCACCTTGGTCTCCAATTTTTTCCATCATTAAATCAGTCACTTCAAGCCTACTCTGATGCGGGATGGGCTGCCGACATCCTTGATCGTCTCTCTCACCATGGCTATGCTATTTTTCTAGGAGGTAATCTTGTGAGCTGGTCTTCTCGCAAGCAAGATGTTGTGGCTCGCTCTAACACCGAGGCAGAATACAGAGTAGTTGCCTTTGCCACAGCCGAAGTGGCCTGGCTCGAAAATCTACTGTTTGAACTTGGTGTCCCTTGCAGCAAGCCACATGTTCTTCTATGTGATAATCTAAGTGCACTTTACATGTGTACCAATCCTGTTTTTCACAGTCGCTCAAAATACATCGAGATTGGTTATCATTTTGTTCATGAGAAAGTTGAGCAAGGCTTGCTGATTGTTCGCTATGTTCTCACTCAAGATCAGTTTGCGGATATCTTCACAAAGGTACTAGACTCGTCTCTTTATATTCATTTTCGTGACAAGCTCAATGTCTGTACACTACCGTTGAGCTTGACGGGGGATATTAAAGATAAACAATTGTAGTCTTATCGCAATAGTTTGAATTATCCTTTGGATGATAGTTAGCTTGTATTTATGAGTTTTAATCTCATATAAACTCTATCTCATGTATTTCAGATTAAACCTGATGTAATACTATATATACATGAATAGACGATACTCTCAAAATATAGAGAGTCATTATCAAATTCTCCTTCTTTAATTGAACCACATAATTAATTATCGAGGCTTCCTATTAAGGAAATAATTCCAAATAATTAATCTGAATAATTCTTACCATAATAAATTACAAATCATTCCACTAGAAATTCGTAATTGCACTTCTCTATTTATATTTCGTAATTCTCTATTAAACACTTAACTAATTTTCCATGTTAAGATTTCAGATACTAATCAATAAATTAAATTACATATAATCATGTCCTACAATCGTACCCGATGACATGTCCAATTTCCATCCTAGATTGTGAACAAAAAACTTTATACTTATAAGAACTGATGATTTAATCCTCTGTGTAAACTAAAATTCTACACACTAAATTATCTACTATATAAGTAAATAGACACCATAAACGAATATATCATTTAGTAAAATTGAGCAACTATTTATTCTCTAATAAATATTATCCCAAAGTAATACTTCGTATTTTTGGGCTATGATTTGAATCGTTCTATGCATGAGATTGGATTAATAGGTGAAAAGGTCAAGTCTTAAATGTGGTAAGTGGTTCAAGGAAATTCTAGCACAAAATTGGGCTAAAAACATATTCTACCATAAAGTTTGTCATATGAGTTTGAGCAAGGTACAACTTCAAACAATGCTAAACAAACTTCTGTCAATATAGTTTGTCGTATGACTTTTCTCTAAAAATGCTAAACATGCTCCCCCCTCCCCCAATAACTATATTGTATGAATATAAGATATGATCTTCTTACAAAAAGGATTACAATTCTCATTCCACTTTAATGTAGTCATTCTGAGCATACAAACGGGAACAATTTTAGCATAACAGTCTAAGCTAGCAAGATATAGAGCTAACAAACTCATACCAAGATTACATAAGTCAATCCTTGGAATGTTAGTCTTGTACCCCTTTCTATTAATTCAATTTTAGTGGTTTCAGATTTTTTAGAGGTATCTCCTAATGAAATGTTTGGCATATCTTTGGATAGAGATATTGATTTTTGCATCGACTTGCAGTCCCTAGTATCTACCTCTCCTTATTGCATGACCTGATCGAGGTGAGGGAACTCAAGACTCAGCTTCAAGAGATAATAAAAACGGGGTTTGTTCGCCTTAGTGCATTGCCTTGGGATGCTTCGGTGTTATTTGTGTAAAAGAAGAATGATAATATGAGAAGTGAATAAGGTCATTATCTAGAATAACTACCCCTCACCTTGCATAGATGCTCCTTTTGACCAGTTGTAGCCTTGTAGGATGCTTTAGTGCTCTCAAAGATTAACTTAAGGTTAAAGTACCACCAGTTCAAAGTTAAAGTTTGCGAATGTGCCTAAAACAACTTTCATGACTTGATATCGACATATTTTAGTTTTGAGTGATATCGTTTGAATTGACTAATGCACCAACGGTTTTGATGAGTTTGATTAGTGATGTTTGCAAGTCATATCTGAATTCCTTTGTGATGGTTTTTATAAATAACACTTTGATCTACTCCAAGAGTAAAGAGGAGCATGCAGAGCTCGTGGATTTGTTAATCAATTTTTAAATTTTTTTTAGAGATATTTATTTTCTTTCATAAACAAAAAATTCTAAACACTCCTACTAAATAGAATCGAATTACCGAAATTTAAAATTTAAAATAGAAACCGATCAATTAAATCGAAAACCTAAAATTAAAATTAAAATAAATTCAATTTTTTTTATTTGAACCAAATTATCGCAGCCCTCGCCACCCTTATTGATCTCTTATTATATCTTGATTGTTATTAATATTATGACGAACTCTTGACGGCCAGAGACTTGTCGTATTCCTTCATTAATTTATCCTCTATATTTTGAATTTTTGTTAAACGAACTTGTTATATATAATCTTAGTCTTGTACTTTAGACGCTCTTGTACCGGTTAGACTAGTTCGTGTACTTCTCATTTTGTTTAAAAATAATCCAAACTTCCCTTTCCAAACTCTCTTGTCAAATGTTAGTTGTGTAACCAAATGGTGAGGCTTCCCTCCAAATTCAAACCTCCAAAACCCAAAACCCTAATCTCTCTTCTTACATCTCAAACTCAAAAATCACTTCACCACACATTCTCTCCATCTCTTTTGCAAACCCATAAACTCTTCAATCATTTCACCCAAATCCTCTCTCATGCCATTACTTCAGGCTACTTCACAAATCCATTCATTTCCAGCCAACTCCTCCAACATTGTCTAACAAATTCTGATTTCACTCTCACTTTTTCTCACACCCTTTTCACTCAAATCCCTAACCACAATGTCTTCTCTTGGAATTTCCTCATCCGTGCATACTGCCACAGTTCATTTCCCCAAGAAGCCGTTAGTCTTTACAATCAAATGATGCGGGAAAGTTTGAGTCTTGATAATTTTACTTTCCCTTTTGTACTGAAAGCTTGTGGTAGATTAGTTAGTTTTCATAAGGGTCGAGAAGTTCATTGTGTGAGTTTGAAAATGGGGTTTGAATTTGATGTTTTTGTGCAAAATTCTTTGATTTATATGTATTTTCAATGTGGGGTTGTTGAGTTTGCACAGAAGGTGTTTGATTTTATTCCTGATTCAGTTCGTGATGTTGTTACTTGGAATAGTATGATTTCTGGGTATTTACAAGGTGGGTGTTGTTATCAAGCAGTGAAGGTGTTTGGAAAATTGTTGCGCGAAAGTGATGTGAGGTTGAATGATGTAAGTATTGTGAGTGCTCTTACAGCTTGTGCAAGAACTGAGTTGCTTGACGTGGGGAAGAGGATTCACGGGTTGATTGTGGTCTATGGAGTTGTAATGGATGTCTTCTTAGGTTCTTCTTTGGTTGATATGTACACGAAATGTGGGTGTTTAGAAGATGCTAAAACTGTTTTTGACCAATTGATAGATAAAAATATAGTTTGTTGGACTTCTATGATTGCAGGTTATTTGAAATGTGATATGTGTAAGGAAGCGATAGAGTTATTCAGGGAGATGCTCATAGCTGGGGTTATGGCCGAACCTGCCACAATTGCTTGTGTTGTTTCTGCATGTGGACATTCAGGTGCACTGGATCTCGGAAGGTGGGTGCATAATTATAGCGAAAGGAGTGGAATAGAAATGAACCTTATAGTGAAGAATTCTTTGATTGATATGTACTCTAAATGTGGACTTGTTGATAAAGCTCTCGAAGTTTTTCATTCGTTAACTAATAAGGATGTTTATTCGTGGAGTATGATGATTTCTGGGCTAGCTATGAATGCAAGGTCCAAAGAGGCTTTGCAGTTATTTTCACTTATGGAAGGATCAAGTGAAGTAAGTCCAAATGAAGTAACGTTTCTTGGAATCTTATCTGCCTGTAGTCATGGTGGATTTGTTGATGAAGGGTTTTACTTTTTTGAGAAAATGACAACGAGATACAAAATTTTCCCAGGGATTGAGCACTACGGTTGCCTGGTTGATCTTTTGGGTCGTGCAAATCTTCTGGTTGAGGCTATGGATTTGATAGGTTCCATGTCCATTCAGCGGGATGCTGTCATTTGGCGATCTCTGCTTTTTGCTTGTAGCAGACACGGTAATGTAGAGTTGGCCGAGGTTGCTGCCAAAAAGATTAATGAATTGGAACCAGAGAAGTGTGGGGCACATGTACTGTTGTCTAATGCCTATGCCTCTGCATCTAGGTGGAAAGATGTGAAGATGGTAAGGAGGAATATGGGTGCTGAGGGAATCCAAAAGCAACCTGGATGCTCTTTTATTGAAATAGATGGTTTTGTTCATGAATTTCTTGTTGCTGATAGAGCGCACTGTCAGATTGACATCATATGTGATACACTTCTGGCAATGAATGTCGTTCTAAAATCAAGAGCACCTGAGCTTGTTTTCCTGGATTTCTTTCATTGATATGAGAACATCCCCTTGTTGTGTGATATCACCCCCTCATTTAAGTCCACCGACTCATTTCTTCAGATAGAAGGCTAAGGTCAAAGGTAATTCGTTATAATATCTGCTCTGCATTTTTTGAGAAGTTGGTATCTTGAAGGCTCTGTGTTCTGTTACGAATTTGGCAAATTCTTCTGGAAGGATGAGATAATAGTAGAACATGTTGTTAAATGTAAGATGTCTGAAAATAAGCAGGGATACTAAAAGAATACTGCTTGAAGGTTCTGTATTGTGTTACTAATTGAACAAATTCTTCTGGGAAGAATGAGAAGAGTAGTATATGTGGCTATTGCGTGCAAGTCGATTGAGGACAGAGATGATTGTTACTAAAAGAATACTGCATGCATCTTATATGGTTTCTTAATAATGAATCCCTGTATATGTTGGTCCCAGGTTGGACTTGCCTTCTGGGAACTGTGGAAAATCCCATGCAAAATCTGACAATGCAGAGTTTCTTACTGGTTGGGACTCGAGGTGCTCTTGTTATGCTGGAAGTATGATGCAGGCCTACCTACAGCTACTTAGCTATGCTCAAGGTGTTCCATGTGTAAAATCCCATATTATGTCGAAGATCAGCAACGGATGGAACTATTAAGTAATGCCATCCAGTAGAAATGCCATCCAGTAGACTGTAGAGTTGATTCAATTACTAGGTACCAAATCAACTTTTCTGGTCCAGAAGACGAGTATGCTTAAGTTACATCTAAGGTTATTTTTCATTTTAGCTCACTAGCTGTGGACTGCAGAAATCTTTTTGCTTTAAAGCTAAAATCTTTACCACAAGCTCTCCACAGAAGAGAGGGGTTATTTTGCAACCATGACACCCAAGAATCCAGTCCAGGACCACCCAAAGAGAATGAAAAAGGTGTCTGCTTTACTTGTTCACTCAAAATGTGGAAACATCGAGCATCCATACAAGGTGGATAGTGTTTACACTTTTATTCAAAGTTCTGCTATTTAAGACGAGGACATGGGATATGGAAGATACTTAAAATTCCCAAATCCTCAGCCACCTCTGTACCCTGCTATATTCCTGATGATCCTGTGATATCCAGGACGGAATTCATTCATATTTTGTTGAACAACCTATTACAGTAATATCAATGGATTTGCTATATCTGAAGTTCTAAACCATTAATATTCTCTTTTCATTTCAAACTTATTATATGCTAGTACGAAGTACTAACTATTAATTAGAAATCATCCATTGCTAGAGTATTCACAAACTCATATTCCATGCAACTTCATCGGATAACATTTTAATCATCAACAGCATAACCAGCGAAGTTTCATTAAGTGGAATCTGGAGAGGATAGAGTATACATACACCTTATCACTACCCCGCGGAGGTAGAAAAATTGTTTTTGAAGGGCAACATTCTAATTATCAATGTAGCCAAAAAAAAAAGGTCGAATTGAAAATCTTACATGAGATATATGGGGAAAATTCTTCCTTCAAAAAAATTCGTAATCCGTTGTAAACAAAATTAATCAATGTCCATTGTATTCCTCTTATGCCTATAAAAGGCATTGTAACTTGTGTGAAAAAACATAACAATATAAGAAAGATAAAAGTTTCCTATTTTGTGGCCCTACTACATTCTTCTCTTCTTGGTTGTTATTAGTTCAATTTTAGTACTTAGTATTTTATACTCTCTATGTTTAAAAAAGAATGACCTAGTTTGACTAGGAATGTAGTTTAAGAAAAGAAAGAAGACTTTTTAATCTTGTGGTTCTAAATTAAAGTTATGTTAAATGTACCAAAATGTCCTTTTATTTTGTGGTCTTAAACATGCCACGTGGAAAATTAAAGTTAAAGTGTTGCCAAAAAAGGAAAGGGGACATTCTTTTTGAAAACAAACTAAAAAGGAAATAGGTACATTCTTTTTGAAACGGAGGGAGTAACATGTTATCAGCACGAGACTTTGTCATCTCAAAGTTTGAAGACTAAATTTGAAGGCTAAAGTATTGTTATTTTTCTTCTTTTTATCATGGCTAATCTTATTAAACTTGAGTTCGTCTATGGGTCTTGGAGACAATTAAAATTGAAAATAAAGCATCAAAACAAGACTATGCTAAAACAATGATATTCTTACATCATCATATTGACGAAATTTTGAAAATTGAACATCTCACAGTCAAGGATCCACTCGTTCTGTGGAATAATATAAAAGAAAGATATGACCACTTGAAGATGATCATTCATCCAAAGGCACGATATGATTGGATGCCAAGACTTTAAGTCTATTAATGAGTACAATTCTGCCATGTTCAAAATTACTTCTCAATTGAAACTATGTGGAGATACAGTTAGTGATGTTGATATGATGAAAAAAATGTTCACATTTCATGCATCGAATGTGCTTTTACAGCAATAATATCGAGAAAATGGTTTCAAGAAGTATTCTGAACTGATTTCTCATCTTCTCGTGGCTGAACAAAATAATGATTTGTTACTGAAAATCACGAGAATCGTTCCACTGGATCTACACCATTTCCTGAAGTGAATGAGGTGTACGCCCACCACGCTAGGCGTGGAAGAGTTCATGGTCGTAATTACGAGCACGAGCGAAATCCTTTTCTCGGTGTTAATCATTCACCAAAGAAAAATCACTATCAAAGGGGAAAAAGAAAAGGAAAAGATGAGAAACGTAAAGCAATCAAATCAAACTGTTTCCAATATGGTGGAAGAGGTCACTATGCACGTGATTGTCGTACTCCTAAGCACTTGGTTGAGCTTTATCAAGCATCACTAAGAAAGAAGGAATAAAAATTATGAAGCTAATTTTATCACTGATCATGTTGACATCATACACTTGGATGTGACAAATTTCTTCACACACCCTAAAAGAAAAATAGATCACTTAATTGGTGATGATTCTGTGGATATGGAAGAACAATCATGATTGATATTTGCTAATAATTATGTTATTAATATTTGATGTTTTGGATTGGTCATAATGTGAAACAAATAGTAGTGCTCATATTTATCCATGCATATTCATTAAGTCTCTTCTTTTTAAGAAACCTATGGAAACGTGAGTTGGAATGTTATAAAGATTTGAAGAAGAACTGAAAAATATTAAAATTATATTTTCTTCTTAACTTTTGTGACCATAAAAGGAAAATATATAAGTTATATTTAATATAAAAGTAAAAGCACTTACCTAAATTGGTAAGTGGAAAACAACTTTTCTTTTGTCACTCAATTGTCCTTTCAAGATATTAAATAATTATATTAATATTTATTTTATACATGCTAAATTAAATCAAGTTTAGGGTTAAAAGTTTGAGTGATAAAAATCTTGTGCATTATTAGTAAATGATCATTATAATGATTCAAATGTCATTTTAACACTTACATTACTTCTTATATTTCAAAAATTACTAAATGGAAGATAATTAATAATTTAATATAAATTTATTTCATTGTTAGCAAATTATCAAATTATGAAGACATTTGCTTGATTGATTCAGGTATAACACATACAATATTCAAAAATGAGAAATATTTTTTTTATTTGAGTATGAGCAATATGAATGTTACTAGTATATATGATAGTACTAATTTGATCAAGGGCTCTGGAAGAGCCATTATAATTTTGCCCAAGGGAACTAGACTCATGATAAATAATGCCATGTTTTCTCCTTAGTCTTGAAGAAATTTATTGAGTTTCAAAGATAATCGTGAAAATGGTTACCATATCAAGACAATTGATGAAATGAATCTTGAATATCTTGGTATAACCAAAAATGTCTCTGGGCAGTTGGATTGTATTGGACAAAAATTAGTGCAATTGAGGCACTTTCTATAGTAAATTGAGGGTTTACTAATTCCAATACCTTCGTACTTTGGCATGATCATCTAGGACATACCGAGTCTATAATGATGAGACTAATTATAGAAAATTCAAACGGACATCCATTAAAGAATTTAAAAATTCTTTTGAATGGTGAATTTTATTGTGATGCATGTTATCAAAGCAAGTTAATTGTGAGACCATCACCAACAAAGGTGAAAATTGAGTCCCATGTGTTCTTGGAACGTATACATGGGAACATTTGTGGACCAATTCACCCACCAAGTGGGACATTTAGATATTTTATGGTCCTGATAGATGCTTTTTCTAAATGGTCTCATGTATGCCTATTGTCATATGAAAATTTGATATTTACAAAATATTGACACAAATAATATAATTACAGGCACGGTTCCCTGATAATCAAATTAAGCTATTCACCTTGATAACGTTGCAGAGATTTCTTCCCAAACATTCAATGATTATTGTCTGTCCATTGGGATAAGCGTTGAACATCATGTAGCTCATGTTCACACCTAAAATGCTATGATTGAGTCATTAATTAAACAACTGCAGTTGATTGCAAGACCATTACTTACAAAAACTAAGTTGCCCACTTCTGTGTGGGGTCATACAATTTTGCATGCTCTAGCACGTATTTGTCTCAAACCGACATATTATCATAAGTTTTCTCCATTTCAAATTGGTTTAGGGCAACAATTCAGTGTATCTTTTCTAAGAATATTTGGATGCGCTGTGTATGTGCCGATAGCACTATCACATGCACTAAGATAGGCCATAAAAGAAGGTTAGGAATATATATTAAGATTGAATCATCCTCTATCATTCGCTACCTTGAGCCATTAACTGGAACATATTCTCACAACCCGATTCACAGAATGTCGATTTGATGAGACACTTTTCCCAAAATTAGGGGGAGAAAATAGTGAAATTAAAGGAGAAATATGAAAAAATCCATCATTGTCTCATCTTGATCCTCTTACTTCCATTTGCGAGCAACAAGAACAAAAGATTATCCATTTGCAGAAAATGACAAGTCAAATGTAACACGTATTTACAGATTTGAAAAGAATTACTAAATCACATATTCCTGTAAAGAATGTCCCAATTTAAATTGATGTCCATATAGGATCATCTACTAGTGTCATAGCTAACGAGTCAAAAGCATGTCTGAAGCGTGATAGACTATTAGGATCAACAGATTAAAAGCCTAGAAAAAGAAAATTAAAATATTAGAATGACACTATGAAAAAACCTCACATAGAAAGTCAAGATGTGAGTAATTCTTGTATCATGAAGGGATCAATGAGCTTCAGACTCAAGAAAACAATTAATTATCCATAAAATCAAATGCTGATTCAACAAATCAAAGTCACTCAGAAATAACGGTGGATTATGTTTTTGCATACAATTTTGCACAAAAATTATGCAAAATTATGACGATTTTAACCTCAATCTGTTGAAGAATGCCGACAAAGAGATGATTGACCAAAATGGAAAGAAACAATTCAATCATAATTGAATTCACTTGTCTAGAGCAAAGTTTTGGGTCTATAATACAAACACCTAATGGTGTTAAACCTGTTGTCTTTAAATGGGGTTTTATGCAGAAAATGAATGAGAAAAATGAAATACAAAGGTACAAAGCACATCTTGTTGCACAAGAATTTTCTTAAAGGCTCGACGTTGATTATGAAGAGACACACTCACCCGTTATGGATGCCATAAGTTTGTGTTATATTATTAGTTTCACGAATCACAATCCATGAGAAACTTGAAATGCATTTGATGAATGTGGTTACAACCTACTTTTAGGGATCACTCGTTAATGATATATACATGAAAATTCCTAAAGGATTCAAAATGCCCAAAGCACATAGTTCAAAGTATAATACCCCGTATCCAAAACGAAGCAGAAATCAGCTATTCAGAAAAATTGCAAATGCAATTGACGATCACCATCTACGGACTTTAGTCTGAACTACCACCCATGCCATGGGTCCGTGGTTCACCATTGTAGCCCTCCCAAAACACAGCTCACAAAAATTGGCTAAGTCTCGACCCATGGACAGACCTACGGTCCGTAAGTCAGACCAAGGTCCATGGATCAAGACTCCTATTACCCAGCCTCTAACATGAACTCGAACAACCTACATGGACCGTCGTTCGATCTACGGTCCGTAAGTCTGACCGTAGGTGAAGGTTAATAATCAGTTAGGGGGAAAATGTTGTTGGGTCAACTTCAAATGGTCATAACTTTTAGCACAAAATGAATCAGGTATCCTATGACCTATGATATGATAGATAATTGAATCCTATTTCCAGTGCCACCGAGTTTGCTAAAATCCGACCTCCGAGTAAAATGTTATTCCTATTTTAATGAAGTATGTCGAGCAAACTCGAATGAAGGACCCAAATGACGGACCGTCAGTCCAGGTCGTCGGTTGCTCTGACAACAATTATTTCTGGGGCTTTTGGTCTTTTCCTGGTTCGTTTAACCCTAAGATACATCGTTTAAACCCTAAATCATGAGAGTTTATCCAGTTTAAGCCTAGAAACAAAACTAAAACTTACCTAAGTCAAAATCATTAAAACATAGGAAATTAGAAGCAAGAAAGGAGAAAAAAAGTGAAGAACCCTAGTTCAAGAATGCAACAAGGTTCCATTAGTTCCAGCCCCGTAATCTAAAGATTTCTCCGTGGAATTTATTACCAGGCATGTGGGGTTTCACTAGTGGGTTCCTTTCACCCATGGGGTCTCTAATTTTCAATCAGATTCTTGATTTTCTTATCATGATTAGACCTAGGGTTTCTAGAATTTCAGCAAATTATGATGAATTAGTTAGTTATATATTCCAAATCAGATTACTATGTTATTACTCAGTTTATTGCATGAATTTCAGAACCCTAGCTATGTATTTCTTTAGTTCCTAAATTACACATGCTAGGTCAGATATTTCAGTTATCCAGTTAAACATGCCTTATTTATTAATGCATCATTATCAGATTAATTGTTGCATTCTTAGTTTGCATGTTCAGTTTTGAGCTATCCAGTATTTATAGAAGTTCAATCTTAATATATTAATCACTTAATCCATTGGGAGTAGCATAATACCGAGTTGGACTAGGGTTCAACTTACCCAAATAGTTCCAGAACTACTAGCAAAGTAGGTTGTAAGTCCCCTCTGTGGGCATTAGTTTAATGATCACGCCAGCATGCCTTTATACCTCTAGCATGGTATATTGGGTCCTCTCGATGAGGCGTATACATTAGACTTCACATTTAGCTCATGTAGTTTAATTATCTATTATTAGTAGCTCCTACAGTTCAGTCGGACTCTATTACATTAACCATATTTACAGTTCAATTAGTATTCAGTTTTAGTTTGTTATAAATTGTTCATTGCATCCAGTTAGCTCATAATTTAGTATATCATATTTAGAATATTATACTTGCATTTGTGCTTGTTCAGTTATGTTTTATTTCAACTTTACTCTATCCTACATGGTCAGTACCTATCAAGTACTGACGCGTACGTGCACTCCATATTCTCATTATGTAGGTTCAGGTTCTCATTATCCAGATCACGCTTAGATCAATTCTCGATCTCCAGTGCAGCACAATCAGTGGTGAGTCCTCATTCTCCGAGGACAATAGTCATGAATTTATTTCAGTATTTTTAGTCATTTAGTTTCAATTTTTTTCCAGACTAAAATAGGGCCTGTCCCTCATTTTTAGTCAGTCAGAAGCTATTTTCAGACATATTTAGTTTCAATTAGTATTGAGTTAATATGTTCTTTGTACTAAAATCATCAGTTTTCAAATATATGAGTTATCGTATATGGGTATTTCCCCATCTTTTCATTTTAATTATGATTTAGCTTTCATATCATTTTATTATCTTTAATATGCTCATGATCATGCCAATAGGGTTAGCTTGGGATCACTTGTGGTCCTAAGTCCCGTGTCTGCGTCTCCGGGGTAGCTCGGGGCGTGACAAATTTGGTAGTAGAGCACTAGGTTTAAGTGTCCTAGGATGTCTGAAAATCCGCACTAAGTAGAGTATTTTTCATGGGTGTGAATTGCACCATATCTAATTATAGGGAGGCTATGAAGTGTTTAGGAAAAAAATCACTTTTTTGTTACTCTTATCGTGCGTAGGGTATTATCTAATTCCATTCTAACTCAATGTTCTACGTTTCAGATCATGCCTCATCGTAGAGCTAACAACAGGAATATGAATGCTAGGAATGCAAACGCATCTCCTCCGATCCCAGATCAGGAAGTCTCTAGTGCTGAGTTCAGGAACGCTATTCAAATGTTAGCTCAGAGTGTGGAAAACCATAAAAATTGGGATCAAGCTCCTGTGAATGATAATAGTGGATTAGTAGCAACAAGGGTCCGTGACTTTGTTAGGATGAATCCGCTTGAGTTTTTAGGATCGCAAACTAATAAGAATCCCTATAATTTCTTAGATAAGATCAAGAAGATCTTTGAGGTGATGCAGGTCACTGAGAATTATCCGGTTAAATTGACATCCTACTAATTGAAAAACGTGGCTCATATCTGGTACACTCAGTGGAAAGAGAATAGGGGTACAGATGTAGCTCCTATTACTTGGGATTGCTTAAGTGAGACCTTTTTGGACAGGTTTTTCCCAATAGAGTTGAGAGAAGCAAAGACTTAGGAATTCATGAAGTTAAGGCAGGGAAACATGACGGTCCAAGAGTATGGGCTGAAGTTTACAAACTCCATAGGTATTCTTCTCACATGTTTGCTAACTCCACGGCTCAGATAAAAAAGTTCTTGTATGAAGTGTCAGATTTGGTGAAAAACAGAGTGCAAAAATGCTATGTTACTGGGAGATATGAGCACCTCTAGGCTTATGACTCATGCTCAGCAGGTTGAGAGTGATAATCTTAGGGAATAGGCTAAGGTAAATAAGAAGGATAGGACAGGGAACTATGACTATTCTCAGCAGAAATTGGATGGTAGAAATTGCTTATAGAGTCGGTAGAAATTTTCAACCCCAGCCCCTTCATAAGCTAGTGTTCTATCCTCAGAGTTAAGAGCATAATTAAATAAAGTCTTTAAGTTCAATTGTGAATTATTTGAGATCCATCATTGATTTGAACTAAGTTTTGAGGAAGTAAATACGAGAATAAGAAGATTCATATACACGAGTTCCATCTAGTTACTTAGACCTTCAAGTCGAATTGTTCATATCCATAATTCCACATGAACCCTATAAGTCGAACAATTTAAAGTTAAGAAGTATCTTTTAGTTCTCGAGTTGAGTAGTTCATGATCATAATTCCGCATGAACCCTCCAAGTTGAAAATCTTGAAATCATCCATAAACATGAGATCATGAACCTTGAATTCATACTTCAATTCATGGAACTTAAGATTCAAGTCTATTAGTTAAGAGTAAGTCAAGATAAAGTTTTTTAAAGTCTTTCACAAATGTTTTTACTTTGTTTCAAAGTTCATTTCTCAAAAGCTATTAGAGAACTAAGTATTCCTTAAGAGTCAAAGTTTCAAGTTAAGTAAAGAGAAAGAGTTCAGTTCATTTTTGAAAAAGATATATGGGAACTAAGTATTCCCTACAGGTTTACAAATGTTTCACATTTGAGTAAAGAGGGGAACTAGAAGTTCCAAAAGAGTTTTGAACTAAAAGGCAAACATTGATTCCAAAAAGGATCTTTATAAAGCTAATGATTTCAGTAAATTATTTCAACCCAAAGAAAGGAAGTTTTATTAAATGTATGAGCTAAAATACATTTTTGGGAGTAGTATTGAGTACCGATATAGAAATGAGAGTTCATATTAACTCAAGTCTCCATGTAAACCATGTAGCCAATATGGGAATTTACGTGTCATACTTTCTAGATAATCACGTAAGGAGAGCTAGTGGATCCACTAAGTTAAGTAAGGTCCTATATCGATAGCAAGGTGTAGGATGGTCCTCTTGCAATGTGAGGTAAGACATTGTATCATCACTTAGGCTCATCGTGATGGTTGTCGGTTAGAGAAACTCTTACAGATGCGATATTAAATGGTTCCTCGAGGGGTTTTGCTTAGTATTAATGGGGGTATGAGACTTCATTTATATATTGCACAAGTAGACGTAGAGAGGGAGCATGATATATTTTTATGATATTATTATTTTGAGTTAACATCATGTTTTTAAATAACTTTTCTTTATATTTCACTTGTTTTAAAATTCTTTTATATTGAAATGAGTGCAGTTAAGTATCATGAGTTTAGTATTTTCAGTTGAGTATCCTGAGTCGACTAACACATATTTGAGTTCAGTGTTTGAGCTCTGATTTCAGTATCTTATTCTTGAGTATTCCTTGAGTTTCAAGTTTGAGAAGAGGTAAGTATGTTTCCATCTTTTTTTTCGAGTATCAAGCTTATGTCATGCATTAAAATTAACCTTACATGGTCGTACATTCCACGTACTGAGCCATTTGGCCTGCAATTTTTGATGATGCAGACACAGGTATTCAAGATCTTCAACAGGAACTTTGTTGATACATTACAGAGTTCTAGTTATCCATGTTGAGTCTCTTTGTTTTTGGAGGATTTCATTTACTTTCAGCTTAGCTAGGAGGTCGTGGGTCTTGTCCCCACTTCCATCTTTATCAGTTAGAGGCTTCATAAATAGTCAGTATAGTTGAGGAGTCTATATTATCATTTATTTTATTAAATTTTTGAAAGACTAAAGTTGCATATTTTATGGCTAGTTGAATATAGAGTTAAAAGTTTCGAAAGATGAGTTTATAAATTTTATTTCACTTTTCAAGATTTGTATGCTTAATGAACTCTTCCGCTTGTAGTCAGCCAGGATGAGGGTTCGCTTGGGAACCAACAATGGTCTTTGAGTGCCGGCCATGTCCAAGGTATAGGCTCTGGTCGTGACAAACTTGGTATCAGAGCAAATGTTTATGTGTCCTAGGGTGTTTGTAAAGTCGTGTCAATAGGATCTTATTTATGGTTGTGAGGACCTCACTTTTATGAATGAGGTACTATAGGTATTTAAGAAAAGTTTCCCTTCTTTCATACACTTAATCGTGCGAAAGAGGTAAGTCATAGAGATGTATTGTAACTCGTGCGTTCTCTTATTCATTTGACTATCCATCGTACTAGAGGTAGTTGAATAGTAAAGTTTAAAGATACTTATGGATGAGTTGTTCTTAGAAAAAGTCTTGAGAAAGTCATGAGACTGCATAGGGGAGTGAGAGAAGCACAAGAATAAGTTAAGTGTTCAGTTTTAGAGGAACGTACCCATATTTTTATGAATTGTGCGTTTGAGCTAAAAGTGAGTTGTACTCTTTTCCTTAAATCTTGATTCAGTTGAGATATTTATGAGAAAGTATGTTTAGATCATGGGTAGTATATTGACCCAAAAAGGAAGCATACGCTAGGAGATCATGAGAAGTAGTAGTGATAGAGCCTAGCGTTAGAGGAAAGTATGCAACGTTTTAGTAATCCTAGAAGGGAGACAGGGGTTTGAAGATCGATATTACTATAGTCATGTACCTAGTTAGTCATTAATGAAAATTTTTCCCTTATGGGTAGACGAAGAAGTGTAGAGTTTTGAAGAGTTTAGGGTAGGATGTAGAGTAAGTGTTGCAAGACAATGTGAGTTTACAGTATACCTTAACTAAAAAAGGAGTTTGTGATGAAGTGTCATTGTATAGGTAATAACCAAGTGTAAGTGGTGAATAAAATAGAAAAAGTATTTGATAAAGTGATAGATCTAATCTAGGCTTATGAATTTTGAAAGGAGAACTTCTTATTTAGATTATGATAGAGCTATTTGAGAGAGAATGCGAAGTGAGTAAGTAGTACTTAAGTTGTGAAGTGGAATGTGATGGTAATTAGAGTATGTAGACTAAGAAGTAAGGATTGACTAATTGTCATATAGTCCTAGTGGGCAAGTTTTCCAAATTTCCATAGTAGTATTGAGGTATGGTATAGTAGGTGAGTAATCGTATTGACATTCGGGTTTAGTAATGAAAATTAAGCTTGAGTTTGTGATGAATGCCACGATCCAAATGAATGTCAACAAAAGGGTGATGATATTAGTCTTGAAGTTTGATATGGTAGATTTGATATATAATAGGTGAGGAATCGAGATGGTTGTTGCAATGAATGTGAGTAGTAGAGAACCTAACCTTTAGATAAGGGTAGTGGTGTGGCTAAGTCACAAGAGTAAGAGAGCATTAAGAGAATGTACACCAGTTAGAGATGTGGAGTAAGTCCATAGCTTTCAAGTGTTAGTTTCAGACCCAAGGGGTAGATGAGAAATCAATTCAAGTGTTGAAAATTTCATAAGGAGTTGATTCATAGGAGTTCATGGAGTTTTTAGATTTCTAATCTTGAATGTGGTGATAAAGAGTAATAGTTTTGGGATGTGATTCCCTATAGAGAGGCATATATTCCGAACTTAAGGATTTAAGTTAAGCTTGAATTTAGTAAGAGAAAATCATTAGATTAAGACCTTAGTAAGAGTATCCCATTACATACCAAATCCAATCGTCATTCGAGGACGAATGATCCCAAGGGGGAGATATTGTAACACCCCAGAAATTTTTTCTAACTAAGAATTTAGTCTTCAATCGTAGTGGGTGATATATCACCAAGGAATTAAAATTTTCTTAAGTATTAAGGTCAGTTCTCTAGATTTAGCACCAAGAGTTCCAAATAGAATTAAATTGGCAATAACAAATATATGAAATTTTGAGAGTTAAGCTAAGTATGAGTTCTGGGTCAAATACAAACAATCATAAATCGCGGTAAAAGTTTAGTTAGGGGTACTAAAAGCTACCGTTGAAACTATATTTGAATTATATTTCCAAAGCCACCGATTTTGCTAAATTTCGAATTCGGATGAGTGAGATATGACCTTTTGAAGTTAGACTGTCCAGTTAAGGAAAGTTAGTCGAGAATAGTGAGGGGTATTTTAGTCCTTTCCTTACCCAATCATGTTTAATTCGTTTTTATTTATATTTTAAGGTTATAATCCTTTTAGGTTCAGTTCTATAATCCAAAAATACGCTTAGGGTTTTAGTTGAGAGTTCAAGAAGAGGCAAGAAGAGAAAAGAGGCAAGGATGAAGGCATTCATCTACGTTCTTGAGTCTAGTTGCAGATTTTCGCCATAGGTATAATCTCTAAGAGGTATGTAAGCTTCCAAGTGTTGGGTTAGTTCATGCACACACCAATCATATAGTTTTTTCAGCAAATTTTCATTCTTAATGTTTAAACATAGAGTTCAAAATGAATTCTTGAAAGGTGTTCTTGAAGTTCATTCTAAATCTTGTTGTGTTAGAGTGTTGATGATATTTTGAGATCAAATTGAGTAATTCTAGTGTTGTTTACAGTATATTAGAGTGTAATTAAGTTAAGTAATCCAATCAAACTGATTGGGGAATAAATCGTTCTAATTTAGGCGATTTAGGGTAAGAAAACGAGCAAAATTGCTCGGCAGAATTTCTTGGTTGGGGCCTGGTGTGGCACCCATAGTCCCAAGGTCATCTACCCAGTCCATAGTCTTGGTTGGGGCCTGGTGTGGATTTCCGTCAAGTTTTGGGTCTCCGTGCCACCCATAGTCCCAAGGTCATCTGCCCAGTCCATTTTGCCTCCGGTAGCTCCATTTGAGTTCGTTTAAAGTGTACCTTCATTCCTTTTAGATTCTAACTAATCTAAGCTATTTCTAATCACCTAAAATCATTCCTAACATGATCATAACCTTGAATTCATAATTCAAATTCAATGTATAACTGAGAGTTAAGTGTAACGACCTGTTTAGTCGTTTTGAGCAGAAGACTTCAATTCTGGAAAAACTGGCAGAAGCGACGGACCCCACGACGGACCGTCGCAGGGTCTCGTTTCAAAACATTTAGAAAATCTGAAATTGGGTACTGAAAATTGACTCTCTGAACTTCGTGACGAAATGGCAGGACGGACCGTCACAGGCGTGACGGACCGTCACAGAGCCTTCAGTGAAAATCCATTCTCTGAACCTTGCAACGACCTGCAGGACGGACCGTCGCAGGCACGACGGGCCATCGCAGGTTGCGTAATCCCAGTCTGGGGCGAATTTCTTTACACGTTTTAAAGGGGCGTTTTGGACTATTCCTGCTATAATTATATATTTCGTGGGTTTATATTAATAACTCAATTTCTTGGGGGAAAAAGAGGTAACCTTAAGTTAATTAGTGGGTTATTATTGCCATCTTTTATTCTTAGTTATATACTAATTAGGGTAAGAGAAAGAGGGTTTGAATAAGAAAATAGAAAGAACAAGAGAGAGAGGGAGAATCGAACGAGGAAGAGAAGAAGAACAAAGCTTTGGGAATTTGCTTGCTTGATTTCTAATCTTCGGTGGAGGTAGGTTATGGTTTCTCTTACGATATTGGTAGTAAACTCTTAATAGCGAATGATATGTATCGATAATATTGTAAACCCTGCTATGTGCTTAATTGTATGCTTGCATGAATGTAATTATATAATTATGATTATCTAAGCATGATGAAGTTATTGAATCCCAAATCTTGATAAAAACCTAATCTCTTTTTAATAATGATGCCTTGGTAAGGGAGAAGGCTTGATGAACTAAAGTAATGAGATTGATGATGCCTTGGTAAGAGAGAAGGCTTGATGAGTTGATAGAATGAGATTAGGGGATCGGGTGTCACGAATTGACACGTAGATTTAGGGGATCGGGTGTCACGAATCGACACGTAGATTTAGGAGATAGGGTGTCACGAACTGACACGTAGATTTAGGGGATCGGGTGTCACAAACCGACACGTAGATTTAGGGGATCGGGTGTCACGAACCGACACGTAGATTTAGGGGATCGGGTGTCACGAACCGACACGTAGATTTAGGGGATCAGAGTGTCACGTACCGACACAAGAGGATAACGAATATGAGGGAGCGGAGTGTCACGTAACGACACAAGAGAAATAAAGATAATGAATCTTGAAAGATGTTAATATACTCAATCGAATGAACATAATTCCCAAATGAGTATGGTATTGAGGCTTGAGTCCTCATGTGTGAACTTGACGGTAATTGTTAATGATATAGTACTTGTTGTTGCTACATGTTGAGTATCAAGTTGATTTTATGATATTACTTGGTATATATTGTTTTCTATTTTGAGTTGGCCGATGATATCTACTCAGTACCCGTGTTTTGTACTGACCCCCTACTTTTATGTTTTCTTCTTTGTTAATTGTGGAGTGCAGCAAACGTGTCGTCGTCTTCAACTCAACAGTAATTCTAGCCAATCTTCGTCACACCGGATCTTTAGGGTGAGCTAACGCTTCTAGCTTGGACTGGATCTTCTCCTTCATGTCTTGATGCCTTGAAGTTCCGGCATGTACTAGCTTTTACTTGTTTTAGCTTTTAAAATACTCTTAGTTTAGTAATTTGATCATAGATGTTCTTGTGATGATGACTTCCAGATTTTGGGGATAATAATAGTTATCGATTTTATTAATGAGTTTAAGTCTTCCGCATTACTTTCTGTTGATATTATATTGAAATGTTAAGGTTTAGATTGGTTGGTTCGCTCACACAGAAGGGTAAGTGTTGGTGCCAGTCGCGGCCCGGTTTTGGGTCGTGACAAACTTGGTATCAGAGCCTTAGGTTCGTTGGTCTCATCACACAAGAACGAGTCTAGTAGAGTCTTAAGGAACGGTAGGGGGACGCCTTTACTTTTCTTTGAGAGGCTATAAGACTTTAGGAAAATTCCATTCTTCTTTCTTTCTTTCGTGCTATTACTTTGGTCCAATTGGTATCTAGGTGATACAAATTGGTATCTGACCATCTTCACTCTATTTCGCAGATGGTTAGAACTAGAGCAACGACTATGCCAACATCAACACCAACACCAGCGGGGGAGGGTGCGTCTGAGCCAGCCACTGGGGCTGTAGCTCGAGGAAGAGCAGCGGCAAGAGGCCGTGGTAGAGGTCGTGGGAGGACGTCCTCTAGGGGAAGAGGACGAGCACCTAGCCCATCTGATACTAGGGCGGTGACTCCTCCACCGACTGAAGAAGTAAGAAGAGAAGGGGAGGATGGGGAAAATGAACAAGTGCAGAATGAGGGATTGCCACCCCAACCTACCCCAGAGATGATCAATCAGGTTCTCGCTTATCTTAGTGGGTTGTCTGATCAAGGTCAGGCACCTCCAGTGTTTTCTGCACCAACACCTCCGGTTTCAGAGGTACAACATGCAGCCACTATGGCTCCTCGTATGGATGCTTCATTGGACATAGGCACGTTTCCACGTCTGACTACTGGGCCTATAATGACAAATGATCATCATGAACTTTTCAGTAAGTTCTTGAAATTGAAACCTCCAGTCTTCAAGGGTGCTGAATTTGAGGATGCTTACGATTTTCTGGTTGACTGTCATGAGCTACTACACAAGATGGGAATAGTAGAACAGTTTGGTGTTGAGTTCGTGAGTTATCAGTTTCAAGGGAACGCCAAAATGTGGTGGCGGTCACATGTTGAGTGTCAACCAACGGAGGCACCACCTATGACTTGGGCCTCATTCTCTAGCTTATTTATGGAGAAGTATATCCCCCGGACTTTGAGGGATAAGAAAAGGGATGAGTTCTTGAGCCTAGAGCAAGGTAGGATGTCAATCAATGCATATGAGGCTAAGTTCCGTGCACTATCCAGATATGCCACTCAACTTTGTTTCAGTCCACAAGAGCGGATTCGTCGTTTTGTGAAGGGGTTGAGGTCAGAGATGCGGATTTCAGCCTTATAGGTAGCGGCTACGGCAAAATCCTTCCAAGAAGTGGTAGATTTCGTGGTAGAGGTGGAAGGAGTGAAGCCAGATGAATTCACCATGGCATAGACATCAAAGAGGTTTCGAAAGGGAGGTGAGTTTAATGGTTCTTACTCTAGAGGACAGGGTTCCGGAGGTTACTCGGTTCGACCCATTCAGTCTTCACTACAGACTGTAGTTGGGGGTCCACCTCAAACCGGTCAACACTTCTCTAAGAGACCTATGCTTGACTCTAGAGAGTGTTATGGATGTGGGGAGACTGGACATATTAGGAGGAATTGTCCCAAACAGAGTTATAGACCCCCAATAGCTAGAGGTAGAGGTGGTCATGGTAGAGGCCGTTATTCTGGAGGACGTGGTGGTCGAGGTAATGGTGGTCACCAAAATGGACGAGGTGATGGGCGAACTGGAGCCACTACATCACAACATGGTAGGGGCAATGGACAGACAAATGATAGGGCCCATTGTTACGCTTTCCCTGGGCGGTCTGAAGCGGAGGCATCTGATGCTGTCATCACAGGTAATCTTCTGGTTTGTGATTGCATGGCTTCTGTATTGTTTGATCCTGGATCCACATTTTCTTATGTATCTTCCTCATTTGCTAATGGTCTAAATTTACATTGTGAATTACTTGATATGCCTATTCGTGTTTCTACTCCGGTGGGTGAGTCTGTGGTAGTTGAAAAGGTATATAGGTCTTGTTTGGTGAACTTTGCGGGGAGCAACACTTATGTAGATTTGGTTATCTTAGAAATGGATGATTTTGATGTAATTCTGGGTATGACTTGGCTTTCTCCGCAATTTGCGATCTTGGATTGTAATGCTAAAACGGTGACGTTAGCCAAGCCTGGGACAGATCCGTTAGTGTGGGAGGGTGACTACACTTCCAATCCGGTGCGTATCATCTCCTTCCTTCGTGCTAAGAAAATGATTAGTAATGGGTGTTTAGCTTTATTGGCACATCTCAAGGATGACACTACCCAAGTACCTTCGATTGAGTCGGTTTCAGTGGACCGTGAGTTTCTGGATGTGTTCCCTGCAGATCTTCCTGGTATGCCACCGGATAGGGATATTGACTTCTGTATTGATCTTGAACCGGGTACTCGCCCCATTTCTATACCCCCTTATAGAATGGCTCCCGCGGAGTTAAGATAGTTAAAGGCACAACTTCAAGAGTTATTGAACAAAGGCTTCATTAGACCAAGTGCATCCCCTTGGGGTGCTCCGGTTTTGTTTGTGAAGAAGAAGGATGGGAGTTTTCGGATGTGCATAGACTACCGGCGGTTGTACAAGGTAACCATAAAGAACAAGTATCCTCTTCCTCGCATTGATGACTTGTTCGATCAGTTACAAGGTGCTTGTGTCTTCTCTAAGATTGACTTGAGATCTGGTTATCATCAATTGAAAATACGGGCAACGGATGTGCCAAAGACTGCTTTTAGAACCAGGTATGAGCATTACGAATTTGTAGTGATGTCTTTTGGTCTTACGAATGCCCCTGCTGCTTTCATGAGCATGATGAACGGGATTTTTAAGCCATATTTGGATCTCTTTGTGATCGTATTTATTGATGACATACTGATATACTCTAAAAGTAGGGAGGAACATGAGGAGTATTTGAGAATGGTATTGGAAATGTTGAGGGAGAAAAAGCTTTATGCCAAGTTCTCTAAGTGTGAGTTTTGGCTAGATGCAGTGTCCTTCTTGGGGCACGTGGTTTCCAAGGATGGAGTGATGGTGGATCCTTCTAAGATTGAGACAGTGAAGAATTGGGAAAACCTACTAATGTGTCAGAAGTAAGGAGCTTTGTTGGGTTAGCTAGCTACTACCGCCGATTTGTCAAGGGATTCTCTTCTATTGCTTCCCAACTGACGAACTTGACTAAGCAAAATGTTCCATTTGTATGGTCGGATGAGTGTGAGGAAAGCTTTCAGAAGCTCAAGACTCTGTTGACTACTGCACCAATTCTCACCTTGCCAGTGGAAGGTAAGAATTTCATTGTCTATTGTGATGCATCCTATTCGGGTTTGGGTGCAGTGCTAATGCAAGAGAAGAATGTGATTGCTTATGCTTTAAGACAATTAAAAGTGCATGAACGTAACTATCCAACTCATGATTTGGAATTGGCCGCGGTAGTGTTTGCATTAAAGCAATGGAGACACTATTTATATGGGGTTAAGTGTGAGGTCTATACGGATCATCGTAGCCTATAGTATGTCTTTACTCAGAAAGATTTGAACTTGAGACAGAGGAGATGGATGGAACTACTGAAGGACTACGACATCACTATTTTGTATCATCCGGGGAAGGCGAATGTTGTAGCGGATGCTTTAAGTAGAAAGGCGGGAAGCATGGGAATTCTAGCTCACTTGCAAGCTTCTAGACGCCCATTGGCTAGAGAAGTTCAGATTCTGGCTAACGACCTTATGAGATTAGAAGTAAATGAGAAGGGAGGATTTTTAGCTTGTGTGGAGGCAAGATCTTCCTTCCTTGACAAGATTAAGGGAAAGCAGTTTAATAATGAAAAATTGATCCGGATCCGAGATAAAGTGTGGCGAGGAGAGGCTAAAGAAGCGACGATCGATGAGGAAGGTGTTTTGAGGATTAAGGGAAGGGTGTGTGTACCCCGTGTCGATGATTTGATCGACACCATTCTTACAGAGGCTCATAGTTCCGGATATTCTATACATCCTGGTGCAACCAAGATGTACTGTGACCTAAAGCAACACTTTTGGTGGAGTAGAATGAAGCGTGATATTGTGGATTTTATTGCCAAATGTCCAAACGGTCAACAAGTAAAGTATGAACACCAAAGGCCCGAAGGAATACTTCAGAGGATGCCCATTCCTGAATGGAAGTGGGAAAGGATTGTAATGGACTTCGTGGTTGGTCTTCCAAAGACGATGGGTAAGTACGACTCTATTTGGGTGATTGTTGATAGGTTAACAAAGTCTGCTCATTTTATTCCGGTTAAGGTGACTTACAATGCCGAGAAGTTAGCCAAGATCTATATCTCAGAAATCGTTCGGTTGCATGGGGTTCCACTATCCATCATATCAGATAGAGGTACGCAGTTTACTTCTAAATTTTGGAAAACATTGCATGAAGAATTGGGTACTAGGTTGGACCTTAGTACTGCGTTCCATCCTCAGACCGATGGTCAGTCTGAGAGAACGATCCAAGTGTTGGAGGATATGCTTCGCGCATGTGTGATAGAGTTTGGTGGCCATTGGGATAGCTTCTTACCCTTAGCGGAGTTTTCATACAATAATAGCTATCACTCAAGCATTGATATGGCTCCATTTGAGGCACTATATGGGAGAAGATGTAGGTCTCCCATTGGGTGGTTTGATGCATTTGAAATTAGACCTTGGGGTACTGACCTTCTGAGGGAATCGTTAGATAAAGTAAAATCTATTCAAGAAAAGCTTCTAGCGGCGCAAAGTAGACAGAAAGAGTATGCAGATCGAAAGGTTAGAGACTTGGAGTTTATGGAGGGTGAACAAGTCTTGTTGAAGGTTTCGCCAATGAAAGGGGTGATGCGGTTTGGTAAAAGAGGCAAGCTAAGCCCAAGGTACATTGGTCCCTTTGAAGTACTTAAGCGAGTAGGGGAGGTGTCTTATGAGTTAGCCTTGCCTCCAGGGCTGTCCGGAGTACATTCGGTATTCCATGTGTTGATGTTGAAAAGATACCATGGGGATGGAAACTACATTATCCGTTGGGATTCAGTTCTGCTTGACGAGAATTTGTCTTATGAGGAGGAACCTATTGCCATTCTAGATAGGGAAATTCGCAAGTTGAGATCAAGGGAGATTACATCCATCAAGGTGCAATGGAAGAATCGGCCGGTTGAAGAAGCAACTTGGGAGAAAGAGGTCGATATGCGAGAAATATACCCACACCTGTTTACAGATTCAGGTACTCCTTTTCGCCCTTGTTTTCCTTCTTGTGATCGTTCGGGGACGAACGATGGGTAAATTGGTATCTATTGTAACGACCTGTTTAGTCGTTTTGAGCAGCAGACTTCAATTCTGGAAAAACTGGCAGAAGCGACGGACCCCACGACGGACCGTCATGGGCACGACGGACCGTTGCAGGGTCTCGTTTCAAAACACTTAGAAAATCTGAAATTGGGTACTGAAAATCGACTCTCTGAACTTCATGACGGAATGGCAGGACGGACCTTCACAGGCGTGACGGACCGTCACAGAGCCTTCAGTGAACCTTGCGACGACCTGCAGGATGGACCGTCGCAGGCACGACGGGCCGTCGCAGGCACGACGGGCCGTCGCAGGCACGATGGGCCATCGCAGTCACGACGGGCCGTCGCAGGTTGCGTAATCCCAGTCTGGGTCGGATTTCTTTACACGTTTTAAAGGGGCGCTTTGGACTATTCCTGCTATAATTATATATTTCGTGGGTTTATATTAATAACTCAATTTCTTGGGGGATAAAAGAGGTAACCTTAAGTTAATTAGTGGGTTATTATTGCCATATTTTATTCTTAGTTATATACTAATTAGGGTAAAAGAAAGAGGGTTTGAATAAGAAAATAGAAAGAACAAGAGAGAGAGAGAGGGAGAATCGAACGAGGAAGAGAAGAAGAACAAAGCTTTGGGAATTTGCTTGCTTGATTTCTAATCTTCGGTGGAGGTAGGTTATGGTTTCTCTTACGATATTCGTAGTAAACTCTTAATAGCGAATTATATGTATTGATAATATTGTAAACCCTACTATGTGCTTAATTGTATGCTTGCATGAATGTAATTATATAATTATGATTATCTAAGCATGATGAAGTTATTGAATCCCAAATCTTGATACAAACCTAATCTCTTTTTAATAATGATGCCTTGGTAAGGTAGAAGGCTTGATGAACTAAAGTAATGAGATTGATGATGCCTTGGTAAGGGAGAAGGCTTGATAAGTTGATAGAATGAGATTAGGGGATCGGGTGTCACGAACCGACACGTAGATTTAGGGGATCAGGTGTCATGAACCGACACGTAGATTTAGGGGATCGGGTGTCACGAACCGACACGTAGATTTAGGGGATCGGGTGTCACGAACCGACACGTAGATTTAGGGGATCAGGTGTCACGAACCGACACGTAGATTTAGGGGATCAGAGTGTCACGTACCGACACAAGAGGATTAACGAATATGAGGGAGCGGAGTGTCACGTACCGACACAAGAGAAATAAAGATAATGAATCTTGAAAGATGTTAATATACTCAATCGAATGAACATAATTCCCAAATGAGTATGGTATTGAGGCTTGAGTCCTCATGTGTGAACTTGACGGTAATTGTTAATGATATAGTATTTGCTGTTGCTACATGTTGAGTATCATAGTTGATTTCATGATATTACTTGGTATATATTATTTTCTATTTTGAGTTGGCCGATGATATCTACTCAGTACCCGTGTTTTGTACTGACCCCCTACTTTTATTTTTTCTTCTTTGTTAATTGTGGAGTGCAGCAAACGTGCCGTCGTCTTTAACTCAACAGTAATTCTAGCCAGTCTTCGTCACACCGGATCTTCAGGGTGAGCTAACGCTTCTAGCTTGGACTGGATCTTCTCCTTCATGTCTTGATGCCTTGAAGTTCCGGCATGGACTAGGTTTTACTTGTTTTAGGTTTTAGAATACTCTTAGTTTAGTAATTTGATCATAGATGTTCTTGTGATGATGACTTCCAGATTTTGGGGATAATAATAGTTATTGATTTTATTAATGAGTTTATGTCTTCCGCATTACTTTCTGTTGATATTATATTGAAATGTTAAGGTTTAGATTGGTTGGTTCGCTCACACAGGAGGGTAAGTGTGGGTGCCAGTCACGGCCCAGTTTTGGGTCGTGACATTAAGTTTTGAGAATTCTTTCAAATGTTCTAAGAAAGTCCTTTTGAGGAGTCTTCCACAACTTCTAGTAACTTGTTTTAAGACTCAAGCAAGTGAGTGTAAAAGTGAATATTATGTATTCATGTGTCTAAGATATCACCTAGATCCTTCATATCATAACTATAACTCTTGTATTTATAATTCACATTCAAGAGAGAGTTAAGAGCAGAATTCAATAAAGTCTTTAAGTTCAATTGTGAATTATTTGAGATCCATCATTGATTTGAACTATGTTTTGAGGAAGTAAATACGAGAATAAGAAGATTCATATACACGAGTTCCATCTAGTTACTTAGACCTTCAAGTCGAATTGTTCATGTCCATAATTCCACATGAACCCTATAAGTCGAACAATCTTGAGTTAAGAAGTACCTTTCAGTTCTTGAGTTGAGTAGTTCATGCTTATAATTCCGCATGAACCCTCCAAGTTGAAAATAATGAAATTATCCATATATATTAGATCAGAACATTGAATTCATACTTCAATTCAAGGAAGTTAAGAGTCAAGTCTATTACTTAAGAGTAAGTCAAGATAAAGTTTTCTAAAGTCTTTGAAAAATGTTTTAACTTTGTTTTAAAGACTTAAAGTTCAAGTCAGGAAAAGTAAAGAGTTGAGATCATTTCTCAAAAGCTATAACGGAACTAAGTATTCCCAAAGATTTATTGTTTCAAGTTAAGTAAAGAGAAATAGTTGAGTTCATTTCTCAAAAAGATATTAGAGAACTAAGTATTCCCTAGAGGTTTACAAATGTTTCACATTTGAGTAAAGAGTGGAACTAGAAGTTCCAAAAGAGTTTTGAACTAATAGGGGAATATTGATTCCAAAAAGGAGCTTATTAAAGCTAATGGGTTCAGTTAATTATCTCAACCCAAAGGATGGAAGTTTTATTAAAGTATGAGCTAAAGTACATTTTGAGGAGTAGTATTGAGCACCGAAGTGGAGATGAAAGTTCATATTAACTCAAGTCTGCATGTAAACCATGTAGTCAACATGGAAATTGACGTGTCATACTTTTTAGATGATCATGTAAGGAGAGATAGTGTATCCACTAAGTTGAGTATGGTCCTATACCGATGACAAGGTGTAGGATGGTCCTCTTGCAACGTGACATAAGACGTTGTATCATCACTTAGGCTCATAGTGATAGTTTTCGGTTAGAGAAACTCCCATAGAGGCGATATTACATGGTTCTTCGAGTGGTTCTACTTAGTATGAATGGGGTTATGAGACTTCATTCATGCATTGCACAAGTTGACGTAGAGAGGGAGCATGATATATATTTTATGATATAATTATCTTGAGTTAACATCATGTTTTTAAACAAATTTTCTTTATATTGCACTTGTTTTAAACTACTTTTATATTAAAATGAGTTCAGTTAAGTATCATGAGTTGAGTATTTTGAGTTGAGTATCCTTAATCGAGTATCACATCTTTGAGTTCAATATTTAATCTCTCAGTTGAGTATCTTATACTTGAGTATTCCTTGAGTTTCAAGTTTGAGAAGAGGTAAGTATGTTTCCATGTTTTTATTCGACTATCAAGCTTATATTATTCTTTAGAATTCCCTTTACATGCTCGTACATTCCACGTACTAAGCCATTTGGCCTGCATCTTTTGATGATGCAGACATAGGTATTCAAGGTCTTCAATAGGAGCTTCGTTGATACATTCCAGAGTTTGAGTTAGCCATGGTGAACCTTCTTATTTCCTGAGGATTTTGTTTACTTTCCAGCTTATCTAGGAGGTTGTGGGTCTTGTCCCGACTTCCATCTTTATCAGTTAGAGGCTTCATAGATAGTCAAAATAGTTTAGGAGTTTGTATTATCATTTATTTTGTTAAATGTTTGAAAGACTAAAGTTGCCTATTTTATGGCTAGTTGAATATATTACTTTATTCAAAGTTTTTTTTTATTTGATTTAAAAGTTTCAAAAGTTGAGTTAATAAATTTTATTTTACTTTTCAAGCTTTGTATGCTTTAGTAAGTCTTCCGATTATAGTCAGCCAGGATGAAGGTTTGCTTGGGCACCAACAATGGTCTTTGAGTGTCGGCCACGTACAGGGTGTAGGCTCGGGTCATGACATAAGATTAACTATATTTTCTTGTTTATTTTCTTGGATGCTTCTCAACATTGGCCTTTAAATCAGTTGGATATAAATAATGCATTCCTTCGTGGTGATCTTCATGAAAGAGGTATATATGGAGCAATTAACTGGGTTTGTTTCTCAGGGGGAATATGAGAAAGTTTTTCATCTTAAAAAGTCTCTATATGGTCTGACACATAGAGTCCTCATGCTTGGTTTGGAAAATTTCAGCGATGTATTTCAAGAGTTTGGCTTGAAAAAAAGCAAGTATGATCAGTTGGTCTTTTATAGACAATCAACTGTAGGTATATGATAATGATGGATATGATGATAATATATTGATAATACAATTTGGCATTATATGATGATGATTATCCTTATGAACATGTATTTGGATTATGTTAGTAAAGTTAGACATTAATTATGGTTTCTTGTTGGGGATAGTTGATTGAAAAAGGTTATGGGGCCTTACTTGGTCATTGCACTTATTGACTTTATGAGGATTCATGAGTAGTGTCTTGCTTATTATGATATGGTTAACTCTTATTCATGCTTGTGATGTCATTCCTTGATGGTTTTAGTTGTAGTAGATTATGGGTTCAAATATGATGATATGCTTATTACTTGTTTGAGTTAGTTAGCATGTTTTGTTACTTGGTATGTCTTACTTGATTATGCATAAGACTTTTAAAGGGTGGAATATCATGGTTTAAACTAATGTCCCTTTTTGGCATATGTTGATCTTATATGTGCATATGGTCTCATACTTAGTACAAGTGGCGTGCTAACCCCATTTTCTTCATATTTCCCAAAAATTTTAGGTTCTAGTCGTTGAAGTATCCCCATTTTCTTCATATTTCCCAAAAATTTTAGGTTCCAGTCGTTGAAGTCTCATTCGAGACGACTTGAAGAAGACTTGGATATTCTCTATCATCCAAGTGGGTGAGTTCTCTCTTTCCGAGGGCGATGCCGATATCTTGCTTATGAAGTTTCTTTGTTTTTCTAAGACTATTATGTTCATTATATTTTCATTTGAGTATGATTTGTATAAGCCTATATGTGGCTTCTTTACATTGATGTAGGGCTATGCCCAAATTTATATGATCGTTTAGATGGTATGATATGAGACAATCCTTAAGACTACGTTCTATCTTACTTATATATGTATGTGCAATAAAAGTAGAAGGCTATATAACCTTCCTATACGAAGGGTATATGTATACTCGATATATATATATTATGTATATGTAGAGGTCTATGTAAACCTCCAAGTAGAAGTAATAAAAGTTTTAAATTTTCCACTAAATTTGACTTATGAATGTGATGATGTAAACTAAGAGGCTAGTCTTAGTCCTTAAAGAGGGCGACAACGCTGGTTACATCTAGGGGGTAAACCCAGATGTGACATTTGCGCTCTTAGCCCAAGCCTTAACTTGACCATATCTACTCACCCCCTCAACTTTCTTAACATAGTCTATCACCTCATTAAAACTCCTCCCTTCAAAAATCATATGGATAGGTAATATGTATAACTCATAATTTAAACTTTTATCAAATAACCGGATCCTGTCCTCTTAAGTAGTAACCAATTGCGTAGCATATCTAGATAAAGCATAGATTTTTTTTCTCATAAGCAGCCACATACATACCACCTTGCTCTGGAACCGTGAATTCATCTTCTTGCGATCTCTCAAAGCTACAGGCAGATACTTTTCTAGAAACAGAGCATGGATTTTGGTCTAAGTATACGGAGGTAAAGTAGAAGACCTTCACTCCATATAAGCTGTCCACCACTACTTGGCCTCACCTTTACGTTAGAAAGACAAACTTAACCCTTTGTTGGTCAACAATACCCAATTTATATAGCATTTCCTAACAGTCTAAGATAAATTCATAAGCATATTCAGCTAACAACCAAGAAATACCATAGTTTTAAGATTTAGAAAAGTTAGTTAACATATCATACCCGTTTCCAATGATAACGGAACCCAACAAAGGACGGCGGAAGAAAATATCAGTGCCTATATTTCCACCAACGTTAGGCATAGTGTTAGGAACAAGGAAATTAACGAGGGCTTGAGTTTATTGGCCATATGGAAGGACTCTATGGACAGACAACCCCTTCAATAACACCATCATATGCTGCACTAACATCGGATTGATGGGAGGAACAATCGTAGTCTCCGTTGGCACTTCTTCTTTCAGTCCATTTCCCTCAACATCTTAAACCTCAATATCCTATTTTATCTCTTCATTATGCATAAGAGGGTTCACATTCACAAGAACATTACCAATTGGTACCTGATTCAGAGGAGGTGATGCTCTCCCACGGCCTGTACCCCTAGATCTTACTCTATCCTTGCCTCAACCACGACCTCTCACTGCAAGTTCCTCAGCTAGAGCAATGACGGGAGTTGCGGGACGAACACCATGGAATCTTGAATTAACCATATAGGCAGATAAGAGTGAAGGATGTTAGATACAAATTTGAATTTCCAAATACCAATTGGAATCAATTCATAGCACGAAAGGAGACAAGAGAAGAATAGAGATTTCCTTAAGTCTTATAGCCTAGAAAAGTAAAGGCATCCCAGTATCATTCCGCGAGAATCTGTTAGACTCATTTCAGTACATTGAGATCAATGAACCTAGACTTTAATATCAACTTTGTCACAAACCAGACTATCGTGATTGGCACCCACACTAACCCTCTGGTGGGTGAACCACTACTATGACCAATCTAAGCAACTAAACTAAAACTAAGGCAATTAAGTTACGGAAGCAGGTTAATTAACTAAAATTTTTTGAAATTTATATAACTAGAATTTGAAAGTCAATGTACCAAAACATCTAACAAGATCCATAAATCTAAACAAGAAGGAATACATCCCCAAACAAATCTATGAATTGAGTCTTCTTGAGATGAGTGGTATCGTTAAGTTCTTGAGTTCAAATTAATAATTTTTCTATATTGTTATCATTGATTTGATTCGTTCATGTATATATTTCAACTTGAACTGTCTTTTGAGTTATAAATTTCGAGATTTTTTTAAACCTAATATTTGTGTTTTAAACTATGTTTTTGAGAAAATAAAGAGAAGTTTGAGAAAGAGCTTTAACAAAGATTTGAGAAAGAGTAAAAGAAAACTAAGTATTTCCCAAATGTTTCATTTTCACATGAATAAATAGTGTATTATTTTCAGAAAAGTAAACGAGCTTTCAAAAAGATTGAGTATATATCAACTACCTCTTTTAAGATGATAGTTTGAGCAATTATCTCAAATTAGAGAAAGAGTATATTTTATACATTTGAGCATGAGTATATATATTATTGAGAGAAATATTGACAACTAATATGAGAATCAGTTTTTTTAACTCAACATACTTAAAAACCATGTTTTGCCAATATGGGTAAAGGATTATATTTTTTTACATGAATCTATATTGTTTAGTGGATCCACTTAGTTGAGAAGTTCTTTACCCAGCACAATATAGAACAAAGCAGCGTGGTCGCGATAATGTATCATCACGTAGCTCATAGAGAGTGTAGTCGTTAATATGATCTGCCAAATAGATTTAACAGTGTTTTTTTTTCACTTTTTTCACTGAATATGTTGAGTTTAGAGATGAGTAAGTAATTTTTGTAAGGTTTTAATGATTTCACTTCTTTCTTTTTTATATTTAGTTGACTACATATCTATATCTTTTGAAATCCTTTCAATCAATTATTTTTATATATCTATATTACATACTTGTACATTCAATGTACTGATGTCATTCGACCTGCTTCTTTTAATGATGCATATGTAGGTTCTTAGGATCCTCAACAAGAGCCGGTTGAGATCACTTCATCCGATGGTCAGTGTTTGAGAGAGACCTCCTTACATCTAGACAAGTCCAATTTTTACATGTTGTGGGTAATAGATTTAAAGGTGTGTTGGGTCTCGTCCTGACACTCATCTTTATATAGTAGAGGCTTCATAGATAGGCATTTTTGGACCGTCTTTTAGTTTCAGATGTCTTATTTAAAACGTATATTTTTAACTCAATATATTCAAAAAGTTTTGAGATTTAATAAAATGTTGATTAAGATTTTCTTTCAAATTTCTGTTTTTGTATGCTTGATTTAGTGTTTCTCTTGTAGTAAGTTAGGATGAGGGTTAACTTAGGGACCAATAATGTTTCTTGAGTACGAGCCACATCCACAGTGTAGGCTCGGAACATGAAAAACTTGGTATCAGAGTACAAAGTTCAAGTGTACTAGGGTGTCTCTAAAGCCGTGTCACTGGATATTATTTATGATTGTGAGGGCCCCACTTCTATAAATGAGGGACTACAAACATTTACTTCTTTCTTACTCTAAATTGTGTAATAAAACTATATCTTAAGAAACTTATTTGAACTCGTGCATTTTTTAAAATCCATTCGACTACACCTCTAACTCAAGGTAGTTTAAAAGAAAAGCTCAGACACTTTTCAATAAATGAATCATGGAAAAAGTCTTCAGAAAGTCATGAGACTATAGAGAAGCTTCTAAGATGTCAATGATGAGCTTAAGTGTTAAGATTTTAAAGAATGCACCTTTATTCATATAAATTGTGCATTCGAGCCAAGTTTAAATGTACTCCCAGACTCCCTTCTTTAAACCTTATTCATGTGAAACCGTTATGAGAGAAGTGTTTTATAGTGCTTAGGTAGTATTTCACCTAAAAGATAGTAGGATTTACAATATTATAAGCCAGCAGTAGTAGAAGTGTCTATAGTTAGAAATACGCATTTAGAGGCATAGTAACCTAATAAATTGGTATAGTTATTAAGTATAGTGTATAGTTGTAGTCTTATAACCTAATACACACACACACACACACACACACACACACACAAACACATCTTAGGGAGAACTAAAGTAGGGGCCTCCAGACTTTAAGAAAAGTTGTAAAAAGCTATAATTTTTTTCTTACTTTTCTTGTTGCATAATTCAGATAGATAGAAGTTATAATGCCTTTGTTTGAGCACCACAATATTCCTCTTTTTGGGGTTAATGTTCTCAACCGTGTATCGATCATTTTATATTCTTTTCATAAAAGACCAGAAATCCTACCTTTTTGTGTTGCAATTAAGTGTTGACAGAATAGAGTGAAAGGCACCAAATCGTTAGAGAGGACTGGAGAAAGAACCAGACATTGAGATTCATACAAGGAGGTTATATCACTATAAAAGATGTACTGCTAATGAACCACAAGCCCTAGATTTTAAGCCGAAGAAAGAAGCAATTATACCCGTGTAAAAGAAATATATTGCTCTTCAATATAGTTACTAGAGGCACAACAAGGGCATTTCCTATCTAGGAAGACCGAATTCGAAAAAGTACCTCTCCTTCTAGCCTTGCAAAAGAGGGTGTGCGAGAGAACAAAACTAAGCATCACGGCTGCAAGACGGAAGAAGGTTCCCACGTGCAGGAAAAAACTTTCACATGCTTAAAAAAATGCAAGTAGAATTTTATCTTGGAGCAGTGTAACCAGTCAGATCAGAGAACTACTTGTAATTGTACATAAAAGTGAAAAAGATATGATTGTGATCAAGGATTTGGAAATTGTTGAATATCATGAGCCTTTACATACTGCAAATGCACCAGAAGGGAATAAACTTCACCTGGTGTTGTGCCTTTACATATTGCAAATGCACCATAAAGGAATCAACTTCACCTGGTGTTGTTTGAAGTAGCAATTGTCTCAAAATTAGTTCAAGGCATTCATGAAAAATCAGCTCCCATGGAAAGGCTACTTGAACCGATTACACACAATTGCTTGAATAAGGATCCTGTAAATATTGTAAAAGAAGACACAATTTCAAATAAGAGAAAAGATGTGGAGGATAAAGAAGAAGAAGAAAATTACTCCAATATGTAGAAGATAAAGTAAGGAGGATGGATTATCACCACATATTTCATCAAATATAAGGAAAGACAAGGGAAAAAAGATATTAATATATTTATGCCTACAAGAGTTCAAAGTAGGGGGGGATAAAATCAATGTGCAAATGAGTTATAAAGCTTTATTATGAAATATTAGGTCTGTAAGAACACAATATGCCTTTCATCTGGAATAAATGTTTCATAGACATCACAAATTTGTGATGATTTCTTTGATAAAACCATTTCAAAGTACTAGAAAGATTCAAAGATACAACAGAATAATTGAGATATATGCTAATTATAATACTAATGGAAAGATCTGGTGTTTGTTAATCATCATATTCAATTAGGTGCAGCAGAAAATTCTTATCAGCAAGTGACTTTACAACTCACACGTAAATCAAATATTTGTTACCTTGGTTTATGCCAAATGCTCTAATATCGAGAAACAAAGTCTATGGAGAGATTTGTCCTCAATCACTCAACAATTCAACATTCCTTCGATGATGGGAGGTGACTTAAATGTGATGCTTGGATTGAAAAATGAACTTGGTGGATAGTCTATTTATCCACAAGAATATGAGCATCTTGCATTATATCCTAACTCATGTGATTGACCTGATATTTACAGAAAGTCCTTTTATTTTGTGGAATGACAGAGTTGATGAGACATGTATTTTCATGATATTAGATAGGGTTATTGCTAATGATTCATTGTTGGGGATTTATGGAAACACTGAAGTACAACACCATGCTAGGACAAGGTATGATCATGGCTCTTACTCGTTACTTGTGGGGTGGGAAATATTCCTATTGCAAACCTTTCAATTTCTTGAATTTTTGGACTAAAATAGAAGACTTCAAAAATATTTTTCAACAAAATTAGGTTTCTAAAAATTAAGATAATATTTTCATTCAGCTAAAGCAGAAACAAGAAAGGATCAAGAAGGCTTTGACCTTATGGAGTAGAGAAAAGATTGGAGATATTTTTAAGCAATTGTCTATTACAGAAAGATTTTGACCATATCAGTATTGCAAGTGCACATGCAGGGTTAAAACTTTATATTCATTATGAAAAAGAGTTTTGGAGAAAAAAGTATAGTGCACAATGGTTTGAAGAAGAGACAGAAATGCTAGATTTTTCCATGGCCACGTTAGGGGAATAAGGAAAAGACTTACATTGAAGATTCTCAAGAAATATGGCACATGGACAGAATATAATGATGAGATCATAAGGGAAGGTGTTTGACTTTTGTGAATATAAATTCACTAGTGGAGTCATAGATGAGGAAATGTCTCTATTACAAAATGGTCTTTGAATTAAATGTTGGTAGTGCTTGTGGTTTTGATGGTTTTACTAGATGTTTCTATCCGACATGTTGGGATATTGTAGGCCATTATATAATACAGGTTGTGCATGCCTTTTTCCAGGGAGTCTCTCTACCAAAATGTATTACTCACACTAATTTGGTATAATACCTAAAATGGATATTGCCCTGCCCTTATCAGGTCTTAGACCAATTATTCTGAGTAACTTCTTAACCAAGATCATCTACCAACTGGTTCATGATAGGATCGAAGGTTATCTGCCTAAATTTATATTACAAAATCAATATGGCTTTGTTAAAAGAAGAAACATCACTGAAAATGTGTTGATAGCTCAGGAGATTATATATAATATAAAGCTAAAGGGTAGGCTTGATAATGTGGTTATAAAGTTGGACATGACAAAAACATATTAAAGGGTATAGTGAAATTTATTAATCAGATCCCTAGAGAAGATTGGTTGTGATGCTGAAATTCTAGACTTGATTTGGAAAGTTATTGCTAATAATTGGTATTCAGTTATTATTATTAATAATGGGGAGACTCGTGGATTTTTCCATTCTACAAGAGGGGTCAAGCAAAGAGATATTTTATAACCTGCTCTTTTAATATTATATGTAGAAGTACTATTTACAGTTATCAATCAAATATTTGAGAGATATGATTATAAAAGCTACTGATTGCCTAAACTGAGTGATAAATTGAATCATCTATCTTATACACATGATACAATAATTTTTGCAGTTGTAGAAGAAAAATCATTAAACCTTATAATGGGAGGTTTTTTTAAAAAAAGGATGAAAAATCAACACAATTGATTAGTAAAGATAAGAGCTCATATTATGCGTAAATGGTGGAAGAGATCACTAGTTTCTCAAGAAGTTTATTTCCTTTGAAATACCTAGGATGCCTTATAGGTCATGCTAAGAAGAATAATGTACATTTCATATTATTGTTAAAGAATATCCAAGGCAAGTTACAGTTGTGGAAGGAAAAGCTTCTGACTTTTGGGGGGTAAAAGAATTTTATGATAGAGTGCTTCAAAGCATCCGTATTTATCTTTTATCTGTCCTTGAAACCCCCCCACCGTAAGCGTTTCATATATGATATTCATTGAATGTTTTGCTAAAGTCATGTGAACTTCAAATATGAAGGAAAATCTACCCATTGGATGACATAGAAGGATATATGTGATTTAGGTCTTTATTTTATCCATTTAGGACGGATAGAACCAGATAGTACTTGAACAAACTCTTGATGAGGAATCTTGAATCATGTTAGTAGAATCATGGGAAATCTAACCCCTTCACAGGAAAGAAACAAACCTTGGAGGATGCTCATGGGTTCGAAAAATATAAGGTTAAATCAACATAGGATTTATGTAGAAATAGAAAGGGTCCCATTGAGAAGATATTGAATATATGGGTGATGGAACTACCTTTTAGGTGTCATTCATGTTATGGAGGTTTTGGTTTAGGAGAATTTCTATTAGGGAATATCTTACTAGAAGAGGCATTACTAACTTTGAGATATGTTGTTGTAACAGTAATGAACAAGAGGCATTTGTACATTTATTTATTGAATGTCCCTACTCATATCATATTTGGAGGTTGTTCAATGAGGTTTCATGTCTGCATTTTTAGGTGGTATAACTCAAGAAGACATTGGAGGAATGGTTGAAGGCTAACTGTGCTACTAAATTTAAATCATTATTTAAAGAAGTTTTTGCTATTAAAATATGTCAAATTTGAAAGAGAAGTAATATGATCAAGCACGGTGGTAGTATATGAAGACAAATCATGATATTGGGGATTTTTATGAATGCATATTTCTTTGCGACGTACAGATACCCATGGTTAAAAGACATCCAAAAGAGTTTGTCATTGATTGTTAAGTTTCTGGAAGGGTATACTTCACTGATTCAAATTAAGATTGCAAGATGGCTACACCCTCCTATGGGTAAATTAAAATGAAATATTGATCGGGCTGTAAAAGACGATATAGGTTTAATGGCTTTATGTATAAGAGATTAAAATGGGAAGATGATATATGTTTAATCAAGGGTGATTGAGAATGTCTCAATTATTGAAGTGGAAATAAAAGACATTAGAATGGGTATAAACCACTGTATTGAACACAATCTTATACCCCTCGTGATTCATTAATGGCTTAGAAAATACTATGTGGAAGTTGGGAGGCCCCTTGTCTAATATATCCGGATGTAGGCTACATTAAGGGACTAACGATGTAAATAAAAGTGAAGTGATACATTCATATCGATAAGGGAATTTTGTAGCGATTTTTTTTGCTAACATTGATTTTTGATTTTTTAGGTACAAACAAGAAACAGTTCTACAACATAGGTGAAGAACCTCAACATCTACAACAATCAATCAACTGGAAATAAACAACATGTTGAATCTAAGAATAAGGATAATACATAACATATGTTACATGATGCTATGGTATTGAACAAACAACACTTAAAGGTACCTATGAAATACTTCAATCAGTGAAAACAATTATTCAATTGAAAATAGGAAACATGTAGAATCTGTGAATTAGGAGAATACAGAACACAATTAGTTACATGATGCTATGATATTAAGCAAACAACAGTTGAAAGGACAGATGATATCTTTCAATTAGTACATGATAACTCTCAACTACTCTTCATCCGATTCTAAGTATAGATGGTCTCAATCAAGTATAAACCCAAAGAAGATTTAAGGTCAATCCCATAATGATTGATACGATAAATAATTTAATTACGAAGTCAAAGGAGTGTTGTAATTGATTGTAGAAGTCATTTTGAAAACAATTAATGGATGGCATGGTTTTTACAATTAATGTCAATTTGGGGGGGGGGGGGGGGTGAGTGAACAATTAACAACTACAAACACACAGGGGTAAAAAGTAGAAAGGGATCTTTCGGAGTGTGATCGATTGAAGTCTAATTTTGCTATATAGATGATCATTATTTACTAAAAATTGTTGAATCTTAGTGGTAAGGATTTAGGTGTAACAGCCGTTTCTCAATCAGCTTTTATGAATCAGGCGAGTTCTCTCAAATCTCGACAAGTATAACAAAAATAAACAGTCCAATACCTTAATTAATCTACTCTTTCAAGCTAGATAAGTAGGATTGAATTTAAATCCACTTTCTCAAGCTAATTCTACAATAAACCAATCAGTACAATCAATTATTAGTTATTACTCTAGAACTTCTTGCTGAAGCAAGCTTAGAATACTAGGCTAGAATTGTATTTGCAACTACAACTCATCAATTAAAACTCAACTACTAATGGACATCAAAATTAGTAAATACTAACACCATAAGATAATTGAAGCAATCACATAATCACACCCCATAAGAATGGGGTTTTAGCCACATATGATAAAGAGGATGAAATAGTAACCAAATATAGTTTCATCAGCTTGGGTAACGATCCATAGGTCTTCAAAATGACTGAATTGAATTCAAATCTAATAATCCCTAAATATCTACTCAAAAACTTAAAGATCAATGTTAGGGATAACAACCCAAAACCAGAAAATATGGGAACTCTCGAAAACATCAGAACTCCTTTTTCATCTTTCAAAAATTGCATTTATACGTTTCAAGATTTCTAGCTTCAGAGCCATTTGACGAAACAAGTCGGGCATCATCGATTAGGTTGCTAAGTGATCCTTCTTCTCTCCTTGTTGGATTGTCTTTTCACCAACTACTCTGTAACTTTAGGCGGGCTCAGTCTCCATCGCCGATCCAGTCGGCGTTCTGCCAAACTTCAGTACCTCGCATTGTTGGCTTTGTGGACTGGCCTGCGGTAACTTTTTGCGAGCTAAAGAAACACTTGGAAATTTTCCGAGTGGCTTTGGCGAGCATCAACCTTAATTTTCTTCAGTTTTTTTTTAGCTTTTTCGCTCTTTTTGTCGGTAATGTCCTTGTCTTGCTCTTTTTCCTTCTTTTCTACAAATCAACATTTAAACATAAGTTTAGAACATAAAAATATGCATTGAGGACACTATAACTCGGAATTATAATCCCTAGATGAGCCGAAATCCCTGACTCATAAATACATACAATCATTCAATTCGAAATAGACAACATGATGAATCTATAAATTAGTAGATAACACAGGTTACATGATGCTATAATATTGAGCAAACAACACTTAATAATACAAATGATATGCTTCAATCGGTAAGTTACCTAATTATTGGAGCTGCAATTTTATCTTTTTAAACAGTGGTATTGACCCCTTTGGGGTTCAATCTATTGAGAAGATAAAATTAAAGTTGAAAAATAAGGTAAAAGGCTTAGTAGGTCATCGTGTCTTTTTCAAATCAGTGGCTATCTCATTTTTCATTTCTTTTGGGGGGCAAGTTTATCACATGCCTGCCATTCCAGCAAAGGCTTACCACATTCATGTTGAAGAAGTCTTCATTGGTAAAGAATCATAACGCTAGTGAGATTTTTGGCGCTGAAATGATTACAAGCCGGACATGATATTATTTAAATATATAGTTGAGTTTGATATTTATTAGGAGTAAAAAGAAAAAGAAAATGAAAGAAAAAAGAATGACCGGAACAAGAATGGTAAAAACTTTTTTTTAAAAAATAGTTCACTATCCAAGTGTCAAACGTAGAATGGAGCCTCACAAAAATATTATTGGTTGTGCCTTTACCACTATAATTTTTTTCTAAATCTTATCTCCTTCATCGAGCGTCTAGATTTTTCTCTAGTCCAATTAGAATGCTTGATACTTTTTAGTTGCCTTCAATTACTGAAAGTGAATTTTCAATTATCATAAGTCAAGAATAATTCATTGGTTATTGTGAGGAAATAAAGCTGGCTGGAACTGATCTCTTGTTTTCAGCGAAAGCTAAAGGCACTGGTAATTAGTAGGAGTGTTGTTAGTAAATCATCCTACACACACTAATCCCTTTATTTAAAATCACCATCACCTATTATCTTCATCTTCTTTTCATTAATAATAATTTATCACAGTCATGCACAACAAATAAAAATAAGCTTTTGTCAAAATAAAATAATTAATTTCTCCTTGGTTAGAATATTTTTAATACTTGAATCAGTTTTTTTAGGAAAAGGGTAAAAAATTTCCTTAATTATCTGAACAAAACAAAAATGCCAGTGGCTCAAAATGCCCTTCCCGTTAATACTTTGGTGCAAAAATTTCCTTAAACTATTCATCAATACGTTAGTCCACAAATATCCTTGTTGTTATTTAGTGGGTCAAAAAATTCATTTTCCAAATAAATATATTATTATTTTCTTTTTGACACATTTTTTTTTCAATTAATGTTTTTTTTTAAAAAAAATTAGCAAATGTTTATCTTACTTTGATTCAGAAAAAAAATATGTTCTTATTTTATCATCAATATTTTTTTTATCTTTTTATAAATATAAACTAATGATAGATATGCTATGATCTTATATTTATGACATATGTTATCTATCAAAATGGTACGTAGAATTATTCTATTTTAATTGATAAAATGAGATTAATTAGGAAGAAACAAATATTTCTTACATTTTTATTTGTTAAAGTGATTTTAGAATAATAAAAACAAGAATAGTGTTCCTTAATAATATTTTAATTGAAAAAAAGATGTGTTTAAAAAGAAAAATAATATATTTATTCGAAAAAGAGCATTTCGACCCATTTTGTAACTACAGGGGCATTGATGAGCCAAAATATTGATTACAAGCGCATTTTTGAGTCAAAATATTGAAGGTAAAAATATTTTTAATCAAATTATCAAGTAAAGACATTTTTGTTTCTTTCAAATAGTCTAAAACAATTTCGATCATTTTCCTTCTTTTTTTTTTTAATAAACAAACAAGGCTTAAAAGAGAGAGAGAGAGAGAGCCCGCACTCTGGGGGTGGGGGTAACGAGATGATGTGAATGGTGGATAGAAAAAGATAATTGCATGGGAGAGGAACATCGAGAGGAGGAAGATGTGGCTTCTCTATTTATTTATTTTTTCTAATTCGTTTAGGTGCATCAACTGGAAAGAATTATATATTATTTGCAATTGTTTTACACGTTTAAGAGTGTGAAACACTTCCATGTTTGTATTCATGAGTCTGGAATTGTTAAGAAATAGTGTTGAGTGTATTGGTAATATTACATGTTTATATTAGTTAGGCAAGATTATTGATAATGTAATATTTGGTTATTTTTTAAAAATATTTGTTCACAAATATGATTGAAAACATTTTGGGAGATCTCTATGTCTTTAATTATGCATCTTTATTATATTTATATCATGATTTTGCGGTATTAATAATAGACATGTTAATACACAAAAATATATCACAAAGAAAGACTTTTTAATTTTGTGATTTTAAATGAAAATTATAACAAATATATCAAAATGTGTGAAAAATTAAAATTAAAATTTTAAAAAAAATATTCACTTTTAAACAAAATAAAAAAAATCATTCTTTTTAAAATGAAAATAATACTAATATAAATATTATTTTTCTACCACACTATACTTGAAAAAAATCCTCTACACAAATTTCAGGGCTCGCCTTCTTATAACCCAATCCACGAAAAACTGTAATGAAATTATTTATTTTATTTAAAAAGGGATAGAATAGGACAAAATACACCAATTGTCTGGCATGCATAATGCAGAGAAATAGTACGTACAGCAGAATTCTCCCAACAAACCAAACCATCAAAATAAAACAAACATCTTAAATTAAATATCAAAAAAAGAAAGCAACATTGACGAAAATAAGGGGGTAAAATATAATCTGAAATTCAAACAACTTAGTAGCTAAAATTAAAAAGCTCCATGCATAGATTAATAACTATTACTTAATTATAATGCAAAATTGTCTCTTTTGTATATTCTCACAGCCAATTAACGCCATAACCAGAAGCATTCAAGCGTTTCTCAATCTCAAAACAAACAAAAGCATCAATACAAGCATATTCCACTTGTTCTTCATTCAGATATCGATTATCCCACCTGCTCCTTGTTATATGAGCAGGCTTCACCATCTCCTTCGCTAAAACAACACTGCACAGCTCTTTTAGAGCAGCATTTGTCCTAATCTGATACCCCAACCCAAACGCCTCATACGCAGTAGAAGCCAACTCTCTTAAATCCACAGAAAAGCTCACAATAACCCCGTGATCTCGCTCCAGCTTTTCCACATCAGACTCGATTCCAACACCAACAAAGGTATACGTGTCCAGAAAGGTAATGAGGGATTGTGGAATCGGGTTGCGACTCTGAAGGAGTTGGAATATGAGGCAACGGCGACCGACGCAGAGCTGGAGAGTTGCAACTGGGTTTTGTATCTGGCCGTAGTGGGGTCGCCATTCGATGTCAAGTCCAACCACATCTCTGAAAAACACATCAGATTCTACATCTGTGATCCAATGAGTGACAATTTCTGGGTCCCAAGTAACTGTTGTTAGGATACTATCACCATAGAAGGAAACGTCGTAGTTTATGTAACGATGGTCTTGCACTTGATGAGCTACAATGCTCTGATTCATGGCTCTCGATCAGTGAAGAAAGTAAAGGGTTTTGAGAAAGGGTTTCGTGGTAAAGGGGTTTTTAAATAGAAAAAAAAGGGACAGAAAACTACAAGACTAGTGTTAATTGGGCCATGGGCCAAGGACCCATCCCACTACTAAGCTTTAGTGAAAAATATTTATCTTTTGGAGCCCATTGATTTCAACATAATGACATTTAAGGAAAATTTACTTTGCTCGATACTTATTAATAAAGGGAATATGGTTTGATATACTTTTCACTTTTGTCATTTAGCCTGATATATTCATCGTTATGAA